>NC_138771.1:458322201-459522201 GCF_965119305.1 Pelophylax lessonae | reverse complement strand
GAGTACACACCTTCAAAACCAAGAAACGTCTCTGGCTCATCCTGCTTCCTCTTCTGCTGCAGTCTCGGCCGCTCCAGCCACATCTGTAGTGATACCGGCACCTGCCACCCCGCAAACAGACGATCTGTCAGCAACACCACCACCTGGGTCACCAACAACCATCTCCACAATGTCCCGTGGAAGCGTTCAGCTTTCCATCTCCCAAACACTTGAGAGGAAGAGGAAGTACCCCCCTACCCACCCGCGATCCCTGGCCCTGAATGCCAGCATTTCAAAATTATTGGCCTTTGAAATGCTGTCATTCCGTCTGGTGGAGACGCACAGTTTTAAAAACCTTATGTCGGTGGCTGTCCCACAGTACGTCGTGCCCAGCCGCCACTACTTTTCCAGGCAAGCCATCCCTTCCCTGCACAACCAAGTGGGGGAAAATATCAGGTGTGCACTGCGCAACGCCATCTGTGCCAAGGTCCACCTAACTACGGATACGTGGACCAGTAAGCACGGTCAGGGGCGTTATATCTCCCTAACGGCACACTGGGTAAATGCAGTGGCGGATGGGCCTGAGGCGGATAGCAATTTGGCGCATGTCCTTCCACCACCGAGGATTGCAGGGCGCTTCAGTTTGCCTCCTGTTCCTAACTCCTCCTACTCCGCTTCCTCATCCTCTACCGCCTCCTCATCCGGACAGCGTAACACCTTCACCACCAACTTCAGCACGGCCAGGGGTAAACGACAGCAGGCAGTTTTACAACTTGCCTGTTTGGGGGACAAACCACACACCGCGCAGGAGTTGTGGAGGAGCATGGAACAGCAGACAAATGAGTGGTTGCTGCCAGCGAGCCTCAAGCCCGGCCTGGTGGTGTGTGATAACGGGCGAAATCTCATAGCAGCTCTGGGCCTAGCCGGTTTGACGCACATCTCTTGCCTGGCGCATGTGCTGAATTTGGTGGTGCAGAGGTTCCTTAAAAACTACCCCGATATGTCAGAGCTGCTGCAGAAAGTGCGGGCCGTTTGTGCGCACTTTCGGCGTTCTCACCCTGCTGCTGCTCGCCTGGCAGCGCTGCAGCGTAACTTCGGCCTTCCCGCTCACCGCCTCATATGTGACGTGCCCACAAGGTGGAACTCCACCTTGCACATGCTGGAAAGACTGTGCGAGCAGCAGCAGGCCATAGTGGAGTTTCAGCTGCAGCACGCACGCGTGAGTCGCTCTGCGGAACAGCACCACTTCACCACCAATAACTGGGCCTCCATGCGAGACCTGTGTGCCTTGTTGCGCTGTTTTGAGTACTCCACCAACATGGCCAGTGGCAATGACGCCGTTCTCAGCTTAACTATCCCACTTCTATGCCTCCTTGAAAAAACAATTCGGGCGATGATGGAAGAGGATGTGGCACAGGATGAGGAGGAGGAGGAGGATGAAGAGGTAACATTTCCAAGGCTTTCAGGGCAGTCATTCGCAAGGGGCTCCGAGGGTGGGTTCCTGCACACGCAAACGCCAGGGACGCAATTGTCCAGCAGGGGCACAGTTCTGGAGGATGAGGAGGATGAGGAGGAGGAGGAGCTGGAGGAGGAGATGGAACCATGTTCACAGCAGGGTGGCACCCAGGCCAGCTCATGGCCATCACTGGTGCGTGGCTGGGGGGATACAGAGGACACGGACGATACACCTCCCACAGAGGACAGCCTTTCGTCGCCTCTGGGCAGCCTGGCACACATGAGCGATTACATGCTGCAGTGTCTCCACAACGACCGCCGAGTTGCCCACATTCTAACTTGTGCTGATTACTGGGTGGCCACGCTGCTGGATCCCCGTTACAAGGACAACGTACCGTCCTTAATTCACTCACTGGAGCGCGATCGCAAGATGCGCGAGTACAAGCGCACGCTGGTAGACGCCATGCTGCTGGCATTCCCATCTGACAGCGGGGCCACAGTGGAAGCACAAGGCAGAGGAGGAGGAGGTCGCCAACGCAACCAGGGCACCGCCAGCACCTCAGAAGGCAGGGTTAGCATGGCCGAAATGTGGAAAAGCTTTGTCAGCACGCCACAACAAACAGCAGCACCAGCAGCTCAGATGGAACGTCTTAGCAGGAGGCAGCATTTTACCAACATGGTGGAGCAGTATGTGTGCACACGCCTACATGTAGTGAATGACGGGTCTGCCCCCTTCAACTTCTGGGTCTCCAAATTGGGCACATGGCCTGAGCTTGCCCTTTACGCCTTGGAGGTGCTGGCGTGCCCTGCAGCCAGTGTATTATCTGAACGGGTATTTAGCACGGCTGGGGGCGTTATAACAGACAAGCGCAGCCGCCTGTCCAGAGACAATGTGGACAAGCTCACGTTCATTAAAATGAACCAGGCATGGATCCCACGGGACTTTTCCGTACCTTATGCAGAATAGCAATGGATACCGACCTTACCCACCCATTGTTCCATTTTTGCTCTTTCTCACTCTTTTGGGGTGTACCCTCATTTAAAATTTTTGAAAAGAAGCAGTGTTGGCTACCTCGTCCTCCTCCTCAGGGCCAGATTAATGTAGGGGCTATTGGAGCTGCAGCTCCAGGCCCCTACCTTTTATATAGGCCCCGGGTTGGCCATATTCACTGTTACCGCTCTTCTGTCACTTGTAAACACAGAAGTCTGGCTTCTATGCTCGCTTCCCCAGGCAGCACCCTCAGAACCTCCCCACACAGCGTGAAGGCCGGACAAGGAGGGACAGTTGGCGATGCATGGATGTGTTTATGGGCTTCAGAGACAGCATCCCATGTTGAATTAGGCATGCATGGCTGCACCCTTCCTCCTCTGGGTGCATGGCAAGGCACGGCCCTTAAGGCCCTTCAAAATCCTCAGCACCAAGCCCATGATGCTGTTAATCCGGCCCTGGTCCTCCTCCACCGCCGCTTCCACCTACACCGCCCATAGGTGTGCGCAGCCTATTGCATTAAGGTGTGCACCCCAAAGTTGAAATACACATGCATGTGTTTGCCAGCAGGGAGAGTAATGTATCGGGGCCATGTACCTGTAGGCAAGGAGAAATAGAGCAGAGCAGGTCCCAGGGAGATCTTTCCCATCTCCTCACTGGCAATGCTATGTGCCCTAGGTGATTAGGGTGTGCCCAGGCACACCCAGCACACCCTGTGCGCACGCCTATGTCACCGCCACATCCACCACCACCTCAACCTCCCTCCTACTCCATATGGGCCTCGTCCTTCAGAGATGAAGAAGAACATTGTTTTATTTTTCTGTTTTTTTTTTGTTGTTTTAAGTTATTTCCCTATCCACATTTGTTTGCAGAGCACTTGCCATGCTCTTAATTACGTTTTGCTGCCATTTGCAGCACTCTAGCCCTTTCCTTTGGTGTTTTAGAGCCATTTTAGTGCCTTAAAGTTCGGGTCCCCATTGACTTCAATGGGGTTCGGTGTCCGGGAAAAGTTCGGTAAAAGTCCGGGACACGGACCCGGACTTTTTTTTAAAGTTCGGCCGAACCCGTCGAACACGGACATCTAGGTGTTCGCTCAACCCTAGTGGTAAATAGTTTAAAATACAACCAATATTGAGTTTTTATTTTCTTACAATTCTGCCTTTTTTGGTGAAAGGGACTGGAGTCAATAGGGAAGTCAAAACATAGGTGATTTTTAAGGATGCTTTAGGCTTTAATGGGATCCTAAGGGTTCTTGAAATTCCTTTGAGCTATCCTGGACCTGCTCCTGTTCCAAAAAGGCCCTTCATTAGTGCTATCTTCACAGAAAGAAAAAAAAAGAAGCAAAACGAAAATACACGTAATGAAAAACCATCCTCAATACACACCCCCTGGTGACCCAGCTTTTGAGAGGACAACTAACTGGTCCACCAATGCATACACATTTAAAAATAATTTATTTTTACATTTTTGTTAACTAATATTTACTATTTAATATTTATAGAAAAAGTAGTTATAAAAGCACACATCTTAACCATGTGTAAGCACTGACCCAGAGCCCAGAGTAGCACTGACCAGCTAGATGAAGCAATACAGAGACATAAGGGAATTGATCAGCCATGACACTAGTAACTGCAGCCACAACATGTAAGCTGATCATTACAGATAAAGAAAACAAAAAATGCAGTATAGCTACACTAATACCTAGGTAAAACAATAGAAAAAAAAATGTGAAAGCGTAGAATGCCTTCAAATAAAAAATATACTTTGTTTAAAAAAATATATATTTAAAGTGGGTAATAAAGGCTGAAGGTTTTTTTCTTTTTCCCTAATGTATTTTCTGCAGGTGACCAGAACTAGACAGCATACTCATGTGGTTGGACCAGAGTTTTGTAAAGTGGTAGAAGTATAGTCTAATTTCTTGAGTAAATACCCTTTTTAATGCACGCTAATAGTTTCCAAGCTTTGCTTGCTGCAGGTTGGCCTCACATGCTTTTGCTGAGCCTATGATTTACTAGGACCCCTAGTGAGTAACTTGTATTCATATTTTTAGCCCTCAATTTTTAGACCTTACATTTTCAACATTAAACCTCATTTGCCATGTAGCTGTCCATTCCTTTATCTTACTGAGGTATTCTTGTAAAGCTTCTACATCCTGCTGTGAAGTTATTGCCCTGCTCAGCTTTGTATCATCAAGACGAAAAACTGAGATTGAACTATTTATACCAACCATTATATAATTTATGAATAAATTAAACAGAATTTGTCGCCGGCAGTGGCGGCTGGTACTCAAAATTTTTGGGGGGGGGGCGCAAAAAGAAAAATGTAATAGGTATTGCTTCGCGGCAAAAAACGCAGTAAAAAATTGCGTGACTTTGAGGTCATGGTACAGGCATGGCACAGATGGTATAGGCATGGCACAGGTGATGGTACAGGCATGGCACAGGCATGGCACAGATGATGGTATAGGCATGGCACAGGTGATGGTATAGGCATGGCACAGGTGATGGAATAGGCATGGCACAGGTGATGGTATAGGCATGGCACAGGTGATGGTATAGGTATGGCACAGGTGATGGAATAGGCATGGCACAAGTGATGGTACAGGCATGGCACAGGTGATGGTACAGGCATGGCACAGGTGATGGTATAGGCATGGCACAGGTGATGGTATAGGCATGGCACAGATGGTATAGGCATGGCACAGGTGATGGAATAGGCATGGCACAGATGATGGTGTAGGCATGGCACAGATGATGGTATAGGCATGGCACAGGTGATGGAATAGGCATGGCACAAGTGATGGAATAGGCATTGCACAGGTGATGGTACAGGCATGGCACAGGTGATGGTACAGGCATGGCACAGGTGATGGTATAGGCATGGCACAGGTGATGGTATAGGCATGGCACAGATGGTATAGGCATGGCACAGGTGATGGAATAGGCATGGCACAGATGATGGTATAGGCATGGCACAGGTGATGGAATAGGCATGGCACAGGTGATGGAATAGGCATGGCACAGATGATGGTATAGGCATGGCACATGTGATGGAATAGGCATTGCACAGGTAATGGTACAGGCATGGCACAGGTGATGGTACAGGCATGGCACAGGTGATGGTACAGGCATGGCACAGGTGATGGAATAGGCATGGCACAGATGGTATAGGCATGGCACAGGTGATGGAATAGGCATGGCACAGATGGTACAGGCATGGCACAGGTGATGGTATAGGCAGGGCACAGATGGTACAGGCATGGCACAGGTGATGGAATAGGCATGGCACAGATGGTATAGGCATGGCACAGGTGATGGAATAGGCACGGCACAGATGGTACAGGCATGGCACAGGTGATGGAATAGGCATGGCACAGGTGATGGTAAGGTCATGGCACAGGTGATGGAATAGGCATGGCACAGATGGTATAGGCATGGCACAGGTGATAGAATAGGCATGGCACAGATGATGGTATAGGCATGGCACAGGTGATGGAATAGGCATGGCACAGATGATACAGGCATGGCACAGGTGATGGTATAGGCAGTGCACAGATGGTACAGGCATGGCACAGGTGATGGAATAGGCATGGCACAGGTGGTATAGGCATGGCACAGGTGATGGAATATGCATGGCACAGATGGTACAGGCATGGCACAGGTGATGGAATAGGCATGGCACAGGTGATGGAATAGGCATGGCACAGATGGTACAGGCATGGCACAGGTGATGGTATATGCACGGCACAGGTGATGGAATAGGCATGGCACAGATGGTACAGGCATGGCACAGGTGATAGAATAGGCATGGCACAGATGATGGTATATGCATGGCACAGGTGATGGAATAGGCATGGCACAGATGGTACAGGCATGGCACAGGTGATGGAATAGGCATGGCACAGGTGACGAGTCAGCACTTCCCTGGCTGAGACACTTACCTGGCGACGGCTCGGCTCCTGGCGGCGGCTTCTCCCCCTCCTCGGCGACTCCGACGTCCGTCCTCTTCTGCTCGGCTCCCGGCGGCGGCTTCTCCCCTCCTCGCGACTCCTCTTCTGCGGCGGCGGGAAGCTGACCGGCGGGGACGGTGAGTGACTGATGCACGCACCGGCACCGCCCCCAACGAGGTCAGCATGGATGTCCTTAATCATGATTGGTCCAGGCTGGAGTCTGGACCAATCATGATCCAAGACATCACAAAAGGGGGGTGGTGTAGCGCCGTGCTCTGCGCTACAGTTACGCCCCAGAAGGCTGCCATTTGGCGCCTCTGCGGGTGGAAAACCCCACCCCCCATAGGCACCAATGGAGCGGGCTCCAAAAGGGGGGTGGGTGTAGCGCAGTGCTCTCGCCGCCTCTGCGGGTGGAAAACCCCACCCCCCATAGGCACCAATGAGGCGGGCGCCCCTTGTGGGCAAAATGTTTTATTTTTTTTTTAATCTTTTTTTTTTCTTTTTTTTTTTTGGGGGGGGGGGGCGGCGCCCCTGCGCCCCCTATGGGCCGGCCGCCACTGGTCCCTGGACAATACCACACTTGCAACTCCAGACCATTCTGAGTCCAAATTATTTATCACCTCCCTTTAGACATGCCCAGGGACATACACTATAGTCAATGCCAACAGACTTCAAGTGCTTATGGGTAATTTTATTGAATGCTTTAGCAAAATCCAGATACACCACATCCACAGGTCTTTCTTTATCTAGATGACAGCTCACTTCCCCATAATGTTAACAGATTGATCTGATAAGAAAGATCTTTTAAAAATCCACGCTGATTTCTACTAAAGATACTGTTTTCACAAGAAATGTCTTGGATATAGTCCCTTATCATCCCCTCCAATAATCTACATACTATTGATGTTAGACTGACTGGCCTGTAGTTCCAAGGTATAGTTTTTGGCCTTTTTAAAATATTGGTGCCACATTGGCTTTTCACCAATCAGCTAGTACCATTCCTGTCAGTAATATGTCAGAGTTTGCAATCACTTTAACTTGGTATTTGGCAAAAACCAAGTTTCTGTAACAGAAATATGATTTTAGTGTCATTATGAATGGGACAAATCACAGAACAAAACATGCATTTTTTTATTGACCGCAACATGTGGGTAGCCAATTCTGTGTCACAGTAGAATGGATAGTGGGAAGGGTTTAAAAATACATGGTAAAATATAACCTAAACCTACTCTACCTATCGAGTATGTAATGTATTATATAGCATATAGAAGGCAGGGGTCAGGGGTATGTAATGTACAGCCCCGTGCACAGAGTCCAGGGGTCAGAAGCATGCAGTGCACAGAGTACAGGGGGTAAAGGTATTTAACAAACAATGGGCAGGAGTGAGGAATATGTAATGTACAGAGTACAGGGGTCAGGACTCAGGAGTATGTAATGTACAGAGTGTAGCTGTTAGTAGTATGTAATATACAGAGTGCAGGGATCAGTAGTATAACATGCATAATGTGCAGGTTTCAGTAATATGTAATGCACAAAGTGCAGGAGTATGTATTGTATAGAGTACAGGGTCCAAGACTATGTCAATTTTAGTGTGTAGGGGTCAGGTGTGTGTAATACAGGAAGTACAGGAATCAGTAGTATTCAACATAAACAGTGCAGATGTCAGAAGAATGTAATGTTCAGAGTGAAAAGACAGGGTAGCATATAATGCACACATTGCAGGGGTCAGTAGTATATAAAATACTGAGTGTCAGTAGTATAACATGCACAAAGTGAAGGTTTCATTAATATGTAATGCAAAAATGCAGGGGTCAGGAGCATGTCATTTAAAGAGTACATGGGTTGGGAGTATGCCTCCCCCAAGCACAAATCCCACCCTTCCTATCAGAACCATCCTCCTCACTTTGACAAGTAAAAATCCTACCACTAGTACAAATCTTGCTCCTCCAAAGCAATCCTCTCCTCCTCAAGTATACCTCTTCTCACTCATGTCAGCCCACAAGTACACATGGGCTTAGAAAATTCAGTTTGTAAATAGTACCCTAAGGTTCAGTGTTGGGACACTTACCTTTTAACATATTTATAAGTGATAGAGGATCTGGGAAAAAAAGTAAAATTTCAGTGTTTGCAGATGACACCAAGCTATGCAGTGGTATAAAATCCTTACAGGATGTCTCCTACGTACAAGTCGGCCTTAATGCACTGTTACAGTAAATTGGGCAACTATGTGGCAAATGAGGTTTATAGTTGATAAATGCAATGTTATGCAATTAAAGGCTAAAAAACATCATGCATCATACACACCAGGAGGTGAACAACTGGGGAAGTTGGTGGTGGAAAAGAAATTGGATGTTCTGGTAGATCAAAGACTTAATAATAGCATGCACTGCCAAGCTACAGTTTCTAAAACTAGCAAAATACGTTCTTGCATTACAAGAGTTATAGACTCAAGGGAGAGGTATAATTTTGCCTCTGTACAAATCATTAGTAAGACCTCATCTGGAATATGCAGTTCAGTTTTGGGCACCAGTACGTGAAAAGGATATCGGGGAACTGGAGAAAGTGCAGAGAAGAGCAATCAAACTGATAAGAGGCATGGAGGAGCTCAACTATGAGGAAAGATCAGCCAAACTGAATTTATTCTCTCTTGAGAAGAGGATATTCCGGGGTGATATGATCAGCATAAAAACATAGGTGGTCCATATAGTGACCATGGTTTAGAATTATTCACTTTCAGGTCATTCCAGAGGACAAGGGGACATTCCTTACACCTGGAGGAAAAGAGATTTAACCTTCAAATACGGAAAGGCTATTTCAGAGTAGGAGCTGTCAAAATGTGGAATAGACTCCCTCAAGAACTAGTTCTGGCTAGCTCAGTAGATTGTTTTTAAAAAAGAGCTGGACGCATTCCTAAATGCACAAAATATATTTGGATACTACATTTTAGAGGTAATAACACGAGGAGTAGTTGATCAAGGGAATACCCGATTGCCTTATGGGGGATCACCAAGGAATTTTTTTCCCTCACTGGAGGGGGGAATTAGGGATTTTTTTTCCCTTTCTCTGGATCTGTATATGGAAGTTTACTATTTGTGTTCATTTTTCATTGGTTGAACTAGATGGACTAGTGTCTTTTTTTCAACCCGACTAATTATGTAACTATGTAACAAGCTCACACCCTTCAGCAAAAAACCAACACTCCCCAATAACCTTCCCTCACCTCCAAGGAAACCCAATCTCACCCTCCCAGTTAAACCCCGCTTCTTCAAAAAATACTTTTCCACAACCTGTTAGCAAAAATGCTTCAATTTACAAGAAATCCCCTCCTCATCCCTGTCTGCAAAAATCAATCATCCCCCAAAAACTTCCTCTCATGCAAATCTGAAAAAATTGCACAGCTTTGAAGCAAAAATATCCTCATGCAGCACAAAGAAATCCCCCCAGCACTAGCCTCTCTGCCCAGCAAAAAACTCCCTTCTCCCCTCCCCCCCATAATCCCCCCCCCCCCCAGCACAAAAAAATTCCTACTACCAAGCACTGAAATCCATATTGCTCAGCACAATATCAGATATCCATCTTTCCAGCATCCCTCTGCCAAGCACTCACCTCAAAGCAACAAATTATGGGGTATTACTGACTCAGGACACCTAGAAGTTCATGCTCGCCTATCTCCATATGCAGGAGATGCTTTTCATATGATTTCAGTGATAATAAATGGCAGCTCTTAGAACCCATTATGCTGCAACACATTGAACCACAATGCATGTGTTTTTATGCATTAGGATGCATTGAAGCACATGGCATTAGGCAACCTATTCAAAATGAATAAGCTGCAATGCACCTCAATGCACAAAACAAAAGTCCAGGTTCCAGCTC
Source organism: Pelophylax lessonae (assembly GCF_965119305.1). Lineage (NCBI taxonomy): Eukaryota > Metazoa > Chordata > Amphibia > Anura > Ranidae > Pelophylax > Pelophylax lessonae. The sequence continues at coordinate 459,511,954 of NC_138771.1, read as the reverse complement.
CTCAATGCAAACCATGTGTTCTGATGTGTTGCAATACCTGCAGTAGATATGTGTTGTGGAGGTACAGCGCAGTGGCGGCCAGTGTTTTGGGGGCGCAGGGGCGTCGCCCCCCCTATCCATGCATCCGGCCCCCTAATCTGCATGCAGGGGCACCGGACGCATGGAGCTCAATGGGGCTTTTTTTTTTTGCATCACCTGATTAGAGCCAGAGGCTCCAATAGGCTTCAGCAAAGGGTGGACCCGGGGCGCAGAGCAGTGAGCCCCGAGCCCACCCATTGTGTGACAATAGCGAATGAAAATTTGCTATTGTCACATGAATCCTCCTCCTGGCCAATCAGGGAGCGAGTCTAATACCTGATTCCTGATTGGCCGCAAGGCAAACCCCATGCCATTGGCCGAGGAGGAGGCGGGAGCAGGAGGACTTGAGGAGACGCGCCTGGGGACTGAGGAGAAGGCGCCGCCACCGCTGCTGATCCAGGTAAGTGCACTGGTCTCGGGGCCACACTGCATTGAAGGGGCAAGCACGCTGGTCACTGCATTGAAGGGGGCACGCACACTGGTCACTGCATTGAAGGGGGCATGTATGCTGGTCAATGCATTGAAGGGGGCATGTATGCTGGTCACTGCATTGAAGGGGGCACGCACGCTGGTCTCTGCATTGAAGGGGGCACGCACGCTGGTCTCTGCATTGAAGGGGGCACGTACGCTGGTCACTGCATTGAAGGGGGCATGTATGCTGGTCACTGCATTGAAAGGGGCATGTATGCTGGTCACTGCATTAAAGGGGGCATGTACGCTGGTCACTGCATTGAAGGGGGCATGTACGCTGGTCACTGCATTGAAGGGGGCATGTATGCTGGTCACTGCATTGAAGGGGGCACGCACGCTGGTCACTGCATTGAAGGGGGCATGTACGCTGGTCACTGCATTGAAGGGGGCACGTATGCTGGTCACTGCATTGAAGGGGGCATGTACGCTGGTCACTGCATTGAAGGGGGCATGTACGCTGGTCACTGCATTGAAGGGGGCATGTAAGATGGTCACTGCATTGAAGGGGGCATGTACGCTGGTCACTGCATTGAAGGGGGCATGTACGCTGGTCACTGCATTGAAGGGGGCATGTACGCTGGTAACTGCATTAAAGGGGGCATGTGCGCTGGTCACTGCATTGAAGGGGGCACACTGCTCACTGTGCATTGAAAGGGGGCACGCTGGTCACTGTGCATTGAAAGGGGGCACGCTGGTCACTGTGCATTGAAAGGGGGCACACTGTTCTCTCTGCATTGAAAGGGGGCACGCTGGTCTCTCTGCATTGAAAGGGGGCACGCTGGTCACTCTGCATTGAAAGGGGGCACGCTGGTCTCTCTGCATTGAAAGGGGGCACGCTGGTCTCTCTGCATTGAAAGGGGGCACGCTGGTCTCTCTGCATTGAAAGGGGGCGCACTATACCTTAATTGCTGAAGGCCCCTTTCACACTTTTGTGACCTCAAAGTCACGCAACTTTTTACAGCGTTTTTTGCCGCAAAGCAATGCCTATTACATTTTTCTGTTTGCGCCCCCCCCCCCCCCCCCAAAAAAAAATTTTGAGCACCAGCCGCCACTGGTACAGCGGTCTCATACATGAATAGGGCCATGACACAGATGCACAGTGTAAAAGGGTGCCAGATGGAGGTTTTCTTTGTAAAGACTGTGCAACATTGGACAGGGCTGCACAGTAAACACTGTTGGATCAGGGCTAAGGGTATGTTACCATTCAAGGGGGTTTGGATGAAGTCGTCCTTTAAATTGTATGTGAAGCCAAAAACAATTTTTCTAGATTTGGGTAAAATGAGAAAGGATTACAATTCCTACCAGGTTTTTACTGCTATCTGGGGCTCCATAGGATGATTTACACAGGAAATGAGAGAGCACCTTCAGCAGACACACAAACAGTGATAAAAATGTGACTGGTGTTCTAGCTTTCTCCTCTTCTACTAAAGAAAAACATTTTTATTGCTGTCTGTGTTGCTGTTGGAGACGTCCCAAATTTTCTATGTGGTGAAATGTTGTCGGCAGGACAGGAACTGAGAGTAAAACTCTCTACCATAGCCCTAGATAACAGCAAATACCTGACAGGTGTTTTAACCTTTCCTTTTCCTACTCCATTCAAAAACATGGAAAATACTCCACTGCTGATATGCCTATCAGCTCTTGCAAACTCCCCTATGTTCAAAAATGGGAGAAGGATCTTTTTTTCCATCCAGATCAAGGTGCATGGAAAAGATTTGGCTTTCCACCTCCAAATGTTCACAAAATGTCTTAGCCCAACAAAATTCCTTATAAAGTACGTTCACATTGGTACATTAATCCCTTACTGTATTTGTTGTCCCCATTTCCTCCCCAATGTGCTTTTGGGGTTGCAGGGAATGCTGCACTCGCCTATCTCCATATGCAGGAGATGCTTTTCATATGATTTCAGTGATAATAAATGGCAGCTCTTAGAACCCATTATGCTGCAACACATTGAACCACAATGCATGTGTTTTTATGCATTAGGATGCATTGAAGCACATGGCATTAGGCAACCTATTCAAAATGAATAAGCTGCAATGCACCTCAATGCACAAAACAAAAGTCCAGGTTCCAGCTCCTCAATGCAAACCATGTGTTCTGATGTGTTGCAATACCTGCAGTAGATATGTGTTGTGGAGGTACAGCGCAGTGGCGGCCAGTGTGTTGGGGGCGCAGGGGCGTCGCCCCCCCTATCCATGCGTCTGGCCCCCTAATCTGCATGCAGGGGCACCGGACGCATGGAGCTCAATGGGGCTTTTTTTTTTTGCATCACCTGATTAGAGCCAGAGGCTCCAATAGGCTTCAGCAAAGGGTGGACCCGGGGCGCAGAGCAGTGAGCCCGAGCCCACCCATTGTGTGAAAATAGCGAATGAAAATTTGCTATTGTCACATGAATCCTCCTCCTGGCCAATCAGGGAGCGGGTCTAATACCTGATTCCTGATTGGCCGCAAGGCAAACCCCATGCCATTGGCCTAGGAGGAGGCGGGAGCAGGAGGACTTGAGGAGACGCGCCGAGGGACTGAGGAGAAGGCGCCGCCACCGCTGCTGATCCAGGTAAGTGCACTGGTCTCGGGCCACACTGCATTGAAGGGGGCACGCACGCTGGTCACTGCATTGAAGGGGGCACGCACACTGGTCACTGCATTGAAGGGGGCATGTATGATGGTCACTGCATTGAAGGGGGCATGTATGCTGGTCACTGCATTGAAGGGGGCACGCACGCTGGTCTCTGCATTGAAGGGGGCACGCACGCTGGTCTCTGCATTGAAGGGGGCACGCACGCTGGTCTCTGCATTGAAGGGGGCATGTATGCTGGTCACTGCATTGAAGGGGGCATGTACGCTGGTCACTGCATTGAAGGGGGCATGTACGCTGGTCACTGCATTGAAGGGGGCATGTATGCTGGTCACTGCATTGAAGGGGGCACGCACGCTGGTCACTGCATTGAAGGGGGCATGTACGCTGGTCACTGCATTGACGGGGGCATGTATGCTGGTCACTGCATTAAAGGGGGCATGTACGCTGGTCACTGCATTGAAGGGGGCACACTGGTCACTGTGCATTGAAAGGGGGCACGCTGGTCACTGTGCATTGAAAGGGGGCACGCTGGTCACTGTGCATTGAAAGGGGGCACGCTGTTCTCTCTGCATTGAAAGGGGGCACGCTGGTCTCTCTGCATTGAAAGGGGGCATGCTGGTCACTCTGCATTGAAAGGGGGCACGCTGGTCTCTCTGCATTGAAAGGGGGCACGCTGGTCTCTCTGCATTGAAAGGGGGTACGCTGGTCTCTCTGCATTGAAAGGGGGCGCACTATAGCTTAATTGCTGAAGGCCCCTTTCACACTTTTGTGACCTCAAAGTCACGCAATTTTTTACAGCGTTTTTTGCCGCAAAGCAATGCCTATTACATTTTTCTGTTTGCGCCCCCCCCCAAAAATTTTGAGCACCAGCCGCCACTGGTACAGCGGTCTCATACATGAATAGGGCCATGACACAGATGCACAGTGTAAAAGGGTGCCAGATGGAGGTTTTCTTTGTAAAGACTGTGCAACATTGGACAGGGCTGCACAGTAAACACTGTTGGATCAGGGCTAAGGGTATGTTACCATTCAAGGGGGTTTGGGTGAAGTCGTCCTTTAAATTGTATGTGAAGCCAAAAACAATTTTTCTAGATTTGGGTAAAATGAGAAAGGATTACAATTCCTACCAGGTGTTTACTGCTATCTGGGGCTCCATAGGATGATTTACACAGGAAATGAGAGAGCACCTTCAGCAGACACACAAACAGTGATACAAATGTGACTGGTGTTCTAGTTTTCTCCTCTTCTACTAAAGAAAAACATTTTTATTGCTGTCTGTGTTGCTGTTGGAGACGTCCCAAATTTTCTATGTGGTGAAATGTTGTCGGCAGGACAGGAACTGAGAGTAAAACTCTCTACCATAGCCCTAGATAACAGCAAATACCTGACAGGTGTTTTAACCTTTCCTTTTCCTATTCCATTCAAAAACATGGAAAATACTCCACTGCTGATATGCCTATTTGGGTCCACTTGGTAATTAACTGAATGCTCCACTATTCCCATCCCCAATCTTTCATGGACCCCCCTTGCCATAGATCTAAACTCTTGGATCCTTCGCTACTGCACTCTCTGCACCAATGGGATTCAGATAAATACAGAGGCACTCCTTTTTCTTCCCCCCAGCCCCTCTCAGGTGGTGATACCTCCACTTTCCTCCAGCCCATGGCAACCCTGGAGCTTTTTACTGGTGGTGTAGGAGGGGGACCAAATACATCTATGATTTCCTCTCCCTTGATGGTGTCAAATCCTTCCAATAACTCAAACACTGGCAACTACCAGCCCGTGAGGCCTTTAGGTATGTCCAAATAAGCCATCATGTTCTGGGTCTTGTCAGATGCCAGACTATGCCTCTTAAAAATCGAATGAGGTTTGAAAATCGATGCCGCACAGATCCACACTTAAAAGGACTGTTCTTTAATCTTTATTCTTTCCTCCTCAACTCTATCAGCTCTTGCAAACTCCCCTATGTTCAAAAATGGGAGAAGGATCTTTTTTTCCATCCAGATCAAGGTGCATGGAAAAAGATTTGGCTTTCCACCTCCAAATGTTCACAAAATGTCTTAGCCCAACAAAATTCCTTATAAAGTACGTTCACATTGGTACATTAATCCCTTACTGTATTTGTTGTCCCCATTTCCTCCCCTATGTGCTTTTGGGGTTGCAGGGAATGCGGCACTCTTCTCTATATTTGGTGGTCATACTCCAAGGTGATCTGATTGTGAACGTGAGAATACCCCACAATCAGGCCAGTTGTGAATATCCCACTTGCCTGCAATCCCTGAGAGGCCCTGTTGCATAAACCAATTGTGACCCTCAGTCAGAGGAAACTGGTGGATTTTGTATTCCTGGTGGCCAGGCAGACATTTGCCAGACCTTGATGGCAACTGTTTCTCAACTTCACTGTAGATCAGCAAAGGCTCATGGGGATCATGGTCCACAAGAAGCTCACTTTCATACTCACAGACTCTCATCCTAATGACCACCTGAATATAGACCAAACCCTGTTCTTTGTCTGATATCACCTACCGCTGACCCTTGGGATTCCAGCTGATGGCCTACACGGAACCACTCTGTACCTCCCCCCCCCCCTTTTTTCTGCCAACCCTAGGCATGCACCTCTCTTCTGTCTCTTCCTCCATCTTTGGTTTTCCTTGATCTCCTTCTCTGCAGTATTCACTTCTCTCTGCTCCTCCCTTCACTCCAGTGATTCTTTTATGAACCGCATGGTACTCTTCCCCTCCCCATATCTGTAGAGACACCCATACCTGTTAACATGGAACACTTCCCAATAGAATCATCAGTGCCCGCATTTCCTGCACTGGACATACGTTTCTGACTTCTTGCAGCTCATGATGTTTAACTGTTGCTCATGACTTATGATGCTGTGTTCTGGTACATTTCTTTAAAGATCTTGCCTCTAGTTACCCTGTTGCTCTATGTGCCATTTCTATGTTCCTATATGCATTGTTCAAGAAACATTATAAAAAAAAAAGAAATCCTTTGCAAAACAAAACTGTGAACATTGGACTTGACATATACTTTAAATATAAATATCTCAAGGAAGAGTGAGAGCTTTTTACAGGTGTTAGATAGATGTTCACATAGAGGATTTGTGATGGTTGGAACCTAAGCTGAGCACCTTCTATGCCTATTCTGTATGATAGCCCCATGTGGACCCAACAGACATTGTCTCAGGATGATCACATGTTGCATGTGCATATAGCGCTAGAAAAGAGAAATTCAAACTTTTTCAGTATCCGAGTGAAACATATTACTGCCTGGAACCACTTAGTATACTCAGTTTGGGATCAGTAGCTCAATAAAAACTGAATATACACATAAAAGCCTTTTAGCAAGTCACAGTATTTCTGAGTATGTCTATAACAAGGTCTTATTGCTAATGACGCTTGCTGAACCCCTGTAGTTTGCAGTGCTTTTAAAAGCCAGAGGTAAATAGGTTATATAACTGGTGAGCGGGGTTCTGGCTCTGCACCAGTAAGTCCAAGGGTCTCTTTTATTCCATCGAGAGGGAGACACAATAGGGCCCAAGCTGCAGGAAGCTGTTACCATGGTAATTTGCTGTGCTCTAAAATATGGCCTGCATTTAGTAAGCACAAATCTGAGCACTGAGTGAAAAAGAGGGGAAAATCCTGAATGCTTTATACACGACAGGAGATCATAGACGAAAAAACAAAAAGAACTAAACATTTAACTCCTTCCTTGGTATGGCAGTCACCCTTTTTGCCTGTAATCATTTTTGGCCTTTATGTGTTCACATATTTAATAATAATATTATAGACCAGTTAAAAGTAGAACTGTCATTAGGAAGCAAATGGGACACCGTTTTCAGTCCTGCTTGTCCCGAGGACCCTAAGGGATGTTTCCTTTAACAGGTTCTACCTCACTACAAAACATCAGAAATAGAGGAGAAACTGCTCTTTAAGCCCCGGTTCACACTTGTGCGTGTGCGGGGTTCGCATGTAATGTCGGAGCGCACTGCTCCGACATTACATGCGATCGGCTGTGCGGTGCGAGTTTAGCCATACAGTTTGTATGGCTAAATTCGCACCGCAGCCGCACCAAACATGCACAGGGACCCTTTTTGGCAGCCGCATCAGGATCAGATCGCACAGCGGTTCACACTTGTGCGATCTGATCCTGTGCGAACTGCACGATCGCACTGCAATATGCGATCAAACTGGGGGTGTCGTTAAGATTACATTGACACCCCCAGCGTATCGCATATGGCAGTGTGAACTGCCGGGGGTGCGTGTGCGATGTGGGAACAGGCTGCGGATTCGCAGCCTTCCCGCACTCGCATAAGTGTGAACCGGACCTCAAACCTAAAAGAATGGTGTCTGTTTTTCCGTGAAGAGAAGAGAAAAAAAGAAACTTTTGGGTATACATTTTACCATTCTAATAAAAATTTTAACTGTTCAGTGTAATACACTTATCAACCAATGTTTTGATAGTTTTACTTTAAGGTGAGCTCTTTGAAAAATAACAAGAACAGGGAAGGGGAGGTGTGTGGAAAGTGTTAAAGCCCAATGGAATGGAACCTTCATATTTTTTTAGTCGTTGGTAATCAGGCTGCATTTTATTAATGTTTTCAGTGTTTTACTTCTATAAGAAATTTCCCTATACCAGCAATCACTCAGCTGGTGTCCCAGACAACTGCTCTCACATGGAGAACAGCAGTCTGAGTTTCCTACTGTCCAACATGCCACCTGCACAATGCTCCATTCAATAATGCTCATGTTCCATGAGAAGCCAGCTGACTCAGATTATAAAAATATGCTATAAAAACAACTTATAAACATGTATAAATGAAATTGATAAAAAAATTATAATTTCCATTTCTATACAGCAGGGGTCAGCAACCTTTTGAGCCTAGAGTAGTAGGCAGGGCCCCATTAGAAATCATTACCCTCATCCTTATGACATTAGGACCTGTGAAAACCATAGCGTTTTGTGGAAAAAAATTGGTTGTTGTTCAGTTGGGTGTGGCTCAGTAGAGTCTGAACCTACTCAAGTGCACCAACATCAGCAGATGACATGGCTCTCCAAATCATTACTGACTGTGGAAACTTCACACTGGACCTCATGTATCTTGGATTCTGTGACTTCCCACTCTTCCTCCAGACTCTGGGACCTTGATTTCCAAATGAAATACAAAATTTTCTACAGTCGGTGATTATTTGGGGAGCCATGTCATCTGCTGGTTTTGGTCCACTGTGTTTTATCAAGTCCAAAGTCAGCACAGCCCACTAGCAGGAAATTCTAGAGCACTTCATTCTTCCCTCTGCTAACAAGCTTTATGGAGATGCTGATTTAATTTTCCAGCAGGACTTGGCACCTGCCCACACTGCCAAAAGCACCAATACCTGGTTTAATGATCAGGGTATCATTGTGCTTGATTGGCCAGCAAACTCGCCTGACCTAAACCCCATAAAGAATCTGTGGGGTATTGTCAAGAGGAAGATGAGAGACACCAGACCCAACGATGCCGATGAGCTGAAAGCCACTATCAAACAAACCTGGGCTTCCATATCACCTCAGCAGTGTCCCAGGCTGATCGCCTCCATGTCACGCAGCATTGAAGCAGTAATTCATGGAAAAGGAGCCCTGACCAAGTACTGAGAGCATGCTATATTGTACATGTACATACTTTTATGTAAGCCATTATTTCTGTATTAAAAATCCTTTTTTTTTATTATTTTTTTTTTTTAATTGGTCTCATGTAATATTCTAATTTTCTGAGATACTAAATGTTGGATTTTTACTAGCTGAAAGCCATAATCATTAAAATTCAAAGAAAGAAATGCTTGAAATATATCACTCTATGTGTAACACATCTATATAATATATTTGAGTTTCACATTTTGAATTGAGTCACTGAAATAAAATAATTTTTTTATGATATTCTAATTTTATGTGATGCACCTGTATATGCCACACAAGTTCTTGCACTCACAAAATGTTCCCTAATATTGATATTTATGGACTGACAAATAAGTGTCAGACATACGTAAATCTCAGCACAAAGGATATTGCTTTAAAATTGAAACTCTTTCATTCTTCCCCTCTAGTAGCCCATTAGATGGCCTTGTTACCCTGCATACTGGCAGCAATGCTTTTTGCACACAGAGAATATACAGCTGCTGAATGAAGGAAGCTGATCTCTGGGGGAGCAGGGGTTAATGTTTTCTGACTGCAATGCCAGCGGTAATTGGTGATACAGTGCAGTGTGCAGTGGAGCTGGGATATGAAAGGGTGTGTGTACTGAGGAGCCAGGAAAAAGTGTGAATATAATACTACTAGGTCCAGAATTTTTGGAAAGGGAAACCAGCTTGATAGTCATCTCCAGCAGACAGGCAGGTGGAACAGCAGGTTTTTTTTATACTACTGTTGTCATGCTTTTGTCAGGAGGGCAGGTGCATTTGCCAGCAAAAAAAATGGGAATTGACCTCTGATTTACATGGTTATTATTTGCTGGAAAAATGGGGAATTGGATTAAAGGGAATCTACGCTGAGTCCAGTTATTTTAAAATTAGGAAATGATGATGTTCAGCTTTCAGGATATTTGAGTTACAAAGAGGACAGGCAGGAAAAAATCCCTAATGCCCCAATTCTGTCTCTTCAACCAATTGCAGTGTTGTCACTACTGTTACTCTCAGCAACTCTAACAGACCTTAAAGTAGATTTATAGGCAAAACTTTTTTTTTTCATTTTGGATAGAGCAAGGGAGGGTTATAACCTCTGTCAGATTTTTTTTCACCATCTCTGTCCCATTGGGGAGATTTCCATTGACTTCTTGTAATACTTTTTTAAAGTACTCGAAACCCATACTTGAGTAAAAGTACAAGTGCTCGATCAAAAAGTGACTTGAGTAGAAGTGGAAGTGCGCTAACAAAAAGTGACTTGAGTAGAAGTACTAAAGTATTCAACATTTTTTGTACTTAAGTATTGCAAGTAGTTTTTTTTTTTTTAATTTTGCTACTCAAGTACTGAACGTAAAAGTACCAGTAGTTTTTTTTTTTTTTTAATTTGCTTTAAAAAAAATTTGCTACTCAAGTACTGAAAGTAAAAGTACAAGCACTGTGCTATGTAGTTATTAAAGAAAGAAGTCAAAAGTTTGAACATCATATTGTTTTTTATTATTTCAAATGATTAACCTAAAGGACAATCACAATTCCTTTGGCTGTAACTTTTTGTAAGCAAAAACAGATAAAGTATGTCCCTCCCTTCCCCCTTTAAAGCATCCCTCCTTCTCTTCCCTGCATGTTTTTTTTTTTCTCCACAGCTTATTGGTGCGCACAATCATATATAAACCAATGTGATATACAACAATATATTCCAATAATGAAATAAAGGAAGAGTGTATGAAATCAAAGTCAATAAAAAGTCTATATATATATATAATGCCATAATACCATATATATGTGACAAAACAATATGAATATATTTTCAAAGGTGCAGGAATGAAACAGGTGCTATTCCAACTAATAGGTGCAGACTCCCACCACCTTGTGGATTTCCCCCTTACCCGGCGGATGAAGGTGAGTGCAAAATAATATCCAAATAGACTCTTCCAGTGAAACAAAACTGCAAAACCTGTGCTCTCAACTTCCAGTGAAAAAAGCAAAATCAGCTTCTTACCAGAAAAAAAGGTCTATGTACGCTTGTGACTCTCCTTGGTTGGGAGGTTCTCTTTCCCCTTAACAGCAGATATGTAGACGATTTTATTTATACATACAGTAGCATTTATTTTTGTATGCGCTGATTTACACATGACATTATACACATTTTTTTGAACTTCATGAAACCTGCCATCTACTGTTCTGGCAGTGGTAATTTTTATAATTGTAACGAGTAACTATGCAGCACAAAAAAAAAATATCGGAGTAGAAGTATTGAAATCATTGAAAAAAATGTAGTGAAGTAAAAGTGGAAGTAGGAGAAAAAAATTCTACTCCAGGAAAGTACAGATACCGCCTTTCGGTACTTAAGTACAGTAGTGAAGTAGTTCTACTTAGTTATTATATATCTCTGCTTCTTGTCCCATAGTCGAACAGGAAGTGAGAGGAATACCTGCAAATTAAAGGATTTCCTTGGGGACTTCAGGTCATCAGAACTAGTGTCCCCATTGGAAGATTTTGACTCTTTTACTTTTCTGGCGACAAACAAAAAATGTGGGATTTTCTTTTACTTTCACTTTCAATGATAATGGTAAACAGGACAAATAGAGAGGGTTAATCTCCTTAACGAAAGCACAGAAAATCATTAAAAACTGGCAGGCACTCTAATCATCACTCTATATGAAACTAGAAAAAAAAAAAAAGGGTTTGCGTTTAGTTATACTTTAAAACTTACCCTGCCTAAATATCACTTCAGTTCTTTGTTACAATGACCATGCTTTTCTAAGCCACTAAAAAAGTCATAAGAAATAATATGTTTTAGTAACAGATAGAACTTAGGGTTAAGTATAAAATATAATTCACAAATATAATAAAAAATGACTGTAGGGTAAAAAAAAAAAGGTTTACAAAATAAATTTCTGATCCCTTTGTTCTTCCTTTGAACACTTTCTGTGAATAAAGTGTTTTATGACACCTTGTTATGGTCGGAATCACCAAATAGTTCATTTAAGGCAGTCATAGGCTGATGTGGTGGAGCTACACTCTTCAACACAAAAGAAATGTCAGGTTATAGTTTACTAATATGCTTATTATACTAATGCAAACGCTCCATCCTTTTCCACTGGGCCCTACTTATTTTCTCTGCTGTATTCTGGCTTTAAAATGCTTCATAAAACTCTATATCTTCATTTATTGTCCTCCACCACCAACAGGACCGCATTGCAGGTCCGCATTAAGTGGCAACAGCTTGTTCCTGACCTGTCAGATAAGGATTGGGAGGAAGCTTGCACCTCTTAGTATCTCCGGCGGTTAACAACAAGCTGATACCTTTTTCTATGTTGCATCAATCTTATTTGACTCCGGGCAGACTGAATGCGATGCACTACTTGCCTGCCCCCACATGCACTCATTGTACTTACCCTTGGGCGGATTTCGCCCATGTGATGTGGTCATGCCAGGTTATAGCAAGGTTCTGGCAACGAGTGATAGAAGTGTTATCAATAGTCTTGTCTGTGCCGGTTGCATGTACTCCGCTAGTCTGTTTACTGGGAGTGCTAGATGAGGAGCAATGGCCACGACACTCTAGAACATTGCTTAGAGAAGCTTTATTTCTAGCATGTAAGGCAGTGGCACCTAAGTGGATCCAATCAAGTCCTCTCTCTACACACATGTGGTTACAAATGGTGAACTAAACTTTGCCATACGAGAAGCTTATCTATGAGCATTGAGCATAGGTGGTGCTCTCATAAATACAATAAAATCTGTATTTATCACCCTTCATTGTTTCTAATAAATAAGATGCCACTGAATGTTTTGGATCTCTGTGTTGTAAGTCAGTTTGCTCTCTATTCAACTTTAGGTCTACTGGTTATGATACTTTGCGGACCTCAGGATTCTGGTTCCATCTAATAGCTTGTACAGTGCCTTGCGAAAGTATTCGGCCCCCTTGAACTTTTCGACCTTTTGCCACATTTCAGGCTTCAAACATAAATTTATAAAACTGTAATTTTTTGTGAACAATCACCAAGTGGGACACAATCATGAAGTGGAATGAAATTTATTGGATATTTCAAACTTTTTTAACAAATAAAAACAGAAAAATTGGGCGTGAAAATTATTCAGCCCCCTTAAGTTAATACTTTGTAGCGCCACCTTTTGCTGCGATTACAGCTGTAAGTCGCTTGGGGTATGTCTCTATCAGTTTTGCACATCGAGAGACTGAAATTTTTGCCCATTCCTCCTTGCAAAACAGCTCAAGCTCAATGAGATTGGATGGAGAGCGTTTGTGAACAGCAGTTTTCAGTTTTTTTCACAGATTCTCGATTGGATTCAGGTCTGGACTTTGACTTGGCCATTCTAACACCTGGATATGTTTATTTGTGAACCATTCCATTGTAGATTTTGCTTTATGTTTTGGATCATTGTCTTGTTGGAAGACAAATCTCCGTCCCAGTCTCAGGTCTTTTGCAGACTCCATCAGGTTTTCTTCCAGAATGGTCCTGTGTTTGGCTCCATCCATCTTCCCATCAATTTTAACCATCTTCCCTGTCCCTGCTGAAGAAAAGCAGGCCCAATCCATGATGCTGCCACCACCATGTTTGACAGTGGTGATGGTGTGTTCAGGGTGATGAGCGTGATAACGTTTTGCATTGTTGTCAAAAAGTTTGATTTTGGTTTCATCTGACCAGAGCACCTTCTTCCACATGTTTGGTGTGTCTCCCAGGTGGCTTGTGGCAAACTTTAAAACGACACTTTTTATGGATATCTTTAAGAAATGGCTTTCTTCTTGCCACTATTCCATAAATCCCAGATTTGTGCAGTATACGACTGATTGTTGTCCTATGGACAGAGTCTCCCACCTCAGCTGTAGATCTCTGCAGTTCATCCAGAGTGATCATGGGCCTATTGGCTGCATCTCTGATCAGTCTTCTCCTTGTATGAGCTGAAAGTTTAGAGGGACGGCAAATCGTAGATTTGCAGTGGTCTGATACTCCTTCCATTTCAATATTATCGCTTGCACAGTGCTCCTTGGGATGTTTAAAGCTTGGGAAATCTTTTTGTATCCAAATCCGGCTTTAAACTTCTCCACAACAGTATCTCGGACCTGCCTGGTGCCTCCTTGTTCTTCATTATGCTCTCTGCGCTTTAAACGGACCTCTGAGACTATCACAGTGCAGGTGAATTTACACGGAGACTTGATTACACACAGGTGGATTCTATTTATCATCATTAGTCATTTAGGTCAACATTGGATCATTCAGAGATCCTCACTGAACTTCTGGAGAGAGTTTGCTGCACTGAAAGTAAAGGGGCTGAATAATTTTGCACGCCCAATTTTTCAGTTTTTTATTTGTTAACAAAGTTTAAAACATTCAATAAATTTCGTTCCACTTGATGATTGTGTCCCACTTGTTGTTGATTCTTCACAAAAATTACAGTTTTATATCTTTATGTTTGAAGCCTGAAATGTGGCAAAAGGTCGCAAAGTTCAAGGGGGCCGAATACTTTCGCAAGGCACTGTATGTACATCAATACTAGTGATCAACCGATTTCATTGCCGATACCGATATTTTGGCCATTGCATATCGGTATCAGCCGATATTGGCCGATATTTTCGTACATTTACATTTTTTTTTGTTTTTTTATTACTTAACAGGTACTCTTGTGTAGGGGTCTGGGGGTCTAAAAAGTCAGCGGCTGCATGCAGGGCAAATATCTCCTAAACCGTGCAGGTAAGCCTTATTATAGGCTTACCTGTAGGTAAAAGTCAAATAGCGGAGTATACTCCCACTTTAAGGTTGAATAAAGACAACAGTCCATCCAGTTCAACCTGTGTTTATCAGCCCCTGTTGCATCCCCTCACCTTATTACAATGAACATTCTGATCACTGGAAGAAGTAAGATAAAATGCTAAATTTTGCTGCAGTATACTGAGGATATCCATTCAGACAGAGCAAAGTAACTTAACTGAAGCTTGAGAACTGCTTTTTGTCATGATCATAACATAAGGCCCTCTTTATACCACCTTGTGTCATGTTTGTACACCTAGCATGCATGTTTCAGTCTAATGAATACATGTGTACTTAGTGTATTTACTAATTCTTACAGTGAGCAGCCTTGTATTCTGTATTGAATTTATAAATGTTTACATCATTACTAAATTGTATTTTTTTTTTTATAGGAAGTGGTACAAATGAATAGGAACTTTTTTAATTGAATCCCTACATAAAAGAATATTTTGTTCCCTAAACATTTATATTTAATTTTCCTTTACAGAAATGTTAGCTGGAGTAATAATTGTGAAAACAGTTTAAAACCTAGAATCTCTTCTAGGTCTGTTAACATAACCCTCGCCCCCACTGAAGCTATGTTTAGGACAGAATACATTACAGTGTACTGCATCATTGAAATATCTCCCATTATCTTGTTGTCATTGCTTTTTTTGGTCCCTAACCTAGTTGGAAGTCACATTTTAAACAATGCATTTTACAGTACAAGAACATTAAAAAAAAAAAAAAAACTTGATTGTTCACAATGAATATACATGTTAAATGGCACTTTTGATGGGCTTGAAATGCCTTGCAAAAGAACTGGCAAACCTAAACAAACACATAACATAATAGAAAAAGAGCTAATAAAACATACACAAATGAGTATATAAAGGTAAACATATTTATGGTGAAAATGAGATTTTTTTACATTTAAAGAGGAACTATAGGCAGAAGCAAAATTCACATATATGCTACAGTCTGCCACCAGCAGTAACACAGCAATTTTTGTTTTCCTGATAATAAAACTAAATAATAATAAAATAATAATAATAATAATAATAATAATAATAATAATAAAACTAAATGATAGTAATAAAACATTAATCATAGTAATGTTTTATTACCAAATAATCCTGACAGCTAATCTGGTATTTTTTCATTTTCTTTAAAAAGCCAAGCTTTCTAATGAAGTTTGCAATTACAATGGTTGTAGAAAAAAAAAACATCATAACACACTGGGGGCAATTCCCATGGTCTGGTTTATTTTATTTCATTTTTCAAAACGATAATAAAACTATAGCTGTAATGCCCCATACACACGTGCAGATTATCTGCAGACTTTTGTCTGCAGACTTACCTTTTCTATGTAGTGCAAGGGCCTGCCGGATTGCATACAAATTGAAAGTGTTTAGGTTTGACCTCATATTATATGGTTTTGGTAAGTCTGCAGACAAAAGTCTGCAGATAATCTGCATGTGTGTATGGGGCATAACTGCCTAAAAAGTGTTGGCTGGAGATGGATGTTAATCTGTTTGACACTTACATAAAGTACATATCCTTCAAAGAACATCCTGTCCATAGCACAGGGTGACAATGCTGCTGTGTGATTTTGCTGGAGAACAAACAGCGTTGTTATCTTATTACAAGAAGAGAAAAAAAATGTGGATCTGTTGGAAGGATCAACAGGTAATAAAGCTGTGTTACAGAGGAAAAACAACCGATGTGTTAATCCTAGTGACCAACTGATTCATGCAGTATATATCATTGTTTTTTTTTTTTTTTCTCCATGCTTCCACTTTAGGTTATTATGATATCTTTGCTACCTTTCTTGGTTTTAGAGCTGTAGGGTTGCAGTTTTTGTTTTGTTTCTCTACGAGGTCATCTTTGTACAGGGAAATGTTGCCCATACTAGGCATTGTGCTAGCAAATGTATATGTCTGTTCTTTGCAAAATTCAAAATTGAAAGTGTTAACCACTTGCCGACTGCTCACAGTATATTTACTGCGGCAGTCAGCCCCTCACAGGCAGAGCGACGTAGGTCTACGTCGCTAGCCTGTGAGGCTCTGGGGAGCGAGCGCGCGCCGCCTGAGGCGCGCTCCCGCTCGGTCACGGACCCCCCCCCCGCGCATGTGACACATCAGGTCCGCCGGTCACTCGGCGATCATCGGGGGAGAGGGAGAAAGTCAGGCGGCTTGTGTAAACAAGCTGCCTGTCATTCTCCCCGGTGTAGAAACGTTGATCACACGGTTCTACTATGTAGGACCGTTGATCATTGTTCCTACACCTCAAGCCACAGCCAATCACAGTTAGAATCACGCCCCTAGGGACACACACAGCCCCTCCCTCTCAAATAAAGTTAACCCCTTCACTACCAGTGTATTTTTACAGTAACAGTGCATATGTATAGCACTGATTACTGTAGAAATGTCACTGGTAACCCCAAAAGTGTCAAAAATGTCAGTCAAGGGTCCGATCTGTCCGCCGCAATGTCGCAGTACCGCAAAAAAAAATCGCAGATTGCCGCCATTACGCGTTAAAAAAAAAAAAACAACAAAAATTACAGAAATCTTTCCCTTTGTTAGTAAACGCGATAACTTTTGCGCAAACCAATCAAAATACGCTTTTTGCGATTTTTTTTACCAAACATAGGTAGCATAAAACAAATTGGCCGAAAATGTTAAAAAATTTAGATTTTTACATTTTTTTTTTGGGGGGGGGGATTTCATATAAATAAATGTGAAAAATATTGTTATTTTTGCAAAATTGTCGCTCTTTTTTTGTTTATAGCGCATGATCAAAAAATCGCACAGGTGATCAAATACCACCAAAAGAAAGCTCTGTTTGTGGGAAAAAAAGGACGTCAAATTCGTTTAGGTACAGCGTTGCACGACCGCACAATGGTCCGTTAAATTCACCCAGTGCCGAATCGCAAAATACCCCCTGGTCAGGAAGGGGGTAAAATCTTCCGGGGCTTAAGTGGTTAAATGATTAGCACAAACATATAAAGCTGATGAATATATGCGATGTTAAAGGTTCACTCTATAAACATTATTTTTGTATTATGGGAATGGTAAAACATATGCACATCCAAGTGCATGTGTATGATCCAGAGAAGCTGCTTATAGGGCCGAAAAAAATAGGTAATGGGTAAGTGTGCTGCTGCAGCACCTTTCTGAGTTGCCAATATCAGTTGAGTGTTTTTCAGACAACAGCTGCTTACTAGCAGGGAATACCATAGATTTGTCAAATAGAGCTTTTAACAGTGGTTGTCGCTTTTTTTGAGGGGTGGTTGTTGCTTTAGTGGTCTCCATCATTGTGTCCGCCTGCCTAGTACTTCTGGTAATGCTGCAGGTTTCTTTGGATTAATTTGGTGCCACTGAACATGTGGTTTGCTATACTGTAGCCCCTTTCGGGTTCTTCTGATAATGTTCCTTTTCCAATATCAGATGAGTGTTTTTCAGACAGCAGCTGCTTACTAGTACGTCGATGTACTTCCTGGCAGACGATTATCACACAACGTCACTTCCTTAAACCACCGTGGAACCCACGCCGTCAGCGTACCCGGAAGTGGATCGATTCGCTGTGACCATTGCTGTATTCAAACGCTGTTACATGCTATACTTTTGTGAGTAGTTTTAGTTTATTTTAATATAATAAATGCCTTACGGGCTTCACTATATTTGGCTCCTTCCCTTCCTTTATGAGCATCTGATCAAGGGGAGATTATAGAGAAGGCTGGAGGTGTGTTGGAGGCTTTGCTGACTCATCCATCCCTATTGGCTATCCTGTGGAAAATCACTGCATATTTGAGGTTTTATTACATTCTAAGTCTGGTGAGTGCATCCCCAAAAGGGTTTCCTTGAAAGCACCTTGGCACTTGTGTGGAGCACCTCAAGCACCTTATCCAGCACTTTAGTGAAATTTCAAGTGGACTGTTAATTTTGGACTGCACATTACCGAGCACTTTTGCACTTTTTTTGCACCATTAATGTATTGTGAATGCACCTTAATTTATTATCATTAGTGCACTTTATTAATGATTATTGCTGTTTTACTAACACTATTGGATGAATTTGGATATTTTGTATATATTGTGGATTTGAGGACTAGTGCACTTTATTATTTACATTACAATTGTGTTAATTTTTATGCCTGATAGCGCTGCTTTAGATTATCTTATTAATACCATAGATTTGTCAAGTAGAGCTTTTAACAGTTGTTTGAGGGGTGGTTGTCGCTTTAGTGGTCTCCATTATTGTGTCCACCTGCCTAGTACTTCTGGTAATGCTGCAGGTTTCTTTGGATCGATTTGGTGCCACTGAACATGTGGTTTGCTATACTGTAGCCCCTTTTGGGTTCTTCTGATAATGTTTCTTGCCCCCCCCCCCCCCACACACATACACACACACACAAATGCGCCCATGCTCTAATTAAAGTTTTAGACACATAATGCATTGCAAATATGCTTTATATTTAACTCATGGTCTTTTAAAATGGCATCTGAATGAATGCCCGTTTCTTGTTATAGTGTTTTTTAAGCTAGTGAGCACAATTGTGTATTCTTAGATCATCCTAATTGCTGTCCGTGTATTTTCCCCAATTCACCTGCCATGAGCTCACTGTGACCTTGAACTTCAACTCTGATCTAGGTTATGGCTCACATGCACTGTTTCTAAATGTAGTGGTATTGAAACCTGCTATCCCCAAATATGATCCTTTAGTACCAAATACACCCTAGTCATTAGATCCTCCTTTCGACTCCATCTATTACTCAATGTTTTTTCCCCTTGGATATTTTCATGCTTGCTCTATCTTGATCTCACATTAACCAACCACTAATCTCTTTCACCGTCCATAAGAGCGTAGAGCAACAGTGCCCAGCCTCCATGATCTGCCCCATAAGTGACTGCTGTTATGAAAGAGTAGGGATGATCGAACTTTTGAAAAGTTCGGTTCGACCAGAACACCCGAACTTCACGAAAGTTCGGTTCGGATTTCAGAACCCCATTGAAATCAATGGGACCCGAACTTCTGTAATCAAAAAACACAATTTTTAAGCCCTAAAACCCAATAAA
The DNA here is from genome assembly GCF_965119305.1 of Pelophylax lessonae. Taxonomy (NCBI): domain Eukaryota; kingdom Metazoa; phylum Chordata; class Amphibia; order Anura; family Ranidae; genus Pelophylax; species Pelophylax lessonae. Next base: position 459,492,339 of record NC_138771.1, on the reverse strand, counting down.
TGCCCCTAAAAAGTGCCTAGGGTTCTGGGTCATGCCCCAGGGACTATTAATCACACAAAAAAAAGTTCTTAAAAATTGTCGTTTTTGATAGATAGCCAATTATTGAAAAAATTAAAAAAAAAAAAAAAAAAAAAAAGAGATTTCTTTGGATTTAGTGTCTGGGGGTTCTAAAAGGTGTACCTGTGAAGTTTCAGCTCTGTAGCATGTCCAGAACCAGAATTACAGCATACCAAACCTTCAAAAATGACTTTTTTGCTTAACCGCACCTTTCTTTTGCTCCTAATCAACGGCTCAGCCAATGTGTATGATGGGGACATAATGCAGTGCACTGGGAACAAGATTAGAGTTTTTTTTGGAAAAAGGTGCTGTCTCTTTAAATGTGCATATAATTAACGGGTGTATTTCCACAATGGGGCTTTTATTACCAAATGTTTCAAGAAGTCCAAAGATGTATGTAATTGCACTTTATTTCATGTAAAATGGTGTTTGGTGCACTTTAACTTGAAATCTCACAAGAAACAGACATATATGCACGGATACATTGAGGGTTAGGGGTAGGGGCCACAATGTAGTGCAGAGTGAACAAGATTAGAGATGTTTTGGATGAATACTGTTGTCTCTTGACTTTGAATAGAAGTAAAGGATGCTTAAAAATTGGGCATTTGGTGGTGCGGACGATGCCTTGACACCATATCCCTATGAAAGTGCTGGTAATGAAAGCAATAATTGCCTTTGTAAGGAAAAAAATTACAATGATATGCATCTGTGTGACAGGTGCGCAAAAATTGTTGTTTGGGTGTTGGCGGAGCCATACCACTGTAAGCCCAAAGAGCTGGTGTTGAAGAAGGCGTAAAAATTATGAAGGTGTGCACCTGTGGAACAGGTGCGCAAACATGGTAGTTTTGGTGTTGGCGGAGCCTCCCCACCATAACCCCAAAGAGCTGGCTTTGAAGGAGGCCCAAAAATTGGAAAGGTGTGCACCTGTGGAACAGGTTCGCAAACATGGTAGTTTTTGTTTAGCATAGCCTCCCCACCTTAACCCCAAAGAGCTGGTGTTGAAGGAGGCCCAAAAATTGTAAAGGTGTGCACCTGTGGAACAGGTGCGCAAACATTGTCGTTTTTGTTTTAGCATAGCCTCCCCACCTTAACCCCAAAGAGCTGGTGTTGAAGGAGGCCCAAAAATTGTAAAGGTGTGCACCTGTGGAACAGGTGCGCAAACATTGTCGTTTTTGTTTTAGCATAGCCTCCCCACCTTAACCCCAAAGAGCTGGTGTTGAAGGAGGCCCAAAAATTGTAAAGATGTGCACCTGTGGAACAGGTGCGCAAACATTGTCGTTTTTGTTTTAGCATAGCCTCCCCACCTTAACCCCAAAGAGCTGGTGTTGAAGGAGGCCCAAAAATTGTAAAGGTGTGCACCTGTGGAACAGGTGCGCAAACATTGTCGTTTTTGTTTTAGCATAGCCTCCCCACCTTAACCCCAAAGAGCTGGTGTTGAAGGAGGCCCAAAAATTGTAAAGGTGTGCACCTGTGGAACAGGTGCGCAAACATTGTCGTTTTTGTTTTAGCATAGCCTCCCCACCTTAACCCCAAAGAGCTGGTGTTGAAGGAGGCCCAAAAATTGTAAAGGTGTGCACCTGTGGAACAGGTGCGCAAACATTGTCGTTTTTGTTTTAGCATAGCCTCCCCACCTTAACCCCAAAGAGCTGGTGTTGAAGGAGGCCCAAAAATTGTAAAGGTGTGCACCTGTGGAACAGGTGCGCAAACATTGTCGTTTTTGTTTTAGCATAGCCTCCCCACCTTAACCCCAAAGAGCTGGTGTTGAAGGAGGCCCAAAAATTGTAAAGGTGTGCACCTGTGGAACAGGTGCGCAAACATTGTCGTTTTTGTTTTAGCATAGCCTCCCCACCTTAACCCCAAAGAGCTGGTGTTGAAGGAGGCCCAAAAATTGTAAAGGTGTGCACCTGTGGAACAGGTGCGCAAACATTGTCGTTTTTGTCATAACCAAAATGAGGTTCTGTGAACGTAAAGAGAATGAGAGGAGGGTTTGAGGGTGGCACCATGGTCCAGGCTTAAACTGAGGCTCAACTGCCACATCACAACGATAGCCTAGTCTACAAGGTCTGCATCAGGTGCATCAAAGCTTGATATCCACGACTGATTCATCTTAATGAATGTCAAACGGTCGACTGAGTCGGTGGAGAGTCTAGTTCGATGGTCTGTGACGAATCCTTCTGCTGCGCTGAATGCCCGTTCCGATAGGACACTGGAAGCAGGGCAGGCCAACAACTCCATGGCATACTGGGCCAGTTCTGGCCAGTGGTCTAATCTTAAGACCCAGTATGCCAGTGGATCGGATTCGTCACATGAAAAGCCCTCTGTGTCACTTTGTGCCCTCACGTAATCGTCCACCATGTGATGCAGACGGTGTCGATGCGATGTGGCAGCTGAGAGGCCTGGGCGGTGAGGACTAAAAAAAGACCGAAAGGCATCCGTCAACCGCACGCCTTCTCCAACGCTCCTCTCGTGACCACCAGTAGAATCCATGGTAGGTTGTCCCAGCCCCTGCACCCTACGGGAGTCGGGGAACATGTTCACCAGATTCCTCTTGAGACTGTCCTCAAGGGATTTGATCCTGTGGACTCTATGGGTGGATGGGAAAAGCTCCGAGACTTTACACTTGTACCGGGGGTCAAGTAGGGTGGCCAACCAATAGTGGTTAGTCTCTTTAATGGCCTTGATTCTGGGGTCCTTTCGCAGGCTCTGGAGCATGATGTTTCCCATGCGTCGCAAATTAGCGAAGGCCTGAGAAGCTGACTCCTCGGGGTCACTCATAATGACATTATCTTCAACGGGCTCCTCCTCCTCCCAGCCACGTACTACTCCAAAGTGTCCCGAGGGAGTCAAACTAGGCCTTGCAGATTGCCGCATGTCTTCCTCCTCCTCCTCCTCAAACCCTGCAAAAGTTCCCGCAGAATCGTCCTCCTCCTCCTCTTCCACCCCTGGATCCTGCTCGGGCCTCTGGGAGCTAGGCATAATGGGGTCAGGATTCTCAGGATAAAGGGGGCCTTGAGAGGCAAGGAAGTCCTCCTCTTCCTCCTGCTGCTCTGCCTCCAGTGCCCTGTCCATAATGCCACGCAGAGTGTGCTCCAACAAAAACAGTACCGGTAGGGTGTCACTGATGCATGTGCTGTCCCGGCTGACCATCCTTGTGGCCTCCTCAAATGGCGAGAGGACAGCGCATGCATCCTTAATCAAAAGCCACTGCCGTGGTGAAAAGAAGCCCAGGCGCGCAGAGCCAGTGCTGGTGCCGTACTCGCATAGGTATTCATTGAGGGCCCTCTGCTGCGTGTACAGGCGCTGCAGCATAGCCAAGGTGGAGTTCCAGCGGGTGGGCATGTCACAGATGAGGCGGTGTACTGGCAGGTGAAACTCGCGCTGCACTTCGGCCAAACGTGCAGTGGCACTGTACGACCGCCTGAAGTGACTGCACACCCTTCTTGCCATCCTTAGCACATCCTGCATTCCCGGGTACGAGTTCAAAAACCGCTGTACCACGAGATTCAGGACATGCGCCAGGCATGGCACATGGGTTAACTTTCCCTGACGAAGGGCGGCCAGGAGGTTTGACCCATTATCAGTAACCACCATCCCTGGCTGCAGCTGGCGTGGTGTCAACCACCTCTGGGCCTGTGCCTGCAGAGCCCCAAGAATCTGAGGGGCAGTGTGCTGCCTGTCCCCTAGACACACAAGCTGCAGCACTGCATGACACCTTTTGGCCTGAGACATAGAATAGCCCTTTGAACGTTTACGTGGTACCTCATCATATTCAAAGGACCATTCTGCAGAGGAGGGCATGGAGGAGGTAGAGGAGGAGGAGCAGGAGGGGGTAGAAGTGATCGATCTACCCGGATCAGCGACACCACCAGCTGTTTGCAGACGTGGGGGCAACACTGGCTGCAGCACCGAGCCCTGGCTACAATCCCTTCCACTGGCAAGCAGTGTCACCCAGTGAGCAGTGACAGAAATGTACCGTCCCTGCCCATGTTTGCTTGACCAAGTGTCAGCCGTCAAGTGTATCTTACGGCTGACTGACTTGGCCAGGGACGACACTACATTGCCTTCCACATGTTGGTATAGGGATGGCAGGGCCTTACGGGAAAAGTAATGCCGACTTGGCACCTGCCACTGTGGAACTGCACATTTTGCGAAGTCACGGAAGGGAGCAGACTATACCAGGTTAAATGGTAATAGTTGCAGAGCCAGTAGTTTAGCCAAACTACTGTTTAGACGCTGGGCATGTGGGTGGCGGGGAGTATACATTTTTTTTCGTTCCAGCATGTGTGGAATCGAAATTTGGCGTCTAGATGATACAGCTGGTGGTGTGCTGGAGGTAGATGCGACACTGCCTGCTATATCATCATCCCTGCCAGTGGAGGCTGCCAACAGGTGACGAGTGACTATAGCAGGGCCAGGAACAGACTGATGTGCAGGTGGAGCAGGTGGAGCAGATGGAGCATGAGGAGGAGCGCGAGGAGAACTAGGAGGCCGACTGACCAATCTTTGGCCCTTTTGTGGGTTCTTTAAATGCTCCTGCCAACGGGCCGAGTGGTGGGTTGTCAAATGCCTGTTTAGGCAGCTTGTACCCAGGTGGTTGACATTTTTGCCACGTTTTATACCCTTCTTACAAATCTTGCAGATCGCAACTGTTTTATCTGCATGGGATGTCTCAAAAAAGGCCCAGCAAGATGAGGTGTGTATAGTGGCCCGGGAGACAACAGGTGCGGCCTTAGATGGAGTAGGCCGTCTGCTCTCCCCTCTTGCTTGCTCTGCCTCCTCCTCAACCTCAGACCCAACATCTGACTCCATCAAAGACTGAGCATCAGGCCTGGCCTGGGAGACAACAGGTGCGGCCTTAGATGGAGCGGGCCGTCTGCTCTCCCCTCTTGTTTGCTCTGCCTCCTCCTCAACCTCAGACCCAACATCTGATTCTATCAAAGACTGAGCATCAGGCCTGGCCTGGGAGACAACAGGTGCGGCCTTAGATGGAGCGGGCCGTCTGCTCTCCCCTCTTGTTTGCTCTGCCTCCTCCTCAAACTCAGACCCCACATCAGACTCCATAAAGGACTGAGCATCAGGCTGGAGTAGATGGCCGACACTGTGGTCAAACAGCTCAGCTGACTCCTCTGCCATGTCTGAAATTGGGTCTAAGGGAGGACATGAGGTGGACATGGACTCATCTGTATTTGTTCTGACAACTGCAGAAGACTGACCACTTTTCTCTGCCTGGGTCACTGTAGTTGCAGATGATGCCGATGATGAGGGTTTGTTCATATAGTCCACCACCTCCTGTACATACTGTGGACGTATAGCTTGGCCACTGCCGGAGAACAATCCAAATGGTGGCCTGGCTGAGGACTGACCACCACGTCCACCCCTGCCTCTAGACACCCTAGAAGCTGTGCCCCTTTCCGCAGCAGGGCCACGTATGCCTTTTCTTGGTCTACCAGGCATATTTCTCACTGATGCGTTGGCAACTGTGTGCGGTGAAAAACGCACACTGCTATGCGACCCACAGTTGTCGCTGGATACAGCACAGCAGTTGCGTGTCACGCACAGTTGCAAAGGCTTTTGTACAGTGCACCTAACGCTTTGAACAACAGGCGTTAAGTTGTCACTGATGCGTTGGCAACTGTGTGCGGTGAAAAACGCACACTGCTATGCGACCCACAGTTGTCACTGGATACAGCACAGCAGATGTGTCACGCACAGTAGCAAAGCCTTTTGCACAGTGGACCTAACGCTTTGAACAACAGGCGTTAGGTTGTCACTGATGCGTTGGCAACTGTGTGCGGTGAAAAACGCACACTGCTATGCGACCCACAGTTGTCGCTGGATACAGCACAGCAGTTGCGTGTCACGCACAGTTGCAAAGGCTTTTGTACAGTGCACCTAACGCTTTGAACAACAGGCGTTAAGTTGTCACTGTATTTTGCTGCCTAGCAAGCACGTATACCTGCTGTGATAGAGCAGCACTGTGCCACGTGCTCACTAAACAGAACCCTCACACTTTCCCTACAGAAACTAAATTTTCAAATCTAACTAATGTAGTACAAAGTTCCCTAACTACACTAGATATCCCTTTCCACTAAATAGAAAGCTCCATACAGCAGAAGACTGACACTGTCCCTTAAGTTTTTTTTTTTTTTTTTTTGTAACTCTAAGAACCAGCACAATCGCTGTATCTAACTACACTGGCTGTAAGCTAAATACAATTCTGCTATATGGAGCTTTAGAACCACTCGATATATAGGAAATGTAGTGTAGCAAGCAGGAGTCAGACAGAACTGCTTCAACTCTCTTCAACAGGCTCTGGATAACTGTGCTAGGGGTTAGGCGGGGCCATCTTATATAGTGTGGGGCGTATTCACTCCTGATTGGCCTCTGGTCCCCGTAGTCACTCCAATCACGTTCCTAGGAGACTCCTGCCCCCTCATTGGCTTTTGCAGACGTTTCTGGGCCAATCACGGGCTTTTAAAGCCCAGTTCCTGTCCCAGTGCATTTTGGGCGGTTCTGGTGGCCAAATACCGAACTTTTGCCGCAAAAAGTTCGGTATTCGGCCGAATATCGAACATCCAATGTTCGGGTCGAACCGATGGTCGACCCGAACCGTTCGATCATCCCTATGAAAGAGTAGTGTAGCCATGGTTTTTGAACCTAAGTTATTGTTCATACTCAATAGAAAAAATAGGATATATCTTCAAATAATTGGATCTGACCTTTCAGTCTGTTTAGTACTTTACATTATTGTTTTTATATGCAGTCCTACAGTTTAAGCTGACTATGTGGAAGATTTACTAAAAATGATGCACAGAATCTGGTGTAGCTCTGCATAGAAACCAATCAGCTTCTAGGCTTTATTGTTAACGCCTAATTGAGCTGAAGTTAGAAGCTGATTGGTTACTTACTATGCACAGCTGTGCCAGATTCTGTGTTCACCGGTTTTAGTAAATCGCCCCCTATGTAATAACTGTCCTAAAGAGTCACAAATTTCAACTCACATTTGGATTTTTATAGAACTTGGGTACCACTGATTGAAATCTATATATAAATGTTTTATAAGCTGATAAAAAATGTGGTTATGTGGGGCACTATTTTCTTATGCATTAAAGGCTCTCAACTGAGTAATCCCACCAAAGGGCATTGTAGTTTGTCTCAGCTTCTTTCTAACCCAAAATGTACCTGTTCCCTGAAAGGAGAAAAATTATATTAGGCTTACATGAAGAAATACATATAAAATAAATACAATTGAATAAAAGTTCAGAGTGTTACCAGGGGCTTAATAGCCAATTACATGATACATAGATCTGGTTATAGCTTTACAATAGAGCTCAATTCTGTGTGTCAGAAAAGCAATCTTAACCCACTAAGGAAGTGTCAGCTCAGTGATTCAATGTCAGAGCCTCTAGCAAGAGCTTCAAGAGCTTCAAGTACTTCCATTTACCTTCTCCACCATGCAGAAGATGGGGGCAGGTTTGTGAAAGAGTTACTAAAAATATGCCTCTATATCTACCCTACTGATAAAACAATAATTTACCAGTTATTTTAAATTGATTACAGAATCTATAAAAATAATAGTAACAACCTATATCAAGTTCACCATGAAGCCAGGGAACATATGCTTTTATTGACAACAGCAGTTTTTTTTACCAGAAGTGTGTATCTCGCCCCTGGAATTGGTTTTGTCCTTGTAATAATAATAATAAAAATATTTCTAAAAAGAAAGGGAGAAGCAATGAAATAAGTTAGTATTCTTTCATATTTTTGTCCTCTGAAGGTCTTGGCAAACAGGATTCTTGATTTTTTTCCACTCATTTTAATTTTTTATCAATAACTTAACTTTATTAGATAATGTAAAAAACCTTTGAGCAAGCTCATTAATATCTAATGTGATACATAAAAATATATACTGTACAACTTAACAAAAATACTGTTTAAGTTGAAAATATTTTCTGTGGTATGAGTATTTTCCTCCATATAACATAGCTATCATTTTAAATTAATGCCAATTTAACATGCCAACTAATTTTCCTTGGTTTTAATAATTCACATATAAAATATTATCATTGCTACTTATATTGATTTATTAACTAGGCCCGGCATGTGTATATGTAGGTGCCAATATAATTTACATCCTAATAACCAAATGTAAAAGATGATAATAATATGCTTTCTTCTGTTACTGTTATTACAACTACTAATTTTATTAATAATAACAACAATTATAATCATGATGTATTCACATAAGATAAACTAATGTAAAAAATGTAAATAATAAAAACACTATCAATGTCTAAATGATGAGAATAATACTATTATTAGTATTTAATAATAATGATAATATTGATATTATTTATAGTATTATTACCAATGTATTATTGTTTAAAGTATATGTAAACCTTAACTGAATAACATTGAGACCGCATTCACATTGATCCGACTTGGACCGCGACTTGTCAGCCTGACAAGTCGCGGTCCGTCACGCTCCCATTGTGTAGTACAGGAGCCGTTCTAATAGGAGTGACACAAGTCACTCCAACTTAGAAAAAGGGTCCTGTACTACTTCGGGGCGACCTGGAGGCGACTTGCATAGACATTAATTTTATGAAGTCCGTGTTAGTCGCGCCAAAATCTCGCTGCACGCGATTTCACAGGTCGCCCCCTAAGTCGGAGAGACGTAGTGTGAACCGGCACTTAAAGTATTGTGCATCAAACAACTGTCTTTATTTATTTTTATTTTTTTCATAAAATACGTTTTTCACCTTTTCTTATTTTTACACCTCAGTGTTTCTGGTCTCCTGCAGCCTCTTTCATCCACTTCCGGCCTACATGCACTTGTTCAGTGTCCTTAGAACATATTTGTTTCATAACTTTCTGCCAGGGGCAACAGGTGACATGGTGACAACGCATAAGCAGAAATGGGAGACAGTTGTCACCCTTAACAACAATTGCCTGGAATAAAAGATCTTCATGGAAGGATTGCCAGGTATTTTTATAATGAAAACTAAAGATTTTGAGGACAACATACTAAATATTTACAAATGCAATGCTTATATAACTATATATATATATATATATATATATATATATATATATATATATATATATACATTTATATATATATATATATATTTAAATACAGAGAAGAACATTTGTTTTATTATTTTAGAAAATTATTATTTTGTTCATGAAATAAAAGCATTGTAAAAGTAGATACAAGTATTTAGTACCTCTAAGGAATATCTGTCATTGGAAAAAATGTATAAATAGGAATTTCAAAGTGACTATGTTATTTGTTGCAACATTAATTTTACTATCAGGAAAAGTAATAGTATTATCATCATCATCATCATCATCATCATCTATTATTCTTAACCATATACTTTTTGCTTTTATTTTCCTAGTTCTATTTTATAAATGTTTTTTTCTGGTTTTATTTTATTAATATATTAATACTGTTATTATTATTTATAATAATAATTACAATTCTGCCGGCTTCGTATGGGTGTAAGTAAATGAATAAAGTAAAGAGTTAGACTTGTATCATGAGCATGGGATGGGGCTAACAATTCAGCTTCCTATTCAGGTAGCAGAAACCTTGGGAATGCTTCTGTCCGAATGTCATTAATACATTATGTTTGAGTACTGCAGAATGAATTGTTTGCATTCTTATCAATTGTAGCCGCAAATGATCAGCTCTCAAAAAACCTCAGCATTCTATATTTTCACGTAAAATGTGTTTTACTTTTCAGGGTCACTGTATAATAGGACAGGAAGCTGTGCTTCCCACACACATTACTGCAATCAGATTACTGTGCTGAGCTCTCCCTGCTTGCACACTATTTAGTACTATTTTCAGCCTTACATACTGTGCACACATTTTTTTTTTTTCTTGCCATATACGTGCTATACATTGCAGATTATTTGTGGCATACCAAAGAAAGCAATAGAAAAAAAAATTAAAAAGAATGACAAATTTAAAAGATTTGTAAATCAAATACAAGCTTGGTATATGGAAAACTGGAATTAGTAACGTGGATAATTATAAAAAAAAAAGAATGCAATTTTTAGGATTTTTTGTGAGCAATGCCATGAAAGGCCAATGCAGACTGCAATGTAGATTGTACTTTTAGATCCCCTTTAAATAAGATTTCTAAATCAAAAACAATATATTGTAAATTAAAGCAATGTTAAACTCTAGCTAAATGACATTAAGCTTGCTAAACCACTGTGTATGATTAACAATTGTCATTTTCTTTTTTTTTTTTTTTAACTAAAATACTTATTTTCACTGTTTATATCCCTTATTGCATCAAAGTGTTGCTACTCTCCTGAAGCTATTTGCAGTCTAAATGCATTTCAGCAATGGTTGCAAAGGATTTCTTAGGATGGGCTTCATGATGGTGACTAAAGAGAACCATTTCTGCGCATTGTATATTTAAATGGCTAGTTACAGTCCCTATATGGCAGAGTGACAACAGAAAAAAACACAAAAGGTGAACACAGACAGAGAAATTCTACCTTTTAACAGTAAGTGCCTGAACAAGGACCGACATTGTAGGATTAAGTATTATTTTTATGGATGATGCAGATTTAAAAATATTGAAAACAACTTTTAGGCTTAATGTACACGGGACGTTTTCAAAATTCCTTTGAACGCTGGAATTTAAAGGACAATTAAAACATCCGCTGTGTCGCGTTTGCATGCCGCGTTTAGCCGCGTTTAGCAGCATTTAGCGGGCGTTTGCGCTCAGATACGTTTTTAGAGGTCAAAAAATCATTCCCCTTTAAACAGTAAAACCGCAAGCGCTAAACGCGGGTGAACGCGCTCGGTCGCGGTTTGCATTTGAAATGCCGGTAAACACACGTTCTGAACATCCTGAACGCAAATAATTGCTTTCCAAAAAACGACACTGAACTCAACTGCCTCTAAACGACTCAGTGTACATTGACAGATAAGATAACATAGAGAAGGGTTCAGGGGCTTCTGAAAAAAACGCCCAACTGCTCCTAAACGTCCGTTTACAAGTAGCAGTGTACATGAGGCCTTGAGGTTAAAATAAAGAAAGAATGTTCTGCGCTATGGACTGAAATTGAGTGAAATGAAATATACTTCAAGCAGCTGCCCCCACTAAGACTACTACTATAGCAGAGTCAGTGTCACTTTGTTAACACGGCACTTGCGACTTTATTGTATTTTTACCTTATGTGTTTTTGCGCTGAGATGCATTTTTGATTGATTGCACAGCTTATAATTTTTATTTTATTTATTTTTTACTCTATGTGAGTTTGCGCAGAGGCATACTTTGAAGGCTTGCATATCTTTTGGTCTTTAATCTATTTATGGACCCATTGTAATAATTATGTCACTTGTTATTTTGCACAACAGATCACTTTATATTTTGTCACTTCACAAACATGCCAACTTTAGGTGTATTAAAAGGGGCACACACCAAAAATAAGCTGCGCCATACCTACTTTTATTTAACCTCCCTGGCGGTATGATTCTTTTGGATTTTAGGTGCTGAAAGCGGTACCATTATTTTGCATGTAATTCTTGTGAATGAGCAGCCCAAACCAACTGTATACATTTATTATATATATTATATATATATGTATGTATACATATATTATGTATACATATATATATATATATATATATATATATATATATATATATATATATATATATTTACATAAAAAGTACAGTAAAACTGCAGGAAAGGGCACTGGGGGGCAAACTAATGTGATTTTTTTTTTTATTTTGAACGGTATCAGTGTGTTTGGTGTGTTTTACATTTGAATTTGCCGCCGGTTCCACCCCCCTGCGAACGTCACAGGAGACAGAAGCCGGGGCATGGAGACGATCGGGTGGAAGATTCGCCGCCAGACACCGCCGAGACACATCGCTGGATCCCGGTGACAAGGTAAGTAACCTCTTTTACAGGATTCAGCGATGCTTCTGGCGGTACCCCGAGTGTGGCTCGGGGTTACCGCTTTTGGCTCTGAAATGTAACCCCGAGCCACGCTCGGGAATACCGCTAGGAAGGTTAAACCTTATATTGATAACTCTGAGGCCCTTATGCACTACTCAAAACATCAGTAAAAAAGCTGTAGCTGTAGAAGGAGTTTTTCAGCTTTTTTGCAATAGCTTTTTTAAGTGTTTTTTAGCTTTTTTCAGCTGTAGCGTTTTTTAGCTTTTTTTTTTTTTAGCAAAGCTATACTCCCGCAAAAGCTTAAAGCTCAAAAATGCCGAATGGCTGCATTTTTTTGGCTTTTTTAACATTTTACAGCTGAAAAACGCCTCCTAAATCCCACTAGTTCTGGGTTTTTTCTCCAGTCAGAAAACCCCCGTCAAAAACTGCCGATAACAGCCTATGTGTGCATGGACACATAGGATAACATGCTGGGGAGTTTACTGGCTGCAGCAAAAAATGTCTGATGCCAAAAACAGCAGCTCTAAAAACGTCCCGTGTGCATGAGGCCTTAAGGTTACACTGGCATATTAAAGCTTATATGAGACTTTTGTGATTAGGTGACATTTACGAGAAAATAATAAGTATAAAGGGCTGGGAAAGGTCTGCGCACTCAAGCCAGACAAAGAATTTGTTGGGATAGACTTTGAAGTTTCCATTAGATTTTACAAACCAGTATAAGATTTTCTTAAGATAATTAAGATTGGCAACAATGTGTATAAACATATTTATGTACCACCAATTCATCTCCATGTGTGCCCTGTAGTACCAAAAATTTAATCAGATTTACATATATACCAAATTTACATATTTCCAAATGCCTAAACATGGATTCCAAAATGTAATCAGTTGACTGTATCATCTAGTGGTACAGGGAACTCTCTCAATGCATTTTACAGAAAACCTCTTTCTAATGGAGAGAAGATATTAACACTTTCTAAGGAGTTTCCTAATGTTTGGATCATAATATCGCACCACAAGAAAAATAAATGTCTGCTTTAATTTCCAATATCGATATTTACAGATGTTTTGTGGGTTTGTGAGTTAAAATGGTTGAACATATACCCAGTGAGGTACTCCTAATTCTACTGAGTTTCTAGGTATGTACTCTTTAATATGCATAGGCCGCAAAATATAAGGCAAACATCACTCAACCGATTGTTGTTACCTCATTGGGTTGCTGTTAGTTTTCAGAGAACAAGACCACCTGTGCTTAATCCAATGTATACTGGGTAACGTGCAGTCCTTAATTGCCTCTCTTAAAGCTCCTAATCTTTCCCATGGGGAAGTGCTGGTTTTCAGCACTATTTTTGCAGACAGAACCATGAACACTGATTTATATGCATTATAGTCTGAAGTTTATTTTTCTAATGTTTTCAACTACAAGTATGTACCATTTACTTCTTCCACACTCGCTGGAGTATGATAGCTTGTTAATTATTGTTCTTATACCCATGTCTACTTTTGTATTGATTAAGGGATTTCTACTGAATAATAAAAAAGATTGAAAGTGAACTTATACCCAGTAAAAAGACTAGCATTGTGTGTTACAGAGAGATTAAACAAATCTTCCTGGATAAAGTGAACCTGTTTATCTGCAGTCATCTGTCCTCTACAACCATTCAAAGTCTAAAATGTACACAGCATTTCTGAGCTCTGAAAAGCAGGGGGCAGGATTCTGAAGATTTACACTGCCTTTCTCAGTGAGAAAAGATCTGAGCCCTGATTGGAGGGAAGGGACACCCCCCCCTTTACTCAATACACAGAGAACATGCACAGCTGTGACTGTCAATCGCAAGCTGTGGGACTGAGCTTTCCTCCCCATTAACTTTTTATTTCTTGGTGTCAGGAAAACCTTTCAGAAGTGACCCATGCTGATAACAGAAGAATAAGGCAGCAGACAGAAATCACACTTAATGCTTTGGATAGAGCCATGTACATAACTCACCCCCGTAGATAAAAATCCCCCTTTCTTGCCAGGGATGAATATCTCTAATACCCAAAATAACTGGAAGCACTCCCATCTTAGAAGACAACATTTTTTTAGCAATTGGAAGGTACGAGACAATGCAGATGTCTCTTCCATGACAAAAGATAAATCTCCCCTTTTGGCTCTTTCAACAAATTAGGTACTGGATTACAGATATAGATCGCACAAATCAAATCTCTCATCATTTTCACAATTTGAGTCTTTATGTTCCCAACCCACCCCACAAAGACATGTAATTTCCACCATTTATGGATTATTTTTCGAGAATACCTCCTCCAAAACAGTGAAAGCATGTTTATCATGGGAACGTGAAATACAACTCCCACTCTCTGAAAAAGATTGGGAAATAATCTTTTTAATCTCACACAAGGGTTCCATTAATGTAACAACCCATGAAAACAATCATAAAATTGAAACCTGTTGGTACAGAACTCCATCACTCCTTCACCAAATCAAACCTACTCTTCCTGACAAATATTGGCGATGTCACCAGGAACATGGTTCTATGCTCCACATCTGGTGGGAATGCCCCCATATTCAGCCCTTTTGGTCCCAAGTTCACAAACTAATAGCCGACATATCAACATACTCCCTTGATTACAACCCTGCTCAATTCTTACTTCATCATTCTGACACGCCCTTTGGGACGTATCGCAAAACACTCCCCATTAATTTGATTAACGCAGCTAAATTATGCATCCCTATCGACTGGGGTTCCAGCTATGTTCCCTCCATTGCTGAATGGTTCAAAAGAGTGAATAAAATCTCAGAAATGGAGGAACTAATACACATCTCAAAAGATACACCTTCAAAATGTTATACTACATGGGCATGCTGGCTTCACTTCCAAACAACCCAACAATACTCTAATGTCATGACAGGTACCTACCCACAACACCTCGGTAGTTAGTTCAATATGCTTACTATATGGTCCTAGTAGAGAAACCTCCCTAGTCCGCTCAGTAGAATATGCTCGGGTACAGGTTTTTTCCCCCCCTAAAACAAGGGTTGTGAGGGGAAATTCCCGCTGATCATTAACGGAAGAGGTGCGACTTCACATTGTGCACTCATATCATCGCAATGTTCTACTATGCACCCATGTTTTTTGCTTTTACTTCAATTTAACCTTACTGTCCATCTCTTTGCAAAGTTTGGTGTACAATTGCTATATCTTGGAAGGACTCCACCACCACCCAATGTCTACCCCCGCCACTACCCTCTCCCTTTGATTCATTTTTATTTTTGTTAACTCATCTCTCGAAATTTCCTAGCACTGATTGTATATGGTCAACAGAGTGTTACTCCTGAGAAGACTTTTTTGTTATTATCCGCTTTCTGTTTACAATTGTTCATGTTTGTAAAATATAATTTATCACTAGGTTGTCGCTTGCCATTTGTACAATTTTGCCAATGCATACTAGTGCACCACTGCAAAGCGCAGTTGGCAAATCAGCCGCTTTATGCAGTAGTGAGGGTGCTGTAACCACCAGTTAGCATTGTTCTCACTCAGGGTTTGCTGTCTCTCTTCCATTCAAGGGATCTGGCCACAATTTTTATGAACTATCCTAATTTATGGTCAGGGTTTTCTCTTCTTCATGTCCTTCACGACTTTGCCCTGAGAATGTTTTTTTTTTCTTTAATATATGCTTATTGAGATGATGAAGCATGTCACACAGAACATTATTTTGAACATATTGATACACCTTGTTTTAGGGCATGCAAATGTCACATAACTGAACAGAGTTATAATTGACATCTCAGATCTATTTGCTCTATATTAGGGTAGGGAGGAGAAAACTAAGAGAAGGGGAGGGGTTACGAAATGAAAGAGGAAAGAGAGAGTAAAGAAAAGAAAGAGGAGTGTAGATTTGTGCCATGTATCAGGATCCCAGACTACATTATATAAGAAGGATAACCATGGATGAAAAATGAAAAGAGGCTATCTATAGCAGTAAAGCATATCCAATTGCAGAAGCGAAATGTTAGAGCATAAAGTAAGATTAGGACTATTCGGTGGATATTATTTCTGCAAAGCGAGGAATGGACTTAAAATTAAGCCAACATGCCCAAATCTTTGTGAAAGAGGAATGTGTATTACAGTCTTCACAGTTAAGATCATCCATTGTAAAGATGTGGTCTACATTTTGCCATCATCTTTTCAGTGAAGGGATATCTTGTTTCCTCCAACATAGGGGAATTAAGGATTTAGCTACGTTAAGAAGATGGGGTGGTACGTTTATAGGCTTTAATAGATTCATGAGAGCAATGGAAGAGTATGATCCAAGGGTCATCAGGCAAGGGGGTACCAGAAATAGGTTAGATTAGAGATCACCTTCATAACCCAAGAGAGACCCATACAAGAGATGGGTCAATATGAATCTGGTAAGAGTTTATCCTTTCCAGGCTTAGGTAATCATACCCTCATTCATGGAATGTGAAAGCAACCTCACCTCTGCTGCTTCATTTAGGACACTCGTAACAGGGAGTTAGTACCTGGCCATACATCTCATATATTTCAGGCAGCAGTCCTGCCTGGAGACTTATTGTTAGGAGCCTGAGTAATTGTTGCAGACTGCAAAAGGAGCTAAAGAAGAATAGGAGGAGTCCACAAAACACATCTTGCGACACTACTTTTACAGGAGACTATTGTCCACTGAGAGCGGTTCTTGGGATTGAGGGAGCTGAGCAGGAGCAGCAGAGACTTCTGGCATCCAGCCCAGATTTTACCTGTCAGCTGGCCACACTGTGGATGCTCATCCACACTTTCCTTGTGACTGTGTTGTGTGCTGAGTGGGCTCTTTCTTGTAGACTTTAAGCACTCTTTCACATTTTATGTGTACATTAGTACATAATATGTACATAATATGTTGTTTTTAATAAAGCTCTTTGATACAATGCCTCCTCACTGCCTGTAAAATGCTCTTTAAAAAGTGAGCTGAACATGGATGGCTCTTCAGAGAGCACTGCAAATGTGAACAAATCCTTATAGTGACACAATGACTGTTGTGGCGGTGTTCAGGGACACTGGGACTGCAAATGTGGTGGTGATCAGGGACACTGTAACTGGTGTGATTTTGAACTAGTATGGTGGTGACAAGGGGCACTGTAACTCATGTGGTGGTGATTAGGGACAGTGTAACTTGTGTGGTGATTATCAGGGACACTGTAACTGGGGTGTCGGTGATAGGGACAATATGAGTTGTGTGGCAGTGATCAGGGACACTGTAACTGGTGTTGTCGTGAATAGGGATACTGTAATTGGTATGGCGGTGATCAGGGACACTGCGACTGGTGCAGCGGTGATTACGGACACTGTGAGTGGGTGGCAGTGATTAGGGACACTGACTGGTGACAGTATGGTAAATATATATATATATATATATATATATATATATATATATATATATATATATATGTAGCAAGGTTTCCAGGCCTGTGGCCTGATGTGGGTCTGCCATTAGTACCGGAATCCTCTCCAGCCCATGTGAGCTGAGTCCCTGGGTGTGACAACTGAAGAGATGACAACTCCGGCATCTTTGTCTGTGGTTTTTATTATAAGTTAAAGGGGATGGGAGAAGGGAATGAGTGGGATACTCCTTTAGGCTCAAACTAATTACAATTGGGACTTTGATCCTGAAAATGCCCGTTGGCGCTTCCTTGACGCCAGAAAGGCCCACTATACATTTACCTAGCACCTACCTGTAGGGTGCTACATATATATATGTATATATTATTGTTTTTTTATATATATTTATTTTACATACTGTCACCAGAGTATTGCAATGTCACCAAAGTGACACCGTACTATGCTGGGAAGGTGACCTGGATTTTTTTTTACACCGCGATTGCTTGTTACAGTGATGATCACTGTAACAGCAATCGTTTTAACTGTCATGAAAGGCTTTCATTCAGGCTTACTTATGTGATTGCTGTGGTTGGCTACTGTGAATAGCCTTGTACTATGAGATCACTGTGACTGATTACAGAGATCACAATAGTAAACAAGCTGTCATGAGGCTCCTGAGGCTCCTGAGGCTCCCAATTATATTTTCTCCAACCACCATCTGGACAGCCCAGAGCAGCCTAAAGCAATCACACGCTACTCTGCTGATTACAGGAGGGCCACAAGACTAAATTTTCTTAACCAAACCTAGAAACCTATCTGGGAGGGTCTATACGATCACATGATACCTGGGAAGATCACAGTGGCCTGATACCAAGGATTGTGATCTGCTGTGTCACAGTATTGTGTTTCTTCATGCCCCAGGGGGCGAGCACAAGGCGCATGAGCAGGAGGATGTCCCTGAACATCCTCCCAAAACTGGAAAACACCCGCCTGGTCATAGGATTTTAATTGGCCAGGTGGGAGGGGGTTAGGGCAGTCAAAATAAATAATTTGTTTTTCCTAGCCTCAATGTGGGCCTTGTAGAAAAGGATACAGGAGCTTTCAAATGAAGAAGTAAATTACATCATACCAAGAAAATACAGAATATTATTTTTCTAAAAACACAACGTGGCAACATAACCAAACATAATCAACTATTGCCCATATAACTGCTGGAAGCAGCACAGCTGAAGAAGCGCAGTGGTCACATCTTTGTATTTTCCAGAATTCTTCAACATGTATCAGACAGCTAGAGACATGGGGAACCCATAAGTAATGTTTACTTTTCACACGCCTATTATTTCACTAAAACTCATTTTGACTTAAGGCAGTACTAAATCTAAAAATGAAAATGTAATATATTGCGGCTTACCAATCCCTAAATGTGGTGGCTGCTTTCCTTTTTTTGGGGCTTTTTTCATTTATTTCAACTGGTGATCCAGCCAATAATGCAATTCCTGTCTTCTTAGGGTGTCTTCATTTTGGAGGAAGGATTAAAGCAGACACTTTTGGATAGCAGCATTGTCATTCTGGGTAGAAAGTAGTGTTATGCCCTGTACACACGTGCAGATTATCTGAAGACTTTTGTCTTCAGATTTACCTTTTCTATGTAGTGCAAGGGCCTGCCGGATTGCATACAAATTGAAAGTGTTTAGGTTTGACCTCATATTATTTGGTTTTAGTAAGTCTACAGACAAAAGTCTTCAGATAATCTGCACGTGTGTACGGGGCATTAGACTAACACATTTGTATAGACTTGACAAATAAATTGAAGCTGATCTCCAGATAATACTTTTTTAAGCAGTAACAACAAATGCTTGTTTTCTTTTTAGGATGAAGGTTTTACATTAAAGCAGACTGTTGCACCCCTGACAGTGTTAAATGGTTTAAATCAACCCCCTAAATGCCACTTTGTCTGGAAAGCTTCATCTGTTAAAGGAAGTTGAAGAATAAAAGACTTACTGGATGGATCACCAGGTGAAAAAAAAAAAAGGAAACCGCTTAAAAAAACAAAATTAATGTAGCAAACACACCTAAGCTGAAAATTAATACATTTTATTTTTTGGGTTTAAAATGTCTTTAATTAATTTAATTAATTTTTCTGTCATTTCTGGTCTTGGCTCAAACAAATTACACATGTGCTTTGTGACAGTTTAACTGAGAGTTTGTGTGTATTTTTTTTTTTTGCAGCTTACTGTATAATACAGTTTTTAGAACAAATAGGGTTTCCCTATAGTAGAATAATATAGTATATATCTTAAATCCAAATTATAGTACCGTTGACATTAAAAAAAAATAAAATAAAAAAACAAAACAATTCTTTCCCACAATCTTTCCTGTAGCCATTCTGCCCTAATGAGTATGAGAGTACGGCCCGAGGAAATGACTCCAAAAATTATCTAGCTCTCTTGAGTACAAGCATACCGATACATAATCTGTATGTAAATTTTGATCCATTTATTATGCCTGAACACACAGTTCCCTTTTGTTCTCATTTTAATTTACATTTAGACTATTTTAGAAAATTTTCACATTTACCTTAACATTTTTAGTTTTAGTTATGTCTATTTTTTTTCACAGAAACAGATGTCTCCAAGCATGATGAAGTGGTGGACTGAGGCTTATCTACCGCTATCAGCCCACATTAGCAGGTAGACATACTTATGTGAAAGATGGAAAACCGGTTCATTTTGAATTTATGGATCACAGTATTTGTTCTGTCAGGTGAACTTATTATTATATATTATTGCATATAGTAAACTAATAAAAAGTGGTCCAAGGCAACACTTGCTAGTTCACTGCTTACTCTGAAAAATGCAAAACACCCCCCTTATCAAGAAAGGCTCTGTTACTTCTGTATTAAGGCAGTGATGGCTAAAAAACATACTATACTTTTTCATCAAAGCAGCATCCAATAAGGAAGTATACTTCTTTTTATTAGATTGATTATGTCAAAAGGGGTGAAGATTACCCTGCATAGCCTTTAACCACTTTAATGTTTTGCCCCCTTAATGACTAGGCCATTTTTTGCGATTCTGCAGTGCGTTACTTTAACTGACAATTGCGCAGACATGCGACGTTGTGATGTCCTTTTTTTCCACAAATAGAACTTTCTTTTGATGGTGTTTGGTCACCTGGGCGATTTTTTTTTATTGAGCTATAAACAAAAAAAAAGAGAAACAATTCTGAAAAAAAATTATAAGATTTGTCACTCTCTGCTATGTAACATTCCCAAATAAAAAACCTTTTCTGCTACATATTTTTGGTAAAAAAAAAAATCCCAATAAGCGTATTTTGATTGGTTTACACAAAAGTTATCGTGTCTACAAACTAGGAGAAAGATTTATGTCATTTTTATTTATTTTTATTTTTTTACTAGTAATGGAGGCGATCTATGATTTTTAGCAGGACTGCAACATTGCTGTGGACAGATCGGACCCCTAACTGACATTGTTAACACTTTTGGGGGGACCAGTGATATTACTACAGCAATCAGTGCTAAAAATATGCACTGTTACTGTAATAATGACACTGGCAGGGAAGGGGTTTACCCAGGGGCGATCAAAGGGTTAAATGTGGACCTAGGGGAGTGTTTTCTAACTCTATGGGGGAGGTACTTGTGGAATCAACACAGAGACCTGTCATCCTAAATAGGAGGATCACAAGCGCTCTGTGTTCATTCCAGAGAGAACAACAGTGTTCTCTGTCCACGGGGAGAGATTGCGGGTGCCCGGCGGTAATTTCAGCTGCTGACCCTATGGCTCCGCTTCTTTGCTGCCTAATGGGGGCGGGCGCACGCTCGCCCCCAGGAGCGCTCCCGTGAACCACCATACAGGTATGGCGGTTTGGGCAGTTGAGCCAGCCTGCTGCTGTATATCTGCCGGGCGGTCGGCAAGTGGGTAAAGTGGGATCCATACGGGAGGTTACCCAAGGACAGAGAACCTGTAGTGTGGTAGTAAAAAGGCTTAGGTCTTAGGTTAGTGTTGACAGACAAAAGCCAAATCCATTGGAATGCAAAAAAATCTTGAACAAAAAAAAAAAAAAACTTGAAGCAGGTCAAATACAGGTCAGAAGGAAGTCAACTGCAGGTCAAATACCTATAAGAAATAAGGCTTGCAGTGAGAGTGTCTTTTTCATAATAATGGACAGTATTGAGAGTACTATAGTGATCTGTCAGGAGGGAGAGAAGCCAGGAAAGGTGTCTCCAGTGTGGTGATGGTCCCTAGTAGTCCAATAAATGGTGTAGCACAACTGTCATCAAAAAATTAATACATTTGCATTTGATTAATATCACAAGTGTTATATACTAGCAGCTTTGGACATATAAATAGACAAAATGCAATATCCTAAGTGTCACTCCATATTTATAAAAATAAATTATAAATAAAAACTTCTAAAATTCATGCAAAAATATTCCAAATGACTAAAAAATATATATACAATGGCGAATAATACAGTCCGACAAGTGTCCAAGAAATAAATTCTTTCCCAATGTGAGAAAGGAAAGTAAATCAATGAAGGCAATCCAGCTTCCACAGAATAACAGCGATGTTCAAACTAAAATTAGTGGCTCCACCCATGCAGTATGGCCTTTCACCTCACTGTCATGACCCATGCATTACCAGTAGGTCACAACTTGCAGTTTGCCTGGAGGGATAGAGAGAGCAGCTGCCACTTCTGATTTCTCACTGCTTCCTATCCAGATGGATGGTCTCAGGTATGGCCAATATGTATGTAAGGATAGAAAGAGCACACAGACCCTAGTGTTCTCTGTTTAAAACTACTTATTTAATGTAAAAATGAAGGTAATGCACTTACAACTGGAGCACTATAGCCAGTGCTAGCTGTATATTGCTTGTGTATAACAATCACTGGCTCACAGCTTAGTGCAGAGATAGCCGCGGGATTACGTCACATACAGGACTCCACTTCCTATAGACGTTGTGTGTTGCAGGATTGCAGTTTGTGGAAAGTGCTTTCACAAGCCATACATGATGCAGCCATGTAGTAAAGCAGGAGTGGGTGGATTACGTGCTGAATATCTCGGCTCATTATATAGGGGATAACTTTTCAAAATTATTAATGAACAATATTGGAAGTTGAGGTTGTAAACCCTTACATATACCCAGGGAGGTGACAAGCCTCAGTCGATACACAGAGATAAAACAAATCCTTCCACACCTGTTTCTGCATCTCTCCTCTACATCAGTTTAGAGTACAAAATTTACACTTTTCAGATAACAGGGAGTTGGGGATCTGAAGTCACATACACCACAGCTCAGAGAGGGGAGCTCTGAGAGCTGATTGGAGGGAAGGGACACACCCCCTTCACATAGCACACAGGAAACATGCAGAGCCGAGGCTGTCAATCACAGGCTGTGTGCTGCCTCCCCCATCCCCCTCTGTCTCTTGGAGATGGGAAAACCTGTTAGTAGTACAAACGATAGAAAGACGTGTTTTGTTCATATTTCTCGTCAGAGGTTTACAAACACTTTAATTTTCACTGGTACTTAGATAACAAAATATACTTTTCTATGAATCTTTTAGCACATTTACCATCTATTGCTGCTAAGAGTCTGTGATGTCACTTATGCATTCTAATACACAGCATATCCTCTAGTATTCTAATCAAGAAAGTTATTTTGCCACTAGGAATTGGCTGAATGTACTTGGTTTTTGCTTGCAGGAAGTTTAGTGAACATATTACAAATTTGGATCCCAAATCCAAACCCTATTTTTCTCCAAAGTCAATAGGAGCCAAAACTGTAAGATCAGTTATTCCAATTTTCAAAACTGATAGGGAAAGCATTTGTTAAACAAAAAGGGCTTGCGGGGGGGCCAGGTGCTGCCCTGGGGGGACATGTACTAGTGCAATTTTGTTTTTAAAAATAACACTTTGCGGGGAGCTGTGATTTTAAAGTGATACAAAAGGTTTAAAAAATTAAATCTTTTCAAGTATGTATTTTTAACTCAAAAAGTATCTTCTATTCCTCCCAGTGAAAGTAATGACAGTGTATTGGTCTCATATATCAAGGCGCATCAACCAATTGTTGTAATGTCTGTCATGAAAACAGACCATGTCAACCATGTGACTTTGCTGTCACATTTGAAATAGTGTGCAATAAACAATACATATACTGTATATCTAATTTCAGAAATTACACATTTCTTTTCAGAAAGAACACAATTACACAATTTCAGAAAGAACACACATATACTGTATGCTGCTTATGGATTAATAGTAAAAATATTCAAACGTTCTCAGCCTTCCAGAAAAGTGACCTCAGACCACTGTTACCTAGCTCAGGTTTCTATTTAGAAGGGGTATGGTATTCAAAAGGAGATGCCTAATTCATATTCAGACAATCTCCTTTTTCCTGCATCCCAGTGTAGTTTTAGATATGCTCAGTATACCAGATAAGGATGATTACCTCCCGGGGTTACGGCACTTCCACTGCTTGGATCACCATCACAGCTAAAGCATGGGTGCCTGCTCTTCATGGAGTCACAGCTACAGACAAAGTTATGCAAGACCTAACAGCAGTGGGGCAAGGACACGGGCTCAGCCTGACATCCTCATGAGTGGCATTTTAATATTCTCCTCTTGATGTTTTTATCGTTTTTTCATTAAACTGGATTTATTTGGATTTTTCTCTGGAGTGGAGCTTCATTCAGGATACATTTATTTGCATTTGCCTCATTATTCATTTGTTACTCTATAAGATAGCCTCAACCAGAAGCTCTCCCTTTCCCTCCAGTTCCTTTACTGATCGGACTCTAACCCCAGGAGTCCCCAAAGGAGCAGCTGAGGTTTTAATATAGGCATCTTCATATGCTGGCTTACACTGGGCGCCGTGTTTCTTTTAGTTTGTCATTATTAGATGCATTTTTTTGGTTGGGTTGAACGACTGGATGACTCTTTAGCAGCTTCTCTGGTTACTCCCCCTGCTATTTGGAAACTGAAAGAAGATTCCAGAAGCAGTTGGGAGAGGTCTAGGAGGAGCTAGCTGGAGTGTTCTGAGGGCTCGGACCAATCCCCAACAGAGGATTGGTAGGGGGCAGGCCCTTCAAATATTCAGGGTCAGCCCAGCTGGGAGTTTAGTTCGGGTGGAAGCTGGAGATGGAGTGTTAGGCTGTCGTGGCCTAGGAGGAGGGTGACCTTGAGCCTGTTGTGGACAGGACCCTCCTCAAGACATACAGAGGTGTCCTAGCTAGGAGGCACGAGAGCAAGGAGTGGACAGCGGGAGAAGACTGCCAGGCAAGTTTCTGGGAGGAAAGGAAAAGCCAAGAGGGCTGGTGAGTGACAAACAGTCAGGGGGACTGGGAGGCAAGCCTGAGAGGACTGGGATGGAGCAGTCTGAGAAGGATGCAGAGCCAGTCAGGAGGACTGTGGTGGTACAGGCAGGAGAAAGAGGCAGCTGCAGCATGGAGGACTGGCAGGGCCTGAAGAGGTAGTGCTGGGAGCAGTAGCCACAGATAGTACAGCTAGCATTAAAGGCTTCCATTTTTTCTACACCAGAGAGGCCCCCAGTCCCTGCCCGCAAAGGGCATTCTGCTAAGATCCAGTTGAGTCTGTGTTGGATCTAAAACCTCTGCTAGCTGGTCCTGGGAGTAACCGTCTGCAAGCAAGTTGTGCTGGAGGTAGAGGAGGAAAGGAAGTATATACCAGATGTATATAGTTCAAGTCCCTAAAGAGTTCTACTAATCACATGGGCATCCCATATTGACCCTTCCCTATCCAAGTTCAGTTCCTCTAATAAAAAAACAAAAAACAAACAAAGCTACAAGGACTGCTTTTTGTCTCTGAAATGAATGAAACATTTGTGTGCCTGACTGTGCAGGATGAGAGATGACCACATTCACCAGCAGGCCCTACGACGGTAGCGCTACACAGAATAGGCATCTAAAAAAGTTAATCTGCAGTTTTAATTTTTTTTTTTTTTTTTATGATATGCAAATAGGGACATGTAACAATTATAAAGCAGGTGTTATCCCAATTTGGCTGAAAAAGTAGAAATTCACTTTAAAACCTACATTTTCACCTTTGAGTGCTCAGTCCAGCGCAGATATATGTAAGCAGTGTGGTATAACATTTCTAAAGCTCCGTACACACGAGTAGAAATTCGGCCGGGAAATTTCGTCCGACGACCGATCTGCCGATTTTCGGCTTGTTAGTATGGTGCTTCCGACAACCGACTTTTCGGCCGAAAAAATCCTGGTGTGCAGGCTATATAATTTTTGTCGACCGTCAAAACACGTCCGATTTTCGTCTCATTAGTACAGATTTAGATGGGGAAAAATCTTATGAGCAAGACTTGGCATGCTCAGAGATGAAAGAACACATACAAAGCAATCCAACACATGACATCACTTCTGAAGTAGAATTCTGTTGTGCGGGACAATTCGTGTGCGTCTAGAGCACATTCCAACCAACAGACACCACTCTGGACAAAAGACGGACGACCGGTCGGCGGAAATTCGTTGCGTGTGTACGAGGCTTTAGACCTCATTCACACTTGGGAATGGAGTGATCAGCAGATTCCGAAGGCAGGAATCACAAGTGTGTGTGAGCAGCTGTGACCACTAACCCTGTAGGAATCAATGACAGACTGACAAGAACCATGGCTGTCCACCACTGTTAACATGTATCCTGACATCCAGTGATTACCTGCAGTTAGAAACAGAGGGATGTCATCTGTCTGTGTCCAGGGGCCTATCATCTCTTCTTAGCTGTAGCTAACCGTTGGAATCTGCAGATTCTTCCAGCAGGAATTTGCTTACTGTCTTATTCACAAGTATGAATTATGCCTTACATGTCTATATCACTCATCTTTGTTGGCCAAAAATAGGAACATCATATTTTACAGGTTGGCAGAAAGACCACTTAATATGGTTTGCCTTTATGGAGAAAAATATAAGGTAGTTCAAATATCATGACTATAAATCCACAAACATTTTTAATTGGAGATTGCAGAACAGAAAAGTGGCCTAGGGATCACATAAAGCTTTTGTTGTCCAGCCACAATTGTAACAGTAATCAAAGGTAGAGATGCGTGGAGTGTTTTTGGTAAAATTCCTACTTTTGACATTTGCAAAAATCCGCCAAAAGTTTCAATGTGCTACTTAGATAAAATATTTGATTGTTTTTTTATTTATTTACAGGATGTGTGTGTTTGTAATAAGCATAGCTTTTTTAGGGTAGCTTCATTTAATTTAGTGTTTTTTTGTTTGTTTGTGTATATTTAAACTTTATTTGTGAAATTTTATTATTTTTTTTTTATTTTATTTTTTTGTAATTTGACTTTTTACACTATCTTTTTTCTTATGTGAAAAAAAAAAATGTTAAATAATGAGGCTAATCAGGGGCACAAGGACTGGCCAAGGATATTTCAGAGGAGTTTCTGTAACCCCTCAGGGGCCAATTTTTCTTCTTTTTTTTTCATTTTAGAGTGAGGGCACATTAGCAACCTTGTCATTTTTTTTTTTTTTTTTATAGCTACCTGTATTCTTGCTAGGAAGATTAGGAAGATTCCGAGCAGGGACTCTATTTATCATGTGACCATTGAAATAAAGTGAAGGTTAATTCCAGACAGGAATAGAAGGAAAATGTTCCAATGGGGACAATCATTGCACTGACCAATGTCTAAAGCTGGATACACACTATACAACTTTTGTTGTCAGATTTCCTTTAGATTTACCTAGATTTGTAGTGCAAGGGCCTGCCTGATTGCATACAAATTGAAAGTGTTTAGGTTTGACCTCATATTATATGGTTTTGGTAAGTCTGAAGGAAAAAATCTAAAGACAATTGTATAGTGTGTATGGCCCTTAAGACGTTTAAAAAAAAAAATGGACTGGGGATTTTAAAGGTGAACTCCATCCTTACCTTTAGTCTTGAACTGTTGTAAAGGCTTCTGTCCTGTACCAAAACCACCTACTCTGATTTTACTGCATACTGTGAACTTCTCATAGTGTGCAATAAAAGTTGTAGTAAGTCAGCCAGAGCCTGCCTACATCATCATCAGCCCAGGGATATGCAAACTGTGGCCCTCCGGCTGTTGCAAAACTACAGGTCCCATCATGCCTCTGCCACTTGGTGTCATGTTTGTGGTTGTCAGAGTTTTGCTATGCCTCATAGGACTTGTAGTTCGGCAACATCTGGAGGGCCACAGTTTGGTTCCTTCCCAATCCTATTGTTCATAGTCCGCCCCTTTCATTCTTTGGATTTCAGCTCTTTCCATCACAGAGGATTAGCATCACATGTGGGTGTTACCTGGGGTGGTCCATATGCAAATGCAGACTGCCTAAAAACACCCACTTCTCCAGAGAGACACCAACCCATCAAGGCTTTTTGATATTTGCGAAAATTCTCCCACCAACCAGTCCACTGCTTACACCAGGACTGGGGGCTCTTGAGGGGAGAACTGGCAGGGTGCTGTAATGAGAAGCTATGTAGATTACCCTGTTAGTCCCAGCCCACGAGCCATGATCTGAATGCAATGCAATGGATTCATAGAGACCTAGTGAAGATGGCACTGGCTCTAAAATAAGGTATGTAATGAAAACATGCATTAGCATGTTGATGTTCAGGGTGAAAAAGAGGAACCAGAGAGGGAAAAACATAAGCAACTTAAACCTCAGATTTTACTTTTCCCCACTCTTCCTAAAAAAAAAAAAAAAAAAAATAGAAAAATTAACTTTATAAATACTTTATAAACCCACAAAACCCACCCTATGTTTTCCCCATAGACTCCTATGCAGTATTTTTCTTTGCTGTAGAATGCAGAATAGGCATTTAAAAAAAGGTAAGCTGCATTTTTTTTCTTTTTTTTTGTTATGCTATGTAAATAGGTACATGTAACAGATCCAAAGCAGGTGTTATCCCAACTTGACTGAAAAAGTAGAAATTCACTTTAACCACTGTGGCAAGTCTGCTCTATTACGCAAAACGATGTACCTGTACATCGTTTCCTGTAATAGCCAGTAGGGGCGCGCGTGATCGCTC
This sequence comes from Pelophylax lessonae, assembly GCF_965119305.1. NCBI lineage: Eukaryota > Metazoa > Chordata > Amphibia > Anura > Ranidae > Pelophylax > Pelophylax lessonae. The sequence continues at coordinate 459,463,927 of NC_138771.1, read as the reverse complement.
CCCATAGAGACAGAATGGCAGTCTGCCTATGTAATCAAGGCAGACTGCCGTTCTGTCCTGCTATTCAGGAACACAGCTCTCTGTGTTCATCTAGTGGGCCCATCCCCCACACAGTTAGAAAGCACACCCTAGGAGCACACTTAACCCTTTGATCGCCCCTGGTGTTAACCCCTTCCCTGCCAGTGTCATTAGTACAGTAACAGTGCATAAGAAACCCAGCTCAAAATCTTTCACAGAGCACATATCCCGTTTCTATCTGACAAGACGATCCCGGAAGCCCACAAATGTCCTCTCTGCTCTGCAGAACGCCCGTCCCATTTCCATAAGTTCTGGGATTGTGCACCTATTTCGACATTTTGGGACAAGGTCCTTGCCTTCATCGAATCTGTCACCAAGTTAACTGCACCGAAAGACCCCCTTCTTCTGCTGTTCGGCTACTGGGACAAGCGTCTCCAGAAATGGTCGAGCACATCAGCCGAGCCTCCTCGTTTATGGATACTGACCACTCTACTCGTTGCCAGACGCCTGATCTTGAAATATTGGATTGCAACCACCCCTCCTCCCATCTCTATGTTACAGCAAGAGCTAACCACACTCCTTTCCATTGACCGCCTTAACACGGACTTTACGCCCCCCTCTGCGATCAACGCCTTTCATGCCAAATGGAACGTTTTTCTTACCCATTTATCTAAAACTTTGGACAACCCCCTTGATGGTTTTACATTTATGGTATGAGACCCCCTTACCCAACCAACCTCTGCTATTCCTAGACTCACGCAAGCTTAGGTCATTGCATTGAGTTCTGACCGCAACCCCCCCTGCTGTAGGCAGGAACCCTCCCCCACGGACTCTCTATGCACTGTTGGTTATATTGTCTTTTGATGCTTGTCGATGCCTGTTATATTTTTTGTTAAACTTGAAAATTTACAAAAAAAAAAAAAAAAAAGTAACAGTGCATATCTCTAGCACTGATCCCCTCAAAAGTGTTAAAAGTGTCAGTTATGTGTCCGATCTGTCCGCCGCAATGTCGCAGTCCCGCTAATCGCCGCCATTACTAGTAAAATAAATAAATAAATACAAATGTCATAAATCTATCTCCTAGTCTGTGGACAGGATACCTTTAATGCAAACCAATCAAAATTAAAATGTAAAAAAAAATGTATTGGGAATGTTTTATAGCAGAAAGTAAAGAATATTGGTTTTTTTTGTTTGTTTTTTTTTTTCATAACTGTCACTTTTTTTTTGTTTATAGCACACAAAATAAAAACCACAGAGGTGATCAAATACCACCAAAAGAAAGCTCTATTTGTGGGAAAAAATGACATCAATTGTATTTGGGTATAGCATCACTCGACTGCGCAATTGTCAATTAAAGTAATGCAATGCCGTATCGCAAAAAATGGCCTGGTCTTTAAGGGGTTACAGCCTTCCAGTCCAGAAATGGCTAAAGCCTACATTTTCACCTTTGAGTTCTCAGTCCAGCACAGATATATGTAGGAAGTGTGGAATAACATTTCTCCACTCTTTCTAAAAAAAAAAAATAATAATTTAAAAATACTATATAAACCCCCAACCCTATTTTTCCCTGTTTACATTTTTTCCAAAACTCTCCTGATTTTTGCCAATAATTTCAGGTGAAATAATATTCTCAATTTCAATGAATTATCCCTGGTCAGGAACAATGTTTCATGCATGTGCTGAGATGAAGCACTGCAAAGCTCTGCCCCCTTTCATCTTATGTTTACCCTCTTGTTACCTCAATGCAATTTGCAGAATGTTGCACTACCACAACATATAAAAGTACAGAAACTCCAGATTACAGTATATATTTTCCCCACTGTATTTGATTGCTTTTCATGAATTAAAGTATAACTAAAGGTAAAACTTTTTTTTTTTTTGTTTTGGATAGAGTGGAGAAGGATTCAAATACTTGTTAATTTTGTGTTTAGACGACCCGGAAGGTAAACTGCCCTGAGATCTAGCAGGTTCCTTTCCGCCCATAGCATTATGTGTTCAACCTCCCGTAGTACCCCCCTATCTCAGTAGGTATGCCATCGCTGCTTTGTTGTCCAAACTTAGGAGAACTCTGTGGCCCTGGAGAAGGGGTGTCAAGGAATTCAGAGCCAGGAATGCCGCTCTTAGCTCCAGAATGTTGGATACCACTCCTCTGGTTGAGTGAGACCATTTTCCCTGTAGCTTGACATCTCCGGAATGGGCGCCTCATCCCTGTCCGCTTGCATCGGACGCAAGGATGGTCCAGTCGAATGAGCCTAGGTGACGGGGGTTGGCGAGGCTCTCTCTCTTCGTCCACCAATATAGGCTTCTGCGCATTGAGCTGGTCACTTGGATTTTCTGGGAAAGATCTTGTCTTCTCCATTGTGCTAGGAAACCTGTTTGGAAGAATCTCAAGTGCGAGTGGGACCATGGCACCATGGGTATGCATGAGGACATCGTGCCCACTAGACTCAGACACTCAGGCCATCAAATGAGTACTCCGAATGACACTGAACATCCTCTGAATGATCATATCCGTCTTCTGGAGGGGTAATGACACTGTCCCCACATGGGTATTGAACATGGCTCCCAGATAAATCATCTATTGTGTCAGGGATAGGTTGCTTTTTTGGAAATTTATGAGCCAACCGAACTCCTGTAGGGTTTGAAGAAGAATCTCCCTGTGGAATCTGAGCTGATCCGGGTTGCTTGCTAATAAGAGAATGTCGTCTAGATAATGATAAACTCTTAACCCCCTCTCCCTGAGGGGGGCGAGAACAGTTATCAGAACCTTGGTGAATACTCGAGAAGATATGCAGAGCCCGAATGGAAGAGCCTTGAAGTGAAGATGTGTCTTGCCCAGAAATCTTTGATAAGCTGGAAAGATTGGGAGATATCAACCAATCTCCTGGTTGGATGATCTGGATGATAGTTTGCAAGGACTCCATCTTGAAGCTCTCAAGCTTTATATATCGGTTGAGCCTTTTGAGATCTATCACCGGCCTCCAACCTCCCATCTTTTTTCGAATTAGAAAGAGTGGGGAATAGAAGCCTGTGTAACGCTCCACCAACGAAACTACCATGGCTGCACACTGTAGCTGAAGATCTGTCAGAAATTGGGATAACGCCAATGCTTTTGATGGAGAGGCTGGTATCCTTGTCTCCTGGAAAGAGGCATGAGGAGGAGGATGAGAGAACACCCACCGGTGACCCAGACGGATTGTTGACAGAACCCAAGGGTCCTGGCAACGAGTAGCCCAAACTGGGAGAAAGGCCTGCAGTCTGGCTCCGAATGGGAGAGATTGGGATCTTCTGACGTCAAAAGGGCTTCGCTGCTTCTTGGGGCGTGGTGAGAGCCTTGGTCTTGCGAGCATTCAGAAAGGAGGCCTGGGTGCCTCTCCAGGGTCTTCTGTTATCTCTGTTCTGCCTGGACTGCCTATAATCCCTGGAACTTGAGGGTCGGAATCTAGATAAATACTCTAGATCTCCTGACTTTTCTGTCTTGAGGAAGGAGTCTAGAATTGCCTCCAGTCACCCTGGAAATTGCCATGTCCAGTCTCTCCCTGAAGAGGGCCCCTTCCATCAAACTGAATGTTACACCGATTCTGCTTGGACATAAGATCAGCTGTCTTCGGCTTTAGCCAGAGGGCCCTCTTGGCCATTACTGTGTGAAGCATTGATCGCGCAGAACAGCGGATGGTATCAATGGCAGCCTCCCCAATGAAGTCTTGACATTTTCAGTCCATGCCCTGATGGCATTGGAGACAGAAGTGAGGGCAATAGTTGGTTTACAGGCCGCACCTGAAGCCAAGTATCTCCTCTTTAGGTCTAGGTTGATTCTTCAATCCAAGGGTTTTTTAAAAGAAGCTGAATCCTCCATGGGAAGTGTGACATTTTTGGTGAGGCGTATGACCGCGGCATCTACCACTGGCATGGAACTCAATGACTGAGACTCTGACTCAGCTAGAGGGTAGAGCTTATTAAGGCGGCCTAAGGAGATCTTCTTATCAGTTTTCTTCCATTCCTCTTCAATAATTTCTCTTATCTCGCCCATTAGAGGAAAGAATACTTGTTTCCTTGTTAGGAAGGGAAAGTATGTCTTCGATTTTGGAATGGGTTCTTCGGGATCCTCCCTATGTAATGGAGCTAAAGGGCGAGAAATATTGAGGCCTGAGGGGCCAGGAGCGCTAGCATCCCTGTCCAGGACAGTGGCTCTCTGTGCAGGGACCAGAGCTGTCCATTCCGAGAGGGAATCCCTTACAGTCTGCTTGAGCAGATCTACCACTTGTTGGTTCTCCAGCTCATGGTTGGACGCGTGGTCTCTAAAGCAGTCCTGGCAGACCAATTTCTCTGGTAAAGGCACTGCGCTACAAGCCCAGCACTTCTTCCTCAAGGAGCGGGATGGTGGAGAATGAAAGCAATGGTGTCTTGATCTCAATCTCTGAGGATATATAGTGGGATGATCGTGATCTGCAGTCTGGACTGTCATGGTCGTGCCTTGAGGACTTTCTGGATCTCTTGGAGTGAGCAGGGCTGGAATAAAGGACATTGTTAGTCCATAAAGGCACTCTATTTTTTTTTCAATACTTACGAGAGGGGGTCCTATACCTATTGTGAGGATCTTGGTTGCGGCATGAGTGGCTCATCGCAGGGCATTGCAGGAGGACCGGCTGTGAGAGAGGGAAAAGAGAGAGAAGGGAAGGAAGAAAGAAAAAAAAAAAAAAAAGGATAGGATAGGATAGGCCTATTTAGGCTGAATGGGAAGGAAAAAAAAAAAAGTATTAAAAAAAAAGTGGCAAGGGCTTTAACATGGAAGGCAGAGGGAGCAGGGAAGAGATGCTGTCCTCAGGTAGGGCAGAGGGAGGAATGGCCCTTTAATATGAAAGGGAGCAAGAAAACCCCTCCCTCTAATTTCTGTGGGGACTCAGGGCAAACTGCTGCCTGGTTCCCACATTCAAGATGGCTGCCAGGTCCTCAACTGAGCTCTTATCGAGGACGGCTTTACTCTCCGTCCCCGCGAGTCGGCATCCAGAGACACTGCTGCAGAGATACACAGCGCACAGGAGAGGGGCGGTCGAGAGCTGAAGAAAGATGTAGGGGGGAATAGAAGATCTGGATGTCTCTCGAAGAGGATCGGATGCAGGTCAGCTTAAGGTAACAGACACAGAAGAGGTAAGAAGGAAGTGAAGGGGAGAGAAAAAAAAAAGATGGAAAGAGCAAAACAAAGGAAAAAAGGGGGAAAAAAAAAAAAAGATACTGGCAAAACATAAAGGGGAACCCAACTGCAAAAAAGATAAAAAAAAGAGATGGTCCTCACGCAAAACTTTTGCAAAACCAAACATCTGTGTTTAAAGAGACAGAAGGCAGTATGCGTTCCTATGAGGAAACAGTGCACATAATACCCCAAAGATCCACAGAAGGGGTTTCCGGCCTTATTAGTGCTTTGAGCGACCCAAGAGCAGGGACTGTGCATGGGAGAGGCTGAACCCGGCAGAAGCTGCCAAAAGGCAGAGGTATGGACATACTGCTATTCTTCACCAGTCAGGAAGGTATGAGGAAAAAAAAAGAGAACGATGGGACAGGGGGCTGGGCCTTTCTTTTATGCTACTCACTGGTCCTGAGGGAGGAGTAGAGTTGGAGCTCAATCACTAGTATGCTGCCATGGAGGCACCAGGAAAAAATGTTGCCTATAGTTCTACATTAACCACTTCTGGACTGGAAGGATTTACCCCCTTAATGACCAGGCCATTTTTTGCGATACGGCACTGCGCTACTTTAACTGAAATTTGCACGGTCGTGCGATGCTGTATCCTAATAAAATTGATGTCCTTTTTTCCCACAAATAGAGCTTCCTTTTAGTCGTATTTGATCACCTGTGCGATTTTTTTATTTTTTGCACTATAAACAAATAAAGAGCGACAATTCTGAAAAAAAATATATATATATTTTTACTTTCTGCTATATAACATTCCCAATAAAAAAAAAAGTAAAAATCAAATGTTTTCATCATTTTAGGCCAATTTGTATTCTGCTACATATTTTTGGTAAAAAAAATCCCAATAAATGTATATTAATTGGTTTACGCAAAAGTTATCACGTTTACAAACTGGGGAAAGATTTGTCATTTTTATTTATTTATTTATTTTTACTAGTAATGGCGGCGATCAGCGATTTTTAGCGGGACTGCGACATTGCGGCGGACAGATCAGACACCTAACTGACATTTTTGACACTTTTGGGGGGACCAGTGACATTACTACAGTAATCAGTGCTAAAAATATGCACTTTTACTGTACTAATGACACTGGCACGAAAGGGGTTAACATAAGGGTGATCAAGAGGGTTAAATGTGTCCCTAGGGGGTGCTTTCTATCTGTGGGGGGGTGGGCTTGCTGCATGAATAGAGAGACCTGTGTTCCTAAATAGGAAGAACACAGGATTCCTGTGTTCATAACTGACAGAACAGCGTTCTGCTGTGTTTACAATGGCAGACCGCCGTTCTGTCTCCACGGGGAGCGATCGCAGGTGCCCGGCGGCAACCGCGGCTGCCAGACCCACTGATCAGCTTTCCCTGTGGCATATGGGTGCGCGAGCGCGCCCCCGCTAGCGGTCCTGCGCTGCGGCATACAGGTACGTCATTTAGCGGGACAGAGCCGACCTGCCGCCATAAAACTACGGCAGCTGGTCGGCAAGTGGTTAAAGGATAGGTTCACCTTTTGTAACATGGTACATCCATATTTAGATGCAATCTTCTCCCCCCTGCTCGCTGTCACAATTTTAAAAGAATGAAACTCCGCCAACCCAGCTGCATTATTCATTCACAGAGTTATGTGAATGTGAAAACTACAAGTACCTACAGCCTTTCTGGCTGTTGGCTTGCAGTTCTCAATGAACTACCAGGGTGCTGCTGAGCACTCCAGGTAGTTTATAGAGTCTTCCTGTCAGTGTGTACCTACCTGCCTGTATGAGGTACGAGCAGTCAGCTTACACAATGTCTGCAAGAAACCTTCACTGCACCCGTAATCTGCTGATTGGGGGTGCAATGCTTTACAGGCTCTTATTAAAAAAAAAATGAAATGCACATTTTTGAACCTGAAAAGAGATGTCAATTTATTTTTTTTTTTACAAAGGTGAAATTATCCTTTAACCACTAGAAGACTGCCAACCGCAGATTTACGGTGGCAGGCAGCCGCTTCTGGGCAAAGCGACATAGCTGTACGTCGCTCACTCTCAGGAGGCTAGGGGGCAAGCGTGCACCGCCGGCGGCACGCTCCCACCCCGGTCATCAGCGGGGAAGCCAGTGTGGGTGTCAGGCAGCTCCGATTGCCGCCTTACACCAGCGATCTCCCCCCGCTGACAGAGAAGGACGGTCGGCTGATGTAAACACAGCTGTCAATCCTTCTCCCTGAAGTGATCACAGAGCACATGTGATCCTGCTATGTAGGATCGCATTTCTCTATGGTCACTTCACAAGTCCAACCCCCCATACAGTTAAGCCTCGTAGACACGTGTCGAAAATCGGCAGGGAATTTTCGTCCGACGACCGATCTGCCGATTTTTGGCTTGTTAGTATAATGCTTCCGACAACCGACTCCGACTTTTCGGCCTAAAAAAAATCTGGTTTGCAGGCTAGTCCGCCGCCAAAACACGGCCGATTTTCATGCAGTCAGTACAGATTTTGACAGGGAAAAATCTAATGAGCAAGACGGGGCATCCTCAGAGAAGAAAGAACACAAAGAAAGCAAACCAACACATGACATCACTTCTAAAGTAGAATTTTGTGCGGCGAGAAAATTCGTGTGCAGTCTAGGCACATTTCAACTAACAAAACACCACTCTGGACAAAAGACGGATGACCGGTCGGCCGATAATCGTTGCGTGTGTACTAGGCTTTAGAATCACTCCCCTAGGCTTACATTTAACCCTTTGATCAGTTTCATTATTAAAGTAACAGTGCATATTTTTAGCACTGATTACTGTAGTAATGTCACTGGTCCCCCCAAAAGTGTAAAAAATGTCAGTTAGGGGTCCGATCTGTCCGCTGCAATGTCGCAGTCCTGCAAAAAATTGCAGATCGCCACCATTACTAGTAAAAAAAAAAAAACTATTAAAATGACATAAATCCTGTAGTTAGTAGACACAATAACTTTTGCGCAAACCAATCAAAATATGCTTATTACGATTTTTGTTTTTACCAAAAATATGTAGTAGAAAACAAATTGGCTTAAAACGTTAAAAAATTTAGATTTTTAAATTTTTTTTAGGGGGGAATGTTATATAGAAGAATGTGAAAAATATTGTTTTTTTTTTTTTTAAATTGTCACTCTTTTCTTGTTTATAGCGCAAAAAAATAAATATCGCACATGTGATCAAATACCTCTAAAAGAAAGCTCTATTTGTGGTAATAAAAAATGGCATCAATTTTATGTGGGTACAGCGTCGCACAACCATGAAATTGTCCGTTAAAGTAACGCAGTGCCGAATCGCAAAATAGCGCCTAGTCATTAACCACTTACATACCAGGGGCGCGCAGCGCGGCGATCAGGGATGAGGCTCGTCCCTCAGACTGAGAATGAAATTGGCTGTTTACCACGTGATTGGTTGTGTCCAATCACAGCCGATCACATGAGCGGCTCCAGTGCTATCCGCTCGTTCTCTCCACAATGCGCGCCCCCAGGGGCGCGCAGCGCGGCAATCGGGTACAAGCTCGTCCCTCGGACAGAGCCCATCCCCGATCTAGGTAAAGAGCCAATGAAATTGGCTTTTTACCACGTGACCGGCTGTCAATCACTGTCGGTCACAAAATGTCAACAGAGAACACGGTAACTAGCTGTTACTGTGTTCTCCTCCTCACACACTGCTCACACATCAAAGTACCTGTTACCAGCCCATCAGAGTACCCGAGTACCTGTCACCAGCCCATCAGGTACTCTGATGACAGGTACTCGGGTACTCTGATAGGCTTGTGACAGGTACTCGGGTACTCTGATGGGCTGCTGACAGGTATTCGGGTACTCTGATGACAGGTACTTGGGTACTCTGATGACAGGTACTCGGGTACTCTGATGGGCTGGTGACAGGTACTTGGGTACTCTGATGACAGGTACTGGGGTACCCCAGTACCTGTCATTGGAGTACCCGAGTACCTTTCATCGGAGTACCCGAGTACCTGTCATCATAGTACCCAAGTACCTCTCTGTAGCCCATCAGAGTACCCGAGTACCTGTCTCCAGCCCAGAGTACCCAAGTACCTGTCTCCAGCCCCGAGTTCCTATCTCCAGCCCAGAGTACCCGAGTACCTGTCTCCAGCCCAGAGTACCTGTCTCCAGCCCAGAGTGTCCGAGTACCTATCTGCACCCCATCAGATTGAATCAGATCATTGAAACAAAGAGAGGAGCAGCAATGACCTTTTCACTTATTCAATCCAAAGGCACCACACCTTATTTTGTCAGCAGCAGCTCCATCTAAATATACACATTTATTTTTTCCAAAAGCGCTCGGACCTTTGCTCATTCATCAGATTACCCGAGTACCTGTCTCTAGCCCATCAGAATACCCAAGTGCCTCTCTGAAGCTCATCAGAGTACCCGAGTACCTTTCTGAAGCCGATCAGTTGTACCTGAGTACCTGTCTGCAGCTCATCAGAGTACCTGAGTACCTATCTGCAGCCCATGCCTCCTAGATTATGTGTTGGGGTATTTGCTTTCCAAAATGGGGTAATTTTGTGGGGGTTTACATTGTCTTGGTGCTCCAGGGCCTTCAAAAGTGTGATAGGTTGTAATGAAATTATATGTGTAATTTATGCTCCTAGAACACCTGACGGTACTCCTTGCATGTTGGGCCTCTGTATGTGGCTATGCTGTGACAAAGTCCCACATATGTGGTATCGCCATACTCAGGTGGAGTAGCAGAATGTATTTTGGGGTGTCATTTTTGCTATATACATGCTTAGAAATATCTTTTAAATTGACAACTTTGTGTAAAAAAAAAAATGGGTTTTAATTTTCTTTCCACATTTTCCAAAAGCTTGTGAAAATAATGACATGTTCAAAAGACTCATCATGCCTCAAAGAATATACGTAGGGGTGTTTTCTTTCCAAAATGGGGTCATTTTGTGGGTAATTCCATTGTCCTGGTGCTCCAGGGCCTTCAAAAGTGTGATAGGTTGTTAGGAAATTATATGTGTAATTTATGCTCCTAGAACACCTGACGGTTCTTCTTGCATGTTGGGCCTCTGTATGTGGCCAGGCTGTGTAAAAGTCTCACACCTGTGGTATCGCCATACTCAGGAGGAGTAGCAGAATGTATTTTGGGGTGTAATTGCAAGTTTGCATATACTGTGTGTGAGAAATAACTTGTTATTATGACAGTTTTGTGTAAAAAAAAAAAAATGATTTCTTACTTTTCCCAAGAATCGTAGGAAAAAATTACAACTTCAAAAAAACTCACCATGCCTCTTACTAAATACCCTGGAATGTCTACTTTCCAAAAAGGGGTCATTTGGGGGGTATTTGTACTTTCCTGGCTTGTTAGTGTCTCATAAAATGGGATAGGCCGTCGGTACATCAGGTGTGATCAATTTTCAATGATTGGCACCATAGCTTGTAGACTCTATAACTTTAATACAAACTAAATATTAACCACTAATTTTGGTTATTTTTACCAAAGATATGTAGAAGAATAAATTTTGGCCCAAATTTAAAAAAAAATTACTTATTTGCAAAATTTTAAAATAGAAACTAAAACAAAATGTTTTTTTTTTTTTCCAAATTTTCGCTCTTTTTTCACTTATATCGCAAAAAATAAAAAACCCAGTGGTGATTAAATACTACCAAAAAAAATCTCTATTTGTGTGAAAAAATTGATAAAAAAATTGATTGGGTACAGTGTTGTATGACTGAGTAATTATCATTCAAATTGTGAGAGCGCTGAAAGCTGAAAATTGGTCTGGGCAGGAAGGGGGTGTAACTGCTCTGTATGGAAGTAGTTAAGCAGGGAAAATCTTCCAGGGCTGAAGTGGTTAAGTTACTGCCTTGGTGGTCATACTAGTGGTTGAAATGTTTTACTTTTTTTTTCCTTTTGGTATACTGTTCTCTAATCTCTAATAAAATGCTTATTCTACAAGAGGCGTGTGATCATAGGTCAAAGATTTCTTAACATCAACTTCCTTCCACATGACAGTATTAGAAAATTGCCCATTTATATACAGAACGCACATTACGGAGAATGAAGAAAGAAGCCCAAAGGAAGATCGCTGTTACTTTTACAACATCTTGTTATTGCCAAGTGTGCATGTCACTAACACAGCAACGCAAAGTGCAGCCTTCCTGGGAATCTCATATGCTGGCCCTTTAATTATTTTTTTGCCAGAAGGAATTGAAGCTGACACTGAGTTGTTGTGTTTATAACGAACAAGCTCGCTGTTTTCATTAGAGAGATACTATCGCAAGCTATTCCCAAGTGCAATAACCCAGAGCCAGCTGCAGAGCCCGAGGGTGAGAGAAAAGCAGAAAGCAGAGAGGCATGAGGTTAGCAGCGGGGACCAGGGTATGAACAGCCCCCCTCGTTTGCTGGGAAAAGCAACAGTGCATATAAATGTCCGGAATCAAATCATGCAGCCTCCATTATAGCTGACTCTTTCATTAAGTTGATAGCTGGACTATGGGATGTAGCAAGGACCTTATTTTCAGTGTTAGCAAATTTGTGTACAGTTTAGGATTACCAGCTTGTTGGGATGAAGAAATATACACATCACTAGTGTTCAATGCTAAGATCTTAGCATAACACTTAACAACATTGATTCTTTCCCTAAAGGGTAAAACTGTACTATAACAGGATAGGCAATCGGCAGAATGAGCAAGGTCACTCTATGCTGCTCTCTTGATTTGTTTTTTTTAATTTCTTAATTGAGAAGAAAGTACCAAGTAACAACAATGCCATGAGGGATACTAAAAATGAGCCAACAGGCGTACATAACAGATATAACAGTGTGCTGTAAATCCGTGTCGGCAACCAGATAGTTGCAGTAACAAATATATGGGTTATGGTACTATGCGAAAACAACCTGACAATTTTACAATTGGTAGATGCACTCGGCATGTAAGTAGTATATGGAGGGAAAGGATCTGCCGGACAGGTCTGGGTGCATCTAACCATGCATCCTAACAAGGACGCGTCCTGATATACTAATATCATATACAGGCTGGACAGCCAAGAGTACAAAGGAAGACCTTGAGAACGAAGTATTGGAGAAAGGAGCTAAGGGTAGAGGGAGGAAATGGGAAGGGGGGATGAGGGGAGGAAAGAAGGAATTAGGGAAGACAAGATGGAAGAAGGGAAGGGAGAGCCGGAGCCTGGCCACCCGGGCACGTCCCCCACCGGAGAGAAGCGCACTGCACGGCAGATCAGCCAGCATCCTGCAGGTACGCATCAGTGCAGGTGAAGTATACCCATGGCCTCCACCAGTCCCAGGTCTGCTCCTCTGGTGCTCCTCTGGTCTCATCTGGTGAATTTTGCTGATTTTGGAAAACCATAGCTCACATGTGGGGGGTTGAGTCTGTCTCCACATGACTGGAATGCAGACCTTCGCAGCATTGAGGAGTTGGATTGTTAAGGATTTTATTTTGGGAAACTGGTCTCCTCGTGTAGTGGAGTAGGCACAGCGCAGGATCGTCTCCCACCTCGACCGCTGTGAGTTGCCGGATGACCGAGGTGACGTTATTCCAGAAAGCCCTTAAGGAGGGGCATGCCAAAAACACATGAAGCATCGTCCCCCCCTCAGAGCCACATCTCCAACACCTGTCAGGGCAACCAACATCGCTGCTCTCTTGATTTGAACAACTAAAAACTTCCTGTCTGGTTATTTCCATTAAAGAGTGTGTGTGTGTGTGTGTGTGTGTGTGGGGGGGGGGGGGGGTATAGTCCACAGAAATGAATTAGGAAAGCTGAAAGAAATTTGAGCTTTCACTCCAGTACACAGGAAGTTACAAGGAATCAAGGTTTACGACAGGATCAACAGGTGTTTTTCTGTATTCACAGAAAATATGCTTAGCCTAAAAAAAGAAAGCAAGGATTGCCCGGTAGTTAAAAAATTTTGGAAGAATATATTCTATATCCTTTCTACATTGTTTGAAGAGCTCATCCCTCCTGACCCCTCCGTAGCACTTCTAATTTAAAGCGGAGTTCCACCCTCAGAATAATTTTTTTAACAAAAATAGCACATTAATATTAATACATCTCGCTTCACAAAACCGCTATTTGCATATTTATGAGTTGAACAGTGTATTTGTTTAGTGAAAATCTTACTTTTAAACCTGCTGCCTGTGCATTGTCATCTTTACTAAGGGCGTCTGAAACAGCAGTGTAAGACTTCCTGACCTTCTTCCTGATTGCTGTTCATTCTGGCTACCCAGAATGCAGCAGGAAATCCCGCACATGGGCAGTACTATGCTTTAGGCATAGTACAGGTTGCTACAGTGGCGGAGCCAGAGGGTTAGCTGGGGTGGCAATTGACACCCCAGAAGAAGCCCTTGCCACCCCTGTTGCCACCCCAATCCTGGGCGGGGGTGGCCGGGTGCATGGCAGGGCAGCGGGAGAATCACAGGGGATCGCCGTATGGCCGGGAGCTGCAGAGGGAGGCGGATGGAGAGCAGGGAAGACTGGACTCTGTCTCCTGCTACTTACACAGCCAGTGGTGTCGGCAGGGGAGTGGGGTGGCTGAACGGGGTTTCAGCCCCGAGTGTGCCCCCAAAAAGCCCCGGTTCTCGTGTGGATCGTTTGAAGTTATTTGCCCCGAGTGTATCCAGTATGCCATTGCTCCTCCTTCCTTCCTTCGGCTCTCAGCTGCAGCGCTGCAGCCAGAAGAAGACGGAGGGGGGTGGAGGCGGAGCCAATGCTAGGCGGCAAGGAGAGGCATTTGAAATCCTCCTCCTCTCGTTATGTGACAGCAGAAGAGGTTCTCGGAGCGGAGGAGGATTTCAAATTCCTCTCCTTGCAGCCTAGCATTGGCACCGCCTCCACCCCCCTCCGTCTTCTTCTGGCTGCAGCGCTGCTCTGAGAGCCGAAGGAAGAAGAATGTGAGTGCCCGAGGGGGGGGGGGGAGAAGAATGTGAGTGCCCGAGGGGGGGGAGAAGAATGTGAGTGCCCGAGGGGGGGGAGAAGAATGTGAGAGCCCGAGGGGGGGAGAAGAATGTGAGAGCCCGAGGGGGGGGGGGGGAGAAGAATGTGAGTGCCCGAGGGGGGGGAGAAGAATGTGAGTGCCCAAGGGGGGGGGAGAAGAATGTGAGTGCCCAAGGGGGGGGGGAGAAGAATGTGAGTGCCCAAGGGGGGGGAGAAGAATGTGAGAGCCCGAGGGGGGGGGAGAAGAATGTGAGTGCCCAAGGGGGGGGGGAGAAGAATGTGAGTGCCCAAGGGGGGGAGAAGAATGTGAGTGCCCAAGGGGGGGAGAAGAATGTGAGAGCCCGAGGGGGGGGGGGAGAAGAATGTGAGAGCCCGAGGGGGGGGGAAGAATGTGAGTGCCGAGGGGGGGAGGGAAGAATGTGAGTGCCGAGGGGGGGAGAAGAATGTGAGTGCCCAAGAGGGGGGGGAAATGTGAGACCCCGAGGGGGGGGAGAAGAATGTGAGTGCCCAAGGGGGGGGGAGAAGAATGTGAGTGCCCAAGGGGGGGGGGGGAGAAGAATGTGAGTGCCCGTGGGGGGGAAGAATGTGAGAGCCCGAGGGGGGGGGAGAAGAATGTGAGTGCCCGAGGGGGGGGGAGAAGAATGTGAGTGCCCAAGGGGGGGGGAGAAGAATGTGAGTGCCCGAGGGGGGGGGGAGAAGAATGTGAGTGCCCAAGGGGGGGGGGGGGAAGAATGTGAGTGCCCGAGGGGGGGAAAGAAGAATGCGAGTGCCCGAGGGGGGGGTAGAAGAAGAATGCGAGTGCCCGAGGGGGGGGTAGAAGAAGAATGTGAGTGTCCGAGGGGGGGAGAAGAATGAGTGCCCGAGGGGGAGGGGAAAGAAGAATGTGAGTGCCACTGCCCAAGGGGGGGGTGGAAGAAGAATGTGAGTGCCCGAGGGGGGGGGTGGAAGAAGAATGTGAGTGCCCGAGGGGGGGGTGGAAGAAGAATGTGAGTGCCCGAGGGGGGGGTGGAAGAAGAATGTGAGTGCCTGAGGGGGGGAGGGAGGACAAACCCCTTGCCATTAGCCACAAGACAAACCCCTTGCCATTAGCCGAGGAGGAGGCGGAAGGACTCGTGGAGACGCGCCGCCGGTCACCAGGACTGAGAAGAAGCCGTCCGCTGCCGCTCCAGGTAGGTAAGGGGGCACGCATGCTGATCTTTGCATTGGGGGCATGTACGCTGGTCACTGCATTGGGGGCATGTATGCTGGTCACTGCATTGGGGGCATGTACACTGGTCACTGCATTGGGGGCATGTATGCTGATCTCTGCATTGAAGGGGGCATACACGCTGGTCTCTGCATTGAAGGGGGCATACACACTGATCTCTGCATTGAAGAGGGCATGTACGCTGGTCACTGCATTGAAGGGGGCATGTACGCTGGTCACTGCATTGAAAGGGGGCATGTACACTGGTCTCTCTGCATTGAAAGGGGGCACACTATACCTTAATTACTGAAGACCCCTTTCTCACTTTTGCGACCTCAAAGTCACGCAATTTTTTACAGCGTTTTTTGCTGCAAAGCAATGCCTATTACATTTTTCTGTTTGCGCCCCCCTAAAATTTTTGAGCACCAGCCGCCAGTGTCCCCCAATATACCTAGAATAATATGCACATATTAATCTGCAAGTGTTCACAGATATGTATAGGTCAGAGTGTTTAACTGACAAAGAATGATGTGCCATAGAACTGCTGATGTTGATGTATTTTTCTTCTCTGTATCTAATAAATGCATACTTTACACCCCCCCTTTCCAGTACCCCCCAGAGCTCTTCAGCCCCCCCCCCCCCCCCCACCAGTGCTCTTTAGTCCCCCCTCCCCCAGGGCTCTTCAGCTCCCCACAGTGCTTTACAGCTCCCCTCTATTTTCATAAATTTAGGCTAATATGTATTCTGCCACATATTTTTTGTAAAAGTGTATTTTGATTGGTTTGCAAAAAAGTTATTACATCTACAAACTATGGAACTTTTTATTTTTAATTGTTTTTACTAGTAATGGCAGCGATCAGCGATTATTAGAGGGACTGCGACATTGCGGTGGACAAATCTGACACTAAATGACACTTTATATATTGACCCCCCAAAATAATACCTTGCCACCCCTTTGCCACCCCTGTTTTAAAACTCTAGCTCCGCCACTGGGTTGCTATAGAAACGTTGGCTCAGGAGGAAGTTGCCACCCTCTATATCCCTTCCCCGCCTCCAGGAAGACACATGAGAGAGAGAGAGAGAGACAGAGAGAAACAGAGAGAAACAGAGAGAAACATACTGCCAACTAGTACCTAGAAAACTCTTGTCTGGCTGATGGGGAACTTTACCCTCCAGCTGTTGCAGAACTACAAGTCCCATTATGCCTCTGCCTGTAGGAGTCATGCTTGTAACTGTCAGCCTTGCAATGCCTCATGGGACTTATAGTTCTGCAACAGCTGGAGGGCCGCCAGTTTGACGAAAATGGCACGCTGTTATGGGATCAGCACTTTGCACGGATGGACCGATGGATGCATGGCACGCTGTTATGGGGTCAGCACTTTGCACGGATGGACCGATGGATGCATGGCACGCTGTTATGGGGTCAGCACTTTGCACGGATGGACCGATGGATGCATGGCACGCTGTTATGGGGTCAGCACTTTGCATGCATGGACGGATGGATGCATGGCACGCTGTTATGGGGTCAGCACTTTGCATGCATGGATGGACGGATGGATGCATGGCATGCTGTTATGGGGTCAGCACTTTGCATGCATGGACGGATGGATGCATGGCACGCTGTTATGGGATCAGCACTTTGCACGGATGGACCGATGGATGCATGGCACGCTGTTATGGGGTCAGCACTTTGCATGCATGGACGGATGAATGCATGGCACGCTGTTATGGGTCAGCACTTTGCATGCATGGATGGATGGATGCATGGCACGCTGTTATGGGGTCAGCACTTTGCATGCATGGATGAATGGACGGATGGATGCATGGCATGCTGTTATGGGGTCAGCACTTTGCATGCATGGACGGATGGATGCATGGCACGCTGTTATGGGATCAGCACTTTGCACGGATGGACCGATGGATGCATGGCACGCTGTTATGGGGTCAGCACTTTGCACGGATGGACCGATGGATGCATGGCACGCTGTTATGGGGTCAGCACTTTGCACGGATGGACCGATGGATGCATGGCACGCTGTTATGGGGTCAGCACTTTGCATGCATGGATGGATGGATGCATGGCACGCTGTTATGGGGTCAGCACTTTGCATGCATGGACGGATGGATGCATGGCACGCTGTTATGGGGTCAGCACTTTGCATGCATGGATGGATGGACGGATGGATGCATGGCATGCTGTTATGGGATCAGCACTTTGCACGGATGGACCGATGGATGCATGGCACGCTGTTATGGGGTCAGCACTTTGCACGGATGGACCGATGGATGCATGGCACGCTGTTATGGGGTCAGCACTTTGCACGGATGGACGCATGGCACGCTGTTATGGGGTCAGCACTTTGCATGCATGGACGGATGGATGCATGGCACGCTGTTATGGGGTCAGCACTTTGCATGCATGGACGGATGGATGCATGGCACGTTGTTATGGGGTCAGCACTTTGCATGCATGGATGGACGGATGGATGCATGGCATGCTGTTATGGGGTCAGCACTTTGCATGCATGGACGGATGGATGCATGGCACGCTGTTATGGGGTCAGCACTTTGCATGCATGGATGGATGGACGGATGGATGCATGGCACGCTGTTATGGGTCAGCACTTTGCATGCATGGACGGATGGATGCATGGCACGCTGTTATGGGGTCAGCACTTTGCATGCATGGATGGATGGACGGATGGATGCATGGCATGCTGTTATGGGGTCAGCACTTTGCATGCATGGATGGACGGATGGATGCATGGCACGCTGTTATGGGGTCAGCACTGGGTCCCCCAGCACAACCCCCCAAATCACCCTCCTAGTACCCCCCCCCCCCCCCAATTCCCCTGCTAGAAGAAATCTTATCCTGTCACCTCTCAAATTCCCCATCCCAGCACCCCCCCCCCCCATGTCGGATTGTCCTGGGGGGGGGGGGGGGAATAAGAGAATTTGTACTAGCAGGGTGGGGAGAAGATGATTACTTCATGGTGGGATTGGTGACAGGATAAGATTTGTGCCCCCGAGTGCAGTTCTCCCTTTCTTCAAGCATCGCAGGCAGACCTCAGATACAGCGCGGCACATCCCTCTGTCAAGGCCCGTACACACACGCAGATCGTCGTCATACAAACGTCGGCGGACGAAAGATCTGCCGATTGTACGCGTGTTAGTATGGTGCCTCCGACAGATGTCTGCACACAATCCGCGGACAAGAGTCTTTCTTGCAAACATGAAAATTTTTGTCTGCAGACACCAGAACGGACGATTGTTCGCCTGTCAGTACAGAAATCAGCCGACAGACCGCAGATTTGCAAGACTGGGCATGCTCAGAAAATAAAAAACACAGGGAAAGTTAACCATTACATGACATCACTTCTGCAGTCAGCTGAAGTCTGCGGACAAAATTCTTGTGCTGTCCTTGTGCTGTCTTTGCACTTTTCAACAGACACCGACATCCCGGGGAGAAAAGACGAACATTTGTATGACGACGATCTGCGTGTGTGTACGGGGCTTTATTCTCCTCTTCATATGTCAGAGCGGAGGAGGAGCAGAGGAGGAACCTAAGAGAGAAGCCGATTACTGAACTTTTGGCTTTGCACAGACAGCTGCCGAGGGAGAGATACGGCTGCAGAAGGGGAGAAGATTGCAGCTCAGGAATGACACTGGATGTCAGATCATCGGGACTATACAGAGTTTGTTATCCCCTCTCCTCCCAGCAAACAATGTGGAAAGAGGGCGGGTAACAAACTCTGTATAGTCCCGATCTGACATCCAGTGTCATTCCTGAGCCGCAATCTTCTCCCCTTCTGCTTCTGCAGCCGTATCTCTCCCTCGGCAGCTGTCTGTGCAAAGCTTTAGGAATCGGCTTCTCCTAGGCTCCTCCTCCGCTCTGACATAAGGTAAGGAGAAGCCGAAGGACGCCGCTACAGTGATAGGAGTGTGAAGCCTGGCAAGAAGAGAGAGAGGGAGCACATCCCGCTCTCTCCTGTCAGTGTAATCAGTGTCACAGAAACACTCCTAACAGCGCCCCCTCCACCTCCCATGCTGCAAACACCGCCGGGATAAGCTGAGCCGAGTTCAGGTCGGGTCACTGGTCTCTGACACCCCGTGAGATGTGGGGCTGTGCCGCTGCGGTACTATAATAAATAAAAAAGAGTGGGGCTGCTGTGAGTGAAGGGAGATTAAGGAACAGCATCAACCCACTGCCATGACAACGGCCCTCGAGGCGTCATTTCCTGTTTTAAAAAACGCGAGATGAGGAGAGGCCGATTGCCTTCTGGGAGTTATTACACACAGCTCCCATGAAGCAATGCGAATCAGGAAATGACGACATCGGCCGCGGCCGAGGAGGGGGGGAGGAAGCAAGAAGAAGGAGGAAGTGAACTTTATAATGAAGTAAAAATAAGGTAGGAAACTCAAAAAAAAAAAAAAAATGCCCAATTGATCTTGAGAATGCACAGCCCGAACTAAAACTGCAAAGTTGTGAAACAGGGTGGAACTCCACTTTAAGACCGGCTAACCTTACCAGAACCCACTTTGAACTCCTTCTGCAATTCACTACGGCTGCGAAACAGACCATCGCCAAGGCCTGGAAATCCCCAATGCTATAGCCAAACATAGAGTTAACCAAGCTATGATCCATGCCAAAATAGAAGCCATCACTCGTGACAAAATTTGCAACTTTGATAAAATTTGGCACCCTTGGTTCAGACAGTATTTACCCTCCAATTTTGATGAATCCGTATTGATGCCTTGGTGAGGTATTTTTACTTTTTTTTATATTTTGTGCGACATATATGGGTTTAGGATTCTATATATGCCAAATAGGAATGTTAAAGCTTCTATGAGTTAGAAATGGAATGGTATTTAGTTTTGTTTAGAACAACAGTATGTTCAATTGTGGTTTTAGTGGGTAAATGGTAAACTGCTATGGGATGTCGTTGGAAAAGGAGAAGATTTGTATAAAAGATTTGTATAAATGATTTGCATAAATTGTATAAACTGGAAATGGAAATTGTATAAACTGTTTGCATAATGATTATAAAATAATAAAAAGATTTTGATATTTTTACATTTGAGATTCTTGTATGTACATTAAACGCTTGAGGTCGCAAATTACCCTGGGGATTATCTTTAACCACTTAAGCCCCGGAATATTTTACCCCCTTCCTGACCAGGGCCTATTTTGCGATTCGGCACTGTGGGACTTTAGCGGACACTTGTGCGGTCGTGCGACGGTGTACCTAAACTAATTTGACGTCCTTTTTTTCCCACAAACAGAGCTTTCTTTTGGTGGTATTTGATCACCTGTGCGATTTTTTTTTTTTGATCATGCGCTATAAACAAAAAAAGAGCGTCAATTTTGCAAAAATAACAATATTTTTCAAATTATTTTTAATATAAAATTCCCCCGCAAAAAAATGGAAAAAGTTAAAATTTTTTAACATTTTAGGCCAATTTGTTTTATACTATATGATTGGTAAAAAAAAAATTGCAAAAAGCGTATTTTGATTGGTTTGCACAAAAGTTATTGCCTTTACTAACTAAGGGAAAGATTTTTGTCATTTTTTTTTTTTTTTTTTTTTAACGAGTAATGGCGGCGATCTGCAATTTTTTTTTTTTTGCGGGACTGCGACATTGCGGCGGACAGATCGGACCCTTGACTGACATTTTGACACTTTTGGGGCTACCAGTGACATTACTACAGTAATCAGTGCTATACATATGCACTTTTCCTGTAAAAATGACACTGGCAGTGAAGGGGTTAACTTTTTTTTTGAGAGGGAGGGGTTAAGTATGTCCCTAGGGGCGTGCTTCTAACTGTGATTGGATGTGGCTTGAGGTGTAAGAACAGAGATCAACGGTCCTACATAGCAGAACCATATGATCTCAATTCTTACACAGGGGAGAATGACAGGCGGCTGTGTTTACATTAGCCGCCTGCCTTTCTCCCGCTGTTACGGACAATTGCGAGTACCCGGTGGACATCGGGGTCTGCCGGGCACATGCGCGGGGGGGGGGGGGGTCCGTGAGTAAAAGGGAGCGCGCCTCCAGCAGCGCACGCTTGCTCCCTAGAGCCTCGCAGGCTAGCGACGTAGACCTACGTTGCTTTGCCTGTGAGGGGCTGACTGCCGACGTAAATCGTCGTTAGGCAGTCGGCAAGTGGTTAACCTTATCCCTATCCTTTTTTTTTTTTCTCTTTCTTGCTCCTCTTTTTCCCTTCTTTTACTCTTCCAATGTGGTTCAGGTAGCAGCATTTATACTTATGCTTTCTATACTTGTAACATTATATTGTTGTGCTTTAATAAGCTTCACATCTTAGTCACTTATGATATACTTGACTTTGATCCTTTCTAGATATTTTCAAGGACGAATTTTCATATTTGCTATACCTATTTTTGAACTATATGGTATTCATTATATTACATTGTATCTGCAATTATCTTTATACCCGTACTTTATGATGTTAATTTCTTATTGTTGCATCTAAACCTCCTAGCATAACATGTTAAAACTCAATAAAATAAAGTAAATCTATATTGTTCTCTGCCTACCAGAGAGCAGGATCTGTTAGTTAGGTCTGCTCAATGTGCTCAGGTGCTACTCAGTCTGTCTGAAAAGTGTTTCATACTGGTCCAATAGGGAGGCATATTGGACAGTGGTAGGAAACCTGACAAATGAGTGCACACGCAATTGGTACAGCTCTGGTGATTTGGCAGAGGAGAATACCTTGGTGCATGCTGGGCTACTGTATTAATGGCAGAAGCACATGTGCTTGGGGTCTTTCAGCTGGAGAGCGGAGTCCCGGAGGGAGGGGGAAGCTGCCTCCTCCTCTGTAGAAGTGCCTTGCTGCCTCTGGTGGTCAACCTGAGGGCCTAAAGAGCTAGAGAGGAACTGAACCCGGAGGTCCTGTAAAGCTGACTAGGAGGGGAGACACTGGAAGGATCATATTCTGCAGTACAGTGAGTACAGATCTGTGTCAAAGGCCTGACCCGAGGGGAACCACCCCTGCAGCTAGAAGAGTCAGTGGACGAGTGTCAGTAAAGGAGATGCTAGTGAGTATCCTGAAGATAATGTAGATCCCAAAGGCTATTGCTGGAGAAAGAGCAAGGAGATGTAACCCTTTCCATACATGTGGTAGTATGGTTTAAGCAGTGAGACTGCTTCCACAAGCAACCTGGTGAGGCCAAGTGAGAGTCTTATACTATAAACAAGCATGAACAAAGCAAGACTTGCAGAGCATCAATTTATAAGAGAAAGCTGAATGTCTAAGACATAGAGGTCCTTTGTTCTCAAAAAGTGTCAAGAAAACAACCTCTGGGCAATCAAAAAAATATTGTACAATCCAAACCTCTGGTGTCCTAACGGCTCTGTGATCTAAATGGCAGATGTGAGCAGGGGGTTAACTTATTATTAAGGCCTATTAAAACACATGGGTTCCAATGTTCTAAACCAGGGGGTCTTCAAACTATGGCCCTCCAGTTGTTCAGAAACTAAAATTCCCATCATACCTAGTTATGCCTGTGATTGTCAGAGTTTTACAATGCCTCATGGGATGTGTAGTTCTGCAACTGCTGGAGGGTCGCAGTTTGAGGATTCCTGTGCTAAACCATATGTGTCATGGTTCCCTATAATAAAGATAATGTCTGTTCCCTTCTTAGCCCCTCAGTACAGTGCATTTTAAAAAATGTTTTTTTCTGTGTTTCAGTAAATTGGAAAGCTCATAGAAGGCAATGGTACGGCAAAAAAATGCATATAACATGTTCTAATGTGTTGACAACCGATATTAACAAACCGTGGTCAGTACTTATCCTCTCCAAATTCTAAAGTAAAAAATGCATTAAAAACATGCATCAACGTGCATCAAAACACATGTCAAGGCAAAAAGGAAATTCACATTGACACATGACAATGCAACCGCCTAATGCTGTGTAAAAAAATAAAAATAAAATAAAAATAAGAAAAATCAAACCTCTATGCACACACATAGATCTAAATGTACCCTAGTTAATCAAGATTAAAGTTGAAAATCCTGATTTTCAGGAAGGCTGCAGAGGTGGTATGCTACTTTACATCTAGAGGACCAGAAAAAGACGTTTTTTTTGGTTGCCCGGCTATCACTAGTTGCCAGAACAAGTATGTAAATAAAGATTTCTGACTTTACCATTCCTGATTCGCATACATGTTCTGGGGTCTGTGTTTCTAAGAAGAAGTTACACCATAATAGCCAAACAACTAGTATTTCCATCAAGGAGATGAAGGAGATCGGCATTTTCAACCCATTTATTTTCCTTAGAAAGGTCTGCTTTAAATTAGGAGAATTCATTTTAAGTCTTAGGTTATGTGTTGCAGTTCACGTGAGAATAAAAGTTAAAACAAAACCCAAGGTAAAAATAAAACCTAAATAGCCCAGCTAAAGAAAGAATATAAATGAACCTAGAGCCAGCACAGTGTTCCCAGCATAGAACTTTAATGATTTTAAAGCCACTGACTGCAGATTCCAATGTGGCTCTTTTTTTCAATGTATGTTTGGGGGAAAACTAAAAAAATAACAGAAAATTGGGAATTGATCCTGCCAAAAACTTAGTGTACTTCTTTTGACAATAATGAGGTCTAAGGACCCCAAACTGGGTTAGGAATAAGGTGTTAAAGTTAATAGCTCCGCAACCAAATCGTAAGATTGAACAGTTATCCTTCAGACCTCAAGCAGGCTAAAATAAGTCCTTCACAACACACTAGCATTTAGGCAAGCTTGCCAATGATCATTGTAACAATGGCCATTGAAATATCTAGCAGCAACATAAGCATTACTTAGCCAGAACACTGATACCCAGAGACCTTTTAATGACACCTATCCTAAATCACATTACAAAATTGTTTTCACAACATGTTTTGCCAAGAAACAAGTCTAGGTCATAAAAAAAATTCATTAGCAAGATACCTTTTAAGCTAATAGCCACTGTAAATACCACAGAAGAACAGTTTAGAAAAATTTACATTCTGAGTCTGGTTTTTTCTTTTTTTATAACATGAGATCAAACTGCCAAGGCAAACATTTGTTTAAAGGTATTATAGTCAATCCTACCTGCACCTTGTGTTTTTCCCCTGCATAAAATGTACATTGATCATGTAGTTTAATGGTGGAATTTTCTTGGCCTGTACATACAATCTGTAGTAGCCGGAATGCTCATATTCCTTTTTCAGCAATTTATTTTTGTAAAGAAACATGAGGCATGTGGCAAGGTACTGCATAGGGTAATGCATGACCTTTGTCTGCAGGCTGAGAACTAAAACTTCCAGTGAAGAACCTACATATCCCACAATCACTGACAATCTGTGGGTCTCTCAGTCTAGGGCTGGAGCATGTGAGAACTAATTAGATCTGACAGCCACAAACTGGCTGAGCATTCACAGACACACAGAGAGCTTAAAGTGGTTGTAAACCCCATAAATTACATTTTACCTGGGCACATATACCTGTAGTGTTTACTTATCTCTCTCCAAAGCCCTAAGTTCCATGTCTTTCTGCTGCTCTGTTCCTCTGTTATCAGCATGATAACTTCTGACAAGTTCTCCTACACAGGAGATAAAAGCAGCTGGAAATTTGTGTTGGGTGGGTGCATAGAGATAAATTAACAGAGAGCTGGTCTATTCACAGTACAGCTCTGCATGTTTCTTCCTTCCTCTGCCTATGTGGAGGGGGGGGGGGTGTGCCTTTCCTCCAATCAGCTGTCATACAGTGTATGCCAAGACTCCACACCCAGTGCTGGAACACTCTAAACAAAGCTGAAGACAGCATGTATACAAATAAAATATAGGATATTTGTTTAATCTCTGTGTATCATCTGAGGCTGTTCACTTCACTGGGTATATGTGAGGGTTTACATCCACTTTAACATGCAGCTAGAAGATGTTTTTTTTTTTAAATTACATTAGCACTCCCACAAAAGGAAAGGCAAACAGCACAGGCAATATAACTACACTAATACCTACTTAAAGTAACAAAAGCATTTGAAAGTGTACACCGCCTTTAAACTTTTTAATTGCTACTACGTTTTTAACAAGTGTCTATGTGAATGTAATGTTCTGGTACCTCTGGTACCCTTATTTCCACATTTCTCTCTTAATATTGCGTCCCATCTTGCTATCCAAATGGGACGCATACACCTTTAAGGGCAATGACATCATCGCCGAGCGCCGCTATGAGCGGCTATTTAAATCGCTGGCTTTCTCTCACTCATTGCTCGTTCAAACCGCATGTTCACCGCACCTTCTCTTGTGAAGCTGGAGCTGCTGTCTATTCCCTTTGCCTAAACTGAACCGGAACCTCGCTGCCGATCCGTATCTCGCTACTGGATCACCTCTCACTACTGAACTTTGTTACTACTACCTATCTAGTGATAAGTACCCCACAGGGGATTCCTTACTAAACCTGCACTTCTACTGTCATCTACTGCATATACCAGGACTATCTCTATCTAAGCTATTTCCTATCATCTGCATAGACTGTTAGCTCTTGGGACTACCATCAACTATCCTTGCACTAGGTTACTCTGTCTTGTATACTCCATCTGCTGTCCCCTACCATCTGCACTATACTTGACATTAGAACCTATCTGCTTACTACCATCTCCTAATACTACTCCTAGGTGCTCACCATACTATAGCCTGTCTCTCACCTATATACTCTCACATATTCTATCCCTCCATTAACATCAGATTGAGTGTATGTATATTGCATAAACAGGCTGTGCACAGTGATGAAGTCCTGAGAGTTGGATATGTTTGTTCAACAGAATCTCTACACGACTACTGAGTGTGACAATTCTGCAGCTGCAAATCTATCCACTAACAAAAACGCATGAGCGTTACAGTGAACACAGAAGAAAATAACTGTCATTTAGATACCAAACAATCACATATTACAAGGTTTGGAGAGCTGATGGGACATATTTCCCCTTTCGAGAAGCCAAATATAAGATATGCATCGTATTTCGTCTTTATCAAACTATGATTTTGTGCTATGTAATAAATGGCTATCAGATTGTAACATGCAGTCCTATAAAAATGTGGATGCATGTAGAAATCTGGCCTGGACTCAGTGGCACACTGTATTATTCTCCTTCTCTTCTCCCTCAGCAGCTACACAAAAAGTTATGAAGAGAGCTGAAAGTGATATTTATTAAACCCAAAACCAAAAATGTAATTTATTGCAGCTTATCAATCATTGAATAAGGTGGCTGCATTAGGTTTATTTATTTATATATTTTTTGGCCTTTTTCCTCTCTGTTTTCCACTGGAGATCTGACTAATTACACACCTCCTGTATTAGAGTGTCTCCACTCTGAAAAAAGAAGCACATTTGAAAAGCAGCATTGTCACTCTGGGGGGGGGGGGTAGATGTACTAGCAGATTTAAGTACACTAATACATTGAAGCCAAACTTCAGCTAATACTTCATAAGCAGTTACAAATAACCATTTTTTTTCTTTTCCATTTTTGATAAAGCTTTTAGATAAATTATTAAAAGCTGATAATTGTTAGCATCCCTGCAATTGGCAATTGGTTTGTCTCATCTCTGTAACTGCTTCATTTGCAGGAGAAAAGGAAATTAATGCAGCTTTCTCATCTAAGGCCTGGTTCACATCGTTTTTTTAACGTTTTTTTGCAGAAACACACTACAGTCCATTTAACATGGTTTCCCATTGGACATGTTCACATTTTTGCTTTTTTCAGCTGCTGCATTTTTGGAAGGGGTCAGGGACAGTGGTGGCCTGTCCATTAGGGGTGCAGGGGCACTGCCCCCTAATCCATGTGCCCAGCCCCTAACTACATGCAGGATGTCAAGCGCATTAATTCCAATGT
The DNA here is from genome assembly GCF_965119305.1 of Pelophylax lessonae. Classification (NCBI taxonomy): domain Eukaryota; kingdom Metazoa; phylum Chordata; class Amphibia; order Anura; family Ranidae; genus Pelophylax; species Pelophylax lessonae. The sequence continues at coordinate 459,436,762 of NC_138771.1, read as the reverse complement.
TTTTTATTGGTTTTTTTTAGAAGCACATGATTAGAACTGGAGGCTCTAATTGGCTTAAAAAAGGGTGGGGGCGGGGGTTGTGTGACACAGTTGTGTGACATTAGCAAATTGATATTCGCCAATGTCTTCCTGTTTCTCCTCATGTCTAATCAAGAAGTGGGTCCTGAGTCCCGATTGGCTTGGAAGTTCTAAGACCCGATTGGCTACGAGTCCTAACTCCTGATTGGTTAGGAGGAGAAGCGACCGCCACTTGGTGAGTCAGCAGACACAGCGAGAGAAGCCTCCACTTGCATGGGGTAACTGCAGGGGCTGGTGGGGGGGGCGTGATGGACGTTCGATCGAACAACGGGAGGGGGGGTTGGGTTACGTGGTCAGCTGAAAATTGGGCACCAGCCGCCACTGGTCAGGGACTTTTTTAAACGCAAAACAGTGCAATTTTGGTTCAATAGACTTCAATAGAGAAGCATCAGAAAACATGTAATGCAGTTTTTACTGCAATTTTGCTGCGATTTGCGTTTTGCATTTTAAAAAAAAAACGCCTGTTCAAAAAGGCAAAATGAATCGCAAAAAGCACAGCAGAGATGGATCAAAACCAAACTGCATAAGTGTGAACTGAGCCTAAGAAATGGTAAGCTGCAATATAATAAATGTTTGCTTTTTGGATTAATATTGCTTAAAGTGATGGGGGGGGGGGGGGGTATTGGCCAGCCAAAGAGTAATTAGCCACTCCTAGAAGAGGTCAAGATAGTCAATATTTCAAAATCAACAATATTTATCTAAAGGAAAGCACTGGAAGCCGGCATTTGACATTCTCAGTCCTTCTGCATTTTTACCTGCAATATTTTAAATGAGTGACGTGGTCCCTTTAACTGTGAAAGCTGCTATTACATCTGTAAAAATCCTATATTGTGGTGTATGTACAGTAGTCATCTCTGAACATCATTCCTTAAGTTTAAAACAACATGGGTCTATTTACTCTCTGAGCGTTTTCCAGCCTTGGGCTACGCCAAGAAGGCTGTATAATCTAGAAGGCAGAATACTCCAAGGAAATATTTATGTTTAAGAAAGGAAACTAATGAGATACATGCTGAAAACATTATTTTCATCCAATTACACAGAATCCCTAACTAGCTCATGAGGACATTTATGAGTACGTAGATGGTGCTGTTAATGCTGATGTGATAGCTCAGCAGCAGCAATCAAATTCCCCACGTATTGATCAATGGCTGCTCCTCTGCTGATGACTGCAAATGAATCCTAAAGTTGTCTTTGTATGGATTTTATGCTTGCTATTGTCTCCTGTCCAACTGGCTTCACATTGTGAGGCCTGTTACAGAGAAACACAGGGATTCTAGGAATTACTGAAAACTACACTGATGTGAAATACTAGGAAACTTAAAGTGAAACTCCAACAAATATCTATCAGGGTTTATGATCTATGCAGGGCTGTCTTTAACGCAGGGCAAAAGGGGCAGCTTTCCCGGGTTCAGTCAATGTTGTGGGGCCCAAAGCAGCTGCCCCTTCAGCTGCCTGCAAATAGTTGATAAGTGTATTTCGGAGGGGGGGGGTCCAAGAAAATGTTTGCCCAGGGTCCAATCAATATTAACCTCTTCCGAACCGCCCGCCGCCTTTTTACTGCGGCAGTGCATCCCTCCTGCACGAACCGACGTAGACCTACGTCGGTCGCGCGCCTGCAGCTTGGGGGCGAGACACTCCCGCCCTCACTTGGCAGCGGGGAAGCCGATGCACGAGGCAGGTGGCTCCGATTGCCGTCCTGACACCCCGTATTACTCCCCGCTGAGAGAGAAGAACGGTCAGCTGTTGTAAACACAGCTGACTATACTTCTCCCTGGAATGATCACAGAGCCCATGCAATCCTTCTATATAGGTTCGCAGGTCTCTATGATCATTTCACAAGCCATGCCCCCCCCCCCCCACAGTTAGAACCACTCCCCTAGGCTCACATTTAACCCCTTGATCACCCACAACGTTAACCCCTTCCCTGCCAGTGTCATTATTACAGCAACAGTGCATAATATTTTTAGCACTGATTACTGTAGTAATGTCACTGGTCCCCCCAAAAGTGTCAAAAATGTCAGTTAGGGGTCTGATCTGTCTGCCGCAATGTCGCAGTTCTGCTAAAAATCGCAGATCGCCACCATTACTAGTTAAAAAAATGCTAAAAAAATTTGATTTTTAATTTTTTTTTTGAGAATGTTATATAGCTGAATGTGAAAAATATTGTTTTTTTTTATTTTTTTTTTTCAGAATTGTCTCTATTTTTTTGTTTATAGTGCAAAAAATAAAAATTGCAAAAGTGATCAAATACCACCAAAAGAAAGCTCTATTTGTGGGGAAAAAAAGGACATCAATTTTATTTGGGTACAGCACCGCACGACCGTTAAAATAACGCAGTGCCGAATCGCAAAATATGTCCTTATGTCCTGGTCATTAGGGGTGAAAATCTTCTGGTCCAGAAGTGGTTAAAGACGGCCCTGATCTATGCTGTAATGTAAGTTTGCAAAATTACAGGATCTCACTTTTTTCTGATCTGGAGGTATTACAATCGCCCTTTTCCTATGTTCATCTCTTTTTCAGAAAGAAATGTGGTGCGTTTGTAAATCAGAATAGCAAGACAGCTGCATGTCTGTGTGATGACTTACCTGCTCAGCATAGGAAGGAGGAGAATTCTCATTTTAGTTTCCTAGCTTCAAGGGCTTATTTACATTTTTGCATTGTGCCAAAATGTGCATTTTACTGTACCTTATTGCGACACACAGAACTACACGTAACATGGTGTGTTGCAGTGTCTTTCATTTTGAAACAGGAGTGGGAAACACGCCCGCCTTGCAGTTCACAACAACACACATGCAATGGATTGCAGTGCACTGCGTTAAATAAAACGAGTCATGTCCAGTTTTACAGCGCTAATGTTCTTTGCCAAACTCTTTATTATCACACTGGAACAATACTGACATGTGAAAAGGCGCTTACAGTTTTCATGCAAAAGGATGAGGTTTTTATAAGCTGCTATTTTCCTGGCAGGAAATGGATTTAGAATAGCAAAAACACATTTTGCTTCCTTTTTTTTTCTTTTATCCTTCAAATGTAAACCTTTCTTGCTTTTATTATTTTCTATAGCATTGCAATAAAAATACAATTAAAAAAATAAATGTTATTTCTAATTAACTTCATCGTATTTTATGCCAAACGAATAATGTAGTAATGGGGCAAATCACAAAATAAAATCCTTTGGAATCCTTAAAAATAAAAAGTTTGGAATGCTCCTGTGACAGGAGTCACTTTGGTTGGGGAGCCCGTGGAACACAGCTTACCTTAGAAGGGTTTGGAAAACCCTGTCTCGGCCCCCTAGGTCCCTCTTATGTGTAAGTCACCCTGTGTCTATTAGGGGCACAGGGTGGCCAAGAACCCCAGTTGGGTCTGCGCTAACCAGACTCTCAGTACTACCACACCGGACTCAGCATTTCGTGTTGCCCCAGCTGTCCTGGGTTCTATATGTGTGGTTTGTGTTGAACATATGACAGTAATGTTTAGGAACAATGTTCCTCAAAGAGATGTGTGAAGATGGACAATTTCTCCTTTCAGACTGTTCAGAATATTGGAAAGGGTGTCTCATGGACCTCTGCTAGATAGGTTGAGGTGGGGTGGGGTTTGTTATTGTTAAGAGTGTGTATCCCATTGTTCTATCGTTTGTCTGCTTTGGGATCAATCTATTATGGGATGAACATGTGTATGTGATTTAGCTTCTAGAGGGGAGTGGGGGGGGGATTTCTCCAGCAGCCCTTCCTAAAGACTGTCTACTGTTGTAAAGTTGAATATACCTGTGTGTCATGTTACGGAATGTAGTTCCCCACCCAGTGTGTCATTATGCAAAGAGGGGGAGGGGGGATCATCCCCTGAGTGTATATCTCTTTGTGCCTGTGTTTGAATAAACAGTCTTATGCTTCTTATCACCCTACACTGATGTCTCGACAAGTGACTGAGTGGGCTAAGAGATCTTTGATCGTGCTGGTACCAGGCAAGGGAAGCTAATACAGTGGACATACTCTTCCTGAGTATGGGGTCCGTTACACTGGTGGCAGCGGTGGGATGCTTCCTGCAGTCTGGGACATCCAAACATCCACTGAGATCCAAGGTCCGGATTGCAGAAGAGGAGAGGTACAGAGACCAGCTGCCATGGAAGCGGAATTCGGAAGGAGGTTGCGAGAGATGTGGATACAGCACAGGGGAGGGGGGGATTTCTTCAGCAGCCCTTCCTAAAGACTGTCTACTGTTGGAAAGTTGAATATACCTGTGTGTCATGTTATGGAATGTAGTCCCCACGCCCAGTGTGCCATTATGCAAAGAGGGGAAGGGGGGATCGTCCCCTGAGTGTATATCTCTTATGCTTCTTATGCTTCCCTACACTGATGTCTCGACAAGTGACTGGGTGGGCTAAGGGATCTTGGATCGTGCTGGTATCAGGCAAGGGAAGCTTATACAGCGGACATACCCTTCCTGACTATGAGGTCCGTTACAGTTCCTTACACAGTTATGCTCCATTCATACCAATGCATTTGTTCATGCTTTTTGCAGAAATGCAGGACATTTTTTTTTTTTTAACATGGGGTGCATTTTTGTGCCTCTGTGTTTCTGGAAAGGGTCAGGGACTTTTTATTTCCACAGCATGCAGCGTTTTGCATAAAATAGATTTCAATGGACCTGCATCCAAAATGCATGTACTGTGTTTTTACCATGATTTTACAGTGATTTTGCCACGTTTTGCATTTTTTTCCAGGTTCCCTGCTGACAGCTGAAAGCGCCCCTGCCACAAAGCACACTCTTATGTTGAGGGCATGTGGCCTGGTATGTATAGGGTGTTCACTCGTCCCCTCCCATTCCTGACCTGCCGAGGTTCATGCTCGGATAAGGGTCAGGTATAGATTTTGGGGGTGCCCCAAGCCATTTTTTAAATGGGGAAACCCCACTGACAGCTGATGAGTCATCATTTGTTAGGGAGGTGGCAACCGGCCTCCTGGTCCACTTCTTAGCAACTGGCTTTATACAGTGAATGTAAAAGAAAAACAAAAAAAAGCCACAAAAGCAAAATGCAAATCGCAGCAAAATCGCAGTAAAGACACAATTAAGGCTCCATTCACATCTAGGCATTGCTATTTTACAGGCATTTTACAGACGTTTTTTCGTAGCATTTTTGTAGCATTTTTGCAGCGTATTTGTGCAGGCATTTTAAAGTTTACCAAGTGACCTATAATGCCTGTAATCTGCAGGAAAAGAAGCTCATGAGCGACAGGGGGTTTTGCTTAAGGTGGCAGAATGCTCAGATGTGAACAGAGGCCATTGAAATTATGGGATTTGTCTTGTTGGGTGTTTTTTAGAGTTGAACTTGGAGCATAAAATCGCCTAAAAATGCCTAGATGTGGCTAGAGCCTAAAAACACAGAAATCCCAGCAAAAAGCACGGCAAAAATGCTCAAAAGCAACAGGCATAGATGTGAATCGAGCCTAAGGCCCCTTTCACACAGACGGACCGTTCAGATCCGCCTGTCCGTTTTTTTGGCAGATCTGAACGTTCCCCCCATGCATTCCTATGGGGCATCGGATGTCAGCGGAGACATGTCCGCTGACATCCGACCCGATCCGATCCGTCAAATCTGGACGGATGGAAACCCTATTTTCCATCCGTCCAGCGGATCGGATCGGATGGGATCGGGTGAGAACGGACTGACGGTCCGTTGACATCCGATTTCCCCCATAGAGATGCATGGGGAACTGTCAGCTGTGTCTCCACACACAGCACGGAGACACAGCTGTCCTCCTGCTGCTCAGCGGGGGATCGGCAGCTCGATCCCCCGCTGAGAAAAACGGACTCCGTCCAACGGACGGAGTGTGTGAAAGGAGCCTTATGGTACATCCTATTTGCTGATGACCACACCCAAGACGATCTAGAGGGTTTTTGCTGCTCTGAGCATGTCTTGACCTTTCTATAAGAAAAAGGTCAAACTGTTCTGGTAAGCTTATTTGCTATTACCTAGTGGAGGTGTCTGCACAGTGTTTAGATACGTCCAGCTCTCAAGAAGCTGGGCTGTTCACCTTTACCCGCAAACTTTTTGATTGTACAATTGTTTGATTTTATCGTGGAACTTAAATTTTTCCTTAATTGGACTTTTTTTTTTTAATAGAGATTTTTTGTTACTTAATTTTTCTGTAAATATAATAAATATAAAATATAAATGTCTTGCACCATTTTTATGTCTTTTTAACAGACTTGTATAAAGTATTCAAAATTTCTACTTGAGTAAAAGTACAAGTGCTCGATCAAAAAGTGACTTGAGTAGAAGTGGAAGTGCTCGCAGAAAAAGTTACTTAAGTAGAAGTACTAAAGTATTCAACATTTTTTTTACTTAAGTATTGCAAGTAGTTTTTTCAAAAAATTTGCTACTTAAGTACTAAAAGTAAAAAGTACCAGTAGTTTTGAAAAAAAAATTCTACTCAAGTACTGAAAGTAGAAGTACAAGTACTGTGTTATGTAGTTATTAAATAAAGAAGTCAAAAGTTTGAACATCATATTGTTTTTTATTATTTCAAATTATTTATTCAAATGATTAACCTAAAGGACAATCACTCTTTCCTTAGGCTGTAACTTTTTGTAAACAAAAAACAGATAAAGTATGTCCCTCCCTTCCCCTTTTAAAGCATCCTTCTTTTAAAGCCAGGGGTGGTCTCCTTCCTGAGCTTCCTCACTCTCACAGCCAGGCAGATCACTTGAAGTTGAAGGGCCAGGGGTGGAAGGTGGTGTTTTTGGTTTGTCCATCTTTTCAGCTGATCAAAAGGCAGAACAGGAGCATGCGCAGTCTTCTTAATCGCGGTTTGATTTGATTCGCTCAATTGATGATGATGTGCCAGGCCAGCTTCATCAAACCTACAACGCTTAAAGTGAAAAATGCATCAAAAACTACTAACAAAGTGGCTGTGCTAAAAATGCTAATAAAGTGCCTGCAATTATATATATTCTTCTTGTATTCAAAATCATCGCCCACAGTATCAAAAATAAAGTAACATGTCTGTGCTAAATGCAGTGCAAATTATTCCCACAATGTAAATTTAATTAATATAAAATATATATGACAATACCACAATAAAATAAGTTGTGATTGTGAATAAGTTAGGTGCAAGTTTAAGTGTGTAAACTAAACTTTATAACGAAAAGTCCATAACTGAATTCCAGTGTGCAACCTAAGAAGTGCTTGTCACTTGCTGTCAGATGCTTCCACCTTTCTTCTGTGATCTGCTCAAGTAAAGTGGTGGACTGGATAGCCTCTCTCTCTGCCTCTCACCTTAGTAGCACTGGCACTGCACTGGTTCAAAAAGCTGTCTATATTATTTTCATTATAAGAACTTGTCAGAACATGCTTCCACCACCTGTCCTTCACACTAGTAGTGCTCATTTGCTTTGCTCAAGTCAAGTGCCACTGCCAGTGGCCACTGCAGTGCAGGCACAGCCGCACAGGCAGAGGCAGGCCGCAGGAAGCACAGGCCGCACCACAACACAACACTTATGGTCCATGGACCATGGATGGTCAGATAATCATCATAGCCGTCAGTCTCACTCTTCTTGGTTCAGAAAAGCAATCCCATGACCCGTGTGTATATAATATTAATATTTTATATTGATTATTTGATTCTCAAATGGCACATTTGCCCTGGCAAGGATTAGGCCCTCTCCACGGTCCACCTCACTCACCTCATACAGTAGAGAAGAAGATGAGATAACAAAGAAAATGCTCCCGAGTCCCGCGACCCGTATTACAACTCCTCTCAGTAAGGGCCCTAAGGGGTGGAGTCTGAGTGACACACAACACGTTTAGAGGCGGAGACCTCGAGCGGGAAGACGGCAGCATGGCTCCTCCAGTGCGGTCTTAACTTGATGATCATGACAGTGATTCCGCGGGCCGTGGCACAAGCAAGGCTGTGGGATTGATTGAATTGAGTTGTGCTGCCTACAGCTACACACTACCTACTACTACTACTAAATTGTGAGTCAGTATATTTTATTTCATTTTTATATATAAAAGCGGTATTGTTGAGCACTACTAGCCACTAGATCTCCTGGCTGTCACTTTGTCACATGTTGGGGAATCACAGCGGCTCGGCTCCAGAAGTGGCGGGTGTCCCCGTCATCCTGCCAGGGCCGCCAAGAAGTTCATCACCTAATCTTAAGTTATTAATATCTTATGAGGAGAGGACCTATGGGATTGAGAATTGAAATAATTAAATATATATGGCTTTTTGAACCAGTGCAGTCAGTGCCAGTGCCACCCAGACGCTATCCACCAGTGCCACCACCATTAAGTGTGTTGGTCGGTCACTCGAGCACTGAAGGAGGTGGAAGCATCTGACAAGTGAAGTGACACTTTAGATTTGCACACTGGAATTCATTTATGGACTTTTCGTTATAGATAGGTTTACACACTTCAACTTGTTGCACGCACCTGACCTAACTTATTTCATAACTTATTTTATTGTGATTTATTGTCATATTTTATATGAATTGAATTTACTGTTACATTGTGGGAATAATTATTTTCACTGCATTTAGGCTTTAGCACATTCATGTCACTTTATTTTTGATACTGTGTGGAGTGTGGGCAGGGCACTGGGGGCAACAATGATATTATATCGATTGCACAGGCACTTTATTCGCACAGCCAAGTTGTGTTAATTGTTAGTAGTTTCTTGATGCACTTTAAGCGCTGTAGCACCATTTATTTGTTTGTTTCATATTTTCTTTTTATTGGAAAGATTTGGTATAGCAGCTTTTATTATACACAGCCTTTATTTTCGTATGCGCTGATTTACAAATGACATTATACACATTTTTTTGAGCTTTATGTAACCTGCCATCTACTGTTCTGGCAGTGGTAATTTTTTTAAAAGTAACTATGCAGCACAAAAAAAAAATACTTGAGTAGAAGTATCGAAATCATCGAAAAAATGTAGTGAAGTAAAAGTAGAAGTAGGAGAAAAAAATTCTACTCTAGGAAAGTACAGATACCGCATTACGGGACTTAAGTACAGTACTTAAGTAGTTCTACTTCGTTACTATACATCTCTGCTTTTTAATAAACAATATTTAAAAATCTTTAGCTTTATCTCTAAATGCTTTCAAGCAGAACTTTTGCTTGCGTGAACCAATTCTCCCAATATATCACATATTAAGGGGTCCATCAGTACTAGTATATCCCATAATAGGGAACAGGGGCCCTATTATGGGATATACTGTGAGAGACATCCTATTATGGGATACATGGACTGAGAGTGGCACAAACCCCACAGTACAGACCCCCCCAGCACAAACCTCACAGTACAGACCCCCCCGGCACAAACCTCACAGTACAGACCCCCCCCAGCACAAACCCCTCAGGCACAAACAACTCAAGCACAAACCCCACAGTACAGGCCCCTAGCACAAACCCCACAGTACATGCCCCCTTCAATATAGTGACCAGTATAAATGCCCCCTTTCAATGTAGTGACCAGCATACATGTCCCCAATGCAGTGACCAGTATACATGTCCCCAATGCAGAGCTATGCGTGCGTGGCTCCAGTGCAGCCAGTGACCACCAGTATACGTCCCCCAATGCAGAGCTATGCGTGCGTGCCTCCAGTGCAGCCAGTGACCACCAGTATACGTCCCCCAATGCAGAGCTATGCGTGCCTGTCTCCAGTGCAGCCAGTGACCACCAAGTATACATCCCCCAATGCAGAGCTATGCGTGCGTGCCTCCAATGCAGTGACCACCAGTATACATGTCCCCTAATGCAGAGCTATGTGTGCGTGCCTCCAATGCAGTGACCACCAGTATACGTCCCCCAATGCAGAGCTATGCGTGCATGCCTCCAATGCAGTGACCACCAGTATATGTCCCCCAATGCAGAGCTATGCGTGCGTGCCTCCAATGCAGTGACCACCAGTATATGTCCCCCAATGCAGAGCTATGCATGTGTGCCTCCAATGCAGTGACCACCAGTATATGTCCCCCAATGCAGAGCTATGCATGCGTGCCTCCAATGCAGTGACCACCAGTATATGTCCCCCAATGCAGAGCTATGCGTGCGTGCCTCCAATGCAGTGACCACCAGTATATGTCCCCCAATGCAGAGCTATGCGTGCGTGCCTCCAATGCAGTGACCACCAGTATATGTCCCCTAATGCAGAGCTATGCGTGCGTGCCTCCAGTGCAGTGACCACCAGTACATGTCCCCTAATGCAGAGCAATGCGTGCGTGCCCGACAGAGCAGTGAAAACCAGTACATGTCCCCTAATGCAGAGCTATGCGTGCGTGCCCGACAGAGCAGTGCACTTACCTGGAGGCTTGGCTTCTCCCTCTCCTCTTCTCCGGTCTCCTCTCCGCTCCGCTCTCTGCAATGCCGGTCCACGCGATGTCAGCGGGGTCAGCATGGGGCCATGGGCTGTCCTGGATGATGATTGGTCCAGGCTGTAGACTGGACCAATCACAGCCAGGATATCAGGAAAGTGGGGGTGCCCAAGCGCAATGACTTGCGCTCAGGTTACGCCCCAAGAAGGCAGCCAATCCACGCCCTTCTGGGTCGTAAACCCCCCCCCCCCCCCCATAGCCACCACATAGGCCGGGGTAGCGGCGAACACAATTTTTTTTTTTTTTTTCAAAACGTTATTTGTTCGTTTTGTAATTTTTTTTTCAAAACTTTATTTGTTCGTTTTTTTTTTTTTCTTTTCTTTAGGGGTGGGGGGGGGGGCGGCGCCCTGGCGCCCCCAATGCATGGGCCGCCACTGATGAAATCTCTTGAAACCCTACTGACCAAGTCACTTTTCTACACAAAATCCTGTCCCTATTCATAGCCCCACCTACAAATTTATGCCCCCATTTTTAACAAACCCTCAAAACATTGGTCACAAACTTTTGAAACAAGAGGCAAACAACTAAGACACTGTCAATACAAAATAAACATATTTCAAATAAGAGGCACTAATATATGCATGCATATTTAGGAGGGATGCCTTGAAGGTATCAAAAAGAAAAATGTGGCAGGCATGGTGAGGAAGGGTGGTACGGGCTTTCAGGTTACGCTTACTAATAATAATAGTTTACTCAGCAGTAATTGCTGTTCCATGCATTTGTTGCTTAGCCATGTATATAGAAGTCGTTTGTCACTATTCTTTTTGTAATAAAGATTTTTACACAGGGGAAAGAAGAAACACATGTTCCAAGGCTTTCCACACTAAAACTTGTTCAGTTTTGCTTCTTTGCAATAATCAGTTTTGGCCAGTCAATAAAAAAACATATACAAACACTGCTAGAATACTAATTTATGCATTGGACCTTGGCGCCCGCTCTTGAAGAAGTAATTCTAGGTGAGTAATAATAACATACCTTGTCCTATCTCCTAATATATCCCACATGTAACCATACAAATAGCTTTCAAGAATATAACAGGAACAAGTGCGGACTATAAGGGGTTAACAACACCCAACACATCAGGTATCCCTGGAGTTGTGTAAACATTTTTAAAGGAGATCTATGGTTACAGCATACACTTTTATTTTGAACCATTGGCATTGTAATAGTTATACAAACAATAGTTATTTTTGTATAAAATAGTGCAATAAACACCAAAGCAATTTGCGCACAGGATATTAATATATACGTAATTGTGAATGAATAAATAAATATATCAATTAAATAAATAGTTAAATAAGTAATCAATCAATTCTTAGTGAGATTTGAAATATCAATGTGATTACATAGTGAATACAAATGGATTATTTAATAATATATATATCAAACGTAGAAAAGTGTAAACAAGTGGAAAAAGTGTTAAGCAGCCCGTCTGAACACCAGATGTGTTTGAGACTAATGTGACTCCTGACGACATCAAATGTATATATTTACAAAAAATAGCGCACACATGCAAAAGAAATGACTATCAAATATAAAGGCAATCAATAAATAAAAATGGGGATTTAGTCCCAGCCTATGGCCATATCGTGCTCAAGCCCACCACTACGTCAAAGTACCCCATTGTCAGTGGCCATATGGTGGGACTAAATCCCCATTTTTATTTATTGATTGCCTTTATATTTGATAGTCATTTATTTTCTATGTGTGCGCTATTTTTTGTAAATATGCATGTTGTTTCGTTCATAGCTGCACCAGCTTTAGAAATGCATGTTCAGGGTGTGCCCCCCCCCCCCCCCAGCTCCTTGTTGTTTGTAATGTATTCGGTCTGACCAGAATCTGGGGTTGAGCACCCCACCCTCCCACACCTGTACCTCTATCAGTGTCCACTAGCTAGCAGATATAGGAGGAGTCCCTTATAGTGCAGTTGTACATCTCTCCCAGTAAGGAGTAAGTATCTCCAATGGTTTGAGAGGCTGGATTCATCCTTTTTTTTATGGATAGTGTAGGACCCACTGACAATGCGGTACTTTGATGTAGTGGTGGGCTTGAGCACGATATGGCCATATGGTGGGACTAAATCCCCATTTTTATTTATTGATTGCCTTTATATTTGATAGTCATTTCTTTTGCATGCGTGCGCTATTTTTTGTAAATATGCATGTTGCTTGGTTCATAGCTGCACCAGCTTTAGAAATGCTTGTTCAGGGTGTGCCCCCCAGCAACTTGTTGTTTGTAGTGACATCAGACATATGCTGACGAAAAGCGTTGAGTCCACTGTACGCGACTACATCACTTCTGGTCTTTGAAGCGCAGTTGGAACGCGGAACAGCATTCCGGATTCAGAATCACTCCGGCCGGTTTGCTTGATTTAACCACTTTACGACCGGCGCACGACGATCTACGTCGGCACTCAGCCCCGGCCAGGCAAACTGACGTAGGCCTACGTCAGCACAATTTGCCGGCCCTGTGCGCGCTCCCGCGCGTCCCCGCCGCCGATGATGACTCGATTGGGTTCAGAACCGATCAGTCATCAGGTCCAGGCCAATCATTTTTGGTCTGGACCTGTTGATCGGTCCTGCCCAATCAGATCATCCTCTAAGCCTGTGAAATGTAAACACAGGCTTAGAGGAGATGTGCCCTCCCCCCACAACGGTCTTTTTGGATCCAGCGTGAGAGGAGAGCACATCTTACTGTGAGTACTGCACCAAGCACACCCACACACAGTTAGATAGGCACATTTCACCCCCGATCGCCCCCCCCCAATTAACCCCTACAGCACCTGACACAACACACACTATATACAGCATATAGCATATACCTATATACCTGTATAAGTGTGATTTGTGAACAGGTGTAGCCCTTGCGACCCCCCCTTTTCCACTCAAATTACCCCCCACCCCCCCCTAATAAAGATTTAACCCACTGATCTCCCCTGACCCCCCCCTGATCACCGCCGTTAACCCCTACACCCTCTGTCACATCAGCACTAATACAAACGCAATATACGGTGTTATTGTATTTTTGTATTAGTGTCATTGTGATCAGAATTAGCGCAGGCGACTAAGTTTCTGTCCCAAGAAGGTTTAGGGTCCCCGCCACCCGCCCAATAAAGATTTAAGCCCCTGACCCCCCCCTGATCACCCCTACACCCCCTGCCATAACACACACCGTATACAGTATATAGCATTTTGCTATATACCCGTATAAGTGTGATTTGTGGTCAGGTCTAGCGCTTGCGACCCCCCTTTTTCCACTTGAATTACCCGCCACCCCCCCTAATAAAGATTTAAGCCCCTGATCCCACCTGATCCCCCCCTGATCACCGCTAGTTAACCCCTACACCCTCTGTCACATCAGCACTAATACAAACGTAATATACTGTGTTTTTGTATTTTTGTATTAGTGTGATTGTGATCAGAATTAGCGCAGGCGACTAAGTTTGTGTCCCAAGGAGGTTTAGGGTCCCCGCCACCCGCCCAATAAAGATTTAATCCCCTGATCCCCTCCTGATCACCCCTACACCCCCTGCCACAACGCACACTGTATACAGTATATAGCATTTTCTATATACCCGTATAAGTGTGACTTGTGACCAGGTTTAGCGCTTGCCACCGTTCCTTTTATCCTTAGGATACCCGCCAGTCCCTTCCAATAAAGATTTAAACCCCTGATCCCCCCCTGATCACATCCCGTTAACCCCTACACCCTCTGTCACATTAGCACTAATACACACATAATATACTGTTTTTACTGTATTTTGTATTGGTGTCATTGTGACTTGAGGTTGCGCTAGCTAGCTAGTTTCTTTCCCAAAGGAGGTTTAGGGTCCCCGCCACCCCCCCCAGATCCCCAGCGCATAGTTTAGAAGTAACCCCTTGATTGCCACACACGCACGCACGCACGCACCTACACTTCCATTTCTAGTATAGTGTTTGAACAGATCAATATCTGATCTGATCAGAACTATACTAGCGCCCCCATAGTTTAGGGTTCCCAAAACGCGGTGTTTGCACGATCAGTACTGATTCCGGCCAGCACCTGCGTTTAACCCTTTCACCCAGGCAAGTGTAGTAATCAATAGATTACTGTCACTTGCAAAAAAACACAAGACACAAAACCGCTGTGTTAGCAGAGTCAGGCCTGATCCCTGCTAGCATTAGCAGTTTTTTTTTGTAGCGCTTGAAATAATCTTCGACAACCAGGTGCTTTTATTACCTGTGAGTCGCATCACTGTACGAGTAAATTTAGTTACCAAAATGACCAAACGTTCGTACAGGGATGAAGAGCTTATCAGTTTTATGCTGACCGAGTCATCTGATAGCGAAGGGGAAGCTACAATGACCGAATTAGTGTCAGTATATGAACCTGATGACGGCAGCGGCTCCCTGACAGATAGCTCCGACGACAGATGGGTCCCTGTTAGACCCAGGCGTACCCGACCCCATTCTGAAGTTGTTGTGATGCAGGAATCGCAGGGTGCTCGTATGGAGCAGAGTGTGGGTACTAGTGCCGCTCATCCTTCTGGCAACCTGGCAAGCGCCAGCGGCCTAGTACAACCTGGACCTAGTGCAACCAGCACTGCAGTAAGACCTGGTGACGTGGCGAGTCCCCTAAGTGCAGTTGAAGCTGGTGCGGTGGCTAGCACAAGTAGTGGCCCGCAGCCACCGCGTATTCGAAGACAGGCCCGTAGAGCCCATAGTGCCCTCCCTGATGCGCTGGCATTTCCTAATTGGCAACCCACTGATACTACAGCGCCAGTACTTCCCCCATTCACCGCCCAACCTGGAATCCACGTGGAGACAGCTGGTTTTACGCCCCTGAACTTTTTTGAGCTGTTCTTCACGGAAGATCTTTACAGATCTATTGTGGATCAATCAAATTTATATGCACAACAGTTCATCGCCGCCAACCCAAATTCACACCTTGCCAGACAATTCGGCTGGAAACCTATAACGGTTTCCGAATTTAAGATCTTTCTGGGCCTTTCCCTCCACATGGGCATAACTAAACAGAGTGAATTGCGGCTATATTGGTCCACTAGCCCAGTTCACCATATGCGCATGTACTCTGCCTCTATGTCCAGGACGAGATACGAGCAAATTCTGCGATTTATGCATTTCAGCGACAATGAACTCTGTCCTCCTCGGGGAGACCCTGCATACGATCGGCTCCACAAAATTCGGCCCCTCATAGACCACTTCAATCAGCGGTTTGCAGCCTTGTTTACCCCCGAACAAGTTGTCTGCGTTGACGAGTCCCTGATTAAATTTACTGGCCGCCTTGCTATGAAACAGTACCTCCCCAGCAAGCGTGCCAAGTACGGGGTCAAACTGTATAAATTGTGTGACAGGGCCACAGGCTATACAGTTAGTTTCCGGGTCTATGAGGGAAAAGATAGCTGTGTGGAGCCCCCCAACTGCCCAGACTACATAGGGAGCAGCGGTAAGATCGTTTGGGACTTGGTGTCACCCTTATCCGGAAAGGGGTACCATTTGTACGTGGACAACTTTTATACAAGCGTGCCACTATTTAGTCACCTTCTCGATTTACAAATTGGCGCATGTGGCACCGTGCGACCTAATCGCCGGGGCTTCCCCCAACGGCTTGTAGATTCCCGTCTTAGTCGGGGGGCGAGAGCCTGCTTGAAAACGGACAAATTACTTGCGGTGAAGTGGAAGGATACACGGGATGTTTATGTTCTGTCCTCCCTTCACCCAGACACGACGATCCAAATTCCTACGGCAACTGGCGTTATGGAGAAACCCCTCTGTGTCCACGAATATAACCTTAATATGGGAGGGGTGGACCTTAACGACCAGCTTTTGGCGCCGTATTTAGTTGCCCGTAAAGCCAGACGCTGGTACAAAAAAATGTCTGTTTACCTATACCAATTGGCTATGCTGAACGCCTTTGTCCTATACAGGGCGTCAGGACGAACTGGATCTTTCCGGGAATTCCAGGAAGAGATCATCCTTGCCTACCTGTACCCAGGAGGCATGCCTGCCCAACTTCCCCTTCCAGATGCAGTGAGCCGGCTGCATGAGAGGCATTTTTCACATGTCCTCCCGAGTACCCCTACCCAAAGATGGCCCCAAAGAAGATGTCGTGTCTGTAGCAAGCGCGGATTTAGGCGTGACACCCGTTATTATTGTCCCAAATGTCCTGACCAACCTGGTCTCTGCATCGGGGAATGTTTCGAGCGCTACCATACACTAGTGGATTATTAGCGTAGGGTACAGCACGACACAGTGTAGGGCACATAAACACAGGGTCTCGAAGGATGTTGGATGTCCATCGACATTTTGAGAGACCCAAGCTGGAAGAGAAGATCGCAGATGATCGCAGTCCCTCCCAAATCAAGAAGTAAAGGAACAGTTAGAAAGAAAAATAAAAGGATCCAAAAACTGTTGTGGTGTCAGTAATTTTATATGTCCTTCTACTCCTTCCTACTATACTTTTTTCAATGTCCTTTGTTTGTTTTTTCATTCTTTTGTGACCTGTTTCTCTTGCAGGTACTTGTCGGCTACCACGCATTGATTTAATATATTCTGACACAAACAGTGTTTGCGCTCAGCATATATGGATACCTTTGCTGATAGCAGCTGTGGTGATTTTCTGATTTCAGCACTGCAGTTAAAATCCTATTTTGGTATACGTGGATAGCGCCGTGTATACCCATCATTAAATTCAGTGGGTGGTTGTTTGGGCGGTTAATGATGAAGATCCAAAAACTGTTGTTGTCAGTCATTTTATATGTCCTTCTACTCCTTCCTACTATACTTTTTTTCAATGTCCTTTGTTTGTTTTTTCATTCTTTTGTGACCTGTTTCTCTTGCAGGTCCCTCGTCGGCTACCACGCATTGATTTTATATATTCTGACACAAACAGCGTTTGCGCTCAGCATATATGGATACCTTTGCTGATAGCAGCTGTGGTGATTTTCTGATTTCAGCACTGCAGTTAAAATCCTATTTTGGTATACGTGGATAGCGCCGTGTATACCCATCATTAAATTCAGTGGGTGGTTGTTTGGGCGGTTAATGATGAAGATCCAAAAACTGTTGTTGTCAGTCATTTTATATGTCCTTCTACTCCTTCCTACTATACTTTTTTTCAATGTCCTTTGTTTGTTTTTTCATTTTTTTGTGACCTGTTTCTCTTGCAGGTCCCTCGTCGGCTACCACACATTGATTTTATATATTCTGACACAAACAGCGTTTGCGCTCAGCATATATGGATACCTTTGCTGATAGCAGCTGTGGTGATTTTCTGATTTCAGCACTGCAGTTAAAATCCTATTTTGGTATACGTGGATAGTGTCGTGTATACCCATCATTAAATTCAGTGGGTGGTTGTTTGGGCGGTTAATGATGAGTAATACTACGCATTATTCCTGTGCTGATTTCTGATAGGTTCTCTTTTTTTCCGTTCAGCCCACAGGCTGCATGAAAAAAAAAAAACCTATATGCCAAACAAGGACCAGCAATGTACTGGTACGTTGCTGGACTTTGAGTGGTTATACCAGGATGATGCCTGCAGATTTAGGCATCATCTTGGTATCGTTTTTTACAGCCAGCGGTCGGCTTACATGTAAAAGCAATTCTAGCAGGTAATTGGCCGCTAGACTGCTTTTACATGCAGTGGGAGGGGCCTCCCCCCCCCCCACCGCCGCCTTCCGCAGCCTTCCATGGTTTTTCTCTGGCTCTCCTGTCCCACCGGTTAACCCGAGAGTGCAGCCGGTGGTTCAATTATCTAACCATAGAGCTAATTGGAGATGAGAATGGCTCCAATCATCTCTATGGCCTAAGATGCCGGAGGCTACGAGCATTTTATGACTTCTGTTTCGCCAGAAATAAACAGGGCCATTGGGAAATTGGGAAAGTATTTTATCACACCAATTTTGGTGTGGTCAGATGCGTTAAGGTCAGAGGAGAGATCTAGAGTCTAAAAGACCCCAATTTTTTTAAAAAAGAGTACCTGTCACCACAGATTGCTATCATAGGGGATATTTAAATTCACTATGATAACAATAAAAATGATTTAAAAAAAAAAAAATTAAAGGAAAGGTGTCAAAATAACATAAAAAAGCAAAAGAAAAAAAAAAAAAAAAAAATTGAGCCCCCCCCCCTTACCCCCGGTGCTTGCGCGCAATGGCGCACGCAAGCGGTGGTCTAGTGTCATATGTAAACCACAATTGCAGCATGCATGTGAGGTATCGCCGCGATCGCCAGATCGAGTGCAGTAATTCTTGCAGTAGACCTCCTCTGTAAGTCTAAAGTGGTAACCTGTAGAGACTTTTAAAGGTTTTCAAAAATGTACATACGTTTTTGTCGCTGCGCAGGCATGCGCAATTTTTAAAGCATGTCATGTTAGGTGTCTATGAACTCGGCATAAGATCATCTTTTAAATTTTACCAAAAATATTGGAATTATATAGTGTATTTGTGCAATAAATTAAAAAAAAATGTATTTTTTTCGCAAAAATTGCGTTTGGAAAATCTGTGCGCAAATACCGTGTGACAAAAAAATTTGCAACATCCACCATTTTATTCTATTGGGCCTCTGCTTTAAAAAAATATATAATGTTTGGGGGTTCAAAGTAATTTTCTAGTAAAAAAAAAATATTTTTTCATGTAAACAAAAAGGCACAGAAAAGGCTTGGTTTTCAAGTGGTTAGAAGAGTGGGTGATGTGTGGATAAGATTGAGTATAAAATGCCGGAACTGTTCAAACACCCCCCTAATGACCCCTTTTTGAAAAGTAGACACCCAAAGCTTTTTTCTGAGAGGCATGGTGAGTCCATGGAGTATTTTATATTTTGCCACAAGTTTCGGGAAAATTATTATTTTTTTTTTTTTTGTTGTTTTTTTACAGAAAGTTGTCACTAAATGATATATTGCTCATGCATGCCATGGGAATATGTGAAATGACACCCCAAAATACATTCTTTTGCTTCTCCTGAGTACAGGGATACCACATGTGTGAGACTTTTTGGGAGCCTAGCTGTGTACGTGCCCCCGAAAACCAATCCACATCTTCAGGTTTTCTAATGGCGTAAATTGCTGATTTTACCCCTGACTACCTGTCACAGTTTCAGAGGCCCTGAAATTTCAAGATGGCACAAAACCCCCCCAAATGACCCCAGTTTGCAAAGTAGACACTCCAAGCTACTGGCTGAGAAGTATGGTGAGTCCATGGAATAGTTTATATTTTGCCACAAGTTTCGAGGAAAAAATTTTTTTTTATTTTTTTTTATTTTTTTACACAAAGTTGTCAGTAAATGATATATTGCTCACACAGGCCATGGGTATATGTGAAATGACACCCCAAAATACATTCTGCTGCTTCTCCTGAGTACAATGATACCCCATGTGTGAGACTTTTTGCCAGTCTAGCCGCGTACAGGACCCGGAAAACCAATGCGCACCTTTAGGCTTTCTAAGGGCGTAAATTGTTGATCTCACTCCTTACTACCTATCACAGTTTTGAAGTCCATAAAAAGCCAAGATTGCACAAACCCCCCCCAAATGACCCCATTTTGCAAAGTAGACACTCCAATCTATTTGCTGAGAGGCATGGTGAGTATTTTGCAGCTCTAATTTTTTTTGGAAAATGAAGAAAAAACAGGAAAATGCATTTTTTTTCCTCTTTTTTCAATTTCCAAAACTTTGTGACAAAAAGTGAGATCTGCAAAACACTCAACATGCCTCTCTGCAAATAGCTCAGGGTGTCTACTTTCCGAAAAGGGGTCATTTGGGGGGGGGGGGGGTTGTGCTGTCTTGGCATTTCATGGCCTCCAAAACTGTGATAGGTAGTCAGGAGTGAAATCAACAATTTACGCCCTTGGAAAGCCTGAAGGCGATGATTGGTTTTCGGGGTCCTGTACTCGGCTAGACTGCAAAAAAGTCTCACACATGGGGTATCCCTGTACTCAGGAGAAGCAGCAGAATGTATTTTGGGGTGTCATTTCACATATACCCATGGCATGTGTGAGCAATATTTCATTTACTGACAACTTTGTGAAAAAAAAAAAAAATATATATATATATGTATTTCCCGGAACTTGTGGCAGAATATAAAATATTCCATGGACTCACCATGCCTCTCAGCAAATAGCTTGGGGTGTCTACTTTCCAAAATGGGGTCATTTGGGGGGGGTTTGTGCTATCTTGGAATTTTAGGGCCTCCGAAACTGTGACAGGTAGTGCAGAGGTGACATGCACAATTTACGCCATTAGAAAACCTGGGAGTGTTGATTGGTTTTCGCGGTCCTGTACACAGCTAGGCTCCCAAAAAGTCTCACACATGGGGCATCCCCATACTCAGGAGAAGTGGCAGAATGTATTTTGGGGTGTAATTCCACATATACCCATGTCATGTGTGAGAATTTTATCTTTTAGTGACAACGTTGTGTAAAAAAAAAAAATAAAAAAAAAAAATAGTAATATTCCCAAAACTTGTGGTAAAATAGAAAAAATATTCCATGGACTCACCATGCCTCTTAGCAAACAGCTTGGGGTGTCTACTTTCCAAAATGGGGTCATTTGGGGGGGTTTTGTGGTATCTTGACATTTCAGGGCCTCCTAAACCGTTAGAGGTAGTGAGAAAATGCAATGAAAAATGTACGCCCTTTGAAATTCTGATGGTGGGGATTTGTTTTTGTGGTCCCGTACACAGCTAGGCTCCCAAAAAGTCCCACATATGTGGTATCCCTGTACTCAGGAGAAGCAGCAGAATATATTTTGGGGTGTAATTACACATATACCCATGGCATGTGTGAGCAATATATCATTTCAATGACAACTTTGTGTAAAAAAAAAAAAAAAAAAATTTTTAGTCATTTTTCAAACACCTGTGACAAAAAAATGAAATATTCAATGAGCTCAACATGCCTCTCAGAACATTCCTTAGGATGTCTACTTTCCAAAAAGTGGTAGTTTGGGGGGGTTTTGTACTGCCCTGCCATTTTAGCACTTCATGAAATGAGATAGGCAGTCAAAAATTAAAGCTGCGTAAATTTCTGTATTTACACCATAGTTTGTAGACGCTATAACTTTTGCGCAAACCAATAAAAATACGCTCATTGAATTTTTTTTTGTCAAAGACATGTAGCTAAATATATTTTGGCCAAAAAAAAATACATAAATTGAGTATATTGGATATTTTTTAAAAGACAAAGTTGAAAATGTCATTTTTTTGCAAAATTTTCGCTCTTTTTTTATTAATATCGCAAAAAATAAAAAGCGCAGAGGTGATCAAATACCACCAAAAGAAAGCTCTGTTTGTGGGAAAAAAAGGACGTAAATTTCGTTTGGGTACCACATTGCATGACCGCACAATTGTCAGTTAAAGTCACGCAGTGCCGAGTCGTAAAATACCCCCTGGTCGGAATGGGGGTAAAATCTTCCGGGGCTTAAGTGGTTAAATGTAAGTTGCTACATTTCAAATAAATGTTTACTTAAACCTACTACACTATGAGCCTCTCCACGCTTTTTCTGCATATGTTTTGGTCCTGAAAACTTAACCTGGCATTGAGTGGATTAATGCGGGATATATGACAAATCTCTACACCCTAAGGGTTATCTGGTAAGTGGGGTGCGCATGTGGTGCAGGTGGAGGAGAGCACATACCCACTTTATGAATGTCTTTGGATGATCTGCAAACCCACCATATTCTTCTGTGAAATAGGCACAATGGCACTTTCTTTGGATACAGACACTTGTATTCACGTTGGACTTATATGTTCATTTATTTATTTATTTATATTCAACACAGATTTTTTTTCACAAAAAAATTCTAATTTGTTGTGTATAGTTTGAGCGTGGTCTCCTTTATCTCATTATTAGTTATTTTTGACAATCCAATATAAGATTACTTGAAAAACCTTCCTAAGGCTCCTTTCACATGGTCTGCTGTCCGGTGCAGTCCGTCCTCTGCTCAGCGGGGGATCGATCCGCCGATCCCCACAGAGCAGGCAGATGACAGCTCCGTCTCCTCACTGTTTGTGGAGAGGGAGGTGTCAGAGCCCCGCTGCTCTCTATGGGGGAATCGCATGAGCACGGACCACCTGTCCATTCTCATCCGATGCCATCCAATCTGATCCGCTGGACGGATGGAAAATAGGGTTTCCATCTGTGACGTTAATAACCGTCACTATGGTTAAAAAAAAAAAATCAGATACTTGATGGTTTGGATTGCTTCAAATGGGGTCTGTATTTACAAGTGATGCTAACGTGTATTGTACTGCAATGTCAGCAATGTCTTCATATAGAGATGTAAAGATTTAATCCTACACTGGGAGATTTAGACTGTTATAGACAATTGCCATGAGGTTTGCCTCCTAGATGGTGTGTGTATCCCATGTCCCTGCATGCCAGACAGGTTTCCCTATTGGTTGTGTATTGCAATGGAATGTGTATTGTGTTAAAGTTTACTTGTCTCATTGTCAAATGTTAATGACTTTGCATTGTTCTGGGCAGGTGGCTAGATAATTAGTTTAGGGTTTTTCTGTTCCTGCATATGCTAATGTATTCAGACTCACCTGCCCTGATAGTGTATATAATGTGTGTGCGTGGGTTCAATAAACAGTTCTTCTTGCTTACCCTCAACATAGAGTCTCATCTCATGTTTGTGGGAGAAGGCTATACCAGCTCTATCTCTCTTCTGCTTGGATCGCTAAATCACTAGCTCTGGTAAGAGCGGTTCCTGCTCTACTCTACAGCATCCCTCCCACTAAGAGAAAGAGAACATCTCTGGCGGCAAAACCCCTCTTTCCATCGGGGCGGCCGCTACAGCATCCGTCCGGATTTCACGGACAGGATCGGATACGGATGGCAGCGGGTGTCAGCAGACATGTCACCGCTGACATCCGCTGCCCCATAGGGATGCATGGAGGATCTGATCAGGTCCGCCTAACAAACTGACAGGTGGATCTGATCGGATCGTTCTTGTGAAAGGGGCCTAAATCTTGTAAGTGCTGCCTGTCTGTTGGTCATCTCTTTACACAGGTTCCTGGATTCCCTGCATGCTTTTCAGCTTCTTCTTTTGCTGTTTACCTTCAATTTCTAAGGACTACATACTGTATCCCATGGGACCTTGCTGCCTGCAAGCAGTGATCTCTGTACTGACTCCATCTCCTGAAACTCCTCCTCTCAGATCCTCTGTAGTTCAGAAGGCAGGCTCTGTGAAATGTGCGACCCAGCAGTGCCTACTCACAGGGCATAGTGAATACATATCACAGAATTTATGGAAATAAATATGTGGGATCTTCAAAAAGTAAGTAAGTTTACAAATTTCAAGAATGTTCAGATTATTAGGAATATTGCTAGATATATTACTTTACAGCCCTCGGGCCAAGGACAACATATTTTAAAACAAGGGTGAAATCAGAGACCATTTTTATCCAGAGACAGCCTCCCTAAATTGTTGACTGTCAGTCCACCTTTTTTTAATATTTTAGAGACCATGTTTTACTTTTTTTTTTAAATTGGACATCCTTGTTTATAAAAAACATACACATTAAGGGGTGTCTGTGCCCAGGGCCCTAAATTTACCAGTTTTAAATTAACAACCCCTTGGCAGTAGGAGTGGCTTTTTTATGTGTAAAAAAAAAAAAGGATTCATCATTGCACTTTCAAAACCTTAGGATTGTTTTTAGAGTTGATGTTTCTCTACCAGGCATAGGTGCAAAGCCAGCCTAAAGGTTTAATTTAAAGTTTTGCATACCTCCAACTTTATCCATTTCCAAAAATTGCAAAAAAAATTGAACTTACATATTTTACATTTATTTGGTATTTCAAAGACTCAAAACTTTTCTCATATGATTTGATGAGGTGAGTACCCCAGGACCACAGATGGTGACATATACAAACTAAGTGGAGTATGTACAATACAGCTAACTTTCAACTCAAATGTGGCACTGAAATTCAAATGGTAAGGGCATACTTGGCAGATATTTAGGTATGTCCACCATGTCCTTTTGGAACAGCTTTCTTACCTATTTGATAATTTGAACATTGAAAAAATGACACCACTGGGCAGGTATTAAGCCTGAACATGCCATGTCACATTTGGCAGCATCTACAGCATCTCAATTGAAGGTCAGGACACATGAAAGCAAAGTGAATGCATGTTATTGTTTGATATGTTTTCATGTAGGAATCTGGCATATAAGTCTATGGTGATTTATGATTGTTTCCCTAGGAAATACATTTATGTCCACTTTGTTACATGTACCGTATATACTCGAGTATAAGCCAACTTTTTCAGCATGTTTTTTCATGCTGAAAAAGCCCCCCTTGGCTTATACTCGAGTCACGGTCTCACTTACCTTTTTCCTGGCCAGTGCGCATGTGCCGCCGCTCGGGAAAGCCCATACACGTTTGGCTATCCCCGGGCAGACGACGCATGCGCAGTGACATGTTGGCGCTGGGCGGCGCCATTTTTAAATGTGAGGTGGAAAGGTAAGTCAGACACCTCTGCAGCACTGCAGGTAAAGGTAAGTGAGACTCCTGTACCATGCCCGCAGCCCTGCATCTCCTGTACAATCTGTGCCATGCCTGTACCATCTGTGCAATATCTGTGCCATGCCTGTACCATCTGTGCCATATCTGTGCCATGCCTGTACCATCTCCTGTCCCATGGCTGTACCATCTCCTGTACCATGCCTGTACCATCTCCTGTACCATGTCCGCTACCCCTGCACCATGCCCGCAGCTCCTGTTTTGGGTCTCGTGGTGGTCCAGTTGGGTCAAGTAGCTGCTGCATTTCCCACCCGAGGCTTATACTCGAGTCAATACGTTTTCCCAGGTTTTTTTGCGGTAAAATTAGGTGCCTCGACTTATATTCGGGTCGACTTATATTTGAGTATATACGGTACATGCAAACAGATTCACAGTAATGCAATGGAAGTCCAGGGTGTGTATGTAGGACTAAAGCATGAGCCTTAGAGTTATAGGTCACAGTGCAGATCATCCATAACGGTGGATTAATTTAAAAATGGGATTCTTACACTTGCAGAGAAATATATATACAGTGGGGAAAATAATTATTTAATCCCCTGCAGATTTTGTAAGTTTGTCCACTTACAAAGAAATGAAGGATCTATAATTTTTATCATAGGCATAATTTAAATGATAGAGACAGAATATCAACTAAAAATCCAGAAAAAAAAAAAAACACATGATACAAATGTTTTAAATTAAGTTGTTGTTCAGTGAGTAAAATAAGTATTTGATTCCCTACCAACCAACAATAATTCTGGCTCCCACTGACTGGATACAGTATGTGCTCATGTGGTACATAGATTAGTCCTGTCAATTTAAGAAGGTGCTCCTAACGACAACTTGTTATGTGTATAAAAGACACCTGTCCACAAAATCTTTTTCTTCCATTGAAACCTCACCATCATGGGCAAGACCAAAGAGTTGTCAAAGGACATCAGGGACAAGATAGTAGACCTGCACAAGGCTGGAATGGGCTACAAAACCATCAACAAAAAGCTTGGTGAGGAGGAGACAACTGTTGGAGCGATTATTCGCAAATGGAAGAAATACAAAATAACCATCAGTCGACCTCAGAGAAGGATTGGGAGAAAGTGCTGTCGTCAGATGAGACCAAAATTAAGCTCTTTGGCATTAACTCGACTCGCCTTGAAGAAAAATGCTGACTATGACCCTATACCTACAGTCAAGCATGGAGGTGGAAACATTATGCTTTGGGACTGTTTCCATGCTAAAGGTACAGGCCGACTTTGCTGCATTGAGGGGCCAATGGACAAGGCCAAGTACTGTAAAATCTTGGATGAGAACCTTCTTCCCTCAGCCAGAACACAGAAGATGGGTTGTGGATGGATCTTCCAGCATGACAATGACACAAAATATACCGCCAAGGCAACAAAGAAGTGGCTCAAGAATAAGCACATTAAGGTCATGGAGTCCTTAATACAAAAACACAAATTTTGGAGGGAGCTGAAACTTCCAGTTGCCAAGCGACAACCAAGAAACCTTAAGGATTTAGAGAAGATCTGTAAAGAAGAGTGGACCGAAAATTCCTCCTGAGATGTGTACAAACCTGGTAACCAACTACAAGAAACATATTACCTATGTGCTTGCCAACAAAGTTTTCTCCACAAAGTACTAAGTCATGATTTGCTTGGGGATCAAATACTTATTTTACTCACCGAACTGCAACTCAATTTATAAAATTTATATCATGTGTTTTTTTTTGTCTCTTTAATTTAAAATACACCTATGATAAAAATGATAGACCCTTCATTTTTTTTTTTATAGGTGAACATGCTTACAAAATATGCAGGGGATCAAAAAAAAATAAAAATGTGTGTATATATATATATATATATATATATATATATATATATATATATATATACAGTGTATACAGCGTGTATTTGTGTGTATATATATATATATATATATATATATATATATATATATATATACAGTGTCGCAAAAACGTGAGTACACCCCTCACATGTGTATGTATATATATATATATATATATATATACACACATTATCGCAAAGAAGTAAGTACACCCCTAACATTTTTGTAAATATTTTATTATATCTTTTCATGTGACCACACTGAAGAAATTACACTTTGCTACAATGTAAATTAATGAGTGCACAGCTTGTATAACAGTGTAAATTTGATGTTCCCTAAAAATAACTCAACACACAGCCATTAATGTCTTAACCACTGGCAACAAAAGTGAGTACACCCCTAAGTGAAAGGTCCAAATTGGGCCCAACGTGTCAATATTTTGTGTGGCCACCATTAATTTCCAGCACTGCCTTAACACTCTTGGGCATGGAGTTCACCAGAGCTTCACAGGTTGCCACTGGAGTCCTCTTCCACTCCTTTATGATGACATAACGGAGCTGGTGGATGTTAGAGACCTTGCGCTCCTCCACCTTCCGTTTGAGGATGCCCTGACAGATGCTCAATAGGGTTTAGGTCTGGAGACATGCTTGGCCAGTCCATTCCCTTTACCCTCAGCTTCTTTAGCAAGGCAGTGGTTGTCTTGGAGGTGTGTTTGGGGTCATTATCATGTTGGAATACTGCCCTGTGGCCCACTCTCCGAAGGGAGGGGGTCATGATGTGCTTCAGTATGTCACAGTGCATATTGGCATTCATGGTTCCCCCAATGAACTGTAGCTCCCCAGTGCTGGAAGCACTCATGCGACCCCAGACCATAACACTCCCACAACCATGCTTGACTGTAGGCAACACACACTTGTCTTTGTACTCCTCATCTGCTTGCTGCCACACACGCTTAACACCATCTGAACCCAATAAGTTTATCTTTATCTCATCAGATCACAGGGCATGGCTCCAATAATCCATGTCCTTAGTCTGCTTGTCTTCAGTAAACTATTTGCGGGCTTTCTTGTGCATCATCTTTAGAAGAGGTTTCTTTCTGGGACAACGGCCATGCAGACCAATTTGATGCAGTGTGCGGCGTAAGGTCTGAGCACTGACAGGCTGACCCCCCACCCCGTCAACCTCTGCAGAAATGCTGGCAGCACTCATATGTCTATTTCCCAAAAGCAACCTCTGGATATGACGCTAAGCACGTGCACTCAACTTCTTTGGTCGACCATGGCGAAGCCTGTTCTGAGTGGAACCTGTCCTGTTAAACCACTGTATGGTCTTGGCCACCGTGCTGCAGCTCAATTTCAGGGTTTTGACAATCTTCTTATAGCCTAGCCAATATTTATGTAGAGCAACTTTTTTTTTTTCAGATCCCCAGAGAGTTCTTTGCCATGAGATGTCATGTTGAACTTCCAGTGACCAGTATGAGAGAGTGAGAGTGATAACACCAAATTTAACACAGCTGCTCCCTATTCACACCTGAGACCTTGTAACACTAACAAGTCACATGACACCAGGGAGGGAAAATGGCTAATTGGGCCCAATTTGGACATTCAAGCAGAACGGCGGTCTGCCAATGGCGCCCGCTGCTGTCTCAGCCAATGGGGAGAGCCCCAGACAGCCGAGGCTCTTGAGCAACATCACTGGATCGAGATGGGGCTCAGGTAAGTATTAGGGGGGATACTACACACAGAAGTTTTTTTATCTTAATGCATAGAATGTGTTACGATAAAAAAAGCCTTCTGCCTTTAGAACCACTGTAAAGCTTAACTCTGGGGAGGAAAAATATTTACCCTTGTAATGGGTCCCCATCTCCCAAATGCAAGGGTTAACTGTCCCTTTTGCCTAGTGGATGATGAAGAAGGTAATATACGTATCTCTTTTCTTTGGCAGCCAGCACTCTCCCCTGCTATCCGGACCTCTTAAATGCAAGAAGACCCTGAATTCCCTCTCATGCAATGCAGAACCGCAGGTCGTGCTTTGTATAGGATGAACTCAGAATGCTGCAATCGGTCAGGCAGTGATGGCAAAAAATTTGGGGGACTGATCGCATGAAGAGGAGGACACCATGCAAGGGTAAATGTCTTTTGTCCCCAGAGTTCACATAAATAACCATAGGAATCCGATGTGATCTGCAAGGAACACATCTAAATATGCCAGCAGGTACTTAGCCAAAGGATTCAGTTTACCTACTAGTTGATTTTTTTTCTATCTTTGATTATGACACTAATGACATTCAGTACAGATTCAAAATGCCTTCTAGTGATTTCACCCTGGATGGCACTTCAATTATTATATCCAGCAAGAAATGTTTGATTTTTATTTTCTCCGAAACATTATGTAGGTTAATTAGTACAGGAGTGCAGTTTTAGAAGCCCCATGTCTACAAATGACATCTGGCCCCTTTCTGTGCTCATTCATATTATAAGCCTGTTTAACAACACTGCTGTGTACAGCCATTGCAGGATTTAACCACTTCTCGACCAGTAGGTTTCCCCCCTTAATGACAAGGCCATTTTTTGAGATTCTGCACTGCATTACTTTAACTGACAATTTAAAGTAATGCAGTACACAAATAAAATGGATGTCCTTTTTTCCCCACAAATAGAGCTTTCTTTTCATGGTATTTGATCACCTGTGCCATTTTTATTTTTTACATTATGAACAAAAAAAAAAGCGACAATTCTGAGAAAAAAAAAATGTTTTTTACTTTCTGCTATATAACATTCTCAATAATAAAAAAAAAAAAAAAAAAAAAACAAATCTAATTTTTTTTATCATTTTAGGCCAATTTGTGTTCTGCTACATATTTTTGGTAAACAAAATAAGAATATATTGATTCGTTTGTGCAAAAGTTATCGCATCTAAAAACTAGGGGAAAGATTTATGTAATTTGTTTTTTTTGTTTTTTTACTAGTAATGGTGGCGATCTGCGATTTTTTTGCAGAACAGCGACATTGCGGCAGACAGATCAGACACCTAACTGATCAGACACATGAATACAGTAATCAGTGCTACAAATATGCACTATTACTGTACTAATGACACTGGCAGGGAAGGGGTTAACACCAAGGGCGTTAAATATGTCCCTAGGGGGTGCTTTCTAACTGGGTGGGGGATAGACTTATGTAATGAACATGGGGACCTGTGTTCCTAAATAGGAGGAACACAGGAGCCCTGTGTTTATTGCTGACAGAACAGCGGTCTGCCGTGTCTACAGCTGCAGACCACCGTTCTGTCTCCAGGTGGAGCAATTGCGTGTGACCGATGGCAATCACAGCCGCCGACCCCGCAGATCATCTTCCGCTCTGGGATGCGCCCCCATGAGCGCTTCCGCTAAGCAGTATATGTACGGCGGCTGGTCGACAAGTGGTTAAAACCCAATTCCAGCCAAAACATTTGCTTTGTTTCTGGATCGAATTGGGTAGGGTTAGAATTCAATATTTGTGGAGCTTTAAGGCTGAAGTATAATCTGCTTACATTATCTTTCCTGGGTCCCTCTTTTCTCCCCATCAACATGCTTATGCTTCTCTATGCAATGCAGGCAGATTGTGGCTGGCGGAAGCGGTCAGCAGGATGTTGTTCATAGCCTCTTAAAAACGGCACAGTGCCCCGCCTCAGTAATCCTCTTATCTGCTTCCTCCCCCTGAAATGTGCCATATGTGTACTTGTTTTTGACAGGTTCCCATCCCCACTTCTGTGAGACCCCACCGCAGCGATGTCCCTCGGAAGTTCGGCCCCCCTCCTCCTTCCTCCGCCGCTGGGCAATGTTAGCGCTTTGCGCATGCGCAGTAGGGAAGTGGCTGTGAAGCCGAAGGGCACTGCAGGTTTTCCTTACCACAAATGGTGGCGGCAGCACTCGAGAGCCAATCTGAAAATTGGCTGGGGCGCCAACATCGTGGAATCACTGGACAGGTAAGTGTCCTAATAATAAAAGTCAGCAGCTACAGTATTTGTAGTTGCTAACTTAAATTTCTTTTGTGGGGGTGGGGCTGAACTTCAATTTAAGAGCTTTTAGCCCTGATCTGTTTATTGGGCGGTGTTATGCAAACATCAAATTGCCTTAAATTCCTCTATAACTAAATGCACAACTTTTGTCAGTCAAGGGTCCGATCTGTCCGCCGCAATGTCGCAGTCCTGCAAAAAAAAAAACGCAGATCGCCGCCATTACTGGTTAAAAGAAAACAATAAAAATGACATAAATTTCCCGTAGTTAGTAGCTGCGATAACTTGCGCAAACCAATCAAAATACGCTTATTGCGATATTTTTACCAAAAATATGTAGCAGAAAACAAATTGGCCTAAAATGTTAAAAAATTTTGATTTTTACATTTTTTGGGGGAATTTCATATAAAAAAATGTGAAAAATATTGTTATTTTTTCAAAATTGTCGCTCTTTTTTTGTTTATAGCGCAAAAAGTAAAAATCGCACAGGTGATCAAATACCACCAAAAGAAAGCTCTATTTGTGGGGGAAAAAAGGACATAAATTAATTTGGGTACAGCATCGCACGACTGCACAATTGTCCGTTAAGTAACGCAGTGCTGAATCGCAAAATATGGCCTGGTCAGGAATGTGGTAAAATCTTCCGGTCTTAAAGCGGTTAAAAATACGCTCATTGAGAATTTTTTTGTCAAAGACATGTAAGCTTAATACATTTTGGCCTAAATATATGACAAAAATTTAATATATTGGATATTTTTTAACTGTCAAAGTAGAAAAATATTGTTATTTTTTCAAAATTGTCGCATTTTTTTATTAATATTGCAAAAAATGAAAAGCACAGATGTGATCAAATACCATCAAAAGAAAGCTCTGTTTGTGGGAAAAAAAGGACGTAAATTTCGCTTGG
Source organism: Pelophylax lessonae (assembly GCF_965119305.1). Taxonomy (NCBI): domain Eukaryota; kingdom Metazoa; phylum Chordata; class Amphibia; order Anura; family Ranidae; genus Pelophylax; species Pelophylax lessonae. The sequence goes on along the minus strand of NC_138771.1, from coordinate 459,405,059 downwards.
GTACGGCATTGCATGACCGCGCAATTGTCAGTTAAAGTCGCACAGTGCCGAATCGCAAAAAGTGGCCTGGACGTAAAGCAGGAAAATCCTCCGGTCCTAAAGTGGTTAAGTTCCAGATACTTTTTTTGCACACACTCTCATACGTACACATGGACATGGGTTATTTGCTTTAAATCCTGAAAAGCAGAAGATGGATATTTACACTCTAAAAAGTTCATCCAATATTTGTTTTTGTGTACTGCAGCTTCTTCATTGTTTGTAATCTTTCTATTTTCTGTCTTATCCAGAATCTCATTCTTATGCTTTGGTATTTGGTTTGTAAGTATGAGGGGTGCAAAAGGCATAACTCCTTCTGAACCCATGTGGTCAGGGAGCTCAAAGATAACTGCTCCACCATCTCCCCCGCCTATTTAGCAAGCATGTTTTTAAATTCTGTACATTCATCAGTTTGTTTTACTTTACATTTATTGTGCTTATTTGTTCTTTCAGACTTTAGCGTGGTTAGGTCAGTTCATTTTTATCCTATTTTATGCAAATTAAGGATTTCAAGTACCTAACAGGACAGTCAGTGATATTTTATATGATATTCAAGAGGTCCTAGTGTTTTATTTGTGTTAGGTCCCTGCTGATTAGTTTGTATCCTTGTCTGGTACCTTGTGTTTATAAGAAAGAAGCAGGTATATCTTCATCTTTTAGTACTCAGCCTATTAGTAGTGAAGTATTGTACGATGTTAGCAATCAAATTTACAGAAAATGTTTAAGTAGCAGCCTTTATCAGATACCTTAGGTTATTACAGATGCCACTGCCAGGCCATAGCTTCCCTCCTGCCGGATTGCAGCTTCCTGTCTGTTAGGAGATACTGTTCTCATAGTGCATATGGCATAGGAAAACACAGCAGATGTTAAAATAGTTTCCGGCCACAAGATGGTGCTGTCCCTACTATTGAAGAGCTTGGCCATACTAGTGCACTCAAAGCACAGTTACTGCTCTGACATTGCCAACTGCTGGTGGACATTGAGGATGACAATTTCCAAAAAATAATAATCTTAGGTTTCTCTCAGATGGGTGATCAAGTGGGGGGGGGGGGGGGTCAGTAACAATGGGTGGCTACAGATTAAAATCAATGTGAGAGGGAACGTTTTTTGGGCGCTTCTGCTGGGAGATGGGTCCCCAATGCAGAGGTCTTGTTGGGAGAAAAGCGACCAAACCAATGACTGGACTTCTGGGGTGCACGGATGCACCATGCCAACACCAAGGGCAGATCTAACAGGCAGAAGCGAAGTCCCGCTGGCAGGCAAGAAAGAAAATAGGCGCCGCTGAGTGTGGCAGATTTTATTGCAGATCAGTCTGAGTAAGGAGCACTTCTGCGCATGCTCTGAAACGCGTTACCGCCCCTCCACGCCATCACACTTGTGGGGTTCACCCGAGAGACATGCGTTCCACCGCTGCCTCGGTTTGACCCAGTCCCTCCTATTGGTTCCCTCTGCAGGGTCATCACCTGGTTGCCGGCCCGCCAGAGGACAGAACCGCTGTGGACCAGGAAGGGACTCCAGAGCCACGAGGATACACAACAGGCTCCATGTAAGTCTATGTTATTGTTCTGCAATAAAGTTACATCTGCCACACTAAGCGGCGCCTATTTTCTTTCTTACAGTTTTAAATCAGGTGGTGAAGAGGCTATAAAACGCCTTCTGAAAAGCAATACGAATGCAGATTTCTCTTTAGGGTGCACCACTTCTCACAGACAGTGTGAAAGAGCTTTTACTGAAAGAGCTCATCTCACACCCAAATGAATACTTCTACATGCTGGTTATGAGGCCATGACTGGCTTATTTGTGACTTGCAGTGGACAGTATTAATGAACATAGTGTAGCGGAGAAGTAGTTCAATCTACAGGGTCTCCGCTGATAGACAGGAAAACAGGTAATAATCCAAATAGGCAGGTACAGCATACAATAATCCTGGTAGCGTATAATATTCCCAATAACCAGACGGCACATGGCTTGGAGGTAAAAACTAGACTGCTTTGTTTATTGAAAAACACAGGGATTTACACTCAGCCAAAAACCCTCCCTCTTCAAGACATTCCACACACAAAACTGAACATCCCATAATACCTTACTCTGCCAGACAAACAATAGGACAATAGGAGGCAGGTATGTAACAATAACAAACCCCCACCCATCTCCTGAGGGACAATGCTCAGACATATGATAGTCCCAAGTGAAAGAGTTCTCACTCTCTCCACATAAACCACACTCCAAACACTTGTTTCTTAAAGGTATATACATGCAATAAACATAAGGCATGTACGAAGGACAATATCCAGTGGCTGGGTTTGCCACACATAGCAACTACGTCTTTCACCCCAGGGGCTGTGAGGGCTGCTGTAAAAGAGCAACAGGTGTGGTACCCCAATGTTTCGGACAAATTTTGGAGATGTGGTGCGACACAAGGAAATTTCATCCACATTTGGTGGACCTGCCCCAAGATCGAGCCCTTTTGGAAATCAATTGACTGTTGGATTAAGCAGATAACCAGGCTATAAACATAAATAGACAGCGCTAACAGGTGACAGAATATAAATATAAATATATATGAGTGCTATGAAAATCAATAAGTGCTCTAAAAAATTAATCAATATAAAATAGCCAAAAGTGCATTCATAAACAATAAATATATAGTAAAGTACTATAATTAGGTGTCCATAATACGACCATTTAAAGTGCAGAATGATTTGTTAAGGTGCAGTCCAAAAAATGTTTCTTCAACAGAAACTAAAGTGCCAAACAGGTGCTCAAATCCAAAAAGGTGCCCAAGTGCTCTTCAGGAAAAAAGCGCGGATAATAACTTATTGTTTTACAAGATAACCAGGCTAGACCTGGATTTTGACGCTCCAACTTTTCTTCTCCATATAAATTCCCTTTCGTATCATAAATACAAATTTTCACTTGCTAGACATCTGCTAAATGCGGCGAAGAGCCTAATCCCGCTTTGCTGGAATTCAACCAACCCTCCGCGAATCAGAGATTGGATATTTAAGATAAACCAAATTTACGAAATGGAAAAAACAATGGCAATGAAAACTGACAAAAATGATAAACTCAATAAAATGTGGTCCTTGTGGTCACTCTTTACAGTGTCCACGGAATACCAATCACTGGTCACTTAAGCAACCTATGTACTACATTCCCGATATACGGGCAATAATCGCTTGATCCCATATAGAAGAGTCCTTCTGGAGAAGTATCCTGTTCCCCCTCCTCCCCCCATCCCTTCCCTCCCTATCCCCTTTCTTCTTACCCTCGTGTCTTTCTCTTGCTTGTGTGTGTCCTTATCTCTTTCTCTTCTCTTTCCCTTTCTCTCTTTTTTTCTCTTAACTATCTTCTTCCTTCCTCTGTCGGGTCTTACTCCCGAGAGGGAACGGAAGTGTTTTTGTTGTACCTTGCATTAATTTTTGCCTTATATCTGGTCGATTTCGAAGTCGACCTTTCACACCCCACATCTGGATATATTTTAATACAACTTATATGATGTTTTATGGCACTATGTCCATACTTAATTTGCCTTGTCTCTGGATACGTTTCTCACCCTACTTTATTTTATGATCATATTGTTGACGCTGTATTCAATGACGTCCTATTGTTTTGAACAGTTATATTATTCTTAAAGCTTGATAATCTTTACAGATGTTATATTTACCTGTAACGTGTTTTGATTCTTTAATAAAGCACCTTTTTGTGAAAAAAAAAAAGTGTGGTGAAGGAGACTGTACAGGAGATGGACTCCCAGACAGGTAATAAAAGTGGCATCCTGCACACGGCAGGCTAAAACCATTGCTGTTGCTGTGAAAAATGCAAGTTTCAGTGTCCTCACCTAATGTCAGCATTTTAAAAATGCAAAAGCTTAAAGTGAACCTGTCCCCAGTACTTTGAGGGTTAGGCTGAGCAGCAGACACCTATCATATGTGTGTAACAACAAAAAGTATGAAAAAACAGAGGATTGCCAGCCAATAATGATCTTTATCCTTGATGCCATAAATTCTCAGATACTTTTGCGGGCTTTGCACCGCATGTTTGTGGAGGCATGAGAAGTAGACTCCTCAGGATTCTTGAGGATTACATTATCTGAAACTGCCTCTTCCAAGACACTTACTACTCTCAAGGTTTCTGGGGACTGAAAGCCATCTCCTAAGTTTTGACGTATGTCTTCCTGTGCTTCTATGCCCCTAAATTTGCCAGAATCCTCCCTCTGTCTTGAGAATATGCTCCAGCAGGAACACAGGAGGAATTGTGTCACTGATGCATGCATTGTCACGGCTGACCATCCTTATCGCCTTCTCAAATGGCAACAGTACAGTACAGCATCCCTTATCAGGTATTGGCATGGGGAAAAAAAGCTGAGCTGCCCTGAGGCTGTCCTTGTGCCATACTTACACAGGTACTCGTTGACAGGCCCCTGCTGCATGCGCAGCCACTGCAGCATTGCCAAAGTTGAGTTCCACCCTGGTGGGCCTGTCACAAATCAGGAGGTTTATGGGCAGGAGGAATTCCTGCTGAATTTCAGCCAGCCGAACACTGGTTGTGTATGACCGCCTGAAACGGCCACAGACTCTTCTGGCCTGCTTTTGAATATCTTGCGACCCTGGGTACCTGTTTGTTTAAGAAACACCGCACCACCAAATTGAGTACATGTGGCAGGTATAGCACATGTGTCAACTTTCCTTGTTGAAGGACAGACAGAAGGATAGTGCCATTATCGCACACCCCCATTCCTAGCTCAAGCTTCCATGGTGTGAACCACCTCTGGGCCTGCCCCTGCAGAGCTTCAAGAATCTCTGCTCCGGTGTGGCACCTTTCTCCTACACAGACTGACTCCTGACTCATTGAATGGCCTCTTGAAGGCTTAGGGGGTACTGGTGGTTTATAGGACAATCCAACAGAGGTGGACATGGAGGAGAAAAAGGGGGGTGGGGCTGACAGATCTTGCATCAACACCACCAGCTGTTTAGAGACATGGCAAAACAAGCGCCAGCACCTAGCCCTGTCCTGCGTCCTTCTGAATTGCAAGTAGAATTACCCAGTGTGATGTGAACTAAATATATCATCCCTGACCATGCTTTCTGGACCACTTGTCAGCAGTAATGAGGACCTTGCGGCTGACTGCTTTGCCCAATGATGCCAAAACATTGCCTTCCTTGTGATGCTACAGAGCTGGAATGGCCTTACATGCAAAGAAATAGCGACTGGAAGAGGGCAGAATCCACCAGACAGAAAGGCAAAAGTTGTAAAGCCAGCAATTTAGGCAAGCTGGAATTTAGATGCTGGGCATGTGGGTGGCAGGGAGTGTATTTTTTTTTTGTGTGCTGCTGGCAGACGCGTTGCGAGGACCTGTGACACCCTTTTCTATACCATCATCTCTGTCAGTGGAGGCTGCTGAGGGATCATGAAATATAGGGTAGAAATGAAAGGTGAGGAGTGAGGAGAAGAATTGTGTCTCTTGTGTGTGGCTTTCAGGTGCTCTTGCCAACAGTCTAAATGGTGGGACGGTAAATGCCTTGTCAATCATGTGGTACCCAAATGGCTGGTGTTTTTGCCACTCTTGAGCTGCTTGTGGCAGAGATTGTAAATTGCAGCAGTGGATTAGGCTGAGCATGTGCTAAAAAAGACCCATACAGCTGAACTGTGGGAAGCGGGCCGGGAGATAACAACTCCACAATCTGATGGAATTAATTGGCCACTCTCTACTCTTCCATAGTATGTGCCTCTGGAGGACATCCTGCCTTGTTGGGGTTGTTTCTCCCCCTCACTTTCCTCCTCTACTCTATCCAGCACCCAAGTAGAGCTAGTGACCTCATCATCATCATCCCCTCCATCCTCAGCATCACTGGAGCCAACTTGGCAATACGCTGCAGCTGGGGGAACATGACTGCCAATTTGTTATTTATCAGTGTTCTCCCCTCTCTGTAGGCTCATGTTCCTCCCTTCCTCTACCTCAGAACCAACATCAGAATCAAGTAATGTCTGTGCTTCCTCAAAAAGCAAGTGGCTGATGCTATGTTCAAATAATTCAGCTGATGCTGGGGCTATGGCATGAGTAGCTGTGGACAAGGAGGCAGAATAAATCACTCTGGCAGCACCGGTGGACTGTGCAATAATCTCAGCTGGGGTCAGAGGATGAGGGGGATGGGGATGGTTTAGAAAGCCAGTCCACCACCTCCTCTACATGCTGTGTTTGGATAGCATGGGCAACATCACTAAACAGTGACAAATGTGCCCTGCCTGAGGATGGACCACATCCACCTTTGCCTGTGGACACAAACGCTGCTGACCCGCTCACAGTGCCTCTCCTTGTTGGCCTTCCAGACATGATGGGGGGGGGGGGGGCTTATTACCCAGTTTTAATAGGAAACTGGGGAATGTGTGCTTGGATGTACCTTATAGAATGAAAAAGTGCTGTTTGGTGCACTTTATATGGAGGATTGACACTGACAGAAATGTAAAAACTATAAAAAATAAATAAAAAAGGGAGAACACCAGCATCACAGTCAGAACAAAAAGGGTATACAGCAGTAAATTTTATGTAATGTTGTGTTAAACACTGCACTACACTGACACTACACTATACTCACACACTATACTAACAATACACTTACACTCTTCACTCAAGAGTTACAATAAGTGAACACACTAACTTTACTCACTTAACACACTGCAGACACTTTCTATGGAAAGGAACCTTTGATAGTGTGGGGTGTGATTGAGAGCACTGAGCCGTGACTGAAGAAAGTCATTATCACTTTGTCCATTTAGGGCTCTGACAGTGCTCTGTGCCCTAATTGGCAAAGCCTTGCACCTGACCACTTCATCCAAATAGGGCTCTAGAATGCACCGTGAAGCGCACACACTATAAAATAACTATGAGATTTTTGCATTTAAACGACAATTCCTTTTACCCTCTCTGACGTTACCATATGACAATCTTTTTGAAATTATAGTTCAATGATATTTAAACTTATCAACTATTTTACCCAAACATTTTTGAAAAAAGTATACACCTGTCGAACATACAGTACCTTTTGTTGACGAGTCCCCCATCCTTTTATAGGGAGGCTGGGCATCCAACAATATTTCCCAAGTTAACGTGCCAGTTACAGGTAGTTATGATAAATCTGGAACGTCCTGGATGTCCAACCCTTTATAGGTAGCAGTGGAAAAATTGTGTATGCCTTCTATCCACCAAGACACCTCAGTGGAAAGCCGAGGAAGGCATCAGGCATACAGTCAACTCATGGAAGATATAGATTATAATGACCAAATGATGCAGCACTACCCAGCCACAAGAAGATCCATGCATTGTTACAAAAAGTGTCCGTATAACTGTTCCAATTGGCCTTGTAAAAAGTCTATTTCATCAATTATAAGTCCATAGAAAGATCTGGCTCCTACCTAAAGTATCAAGAGGAGATTGTAACAGCTCCTATATACTAGGAGGGCCCTCCACCTGAAAAGTTTATTCTGATGCAGTCAGCAAACTACACTTCCCCAATATTAATAAAATCTTTTGAGCGACTATGTATATTAAGCTCTAAGGCACAGCGGCAAGCACTTTCATATTCCCATAAAGATGTGTCCAATGTACATTAAATCAATGTCCTGCGCTATGAATCCTAATACCAATCATAAGACTACACAGCCTTACTAGATGTTTTTTTTTTTTTTAATAAACAAACATTCATAAATCAAATTCAACATATTCTGTGCAATGATAGTGCTTAACATATATAACAGTGCTAGTTATTTATCAACTTTATGAAATGTCCAAAAAATACCAAGTATTCTATCTCTCTTCTGAAATCCCCACAATCATTCTTGGTGACTTCAACATCCCTATTAATACTAAAACTCTCGTGCCACTTCCAAACTTCTCAGTCCAACCTCCTCCTTTGACCTTAAGCAATGGATACATGCTTCTACTCACTCTAAAAGCAATATCCTTGACCTTGTTTTCTCCCACCTGTGCATTCCGTGCAACCTCTCCAACTATCCTTTCCTTCGCTCTGATCACTACCTTATTAGTTTCACTCTCTCTCTCTCCTCCACCGCCTCTCCCTCCAACCGCCTAACTGTTACCTGTAGAAACCTTTGCTATCTCAACCCTTCTCTTCTCTACTCTGCTCCCGACCACCTCTATGACAAAATATCATACCTGTCCTGCACCAACCTACCCACTTCTGTCTACAATGCTTCACTGTCCCTGGACACATTGGCCCCCTAACTACACACAGAATCAGGCCCCGACTCCTTCAACCTTGGCAAACAGATATCACTAACAGTCTGAAAAAGCATAGCCGTGCTCTTGAACGCCTGTGGAGTAAGACGGGGTCTCAGAAAGATTTCAACCATTATAAATCTGCCCTTCAAAAATACAATTCCAGCCTCCACACTGCCAAGCAGACCTATTTTATCACTCTTATTAACAACTTATCATCCCGTCCCCGTTAACTCTTCTCTACCTTCGACTCTCTACTTCGTCCTCCACTGCCTCCACCCACCAACTCACTCACTGCCCAGGAGATCGCCAATCACTTCAAACAGAAGATTGATAACATTTGTGAAGGGATCTCTGCTGTACAGATACCCTCCATGTTTCACACTTCATGCCCACAGTTACAATTAATTCTTCCTTCATTCAACCCCACCACTATAGATGAGGTTGCTAAACTACTTGCTAACATCCAGCTAACCACCTTCCCTCTGGATCCTGTTCCCTTGCTAATGCTACGTCACCCTCTGCCTCTAATCTACACTCTCTAACCCACATCTTCAATCTCTCCCTCTCTTTTGGCATCTTCCCCAACTCTCTGAAACATGCACTTGTCAGCCCCATACTTAAAAGGCCCTCACTGGACCCAACCAATCTTAACAACCTACGCTCCATTTCCTTGCTCCCCTTGTTATCCGAACTCCTTGAATGTCTGGTCTACAACTGACTAAGCGACCACCTTGCCGAGAATAGCCTTCTTTATCCCCTTCAGTCTGGATTTCGTCCTCCATACTCCACAGAAACTGCTCTCCTAAAACTATCAAACGATCTAGTAATGGCCAAATCCAATGGAAACTACTCTGTACTCCTACTCCTGGACCTTTCTGCTGCCTTTGATACGGTTGACCACCCCCTCCTCCTCAAAAAACGCCACGCCTTAGGTCTCCATGACTGTAACCGCACCTTCTTGCTTACAATTTTGCTTCCTCCTCTCCTCTTCCTTTCTCTGTTGGGGGTACTCTAGGGTTCTGTTCTTGGACCTCTCCTATCTACACGTCTTTCCATCTACACCAATATACACCACCTCTCCTATTGTGGACCTCTTTCAATCTACACCTCTGGGTCACCAATACCATCTCTATGCTGACGACACCAAAATCTATTTCTCTACCCCTCAGTCTCCTAACGTATCACTAATTTACTAGCAGATATATCAGTCTGGATGTCACACTACTTCCTCAAACTTAATCTATCCAAAACCAAACTTATACATTTTCCTCCACCACGTGCCCCTTCCGCTGATTTCTCTGTCAAAATCAATGGCATAACTATTACCCCATCCCTGCATGCCAAGGTCCTAGGTGTAGTCCTGGACTCTGAACTCCCCTTTAAGCCCCACGTCCAATCACTGTCCAAATCTTGCCACCTCAACCTCTGCAACATCTCCAAAATACGCCCCTTTCTAACCAATGACACAATAACACTCTTAACTCACTCCCTGGTCATCTCTCTCCTCGACTGCTGAAACTCCCTTCTCATCGGCTTACCTTTACATAGGATATCCCCTCTTCAATTCTTTATGAATGCTGCTGCCAGACTCATCCACCTTACCAATCGCTCAGTGTCCGCTACTTCTCTCTCTCAATACCCCCCTGGCTTCCACTCACCCAACTAATTAAATTCAAAATACTAACAGCAACTTATAAAGCCCTCCACAACTTAGCCCCAGCTACATCACTAGCCTAGTCTTAAAATAACAACTTAATCTTTCTCTTCTTTCCTCTCAAGACCTCCTGCTCTCTAGCGCCCTCGTCACCTCCTCCCATGCTCGCCTCCAGGACTTTTCCGGAGCCTCTCCAATCCTTTGGAAGTTCTTACCCCAATCTGTCTGACTATCTCCTACTCTATTAGCTTTTAGATATTCCCTGAAAAACCCCCTCTTCAGAGGAGCCTATCCTACCCACACCTAACAACTGTATTTTCATTTACTCCATCAGCTCATCCCCCACAGTTATTACCTTTTTGTTTCACTTGACCCACCCTTCTAGATTGTAAGCTCTAACAAGCAGGGCCCTCTGATTCCTCCTGTATTGAATTGTGCTGTAACTGTATTGTCTGCTCTCATGTTGTAAAGTGCTGCCCAAACTGTTGGCGCTATATAAATCTTGTATCATAATAACAATAATAAGTGGTGTATAATATATAAACAGTGCAGTTCTTATGTTCAATCCAGTGAAGGTTTTCAATGATATATTGCCATCCACCACCAATCCTTGCACTGCTTGCAATGCTCCTGTGATCTTAGTAATTTATCACCCCCCCCCCCCCTTATGGGTATGTTCTCACCTACTACATCTGCCAAGTGTGACCTCACATTTTTTGTTTTTGTTTAAACAAAGCTTTTTAGCTTTTCTCGGGTTAGAGTGATGTAATCTGTGTCTCCTTAATCTTCCTGCCTTTGATGCTGCCTTACACCAAAATAGTCACCTCCCATAGCATATGTAAAAGGGAGAATCACCAACAGTGCACTCCTAACTAAACAGGGCAAAAGACACCCAAAATATCCGGTTCAATCCACATGGTAGGAAAAAGACGCTATGTCCCTGCTTTATAATCTTTTTCCTACCATGTGGATATCGCTATTGAGCCTGTAAGGAGACATCCTGTGGCCATCTCTGGTATTACACACAAGCTGTTTTTGGTCCACTCATTAGTTCAACCAATTGTTTCTGGTAAGCAGCCATCTGTTTTCCTTGGGTGATTTTCACACCGGTGTCTTCCCTATTCTTATAGGGATTTATGTGGATGCACTTTCTGGGATTCTGTGGCTGACCTTCTTGGAATTTCTTCTGTGCTTGAATACATGGACTTTCACTGGGACCTATTTAGGACTTAAAATATCCTCTTGTCTCTTTATTTTTTTGTATTTTGCACTATATGGTTCATGATTCATGTGATCACAGAATATAAGTTTTGCACAATTATTTCTTAAAAAATAACTCACTGATTTATTTCAGGTTTTTGTTTTTTAACAAGTGTTTTCACTATCACAGTTGTATGTTTGGTGAATTTATTTTCACGGCACTATAGCGCAGCACAATTTCTGATTTCAATTTATATGGGTTTTTTCTATGATTCCTTTGTACAGCAGCTTTTTTTTTAAATAGTTTTGCTTATTAATCACTAATAATTTTTTGATTAGCGCAGGAAAATCCCACCACTCCAAGTATTATCTGTGACCAATCTACTTGGTTAAATACGAATTATTATTATTATTTTTTTTCTTTACTGTTGTCATTGCATTGGCATGGACATTTCTGGAAGAAGGTGCCAGGCCTTGGTCTCACTGAGATTAAGAAAGACTACATTAGATCCTAGAAGGGATCTAAGCCATCCTAAAAGCTTGCATCTATAATAGTTTAAGATAGTAAATATAAGGCAAATATATATAAACCCCTAACCTACACAAGAAAAGCACTGAAACATGTCACTCTACTGACAGGATGCACATGGCCTTCTTTCTCATCACTATGGATGGTAATACAAAATTGTTGAGTCTGCAGACTTGCTTGCCACTGGACAGGATGCACTCCTATATAAGGGTGCTATACAACACTTCATACTCATCAGTGACAATTCTATCCTCCACTACTAATGCTGAAGGACATGTGGAGCTACATTCCACTTCCCATTTGAAATGGGAGACATTTCATACATGTAACAAATCTACACATGAAAAGTTTTGCCACTTCCAGCTACACCTGCAAATATGTAATGCTGTGCCACAGCTGGTGCAAAACAATCAAAACAATGCACTTTATAATATGTATGTGAGTCAAGTCAAGTGCACTTCATCCTTCATGGAAACATGCATTTTTACGACATTGGCTTCTATTTCTTCTTTTTTTGTTTTTATGGCTTTTCTTCTTTTCTATTGATTTATAGATTTTCGTACAGCTAGAGAGGAAAATAAGGTGAACGCATACTTTGCATCCTTGGGCATCACGGTTCCCGGACATTATTGCTACTCTTCACTGGGCACCAATTTAGCTACTGATTACTTTTCCCTATGAGAAGCTTAACGCTAAACTCTAGGCAAACAGCTAACTACATACTAAAATACATATGTGAGAGTTGTCATACTTGCCAGATGATTTGCAGTTCTGTTTATCCATGCCTGAGAGTAACACAGCAAAGAAACCCTGGTGATTTCCTATCGGGTGTATCTCACCAAAAATGCAGGGAATGCCTGATACCTGACTTGTATCTTAGTGCATATTTCTGGGAACATCAATGAGCCAATCACAGAAGCAGGGAATTATTTTTCTGGGGAGCTTTCTGTACACATTCTGTGTACGGAACACTTTCAGGTAGCCATATTTCATTGCATTTTACAGAAAATAACAGCGCTACAGATTGAAAAGGAAAGGTAATTTTTAATAACATTCAATTACAATATGACTTGACTTGCAAATGTATATGCTATAAAAAAATGTATTTGCTATTTTTTTTTTACAAAAGTGGAGTTTCCCTTTAAATATTTATAGTAGCTGCATTTAAATACTTTTACTAGGTTTTTTTTTTTTTTTTTTTTTTTTTACTAAATGCACAACTGCATTTAAGTTTTCTTTTTTAATATTTGCATAGGATGCTTTGTGCAACAACTTTATTTATTACTTTCTACCTGTGCAATTTAACCTGGGGCATAGATAAAGAGGATAACGGGGCCCAAAATCAGCCAGAGCATTTACCCTGGGCCTTGCTTACTTTATTGTCACAGAGAAGGTGTGCCAGATCCACTGAGCAGCTCTCGCTGCTCTGTACAGGGCAGGCAGGAGGCAGTGGCACTGTGCACTGTGGGTGGGAAAAGGGGTGGACCAGCGGCTGTAAAGGAGGAGTCAAGCTGCAGAGATGGAGGTGTATGGGGTCTGCCAAGGTAAGGTTGTTGAAGAGCGGTAAGACTTGGATGGGGTGCTGGGAGTGCAGAAATAAGCTATGAAAGTGGGAGAAATTGTAAAAGTTAGTGCAGAGCAGAGGTGAGCTACAGTGGGTGGAGGGGAGAAGTGGTGAGCTGCGGACTAAAGGTGCAGAGGTAAGCTGTGAACTGGGGTGCAGAGAAAAGCTGTGGTGGAGCAGGGAGCCTTTGATGAGGTAGGGCGGAGTCCATAGATGAGCTGTGAAAGAGTGAATATGTGTGCAGAGGTAAGCTGGATGGGAGGAGGAAGGCAGAAGTGCAAAGCTGTAGGAGGGGGTACAGAGGTGAGGACAGGGGTGAAGAGGTAATCTGAGAAGACAGGTGCAGAGGTGACCAATGGTTGCGAGAAAGAAATTAGCTTCATCTATGGCCAGCCTAAGTCTGCCACAGTCCTTGCAAAGCCAAACTATATTATGATTTAAAAAATATTAACCACAACGCCCCCTCTCCCCCCCCCTGGGAGAAAAAAAATGATTGTTGTTGTTATTAATATTATTATTATTGTCCCTGAATGTAATCACACTCACTGCACAAAGTTCATTAGACCTTCAATACAATGGGACTTCTGAACTTAACAAGAACAGAAATAAGAAGTACAAACTACAACAAATTCTATTTTCTGTCTCTATGTCTGCAGAGATATCTACTAGGGATGATCGAACGGTTCGGGTCGACCATCGGTTCGGCCCGAACATTGGGTGTTCGAGGTTCGGCCGAATTTAGAACTTTTTGCCCAAAAAGTTCGGAATTCTGCAACCAGAACCGCCCAAAATGCAATGCTTCAGGAAATGGGCTTTAAAAGCCAGTGATTGGACCAGAACCATTAGCAAAAGCCAATTGAGGGGGCAGGAGAATGCTAGGAATGTGATTGGAGTGACTAGGGGGTCCCTAGACCAAACATTAGTGAATACGCCCCCCAGTATATAAGATCGCCCCCGCCATATTCCTAGCATTGTTATACTGGACATGGAAGAGAGTGGAAGCAGTTCTGTTAATTTTACTTTAAAAGTGTCATTTAGCTATTTATTAGTGTGAGGAAAGGGATATCTAGTGTAGTTAGAGTGCTCCTTTACACTTTAGTTAGCTTCAAAAATTTAGTTTTTGTAGGGAAAGTGTTAAGTGTAAGGGGACCGTAGTGTAGAGTAGGGTTAACTGGCAGTGACTGCTATGGCAGGGTGACAAAACCCTTCCATAGCAGGGTGACCGCTATAGAGAAATGATCATTTCTCTGAATAGCTTCGGCACAGGGATATGGCTTCTCACCAGCCAAGCATTTTTTATGCTGCAGGGGCTGCCACTGCCAGTGCTTTTTTGAGGACATGTTTGATGTCAGACATGACATCTGAACATGTGTATAGGGGGTATATATAGACATATATGTCTGTATATATACCCCTAGACATATATAGGTGTGATAGTAGCAGAAATAAATGCTTGCGCTAATGAAATCATTTACAGTAATATATTTCTGCTACTATCACACCTATATATGTCTAGGGGTATATATTCAGACATATATGTCTATATATACCCCCTATACACATGTTCAGATGTTTTGCCTGCCTCAAAAGAACCCCAAAAAAATGCCAAAAAAACGCTAGCGTCAAAAATAAAATGCCCAGGTGTGTTTTTGCTGGCATTTTTTGGGGGTTTTTGGAGGCAGGCAAAACATCAAAACTTGTGCACAGTACCACTATACACAAGTTCAGATGTTTTTCCTGACTGCAAAGATCCCAAAAAAATGCCTTCTTTTAAACCGGCAAGGTGTTACAGGAGCGGAGCCAACCCCCTGTCAGAAAGTTTTCTAATACAAACAATCTTTTTTTTCTGGTTCTGGACATGCTACAGAGCTGAAACTTCACATGTACACTCTTTAGACCCCCCAGATCTGAAATCCAAAGTAAAAATCAAAAAATCTCTTTTTTTTTTTTTTAAATTTTTTCAATAATTGGCTTTTTTATCAAAAATGTACATTTTTAAGAACTTTTTTTGTGTGATTTTGTGTCTGGGGGGTCTAAAAGGTGTACCTGTGAAGTTTCAGCTCTGTAGCATGTCCAGAACCAGAAAAAAAGATCATATAGGTGTTAAAGTTAAAGGAGGGTCCCGACTCACATCCCTGTTCTACTGAAAAAAAATATTTTTTTTTTCATGGTTCTGGACATGCTACAGAGCTGAAACTTCACATGCACACCTTTTAGACCCCCCAGATACTAAATCAATCCAAAGTAAAAATCAAAAAATCTCTTTTTTTTTTTTTTTTGATAATTGGCTTTTTTTATCAAAAATGACAATTTTTAAGAACTTTTTTTGTGCGATTTTGTGTCTGGGTGGTCTAAAAGGTGTACCTGTGAAGTTTCAGCTTTGTAGCATGTCCAGAACCAGAAAAAAAATCATATAGGTGTTAAAGTTAAAGGAGGGTCCCGACTCCCGACCCACATCCCTGTTCTACTGAAAAATTATCTTTTTTTTTTTCATGGTTCTGGACATGCTACAGAGCTGAAACTTCACATGCACACCTTTTAGACCCCCCAGATACTAAATCCAAAAAATCTCTCTCTTTTTTTTTTTTTTTTAATTTTTTCAATAATTGGCTTTTTTATCAAAAATGACAATTTTTAAGAACTTTTTTTGTGTGATTAATAGTTAATGGGGCATGACCCAGAACCCTAGGCACTTTTTAGGGGCATTTATTGGGTTTTAGGGCTTCAAAATGGTGTTTTTTGATTACCGAAGTTCGGGTCCCATTGATTTCAATGGGGTTCTGAAAACCGAACCGAACTTTTGGAAAATTCGATCATCCTTAATATCTACAAAAGACATGCTTTGGGGAAAGAGCATGCTGCTCTACAATTTGCTTTAAAGCCTAAATTCAGGCTCATATTCTCCCATTTGCCTCTCTCCCCATTTCCCCGGTGAAGGCCAGACTTCCTTTGGTTCTCATATACCTAGGTAAGTGCACAACGTTTGCTTTGGTATTTAGGGTGCAAAAATGAGAAATAGATAGGCAAGGACTGCCAAATAGATTACGCGCTGTCCGCATAAATTGTCCCATTTGCCCAGGACCTCTGACTTGCTCATATTGTTTCTTCCATCCCTATTTACAAACAGATGTTCAGAGATTAGGATGTCTCTGTGTTACCACAAAAAGATGTCCCAATCAAATAGTGCTGTACAATTTTTCAGATTTCGATTTTTTGAAGCGGTTTTCTAAGGAATAAAAAAACTGTACCCTTGCAATAGGTCCCCTTTACAATGCAAGAGTAAACTGATTATTTTGTCTAAGGGATGTTGCATAAGATAACATCCTTATATTATTCCTTGCATACCCAGCAGCTAATATTTTCCTCCACTGTCCAAGTCTTGGATTGTGGGTGGGTTCTCATTGACCTCATGTATATTAAAGGGCCACTGGTCCTGCACTGTATGGGATGATGTCAGAAAACTGGAACTGGTCAGGACGCAAAGAGAAGCAGCTTGAGGGGGACTAGTCTTAGAGCCTAAAGAAAGACTGCGGGAGTGAGGAATAAGGTAATATATCACTGTATTCATCACACCCTAGGCAAAATGAGCAGTTTCCCTTGCAATCAGTGTTTTCAACCATCAGTATTTTTACTGGCAGCCAGTAAAAATTGGGCACTTTTCTCCTGCCAGTAAATGCCAGTGACAGGAAAAGTTCGCCAGTAAAAAATATGGCTGTGACGCTCAGCTCAGAACTCCGCGTACGCTGTTTGAGTAAGGAGCTGGCCAAAACCATCGGAGTTCCTGCTAAAGTGTATTTGGATGGCACTGGTGGGGGGTGGGTCTAGCGGAGGTGACGTCTAAGCGTGTCGTGTGATGCCATGATGCAAGAGAACCAAGCAAAGCGGCCGGAGCCACGTGTGCGGGACGGGAGCAAGGCAAGCCAGGAGAGGGACTGTTAGTGCTATTTGGACTGTAGTGGACTGAAGGGACCATCTGGCGTGGAGAGAGACTGTCACTGTGACTCAGAAGGAAAGATACCATGTTGGTGAGGCGTCATGTCATCATCTGTGCTGCTGCATGTGTGCCTGACCCTTCTAATTTCTTGCTATCCTGATTCCTGTTTCTGAGCTACTTACTTACTATATCAAAAATAAAATAATAAATATGTGTTTTGCCTTAGTATCTACCTTAAACCATATTACTTGTTCTTTTTTGTAGCCTAAACGCTGAAATTTGCACTTAAAACTGCAATTTTGTAACATTTGGAAATGTTAGTAAAAACTTGGCTGTGCCAGTAAATTTCAAACTGGTAGGTTGGCAAAACTGCTTGCAATGAATGCAGAGGGAGACCCACTGCAAAGGTGACATATTTTCTTTCCCTGATTTTGGCTTTAAGGGAAAAAATATAAAATTATTACTAAATGTTACTAAAGATGTGATCAGCAATCAGTCTTTCTGCAGTTACTTAGATAAGCCCTGAAAAATAATGAAATGAGAACAGGGATGCAAGGGGCCATTAGGTAGAATACAGGGGTCATTATTATTTTATCTTCTTTGAAACATTTGAGGTCTGATGCCTCAAATTGTGAAAGGATCCCCTATCAATAATAATGTCCGCTGCATGTCAGATAGTCAGCCTTAGACTGATATGGAATATACATATTAAATTATCTTCCTTATTTTCATTCATTATTCAGCAGATGGGAGCCAAAACTGACTATGAATGCTTTAGATAAGCCATTCACTGTCATGAACAAGATGCTTTCGTCAGGTAGCTATACATCTTACCCTAGTTAGTAGCTGTCATTATGGTAAGGGAGAAACTGGGAACAACGGCATTAACAAAGATCTGTATTCTTTATATGCTCAGCCAAACAGCACATCACAACACTTTTGGCATGTAAATGGGCTACATCTAATTTTATCTCTATCCTTAAAGCTAAATATACTTCTGCTTCTTCTAAGCTGTTAACTTGATGTTTACTAAAGAAATAGGAGAGAATCAACATGTGTATTAATGTCTATGACACTCTCTTTTTCCTTGGTTCATGATATAGTCCAAAGACATTATTTATGAAACTAAGGATTAAAAAAAGTGCTTGTGTTTATTCTCTGCAACCAGATTCCACCTGAATTTTATAAGTTCTCCATGTTCAGAAAATAGATGGATTGGTTGAGATTTAAGTGAACATTTCTATCTGTACCATGTGTGGTTAAGGGTGTACGTGAAGATTATTACAAGGCCTTGGACATGTTTACTGCAAAAAAAACTGTGCTACATTGTACAGAACATTGTTTTTCAGTATTTGTTTCAGCCAAGGTACCTTAAAATTTGGCAGAATCTCAAGACACACCAGTCAAAAATGTATAATAAAAAAAAAATGTTTCTTACTATCAGTGGTAAATACAGAGTTCAAAAGTTTGTAAGGCAGAGTTCAGTAATTTGTAACACAGAGTTCAGTAGTTGGTAACGCAAATTTCAGAGTTTTGTAGTTTTTGACAAAAAGGTTAGTAGTTTGTAATGCAAAGATCTCTGTCTTACAAACTACTGAACTCTAAAATTTGTGTTACCAACTACTGAACTCACAATCTACTGCATTGCCTTACAAACCACTAAACTCTGCATTACATACTTGTCAGATACATATGGGGCAAATGTAGTTCCCAGGGTTAATGTGAGTTAAGAACACCAGTGACAACTTTGCCACATTAACACACACACACAAAAAGGTGGTCAGATAAGCATAACTGCAGCAGTTTTCAGTCCCCAGGTTTACTTAAATATTATGTTTCAGGCAAAGCTTCATCATATCGTTCTAACATCAAAGCTTGCATTCTATGGAATCAGGAAATTAAAATCTAGGTATGTGCAGCTACCTGCACTTTAAACCCATCCCCATCTTCTTTTCTAGTTAAAGTGTAACATGGACCTAAACCTAAATTTTACTTAGAGCACACCCTTTGGCTAGACGTGTAGAAATTAAAGATTTGTTTAGTTTCAGATAGATTCATTATGTTAATAATTTTGTTTAGTTGAATAATTTTGGAATTTGTTTAAGACCCTTTCATTTAATTTAATCTCCTTTAATTATTTTCTAACGAATTCCAAATTTTTGGAACAATTTGAATTTGGATCAGACAAAAAATGATCAAAAATATTAAATGGTTGTTATGGAGCAGGCAGGGAAGCTGGCCGCCGCGTCCTTAACAACCTATAACTCATCAGCTGTCAGCAGGCTTCCCCACTGACAGCTGAAATGTAAACTAATGTAAAAGAATGCCGGCAATGAAAAATTCGGAAAAAAAAACTGCATGAAGTTGCTTCCTCCATGTCCATACCAGGCCCTTTGGGCCCACACCAGAATGTAAAAAAAAAAATGGTCTTAGGTCCCCACGAAATCCATACCAGACCTTTATCCGAGCATGCAGCCTGGCAGACCAGGAAATGGGGGGGTGAACCATACCAGGCCACTTGCCCTCAACATTGAGGGGTGTTTTGAGGCAGAGGGGGCTCTGGGCCTATTCCCTACAACCCTGGCCAGTGGTTGTGGGCATCTGCAGGTGGGAATCGGAATCTGGAAGCCCCCTTTCACAAGGGGACCACCAGATACCACCCCCCATGTGAATGAGTGTGGGGTACATAGTGCTCCTACCCATTCACCAAAAAAGTGTAAGAAGTGAGTAAAGACATGTATCAGTTGTGGATTTTTTAACTGATTCATTACAAATGTTTCCATACATGTGTAATAATATCTCTCAACCACAGGTGGTTTAGTGAAGTTTCTTGGATATAAAATGGCTGCTGCATATTCAATGAGCCATCTGTTTGTGGGGGATGTGCAGCCATGTGTAGATGACCTTACTCACAAAATGACCTGTGAGTGGTCAAGAGTAGTGTTGAGCGAACACGGACTGTATTATTCGTGTTCGTACCGAATAATTGGATTTTTGTTACCCGAACACGGACCCGAAAACTTTACTGTATGTTCGGGTTTAAAATCCGTGTTCGGTCATTTTATTTCCGGGTTTGTATGTATTGGCGCGCTTTTAATGGCGGGCTTTCAACAGCCAATCAACAAGCGTTTAACTGGTGTGCCTTAAGCCATCCCAGCCATGCCTACAAATGTATTAGTAGCTGTGATTGGCCATCTGAAGCATGTGACCAAGTCTTTATAAGTTCGAGACCGAGCGCCGCTGCGTCATTCTGCTGTAGTACAGGGACAGAGCACACATCATACGTGCTGGCTGCTGATTAGGGACAGACAGTCAAAAATCATATTGTGTCCGAAAAGAATTCAGGGACAGGTCGGAGTGGTGCAGGCAGGGCGAGGTATTAGGGCATTTTAGGGAGAGGCTGGAGATAGGCAGGGTCAGTTTTCTACAATCGATTTTGCTGTGTGGGGGGGGGGGTTTGCAGTGCCGGCAGTGACCGATCTTATCGATCCTTTTAGGGCCAGGCTGGAGATAGGCAGGGTCAGTGTTCTACAATCGATTTTGCTGTGTGGGGGGTTTGCAGTGCCGGCAGTGACCGATCTTATCGATCATTTTAGGGAGAGGCTGGAGATAGGCAGGGTCAGTGGTCCACATTGATTTTGCTGTGTGTGAACACAATCTTTTTGCCCGCTGAAGAGGAGGGAGAAAAAAGTATTATTTTTCAGTCAGTTGTGTGCAGCGTTTTTCCTTCAGTGCTGCTGACTGTGATAATACACTGCTGTGTTCACATGTGCTATTATTGAGTGATTTCAAAAGTTATACACTTTTTTCTATTCCACTATTCAATATACACCCTTGGGTTAAAAAAATTAAATTGTGGCATAGTCTGTACTAATCTATTTAAAAATTACAAACTTAAAAGGGGAATTTTCTTTTTTTTTTTCCCTCCATAGCCTGCAGCAGAGCTGACTGATATAAGACACTGCTGTTCACATGTGCTATTGATAAATCACCAATTTTATATCATATTTTCTATTCCGCTATTCAATCTACACCCTTGGGGTAAAAACAATTAAATTGCGGGATAGTCTGTATCGGTACGTGTGAGATACACCTTTCCAATTTTTGGGGCGCATCTCATACTGCCGAGGATTGCAGGGTGCTTCAGTGTGCCTCCTGCCTGTTCCGAACTCCTCCTACTCCTCATCCTGCCTTTGGGGGTACAAAAAATAGTAATTTGGGCCTAGTCTGGGTCTCTACGTGTGAGATACATACACCTTTTGATATCATATTTTCTATTCCGCTATTCAATCTACACCTTTAGGGTAAAAACAATTAAATTGCGGGATAGTCTGTATCGGTACGTGTGAGATACACCTTTCCAATTTTTGGGGCGCATCTCATACTGCCGAGGATTGCAGGGTGCTTCAGTGTGCCTCCTGCCTGTTCCGAACTCCTCCTACTCCTCATCCTGCCTTTGGGGGTACAAAAAATAATAATCTGGGCCTAGTCTGGTTCTGTACGTGTGAGATACATACACCTTTTGATATCATATTTTCTATTCCGCTATTCAATCTACACCTTTAGGGTAAAAACAATTAAATTGCGGGATAGTCTGTATCGGTACGTGTGAGATACACCTTTCCAATTTTTGGGGCGCATCTCATACTGCCGAGGATTGCAGGGTGCTTCAGTGTGCCTCCTGCCTGTTCCGAACTCCTCCTACTCCTCATCCTGCCTTTGGGGGTACAAAAAATAATAATCTGGGCCTAGTCTGGTTCTGTACGTGTGAGATACATACACCTTTTGATATCATATTTTCTATTCCGCTATTCAATCTACACCCTTGGGGTAATAATTAAATTGCGGGATAGTCTGTATCGATACGTGTGAGATACACCTTTCCAATTTTTGGGGCGCATCTCATACTGCCGAGGATTGCAGGGTGCTTCAGTGTGCCTCCTGCCTGTTCCGAACTCCTCCTACTCCTCATCCTGCCTTTGGGGGTACAAAAAATAGTAATTTGGGCCTAGTCTGGGTCTCTATGTGTGAGATACATACACCTTTTGATATCATATTTTCTATTCCGCTATTCAATCTACACCCTTGGGGTAAAAACAATTAAATTGCGGGATAGTCTCTATCGGTACGTGTGAGATACACCTTTCCAATTTTTGGGGCGCATCTCATACCGCCGAGGATTGCAGGGTGCTTCAGTGTGCCTCCTGCCTGTTCCGAACTCCTCCTACTCCTCATCCTGCCTTTGGGGGTACAAAAATAGTAATCGGGGCCTAGTCTGGTTCTGTACGTGTGAGATACATACACCTTTTGATATCATATTTTCTATTCTGCTATTCAATCTACACCCTTGGGGTAAAAACAATTAAATTGCGGGATAGTCTGTATCGGTACGTGTGAGATACACCTTTTCAATTTTTGGGGCGCATCTCATACCGCCGAGGATTGCAGGGTACTTCAGTCTGCCTCCTGCCTGTTCCGAACTCCTCCTACTCCTCATCCTGCCTTTGGGGGTACAAAAAATAGTAATCGGGGCATAGTCTGGTTCTGTACGTGTGAGATACATATACCTTTTGATATCATATTTTCTATTCCGCTATTCAATCTGCACCCTTGGGGTAAAAACAATTAAATTGCGGGATAGTCTGTATCACGTACCTGGCGGGTGGAGCCTGAATATGCTGAGGAAGGCCTCTCTTACACCTCTGACTCGGGGCCCCTTGTAGTGTAAACAGGAGGCGCAGGAGTACAGAGTCGCACGAGTGCCTGATGGCGTGCTGGTGCTGGTTAATAGCAGAGTAGGATGTCAGGTGGCCACAGAACTCCAGTGGAGAGAAGGCAGCGGGTGTGACTGGGAGCTTCCAGGAACTGAAAGTAAGCAGAGTTAAACAAGCCGGGTCATACACAGGAAGAGCAGATCAGATTAAATCGTTGGAGCAGAAGGATGGTCAAGGTCAAGCCGAGGTCGATGCAGGCAGGAGGCAGGGGTGGTCAAAAGCAAGCCGGGTTGGTATTTCACAGGAGACAGGTAGCAGATGCAGGAACAAACAGGGGAAGCTGAAGACGAGACAGCACTGAACCTGTGTGCTGATCCAGCTTAAATAGTGCTGTTCCTTGATGAGAAGGGTGGAGCCAGGATTAGCCTGTGGGTTTAACTCATCCTCTGCCAGAGCTTTCCTGACATGGCCCCCCCCAATATGCAGCCTCCGGATGCCCAACTGGGCCATTCTTGCTGGGTGGGCCTGGCTGAAAGCCTGTATGAGTCTTTTGGCATGGATGTTTTCTTCAGGTTCCCAGGAATTGTCTTCAGGACCATACCCCTTCCATTTAATCAGGTACTGTACCTGATTCCTCCTTTTCCTGCAACCCATAATTGCTTCGACCTCAAATTCCTCTTCACCGTCCACAATTACTGGCTCGGGGGGACCTGTATTTCGCTCAGGAAAAGGATCAGGGGTGGCAGGTTTTAGCAGGGTGACATGAAAAACCGCGTGGATTTTAAAGGAAGCTGGTAGTTCCAATTCATAAGCTATGTTGTTAATTCTCCTTTTTACTGGGAATGGTCCTTCAAATCTAGGTCCCAATTTCCTTGAAGGACAGGCTAATTTCAGGTTAACTGTGGATAACCATACCTGATCGCCAGGTCCCAGGATTAACTCCCCACATCTTTTCTTGTCAAAGTTTCTTTTACTGTATTCCTGTGCCTTGGTAATTGCTTCCTGTAACAATTTATTGTTAGCCTCGAGGAAGGTTACTCTTTCCATCACAGCTGGAACGGAACATTCAGGGATAGAATTGGGAAGAAAAGATGGATGAAAACCATAGTTAGCAAAAAAAGGAGCTTGCTGGGTAGCTGAGTGTTTAGTATTGTTGTATGCAAACTCGGCTAATGGCAGCAGTTTTACCCAGTCATCTTGAGAGAAGGAGGAAAAGCACCGTAAGTATTGTTCCAGAGTCTGGTTCATCCTTTCCATCTGTCCATTTGTTTGAGGATGGTAGGCTGAGGAAAAGGATAACTCAATCTTCAGGGCCTCAGATAGAGCTTTCCAGAATCTTGAGGTGAATTGTACCCCTCGATCAGATACAATATTATTCGGGACTCCATGAAGCCTCACAATTTCTTTAATGAACACTTGTGCTGTTTCCAACGCAGAAGGGGTGCCTTTCATGGGTAAGAAGTGTGCCATTTTAGAGAGCCGGTCGACGACTACAAAAATGGCTGTACACCCCTCAGAAGGGGGAAGTTCCACTATAAAGTCCATTGACACCATTTTCCAAGGTCTGTCTGGGATGGGCAGTGGTTTGAGCAAACCCCATGGTTTCGTCCTGCTGCTTTTGTTCCGGATACATGTGGTGCATGCCCCCACATATTTCCTACAGTCTTCCTGTAAATGGGGCCACCAAAATGTACGGAGTACTAATTCGGCTGTTTTGCTGGCCCCAAAATGTCCTGCCAACGCATGGTCGTGGCACAGGTTCAGAACAGAAATGCGTACACCTTCCGGTACAAAGATCTTATCCTGGTGCCATAATAGACCATCCCTGGTTTGTAAAGGTGTCTCAGGGAGCAAGGGAATTCCTACAGAAGCCTGCTTGATTTGAGAAATTAAGTCTTCCTGCAACAGGAGGAAGTTTCCGGGAGATAGAATGGTGTCCGGGAGATCAGCTTCTTCAGATTCTGCGAACATTCGGGATAGGGCATCTGGTTTAGTATTTTTTGACCCAGGTCTGTAGGTTATGTGAAAGCAGAATCTCACAAAGAACAATGCCCACCTGGCTTGACGTGGCCTCAGGCGTTTTGCTGTCCTTAAGTATTCCAGGTTCTTATGATCTGTAAAAATAAGAATAGGATGAGCTGCCCCTTCCAGAAGATATCTCCACTCCTCCAGTGCTGCCTTAATCGCTAGGAGTTCACGATCCCCTACATCGTAATTCCTCTCGGCTGGAGAGAGTTTACGGGAAAAAAAACGCAACTGGATGCAGAAGGCCCTTGGTTCCTTGGCGCTGGGAGAGTACTGCCCCAACTGCCGTTTCTGAGGCATCAACCTCCAGGACATATGGTAGAACCGGGTCAGGATGCTTAAGAATGGATGCTGACGTGAATAATTGTTTGAGGTTTTCAAAGGCAGACTGGGCCTCAGCAGTCCAGGAGAACCTGTTGCCCTGTTTGGTTAATTGGGTAATAGGGGAAATGATGGTTGAAAATCCTCTAATAAATCTTCGATAGAAGTTTGCAAAACCAATGAAACGTTGGATTCCTTTTTTATCAGTGGGAGCAGGCCAGTCTAGAATTGCAGCAACCTTCTGAGGGTCCATCTCTATGCCTCCGGTAGAAATTATCAGTCCCAGGAACTGGATGCTCAACCGCTCAAACTCACACTTCTCTGGTTTGGCGTATAGACCATGTTGTCAAAGACGAGTTAGCACCTTCCTTACATGTTCCCTGTGAATCTCCAAAGAAGAAGAGAATATCAAAATGTCGTCCAGATAGACAATAACAAAAAGGTCTAAAAAATCTTGAAAAATATCATTGACAAAATGCTGAAATGTAGCAGGTGCATTAAACAAACCGAAGGGCATCACCAGGTATTCAAAGTGCCCAAATCGGGTACAAAATGCCGTCTTCCATTCATCCCGGCCCGTACGCAGACCAAGTTATACGCTCCTCGAAGATCCAGTTTTGTAAAGATCGTTGCTGATCTGAGTTTTTGAAAAAGTTTGGGTACCAAGGGTAAGGGGTACCGGTTCTTGATTGTGACTTTGTTAAGTTCACGGTAGTCGACACAAGGTCGAAGGGAATGATCCTTCTTCTCAACAAAGAAAATGCCCGCTCCAGCCGGAGTGGTGGAAGGGCGGATGAACCCCTTTTTCAAGCTTTCATCAATATAGTCCTTTAGGGCCAAGAGTTCTGGTTCAGATAAAGGAAAAATCCTACCGAAAGGTACCTCAGCCCCGAGGAGTAACTCGATTGGACAGTCAAAAGACCGGTGAGGGGGAAGAGTTTCTGCCCCCTTTTTGCTAAAGACATCCAGAAAGTCCAGGTAGGCAGTAGGAACAGATTTATAAACTTCGGAGTCTGAGTCCATACATAACAAAGGGGAACCAGGGGAATCTGATAAGCAGTGCTGGCAGCAATAGGAAGAGTTGAACTGGATCTCTTGTGTAATCCAATTGATGTGTGGGTTATGAGCCTGCAGCCACGGCATCCCCAAGATGATAGGAAACAAGGGTGAGGCGATGACATCAAGACATAAGAGTTCTTTATGGCAGGAAGCAATGATGACAGGTACTGGTATGGTCTCCTGTGAGACTAGTCCGGATTTAATAGCGGATCCGTCCGCAAGGTGAACAGAAAGCTTCCGAGTCTTGGGTTGCAGAGGGATCTGATGCTTGGCAGCAAAGGTTTGGTCAATAAAGCAACTACAGGCTCCTGAGTCAATGATAGCTGGAACCCGAATAACTCTTCCTGGGAACTGTAATAGAACAGAGATATTTAGATGAGAAGAGTTGTTAAGCTGAGTGAAAGGCCTGGGAGAGGAGATAGACAGGCACTTACGGAGTTTGGCAGGACAGTTCCTCTCGTAATGACCTGGTTCCCCGCAGTACATACACAGATTATTCAGACACCTGCGTTGGCGTTCTTCCTGGGTGAGCGAGGGACGGAGTAGGCCGAGCTGCATAGGTTCAGCGAAATCACCAGCAGATCCTGAATTCTCAACAAGAGCGGGACCAGGAGGACTGGGGACCCGAGGAAGCATCCATACAGGGCAATAAACTCCGGTAGACCTAACAGACCTGTGCTCCCTTAACCTCTGATCGATCTGAATAGAGAGCTTGATGAGATTGTCCAGGGAATGTGGCACTCCAACTCTGGCAAGTTCATCCTTTAGGGATTCTGAGAGTCCCATACGAAACTGGTAATGGAGAGCTGCGTTATTCCAATTTGTATCTGCACTCCAACGTCTGAAATCAGAGACATAGTCCTCGACCACTCTGCGGCCTTGTTGGAGAGAATAAAGCGCAGTTTCTGCAGTGGCGGTGCGTTGAGGGTCTTCATAAATCTGGGGCATGTCCTCAAAGAAGGAGGATAGAGTATTAAGGGAAGCAGCCTTCTATTCCAATAGGCGGTGGGCCCATGACTGGGGCTCACCCAGTAGCAAGGAAACCACAAATCCAACCTTTGTGGTTTCCAATGAAAAGGTGCGAGGCTGTAGGGCAAAGTACAGTTCATAAGCAGTGCGGAAGGCTCTAAATTTGCTGCGGTCACCAGAGAATCTTTCTGGGGTAGACACTCTGGGTTCTGGAGGTAACATCACAACTGATGGAGGTGCAGGGTTTCCGGTGGAGGATGAGGAAGCAGCACTGGGAGCGGAGGTAGTAGAGGAGAGGGATAGGACCCGTTCCTCCAGTTGAACATAACCTTCCTGTAAGCTCTTCACGGCCTGTGTAAGGCCAACCAGGTGTTGGCAAAGTTCATCCATGGGAGAGGTTCCTCGCTCAGGCTCAGACATGGCTGTCTCGTACTATCACGTACCTGGCGGGTGGAGCCTGAATATGCTGAGGAAGGCCTCTCTTACACCTCTGACTCGGGGCCCCTTGTAGTGTAAACAGGAGGCGCAGAATTACAGAGTCGCACGAGTGCCTGATGGCGTGCTGGTGCTGGTTAATAGCAGAGTAGGATGTCAGGTGGCCACAGAACTCCAGTGGAGAGAAGGCAGCGGGTGTGACTGGGAGCTTCCAGGAACTGAAAGTAAGCAGAGTTAAACAAGCCGGGTCATACACAGGAAGAGCAGATCAGATTAAATTGTTGGAGCAGAAGGATGGTCAAGGTCAAGCCGAGGTCGATGCAGGCAGGAGGCAGGGGTGGTCAAAAGCAAGCCGGGTTGGTATTTCACAGGAGACAGGTAGCATATGCAGGAACAAACAGGGGAAGCTGAAGACGAGACAGCACTGAACCTGTGTGCTGATCAAGCTTAAATAGTGCTGTTCCTTGATGAGAAGGGTGGAGCCAGGATTAGCCTGTGGGTTTAACTCATCCTCTGCCAGAGCTTTCCTGACAGTCTGTATCGGTACGTGTGAGATACACCTTTCCAATTTTTGGGGCGCATCTCATACTGCTGAGGATTGCAGGGTGCTTCAGTGTGCCTCCTGCCTGTTCCGAACTCCTCCTACTCCTCCTCCTGCCTTTGGGGGTACAAAAAATAGTAATAGGGGCCTAGTCTGGTTCTGTACGTGTGAGATACATACACCTTTTGATATCATATTTTCTATTCCGCTATTCAATCTACACCATTGGGGTAAAAACAATTAAATTGCGGGATAGTCTGTATCGGTACGCGTGAGATACACCTTTCCAATTTTTGGGGCGCATCTCATACCGCCGAGGATTGCAGGGTGCTTCATTTTGCCTCCTGTTCGGACCTCCTCCTACTCCTCATCCTCATCCTGCCTTTAGGGTACAAAAAATTGTAATCGGGGCCTAGTCTGTGTTTGTACGTGTGAGATACACCACCGTTTTGTAAAATTTTTCCTATTCCGCTATTCAATATACACCCTGTTTGAGTGTAAAAAATTAAATTACGGCATAGTCTGTATCGATACATGTGAGATACACTTTTTTAAATTTGTTTGGCGCATCTCCTTCCACCGCCGAGGATTGCAGGGCGCTTCAGTTTGCCTCCTGTTCCAAACTCCTCCTACTCCTCTTCCTCATCCTGCCTTTAGGGTACAAAAAATTGTAATTGGGGCCTAGACTGTGTTTGTACGTGTGAGATACACCGTTTTATAAAAATTTTCCTATTCCGCTATTCAATATACACCCTGTTTGAGTGTAAAAAATTAAATTACGGCATAGTCTGTATCGGAACATGTGAGATACACCTTTTTAAATTTGTTTGGCGCATCTCCTTCCACCGCCGAGGATTGCAGGGCGCTTCAGTTTGCCTCCTGTTCCCAACTCCTCCTACTCCTCTTCCTCATCCTGCCTTTAGGGTACAAAAAATTGTAATCGGGCCTAGTCTGTGTTTGTACGTGTGAGATACACCGTATTATAACATTTTTCCTATTCCGCTATTCAATATAAACCCTTTTGGAGTGTAAAAAATTAAATTACGGCATAGTCTGTATCGGTACGTGTGAGATACACCTTTTAAATTTGTTTGGCGCATCTCCTTCCACCGCCAAGGATTGCAGGGCGCTTCAGTTTGCCTCCTGTTCCGAACTCCTCCTACTCCTCTTCCTCATCCTCCCTTTAGAGTACAAAAAATTTTAATCGGGGCCTAGTCTGTGTTTGTACGTGTGAGATACACCGTTTTCTTTCCTTTTTTCTATTCCGCTATTCAATATACACCCTTTTGGGGTAAAAAAAAACTGAATTGCGGCATAGTTTGCATATTTGAGATACACCCGTGTGATACTGTTGTTGTTTTGTTCCGCTATTCAATAAACACCTTTCTAGGGCAAGATCATAAATTACAGAAAATGAGGAGACCGTCAAATAGGGGCCGTGGCCTGGGTCATGGTGCTGCTGGTAGAGCTCCTGTTGCAAGGAGAGGACGTGGTCGATCTGTGACAGCTACACACACAAGTGAAACACCTTCCTCAAGTGTGAGTAGGCGACAGAACCTGCAGCAGTATTTGGTAGGGCATAATGCGCCTCTAGAAGTGATGAGGCCAGAAGAAGTACAGGCGATAGTAGATTGGGTTGCTGAAAGTGCCTCCAGTTCCTTCACATTGTCTCCCACCCAGTCTACTGCAGAAAGGTCAGAGTTGGCACCTGCAGCCGATGTCCAACCGTCTTTCACCTCACCCCCTTGCAAATCAGGCAAGCAGTCTGAGCCCCAAGTCATACAGCAGTCTCTTCTTCTTTTTGAGGACTCTGTCAGCAGGGTTTCCCAGGGCCATCCACCTAGCCCTGCCCCAGAAGTGGAAGAGTTTGAGTGCAGCGATGCCCAACCACTTATTTCTCAATATGAGTACATGGAAGGACCATCGCAGCACGTCTCCGATGATGATGAAACATAGGTGCCAACTGCTGCGGCATTCAGAATTTTGGAGACCGACAAGGAGGGCAGGGGTGAAGACTGGGTGGAAGATGATGTGGAGGACGATGACCCCACATGGAATAAAGGTCATGCAGGTGACCTGAGTAGTTTGGAGGAAGAGGCGGGGGTCGCACAGAGCCACCAGCACAGCAGAAGAGGGAGCAGGGTGCAGAAGCGGAGCGTCCGTGCCCTAGACACTACGCCTGCTACTGCCCAACACAGCAAGGGAACGAGCGCACCAAAGCCAGCTCAAAGGAGTTCTCTAGCGTGGAAGTTCTTCAGAAAATGTGCTGATGACAGGACACGAGTGGTTTGCAACCTGTGCAATCAGAGCCTGAAGCAAGGCATAAACCTTCTCAACCTGAGCACAACCTGCATGATCAGGCATCTAAGTGCAAAGCACGAGCTGCAGTGGAGTAGACACCTTCAAAACCAAGAAAGGTCTCTGGCTCCTCCTGCTTCCTCTTCTGCTGCAGTCTCGGCCTCTCCATCCACATCTGTAGTGATACCGGCACCTGCCACCCCGCAAACAGACGATCTGTCAGCAACACTACCACCTGGGTCACCAACCATCTCCACAATGTCCCGTGGAAGCGTTCAGCTTTCCATCTCCCAAACACTTGAGAGGAAGAGGAAGTACCCCCCTACCCACCCGCGATCCCTGGCCCTGAATGCAAGCATTTCAAAATTCTTGGCCTTTGAAATGCTGTCATTCCGTCTGGTGGAGACGCACAGTTTTAAAACCTTATGTCGGTGGCTGTCCCACAGTACGTCGTGCCCAGCCGCCACTACTTTTCCAGGCAAGCCATCCCTTCCCTGCACAACCAAGTGGGGGAAAAAATCAGGTGTGCACTGCGCAACGCCATCTGTGCCAAGGTCCACCTAACTACCGATACGTGGACCAGTAAGCACAGTCAGGGGCGTTATATCTCCCTAACGGCACACTGGGTAAATGCAGTGGCGGATGGGCCTGAGGCGGATAGCAATTTGGCGCATGTCCTTCCACCACCGAGGATTGCAGGGCGCTTCAGTTTGCCTCCTGTTCCTAACTCCTCCTACTCTGCTTCCTCATCCTCTACCGCCTCCTCATCCGGTAAGCGTAACACCTTCACCACCAACTTCAGCACGGCCAGGGGTAAACAACAGCAGGCAGTTTTAAAACTTGCCTGTTTGGGGGAAAAACCACACACCGCGCAGGAGTTGTGGAGGAGCATGGAACAGCAGACGGATGAGTGGTTGCTGCCAGCGAGCCTCAAGCCCGGCCTGGTGGTGTGCGATAACGGGCGAAATCTCATAGCAGCTCTGGGCCTAGCCGGTTTGACGCACATCCCTTGCCTGGCGCATGTGCTGAATTTGGTGGTGCAGAGGTTCCTTAAAAATTACCCCGATATGTCAGAGCTGCTGCAGAAAGTGCGGGCCGTCTGTGCGCACTTTCGGCGTTCTCACCCTGCTGCTGCTCGTCTGTCAGCGTAACTTCGGCCTTCCCGCTCACCGCCTCATATGTGACGTGCCCACAAGGTGGAACTCCACCTTGCACATGCTGGAAAGACTGTGCGAGCAGCAGCAGGCCATAGTGGAGTTTCAGCTGCAGCACGCAAGCGTGAGTCGCTCTGCGGAACAGCACCACTTCACCACCAATAACTGGGCCTCCATGCGAGACCTGTGTGCCTTGTTGCGCTGTTTTGAGTACTCCACCAACATGGCCAGTGCCGATGACGCCGTTGTCAGCTTAACTATCCCACTTCTATGCCTCCTTCAAAAAACGGTTCGGGCGATGATGGAAGAGGATGTGGCCCAGGAGGAGGAGGAGGAGGATGAAGAGGTAACATTTCCAAGGCTTTCAGGGCAGTCATTCACAAGGGGCTCCGAGGGTGGGTTCCTGCACACACAAACGCCAGGGACACAATTGTCCAGCAGGGGCACAGTTCTGGAGGATGAGGAGGATGAGGAGGAGGAGATGGAGGAGGAGATGGAACCATGTTCACAGCAGGGTGGCACCCAGGCCAGCTCATGGCCATCACTGGTGCTTGGCTCGGGGGATACAGAGGACACAGATGATACACCTCCCACAGAGGACAGCCTTTCGTTGCCTCTGGGCAGCCTGGCACACATGAGCGATTACATGCTGCAGTGTCTCCACAACGACCGCCGAGTTGCCCACATTCTAACTTGTGCTGATTACTGGGCGGCCACGCTGCTGGATCCCCGTTACAAGGACAACGTACTGTCCTTAATTCACTCACTGGAGCGCGATCGCACGCTGGTAGACGCGATGCTGCTGGCATTTCCACCTGACAGCGGGGCCACAGTGGAAGCACAAGGCCAAGGCAGAGGAGGAGGAGGAGGAGGAAGAGGTCACCGACGCAACCAGGGCACCGCCAGCACCTCAGAAGGCAGGGTTAGCATGGGCGAAATGTGGAAAAGCTTTGTCAGCACGCCACAACAAACAGCAGCACCAGCAGCTCATATGGAACGTCTTAGCAGGAGGCAGCATTTCACCAACATGGTGGAGCAGTATGTGTGCACACGCCTACATGTAGTGAATGACGGGTCTGCCCCCTTCAACTTCTGGGTCTCCAAATTGGGCACATGGCCTGAGCTTGCCCTTTACGCCTTGGAGGTGCTGGCGTGCCCTGCAGCCAGTGTATTATCTGAACGTGTATTTAGCACGGCTGGGGGCGTTATCACAGACAAGCGCAGCCGCCTGTCCAGAGACAATGTGGACAAGCTCACGTTCATTAAAATGAACCAGGCATGGATCCCACAGGACTTTTCCGTACCTTGTGCAGAATAGAGATGGATACCGACCTTACCCAGACATTGTTCTATTTTTGCTCTTTCTCACTCTTTTGGGGTATACATAAATGACTGAAAAAAAGCAGTGTTGGCTACCTCGTCCTCCTCCACCACTGCTTCCACCTACACCGCCCATAGGTGTGCGCAGCCTATTGCATTAGGGTGTGCACCCCAAAGTTTAAATACACATGCATGTGTTTGCCTACATGTATATGGCCCCGGTACATTACTCTCCCTGCTGGCAAAGTGAAATAGAAGTGTGTGGCACTTCTCTTATGGCAGAGCAGGTCAGAGGGAGATCTTTCCCATCTCCTCACTGGCAAACAGAGCGATAATGCTAATGTGCCCTAGGTGATTAGGGTGTGCCCAGGCACACCCGGCACACCCTGTGTGCACGCCTATGACACCGCCACATCCACCACCACCTCAACCTCCCTCCTACTCCATATGGGCCTCGTCCTTCAGAGATGAAGAACATTGTTTATTTTTTCTGTTTTTTTTTTTTTTTTTTGTTTTAAGTTATTTCCCTATCCACATTTTTTTGCAGAGCACTCGCCATGCTCTTAACTACGTTTTGCTGCCATTTGCAGAACTCTAGCCCTTTCCATTGGTGTTTTAGAGCCATTTTAGTGCCTAAAAGTTCGGGTCCCCATCCAGGTGTCCGCTCAACTCTAGTCAAGAGGAATGACCACATCCTGTGGGTGGTCTTTTGTATACAGGACTATAGAAAGAGTAATTAGCATGAGAAAGGGCCTTTTGGGTCTGAGCTGTGGCTCAGCCATGATGCAGCCAGGATTTCTCAATGCCTTGCTTCTCCAGAGATCCATTGGAAGCTGTTGAATTTCCACTACCAGAGCTAAATATTTATTTGATATTCTTGGAACAAGGGTTGCTTTGTTTAAGATGTAGTAATTTTAAGTGTATTTCTGCTGTTTACAAACCATAGGCTGTTCATTTTTAGGCATTGTTATATCTGCCAGTCTTGTATTATGTTCCTAATATTGTAATAGTTTTGTATGTACCGCAAAAAAAAAAAAAAAATTCACATTTTGCTATATAACATTCCCAAAAATAAAATTTAAAAATCTAAATTTTTTAACATTTTAGGCCAATTTCTTTTCTGCTACATAGTTTTGGAAAAAAAATCGCAATAAGCGTATTTTTATTGGTTTGCGCAAAAGTTATTGCGTCTACTAATTATGGGGAAGATTTATGTCATTTTTATTGGGTTTTTTTTAATTTTTACTAGTAATTAGGCCTGCACGATATTGGAAAAAAAATATATTGCAATATTTTTTTTTCAACGATATATATTGCGATATTGAGGGACCCGTCAATCCAGGCTAAAAAGTCAACAATTACCTTACCATTGATATTAATAATTTCACAAATAAGCAAGCTTCATTTACAAGTGACAAAAAGGTCACTTAATATTTTATTCCAAAATTAGAACATTTCTTGTAAACACAAAAGCAGAACACATTTTTAAATAAAACAGCAGCTTTACACCAACCCCCCTGATTGGTTTACATTACAACAATATAACTTAACATATTTTTTATAAAACAACTTATAAGCACCGGAGCGGAGAAAAAAAACTGAACGGCCGTGTGAAAGAGGCCTAAACAAAAAGAAACAAAATTTCTAAACTGAGGTTTTTTTAGCATGATCATGAATAATCATGCATAGCTAGCTGCTTATATATGCTTTGCTTACTCAAGGTTTTTAGCCAAGAACACAAGTCTATTAACCTTTGCAGGCTTGCGACAGGTTCGTTGGCAAGTGACGATGTTGCCACTAGTACTGAAAAGTCTCTCTGACGGCGAGCTTGTCGCAGGAATACACAGGTATTTGCGGGCAAGTCTGGCGAGACGAGGAAAGCTTATTTTGTGTACTTTCCACCATGCAAGTGGATCCTCACCTTTGTCTATTGGAGGTGTTAGCAGGTAGGTGTTTAACTCTGCTTCCAAAGCATCCTTTAGGGTCAGAGAGGAATCACCCTTTTCTGCAGTTTCCCTCTGTTTAAAGAAGCTTGCCAATGACTTCTTTGCTTTCTTTGCCTGGGGTTCACTGGTAACATTGGGCATCACGTCAGTGCTGCAGCTTGCTTTCTCCTGGCATTCCATCATCTGTGATGCCACTCTGGCCTTAACTTGGGTCTTCTTGTCCGCACTGATGAAGTCCATCTTGAACCGGGGGTCCAAAAAAGATGCCATATCTAGCAGCTTCTGAGTATCATCATCTTCGTATTTCTCGTTGAGGTAGTCCAGCATCATCTTCTTTATGTTCTTGGTCAGGTCTGTGTCTTCCTCTCGCATTTCCAGTAGTGAAGTGTTGAAGAGCTGAAGAACTGGCTTTACAAAGGAGACACTTACATATTCATCCCCTGAAAGTGTATCAGTGAAATCCAGCATTGGGCCCAGTGACTTGCTTACAGATTCCAGGACATCTATATCTTGCCAGGTTGGAATTAGATGCCGCAGCTTCTTGTCTGCAGACAGGACCTGAGTTAAAGCCTGCTGCTGCTCGAATATCCTGCTGATCATCATCTGTCTGGAACCCCATCTTGTTTGGCATTCTGAGATGAGGCAATGTGATGGAAGATTGAGTTCCTTCTGGACTTTTGCCAGGGAATCGCTGGCCTTCCAGCTGTGAGAGAAGTGGCTCACCAGCTTCTTGCAGACTCCTACAGCACGATCAATGCGACCATCCTTTTTCACTGCATTTTCTAAGCGGAGAAAACAAACAAAACATGTGAACTTTAATTATTGAAGGCATGCAACATGCAACAAATTCATTTTTCAAGTTTTGTCAGGTTCAGGACAGGTTATTAAAGTGGAGTTCCACCCTAAAAAAATTATTTTTCTATCCGCTTGCTTGTTTTTACCTGCAAAAGAAT
The DNA here is from genome assembly GCF_965119305.1 of Pelophylax lessonae. Lineage (NCBI taxonomy): Eukaryota > Metazoa > Chordata > Amphibia > Anura > Ranidae > Pelophylax > Pelophylax lessonae. The sequence continues at coordinate 459,369,168 of NC_138771.1, read as the reverse complement.
TGGATAATTACATTTTTTTTTCACTTACCTTGTTTTTAAAGAAAATACTGTATACTTACCTTACCTTACTTCCTCCGTCTGCGGGCACGTCCGCCGCCGTGACTTCCTGCTTCCTGGGAGCTGAACGTCATCGCTCCCAGGAGTCAATGCGCCTGCACCGGCCCCGCACGACAGTTCTGGTGCAGGAGCGTCATTCCCTGCTAAACAGCTTCTGGGCATGCCCAAAAGCTGTGCAGGGATGACGAGCCTGCACCGCAAGTGACATCGAGGCCGGTGCAGGTGCATTCTAGGACGAAAGAGGAAACAGAAGGGGACACTCCGGCTTCAGCTGCCCACAACTGAGATGGCAGCGCTGGACAAGAAATTTTCATGGTAAGTATTTCTTCTAAAAGGTAAGTGCAACCTGGGACAGTAGAGGGTGGCTATCCATTGTGGAATGTACTAGCCCTGAGGCCCCTGATTGTCCCGGGGGTATTTTTATCTACATTTTTTATTTTCAGCAGGAACTCCGCTTTAAGTAAAACAGCAAAAAAAAAAAATGTTTAGAATAGATCATGGTCATTACTCACCAACTGCAAGATGCAGTCTGTGGCCGAAACGCTGTAGCCTGGTCCACTTGTTCAGATCAGCAGCTTTCAGCATGTTTGCTGCATTATCTGTTGTTATACAGACTTGACGTGTCTCATCTAAGCCCCAAGCGGACACCGCTTCTCTCAGGGCCTCTGCGATATTCTCGGCTGTATGACTTTCTGGGAAATATGCCGTCTGCAAATAGCGACTTTTGAGCTCGAAGTCCTCTGTGATGAAATGGACCGTCAGACTTATGTAGGGCTCCGTTGTTCTGCTGGACCACAAGTCTGTTGTAGTTGCGTACTATTCCACGTGCGACAGTTCTGCTTCAACCTTAGATTTGCATTTTTCATACAGTTCTTGTATCGCAACTTGGGAAAAATATGTGCGGTATGGTACAACATACCGCCTGTCAAGCGTTTGGATCATTTTCTTAAATCCCTCTTTGGCGATGGTATTTAATTGCAACATATCTTTAGCGATATGAAATGTTATTGCCTCTGTTATTTCTTTGTGACGTTGAGAGCCTTTCTGGTAAGGTGTCTTAGTGGCAAAGGCTTCACAAATACTTGTTTGTTTTGGAACTTGACAACATCCAGATTTGACTTTGAATTCATCGTAAAGAGCTTTGTGGTGCCGTTTTAAGTGTTCAGACAAATTGGTGGTGTTTCCTTGTTTTGTGGCCACAACTTTATGACACTGCATGCAAAGTACCTCTTTTTGGTCAACATCCTCCTTTTTGTACCCGAAATACTCCCAAATAATTGATTTTGACTTTCTTTTTGGTACAAAATCACTTTTTTGGGGCGGATCCTCTTCGTTGCACATTATTAGTGATGAGTGTTGGCTGTAACTGAGCGGTGAGCGCCGTGAGCAGCGGCACAGCAAACCAATCACGCGGAACGTGCAGCCTTTCTGACCGTATAAGGGTTAATGTTACTGTGTAGGGATTCAGTGCACACTGCAGCCTTGTACCATTACAGGGTTAATGTTACTGTAGGGTAGGGATTAGGAAGTAGTGCAGCCTTCTGATTGTACAAGGGAAGGGACACCTGGGACAGCCAGGGTTAATGTTACTGTAGGGATGGGATGAGTTTTGCAGCAGCCCTTCTTCTGATTGTATATATAGTACTGCACTGGGAGTCCGGGACAGCCAGGGTTAATGTTACTGACACTGTAGGGATTCTAGGAAGGATGCTGGGCAGTGGGAATGGATGGAAATCATGAAGCATGCCATGCAGGCAGCAGCACAGCCTTCTTAATTTTAATTGCAGATGCAGATACAGGGCAGGCCAGGGTTAATAATAGTATGATTTACTCTGTGACAGTCAGTGTGGATTGTGTTCAGTCTCTCACTCTCGTCGGGACTCACAGTGGTGGTAGGAGGATTAGGAGCCGGTAGAAGAAAACAGCCGCATACAGTGACTCACTCCACTTCCGTGCAGCCCACACGTTCAGTCTCCGGCTCCGCCCTCAGCTAGTTTTTTCAATGGATCAATTTCTCAATGGAACAGCGAACCAACCAATCACGCCGTAAGTAGCGGCACAGCGAACCAATCAAGCGTGCAGGCACGCCTGATTGGTTAGCTGTGCAGCTGTTCACGGCTCGCTGCTCACCGCTGAAGTGAGGGACGGATGTGTTGGGCTGCTACAAGAATCACTGTGAGTCCTCCCCCCGCCGAGTCCCGACTTCTCCCTGCCTATGCTAATTTGCTACATATCGTGTCCTCGGCGATATGAATATCGCCCACGGACGCAGAACGATAGTCGATATCATATCGACTATCGCTCAGCCCTACTAGTAATGGCAGCGGTTTCTTGTGGTTTAATCGCCTCAGGGATACCCCTAAATTTGATATTGTTGCGTTGCGACCTATCCTCCAGATCCGCCACGTTTAACTGCAACTTCTGAATCGCCTCAGCTTGAATTTCGTGCACGTCCACCAGCTCATTATGCGCTGCCGCCATATCTGAGATCTGTAACTCCATATTATGTGATTGATGGACAGCTTAAGCTCCTTGTGTAATCTAGACTGGAGGGAGAGGAGCATAGCCTTTAATGTGGCTTCTGTGGCTGGGACATCTGCTGCAGGAAAGGCAGAGAGGGGGTTGGTGCAGGGTCCTTCCTGGTCTGTGGCCTGTGCAGTACTGGAGGCCCTATATTGTTTCTTGGCAGAGGGGATCTTATTAGTAGACGAGGCTGGAGAAACCGCAGCTCTCTTATCTCTGTCAGCTGGGGATGCTGTGCTGGTCACAGAGGCTGTCTCCTCCATATCAGACTCCGGGTCTGTGAGGGGTTCAGGGAGGATTTGCTGCACTGAGCCCAGGCCTCCGTTCTCCTCGGTTCCATCTTTGTTGACATGCTGTGTCAGCAGTATGAAGTATTTGGTGGGGACCCGATGTCGGCAGACGCCGGCGGGTCATGCTCCGAAGGTATGCAACTTCCTCCCTCTGCTATGATGGGGTGATGTCGGTGGGCTTAGTTGCTGTTTTTAGCGGCTCGTTCCCCTGGGAGGCTGCGTAGCAGTGGATTACGCGGCCATATTGCTCATCGGCCAGGACACGCCCCTCACGATGTGCGATTTTTAGCATAATTGCGACATTGCGCCAGACAGATCAGGCCCCTAACTGACATTTTTTTACACTTTTGGGGGGACCAGTGACAATATCACAGTAATCAGTGCTAAAAATACGCACTGTTACTGTAATAATGACACTGGCAGGGAAGTGGTTAAACTAGGGGTGATCAAAGGGTTCATTGTGAGCCTAGGGGGTGTTTTCTAGCTGTGGGTGGAGGGACTTATGAAATGATCATAGAGACCTGTGTTCCTATATAGAAGGATCACAGGAGCTCTGTGATCATTTCAGAGAGAACAACGGTCAGCTTTGTTTACACCAGCTGAACGGTGATCTCTGTCAGCGGGGAGCGAACGCAGGTGCCCCTGAGCCAGCCGTCTGCAGTATGTATGTGGCTGGCGTCGGCAAGTGGTTAAGCAAGGTGTGTTTAGTATCACTTTAAATCAACCTCTGCGTCTCTTTAATGGAATATTGATTACACTGATAAACTGATTAAATTGATTAAACTGATACTCATACAAAACGAATATTGTCATGAAGACTATGTTTCAATTAAAATGCTATATTACCTCTAATATAACCTTGACATGGTTTTGCAGTTTTCATACCTAGAGTACAGCTAAACCCTAATTGGCTAACATTTATTTGCTAAAGCAAGGTGTATCATAAACAACTATTTTCTCTTGTTTCATCTTTTTTTGAATCTCAGTGCTGCTGTTCTCTTCCAGGCTCTTTCTGTTGCTATATACTGGCACCAGTGTTGACTGCACATTACTGTAGTTCTTTGGCACTGACAACATTAGGCCATACCTAAGCAATGTTAGTTGGCACTAGAGGCACATGTGAAAGTGTGACAACACAGGACCACAATTGGAAAATATGTAAGGAGCATTATCACCCTACAATAGGAAGCACCTGACAGAATCACCAACTATTATTTTAATGAATATTGCAGATTTCAAAAATTTAAAATGCTAAAGTGTATATGAAAACTTAGTGATTGGGTTAATGTCTTCTATAAAAAATAATGCTTAGCAAAAAGAGACTCAGCTAACAGTGAAGAATCAGTTAAACCACTAAAACCTAATGAATAATATGGTAATGCTGTTACACAAACATGCACTGAATTTCTCCATCTGTTTACACGTGCATGCATTTATGTGTCACATGTTTGCTTTTTTTCATAAGAACAATCAACCAAGAGAGAAATAAAAGGAGCGAATGATAGTGAAAGGAACAGAAAGAGGAAATGGAAAGGTATTAGTCCTATTCAACTTTTTTTTTTATTTAATTGCAGTAGTTTCAGAATAAAAGAAAGCAACTCTAAAGATAATTGCACCTTGCTTAGGAGCGCTAATAACACTTTATCTAATTACCTTTGGTAAGAGAATGTCTTGTTGCAAACTGTATTTTGCCTTCTTTTACTTCAACGCTCCCCTCCCTCTTGCTCTGATCATTATATAAGCTTCTGTATGTCATTATTAAAGCTAAATTATTCATTGTGTTGGGTTAAGTGTGCGCGTGTATGCTTCTTGTTCCAACCTTCTGCCAGCCGGGTGAAATGTTTCGGGAAAGTAGCACATATTTGTTTTGAGATATAGGAAAGTCTGGCACTGCTGATCAGGCTGGGAAGGAGGAGGCCTCAGAGCTGTCAGTAACTTTGGCAAACAATATGAGGCATCCTGATATATAAGTTTCATTTACTTCATGCTTTCCTATTGTATGGAGTTCCAGCTAAACACACATTAACCAAGAGCTGTAGTACAGTTTGTTGATCTTTTTTATAGAAATAGGAAATGTACTGTATCATTTTAAAGCTAGGCATAAAGTTAAATGTACCAAACAATGCAGCTCTGTGTTTATCACATTTTTAAATTATTAGGCTCCATGCACAAAGGGCGCCATAAAAACGAGCTTCAAAGCTGTTTCTTGACGCCGGGAAAAAGCAGCTGTAAAAACGTGCTTTCAGTAGCTTTTTCCATTAGCGTTATTGCACGTTTGGCCACAGTAGCTTTTAGCAGCGTTTTTTCTGCCTCCATTCAAAATCAATGGTTCCCTATGGGAGCCTATTGATTTTTTTTTTTTTTTTTTTTTATTTAAAATTTTCAAGTTTGACAAAATGCAAAACAGAGATCGACAAGTATCGAGAGACAATAAAATCAACAGCATATAAGGAATAACTGGGGCAAGGATATCGCCTGAGGCAGGAGGGAAGGGGGGGGGGAGTGGGGAGGGGGCGTGGTCAGAACTCAATGACCTGAGCATAGGTGGGTCTGGGGATAGCGGAGGTCGCTTAGGGCGGAGGATTCCGTATCGTGAATGTAAATCCATCAAGGGGGTAGTCCAAGGTTTTAGACAGATGCTGAAGAAAAGCGTTCCATTTGGCCTGAAAGGCGTTGGTCGCCGAGGGCGACGTAAAGTCTGTCTTTAGGCGGTCAATGGAAAGGAGTTTGGTTAGCTCTGGTTGTAACATAGAAATGTGAGGAGGGGTAGATGCGATCCAGTGCTTCAATATCAGACGTCTGGCAACGAGTAGAGTTGTAAGTATCCAAAGACGAGGAGGCTCGGTCGACACACTTGACCATTTCTGAAGACGCTTGTCCCAGTAGCCAAATAGCAGAAGAAGGGGGTCTTTCGGAGCAGATAAGTTAGTGACAGATTCGATGAAAGCAAGGACTTTGTCCCAAAATGACGAGATAGCTGCACAGTCCCAAAACGTATGAAAAAGGGAGAGACGTACAGTAGAGCAAAGAGGGCATTTTTGAGCTTCCGGGATCGTCCTGTCAGATAGGAACGGGATATGTGCTCTGTGAAAAATCTTGAGCTGGGTTTCCTTCCAGGCAGAGTTTGGGGTAAGGCCAAGAGTGGTCCGGAGTCCGCTGATGATCTTGGGCAGGGTGTCTTCTCCAGGGAAATCCTTAAGCCAGTTCTTAGCGGAGGAAGTAAACGAAACCGGTGGGCATGTCTGCAAAAGAGGTTTGTATATGTCCGAGAAGGTAAACTTGCCTGAGTCTAAGAGGGTATCAATGAGTGAGGGACGGAACCTTTGTTCAGGCTTAGTTGAAGTATTACGAATAAAGTGGCGACATTGCGCTAAATAGAAAGAGTCTGAAGGCGGCAGTTCGTATGCCCCGGATATGTCCGGGGTTGAAAGCAGGAGTCCGGTTTGTGTATCACAGAGGTGAGCAAAAGTGACTATCCCTTTTAGTTCCTAACGTTTATAAACCACATGATCCATGCTGGGGGGGAAGGCAGGAGTACCTCTAATCGGCAGATATTTCGAAAAATATAACGGTAATTTCAAAAGTTTCCGCACTTCCCTCCACGCGATAACCGTATCCCTTAGGAGCAGGTTATGACGCAGTTCGGGTTGGAGTTGTGCCCATCTGACATGAAGCAAGGCAGACAGCGAGAATGGGCTGGACATCTGGGATTCCAACTCGTGATTCGAGAAATTAGAGGTCTGAGATATCCAGTCCATGGCCACCCTCAATAAACAGGATAAATTGTACAAACGCAAATCAGGGAAGTTGATGCCGGCATCTCGCCTGGGGAGGCACAGTTTTTTAGAGGAAATGCGGGGTCTCTTCCCTCTCCACAAGAAACGGGAAAAGGCTCGGGAGAGCTCTTGGACGTCTTTATGTTTGATCAATAATGGTAGGGTTTGCAGGAAGTATAGTATGCGTGCAAAGCTCACCATTTTAATTAGGTGGCATCTCCCCAAGAGAGACAGCGGCAGTTCCCTCCAGTTTTCCAATTCTCCTTTGATTTTGGCAAACAGCGGGGGGTAGTTGAGCGTATAGATGGAGGCGGGGGTCCTCCCAATTTTTATCCCGAGATAGGTTATAGACTGCGAAGCAATTTTGAAGGGGGAACCTATTTCCCAGACGCGATGATTGCCCGACCCCAGGGGAAGAATTTCGCTCTTGGAGTAATTAATTTTTAGGCCCGAGCATTTCCGAAAAGCGTCGAAAGTAGAGACAATCGTGGGAATGTCGGCAGAAGGGCAGGAAGTGAATAGGAGGACGTCGTCTGCGAACAGGGAGATCCGTAATTCCTGTGTACCCAGACTGATACCATGTAGGGGTGCTTTAGTCGAAAAAAAACGAGACAAGGGTTCCATTGCCAAATTAAAAAGTAGCGGGGACAGGGGACACCCTTGACGTGTACCCTTGAACAGTCTGAATTCCTCAGTCAGGGAGCCTCCTACACATAGTCTGGCAGTCAGGGAAGCGTACATAGATGTTATCAGACGTACAAACGGGCCTTGAAACCCCATAACATCAAGGACCTTGCGCAGCCAAACAAAATTTACATTGTCGAATGCCTTTTCGGCATCCAACGTCACTATCGCCAGGTCTTTGGTGGGGTGAATACGCGCTTGTTCCAGTACTAGCAATACCTTTCGGATATTTGCTGTGGCCGAGCGTCCCTTTGTAAAGCCGGATTGGGCCGGGTGTATCAAATGTGGCATGATAAGTGCTAAGCGCGAGGCAACAATTTTCGATAATATTTTCACATCCAGATTAAGTAATGAAATCGGACGATACGATCCCGGTTCTAGGGGGTCTTTCCCTTTTTTCGCCAGCAATTTAATTATGGCCTGGTTACCCGTCGGCAAGTAGGGCCCACCTTCCCAGATGTGGGAGTAGACCTTTACAAGTGTAGGAACCAAGCTGGCTGGGATGGATTTGTAAAATTCCCCTGTGAGACCGTCTGGTCCAGGTGATTTATTGGCTGCCAAGTGCTTTATCGTACGTTCGACTTCTTCCGCCGATATCGGGGCGTTTAACATGGCTAGCTGCTCTGGGTCAATAATAGGAAGTCCCGTGTCCGACAGGAACATGTCACCCGCCGCATCCTCTACATTTTCCGGCCCATATAACGTGGAATAAAATTCTCTCATGATGCGCTGCACGCCGAGGGGAGAAGAGTCGACGGCGCCCGCTGGATCTCGCAGTGACCCAATATGCGTGGGAGACGGCCTGCCCTTGCACATCCTCGCCAACAGTTTGCCAGCCTTATTGCCGAACCTGTGCAGGGACGCGGCACAGTGAGCCATGCGAATATGCTCGACTTTATCAGCCCAGTCGTCAAAGTTTTTCTTGGCTAGGAGCCAAGTTTCCGTGGCTGTTGGGGTATCTGACAGAAGCAAATTCTGCTGTGCTGTGCGAAGGCGATCGCTCGCTAATTTATACCCGCCGTTAGCATGTCGCTTGTAAGCCGCCGCATATGAGAATATACGACCTCTCAAAAACGCCTTGCCCGCTTCCCAGAATAGATGGGGGGACGTGGAATGCGCTGCATTGGAATCGGAGTATTCCTGCCACGCACGATCTAGATATGATTGGAAGTCAGAATTTTTGGCTAAAAAGGAGGGGAACCGCCAAATAAGAGGGACAGTCGGGTGACCGGTGAGATCAAGGGTGAGGGAGATAGGAGAGTGGTCTGAAATCGCCATGTCATGGATGACTGCATCGTGTGTCAGAGGGAGGAGGGAGTCCAAGCAGAAAATGTAGTCAATTCTCGAAAAAGTTTTATGAGGGTGGGAGTAAAAGGTGTACTCCCGGTCAGTCGGGTGAAAGTGGCGCCAGGTGTCCGTCAGTGATAGAGAGTCTACGAACGTGGCTAAAGGCGTAGTAGTGCCGACCGTGCGGGGATATGACGTCGAGGGGGACAGTGATTTGTCAAGAACTAAGTCCATAACCGCATTGAAATCGCCCCCCACCAGACGCGGAAGATGTGGAAGGGTTAAAGCTCACGTTGATAACGCCGAATAGAAGGACTGATCATAGACATTAGGGGCATACACATTAGATATCACAAATTCTTTGCTGTTAATGCGTACGTGCGCCAAAACATATCGGCCTTCCGCATCCGCATCCACCGAGAGGATGTCTACTGGGAGGCGTTTATGAAATAGGATGAGAACACCGATCCAACTACCTTACCCACCCAAAGTTTCTCCATACGGGCCATATCTTCTGCTGGAAGGTGTGATTCCTGGATAAGAGCGATATCAGCCCGGAGGCGTTTGAGGTGCCTCAAAACTTTCATCCTCTTAGCCGGGGATCTGAGACCCTTAACATTCCAAGATATAAACCTCATAGCTTACCTAGAGCGCATAGATTAGCACAGTGCCTACAACATAGTCTACCCATAGTCACAGAGAGCGTTGCGTTCGAACACTCCAGTTTTTGCCGCCAAGTGATCAGAAGGGTATGCCAAGCGATTTTCGCAACCTGAGGGAGATTGATCTCTGAGGGGGAGAAGAACAGGGTGACAGGGAATAGGAAAACTGGGGGGAAGACATAATAAACAGTACAAGCACAACAACATAACATCAGTGTCTTCACTTTTTTCTGCATGTGTATGCGATAGAGCACAGCTCCCCACGTGTGACTCCAGAGACGAAGCAGAGCCATAGAGGCCCAACTAGAGATCGTGTCTGCAGAAACCTGGGTCGCGACCTACGACAGAGCGTGGTGCAGCCATGGCATATGATGCGTTCCAAAGGAAGGAGCACATTAACAATAAAACAAAAGTATAACATTGGTTAAGCAATAAACATTTATCAGACTCTAATAACAGAGGATGAACTTACGGTTTCCGCCGACCAAGCGGCAGGAGCCACCCGGGACATAGCCCGGAGAAAACCACTCCTGTGGCCCACTTAGGCAAAAGGAAGCGCCGAGAGGACCTGAGGATGCTCAACGGGGGGGACCAGAGCGGCCAGAGCTAACCACCTCCGCGTAGCATTGCCGTTTAGGGGATTCCTTCCTGGGGCTGTGGTGGACGTCCGGTCTGGGAAAAGAAAGGGTTTTTGAAGCGGTAGAGTGACCTGAGTCGCCTTTGTGTAGAGAGCGGACAAATTTTTCAGCTTCAGAGGGGTCCTGAAAGGACAGTTGATTGCCGTTCGGGGCGTGAAGGCATAACGTCGCCGGATAGGCCAGGGTGAACTTCAGACGTTCTTGGTGGAGTTGTGAACAGACGGTCTGGAAAGCCTTGCGTCTTTTTGCGACGTCAACCGAATAGTCTGCAAAAATGAGAATTTTCATACCTTCGATCTGAAAATGAGGAGTTTGGCGAAACTTCTGCAAGATGGCGGATTTGTCCGCATAGTTCAGATACTTCGCTATAATGGGGCGAGGGGTCTTACGTTCTTCAGAATAGAGACCCATTCTGTGAGCCCGTTCTACTACGCAAATCCCTTGCAGACCCAGTGCAGCTGGTATTTTCCGTGCGCACAATTCAGGGATGGCTGAGGGTGCAACAGTCTCCGGGATCCCTATGAAACGCAAGTTGCTCCGCCGAGATCTATTCTCTAAATTCTCAAGTTTGTCCATAATTATGCGGTTTAGCTTATCCTGTGACTGCTCAGTACCTTGCATTTGGTAAAGTTCATCCTCCACACTAGAGATCCGACTTTCTGCTTCGTTTAGGCGGTGTGAGTGAGACTCCAGCTCCTTCCTAATGCATGCCATGCCAGCAGCCACGGCCTGTTCCACAGAGGCAGAAATGGTGGGGGTGAGCAGGTCCACCACTGCCTTAGCTATTCTGTCCGTGGAGGGGTCTGATGCCGAGGTAGGTGGCATGGGGGGCATCCGGGAGGTCTCCTCTGGCTGTCTGGAGGTGTCCATGTCTGCTGGTACGGACGAGGCTCCGGAGCAGGCTGCGACCGCGGCCTCGATTTGCGGCGGACCCGGCGGAGGTCGCGCCGGCCGGTTTTTCTAGAAATCGCTCCATAGCGGAGCTTATGGGATGCAGTCACCGGGTCCTGGGAGGTTCCGAGGGCAGGTGAGGGGTTGTGGAGGCAGGCAAGAGGCTTTGGGCCGGTTTTGTAGGCTGTTTTAGGAGGTCACACTGCGGGAGCTGCTAGGTGCCCAGCTAGTGCATGCGGCGCCGGAACCGGAAGTCGGGAGCCTATTGATTTGAATGGAAGTCGCACCCGCAAGTCGGATCAGGGTGATCCAACTTGCGGCACGACTTGCGCTGTGAGAATCTTGAGGGGGAACTCCACGCCAAAATGGGGAAAAAAACGGCGTGGGGTTCCCCCCCAGGTTCCAAACCAGGCACTTCGGGTCTGGTATGGAATTTGAGGGTAGCCCCACGCCGTGGGGTCCCCCCCAAAATCCATACCAGACCCTTATCCGAGCATGTAGCCCGGCAGGCCAGGAAAGGGGAGGGGACGAGCGAGTGGCCCACCCCCCCTGGACCATACCAGGCCACACGCCCTCAACATGGGGGGGTGTTGGTGCTTTGGGGCAGGGGGAGCTCTGCACCCCCCACCTCAAAGCACCTTGCCCCCATGTTGATGAGGACAAGGGCCTCATCCCCACAACCCTGGCCGGTGGTTGTGGGGGTCTGCAGGCAGGGGGCTCATCGGAATCTGAAAGCCCCCTTTAACAAGGGGGCCCCCTAGATCCCGGACCCCCTCCCTATGTGAATGGGTATGGGGTACACTGTACCCCTACCCATTCACCCCATAAAATGCAGTGTGTGTAAATAACGACAGGAGACGTTTTGGAAAGTTTATTAAAAATCTTCATCTGGTCTTCTCTGGTCAATAGGGAACCATTGATTTTGAATGGAAGAAAAAAACGTATAACGTGGCTTAACGCACGTTAAGCAACGTTATGCAGCCTTTAGCAGCGTCAGACGTTTTTACAGCTTGACGCTGCAGCTCCAGAACGCACAGTTCCTGGGGTTTTTTTGGAGCTGTAAAACGCCTATGCCACTTGGAGCTCCTAAAAGCTCTATGTGTGCATGAGGCCATAGAATGACATGGATGGGCGTTCTGCAGCTGCAAAAAAAAACGTCTGACGCTGCTAACAGCAGCTCCAAAAACGTCCAGTGTCCATGAGGCCTTATTTTTTTTAAAAAATAAGCAGTGTAAGTATCTAAATTTAACTTGGTACCAGCCTCTTACAGTACCTATACAACAGGGCCCTGACTGGGGGAGGGAGAAACAACAAATGGTGCCAATCAATTGTGCTGTAGTGAAAGAAGCATACTGATAGGCAGAGAGAACAGACAGACAGATGCACTTATCAGTCAGTAGGGATGATCGAAATTTTGAAAAGTTTGGTTCGACCAGAACACCCGAATTTCCCAAAAGTTCGGTTCGAATTTCAGAACCCCATTGAAATCAATGGGACCCGAACTTCGGTAATCAAAAAACACAATTTTTAAGCCCTAAAACCCAATAAATGCCCCTAAAAAGTGCCTAGGGTTCTGGGTCATGCCCCATTAACTATTAATCACACAAAAAAAAAGTTCTTAAAAATTGTCATTTTTGATAAAAAATCAAATTATTGAAAAAATTAAAAAATTTTTGATTTTTACTTTGGATTTAGTATCTGGGGGGTCTAAAAGGTGTGCATGTGAAGTTTCAGCTCTGTAGCATGTCCAGAACCATGAAAAAAAAAAGATAATTTTTCAGTAGAACAGGGATGTGGGTCGGGACCCTCCTTTAACTTTAACACCTATATGATCTTTTTTTCTGGTTCTGGACATGCTACAGAGCTGAAACTTCACAGGTACACCTTTTAGACCCCCCAGACACAAAATCACACAAAATAAAAGTTCTTAAAAATTGTCATTTTTGATAAAAAAAGCCAATTATTGAAAAATTAAAAAAAAAAAAAAAAAAAAAAGAGATTTTTTGATTTTTACTTTGGATTTAGTATCTGGGGGGTCTAAAAAGTGTACATGTTTCAGCTCTGTAGCATGTCCAGAACCATGAAAAAAAAGATCGTTTGTATTAGAAAACTTTCAGACAGGGGGTTGGCTTCGCTGCTGTAACACCTTGCCGGTTTCAAAGCAGGCATTTTTTTGGGTTCTTTGCAGTCAGGAAAAACATCTGAACTTGTGTATAGTGGTACTGTGCACAAGTTCAGATGTTTTGCCTGCCTCGAAAACCCCCCAAAAAATGCCAGCAAAAACACACCTGGGCATTTTTTTTTGACGCTAGCGTTTTTTTGGCATTTTTTGGGGTTCTTTTGAGGCAGGCAAAACATCTGAACCTGTGTATAGTGGTGTATATACACACATCCATATATTTATATACACACCTAGACATATATAGGTGTGAAAGTAGCAGAAATATATGCTTGCGCTAATGAAATCATTTACAGTAATATATTTATGCTACTATCACACCTATATATGTCTAGGTGTGTATATAAATATATATAAAAAATGCCATAAAAACTCTAGCGTCAAAAAAAATGCCCAGGTGTGTTTTTCCTGGCATTTTTTGGGAGTTTTTGGAGGCAGGCAAAACATCAGAACTTGTGCACAGTACCACTATACACAAGTTCAGATGTTTTTCCTGACTGCAAAGAACCCAAAAAAATGCCTTCTATTAAACCGGCAAGGTGTTACAGCAGCGAAGCCAACCCCCTGTCTGAAAGTTTTCTAATACAAACAATCTTTTTTTTTATGGTTCTGGACATGCTACAGAGCTGAAACTTCACAGGTACACCCTTTAGACCCCCCAGACACAAAATCACACAAAAAAAGTTCTTAAAAATTGTAATTTTTGATAAAAAAAGCCAATTATTGAAAAAATTTAAAAAAAAAAGAGAGATTTTTTGATTTTTACTTTGAGTTTCAGAACTGGGGGGTCTAAAAAGTGTATATGTGAAGTTTCAGCTCTGTAGCATGTCCAGAACCATAAAAAAAAAAGATTGTTTGTATTAGAAAACTTTCAGACAGGGGGTTGGCTTCGCTGCTGTAACACCTTGCCGGTTTAATAGAAGGCATTTTTTTGGGTTCTTTGCAGTCAGGAAAAACATCTGAACTTGTGTATAGTGGTACTGTGCACAAGTTCTGATGTTTTGCCTGCCTCCAAAAACGCCCAAAAAATGCCAGCAAAAACACACCTGGGCATTTTTTTTTTGACGCTAGCATTTTTTTTGGCATTTTATGGGGTTCTTTTGAGGCAGGCAAAACATCTGAACTTGTGTATAGTGGTGTATATACACACATCCATATATTTATATACACACCTAGACATATATAGGTGTGATAGTAGCAGAAATATATGCTTGCGCTAATGAAATCATTTACAGTAATATATTTCTGCTACTATCACACCTATATATGTCTAGGTGTGTATATAAATATATGTATGTGTGTATATATACCACTATACACAAGTTCAGATGTTTTGCCTGCCTCAAAAGAACCCCAAAAAATGCCAAAAAAAAAACGCTAGCGTCAAAAAAAAAATGCCCAGGTGTGTTTTTGCTGGCATTTTTTGGGGGTTTTTGGAGGCAGACAAAACATCAGAACTTGTGCACAGTACCACTATACACAAGTTCAGATGTTTTTCCTGACTGCAAAGAACCCAAAAAAATGCCTTCTATTAAACCGGCAAGGTGTTACAGCAGCGAAGCCAACCCCCTGTCTGAAAGTTTTCTAATACAAACGATCTTTATTTTTATGGTTCTGGACATGCTACAGAGCTGAAACTTCACATGTACACTTTTTAGACCTCCCAGATCTGAAATCCAAAGTAAAAATCAAAAAATCTCTTTTTTTTTTTTAATTTTTTCAATAATTGGCTTTTTTATCAAAAATGACAATTTTTAAGAACTTTTTTTGTGTGATTTTGTGTCTGGGGGGTCTAAAAGGTGTACCTGTGAAGTTTCAGCTCTGTAGCATGTCCAGAACCAGAAAAAAAAAGGATTGTATGTATTAGAAAACTTTCAGCTCAGGGGGTTAGCTTCTCTCCACACCTTGCCGGTTTCAAAGCAGGCATTTTTTTTGGGTTCTTTGCAGTCAGGAAAAACATCCGAACTTGTGTATAGTGGTACTGTGCACAAGTTCAGATGTTTTGCCTGCCTCCAAAACCCCCCAAAATATGCCAGCAAAAACACATCTGGGCATTTTTTCTTTGACGCTAGCGTTTTTTTGGGTTCTTTTGAGGCAGGCAAAACATCTGAACTTGTGTATAGTGGTATATATACACACATACATATATTTATATACACACCTAGACATATATAGGTGTGATAGTAGCAGAAATATATTACTGTAAATGATTTCATTAGCGCAAGCATATATTTCTGCTACTATCACACCTATATATGTCTAGGTGTGTACATAAATATATGGATGTGTGTATATACACCACTATACACAAGTTCAGATGTTTTGCCTGCCTCCAAAACCCCCCAAAAAATGCCAGCAAAAACACACCTGGGCATTTTTTTTTGACGCTAGCGTTTTTTTGGCATTTTTTGGGGTTCTTTTGAGGCAGGCAAAACATCTGAACATGTGTATAGGGGGTATATATACACATATATGTCTGAATATATACCCCTAGACATATATAGGTGTGATAGTAGCAGAAATATATTACTGTAAATGATTTCATTAGCGCAAGCATTTATTTCTGCTACTATCACACCTATATATGTCTAGGGGTATATATTCAGACATATATGTCTATATATACCCCCTATACACATGTTCAGATGTCATGTCTGACATCAAACATGTCCTCAAAAAAGCACTGGCAGTGGCAGCCCCTGCAGCATAAAAAATGCTTGGCTGGTGAGAAGCCATATGGGTGTGCCGAAGCAATTCAGAGAAATGATCATTTCTCTATAGCGGTCACCCTGCTATGGAAGGGTTTTGTCACCCTGCCATAGCAGTCGCTGCCAGTTAACCCTACACTACACTACGGTCCCCTTACACTTAACACTTTCCCTACAAAAACTAAATTTTTGAAGCTAACTTAAGTGTAAAGGAGCACTCTAACTACACTAGATATCCCTTTCCTCACACTAAAAATAGCTAAATGACACTTTTAAAGTAAAATGAACAGAACTGCTTCCACTCTCTTCCATGTCCAGTATAACAATGCTAGGAATATGGCGGGGGCGATCTTATATACTGGGGGGCATATTCACTAATGATTGGTCTAGGGACCCCCTAGTCACTCAAATCACATTCCTAGCATTCTCCTGCCCCCTCAATTGGCTTTTGCTAATGGTTCTGGTCCAATCACGGGCTTTTAAAGCCCATTTCCTGAAGCATTGCATTTTGGGCGGTTCTGGTTGCCGAATTCCGAACTTTTTGGGCAAAAAGTTCTAAATTCGGCCGAACCTCGAACACCCAATGTTCGGGCCGAACCGATGGTCGACCCGAACCGTTCGATCATCCCTATCAGTCAGCTGCTTATCCTTTTGTAATCCAACAACATTCTAAATGTATTGTTTTAAAAAAAAAACATTTTAAGTACCTGAATTTGAGTTGTACCAGTACTAGTATGACTTTTTTTAATTTGTAATCGCTGTGGGAAGCCATTGGGTATTGGAGTCCTTAGTCTATCAGACAGTCTTTTGGTTATACTGTAGTAGGCCTTCATATGCTGTACAATATTGCAATATTGCCGGCCTTTTGGTTTTGAAAACTTCTGTGCAGTGTGGCCCCCCATGGGTCAGATGGGCCCGCCTCACGATGATATAGTGCCTGACTACCACTCCAGGGCAAAGAAAACAGGTACGTGTGGTTGGCAGACAGGCAATGTTCAGATTAGTCAGTGTCAAAATCCAAAGTCAAAGGCAGGCAGAGTTCAGAGAACAGTCTATATCCGATCCTAGGTAATCCAATCTAGCAGAGCAGGCCAGACAAACAGGCAGCTTGATCAGGTATTACACATGCTATCACAAGCATGAGACCATAGGCTTGACTAACCTAAATCAGATTTGGTCTCCCCCCAGAATGTGGCCATATCTTTTCAATTATTTTTTATTAAAGATTACAAGTTGACATAGTACAAAAAGCAATAATGTCATTAAAATATTGACAATAGAGTTGAGCGGACACTTGGATGTCCGTGTTCGGCGGATTCGGCCGAACTTGAAAAAAAAGTCTGGGTCCGTGACCCGGACTTTTTCCGAACTTTACCCGGACACCGAACCCCATTGAAGTCAATGGGGACCCGAACTTTCAGGCACTAAAATGACTCTAAAAAACCAATGGAAAGGGCTAGAGTGCTGCAAATGGCAGCAAAATGTAGTTAAGAGCATGGCAAGTGCTCTGCAAACAAATGTGGATAGGGAAATAACTTAAAACAACAACAAAAAACAGAAAAATAAAACAATTTTCTTCATCTGTGAAGGACGAGGCCCATATGGAGTAGGAGGGAGGTTGAGGTGGTGGTGGATGTGGTGGTGTAGGTGGAAGCGGCAGTGGAGGGGGACGAGGTAGCTAACACTGCTTTTTTTAGTTATTTTAAATTAGGGTACACCCCAAAAGAGTGAGAAAGATCAAAAATATAACAATGGCTGGGTAAGGTCGGTATCCATCTCTATTCTGCACAAGGTACGGAAAAGTCCTGTGGGATCCATGCATGGTTCATTTAATGAATGTGAGCTTGTCCACATTGTCTCTGGACAGGCGGCTGCGCTTGTCTGTGATAACGCCCCCAGCCGTGCTAAATACACGTTCAGATAATACACTGGCTGCAGGGCACGCCAGCACCTCCAAGGGCAAGCTCAGGCCATGTGCCGAATTTGGAGACCCAGAAGTTGAAGGAGGCAGACCCATCATTCACTACATGTAGGCGTGTGCACACATACTGCTCCACCATGTTGGGGAAATGCTGCCTCCTGCTAAGACATTCTATATGAGCTGCTGGTGCTGCTGTTTGTTGTGGCGTGCTGACAAAGCTTTTCCACATTTCGGCCATGCTAACCCTGCCTTCTGAGGTGCTGGTGGTGCCCTGGTTGCGTTGGCGACTTCTTCCTCCTCCTCCTCTGCCTTGGCCTTGTGCTTCCACTGTGGCCCCACTGTCAGGTGGGAATGCCAGCAAAAACGCGTCTACCAGCTTGTACTCGCGCATCTTGCGATCACGCTCCAGTGAGTGAATTAAGGACGGTACGTTGTCCTTGTAATAGGGATCCAGCAGCGTGGCCACCCAGTAATCAGCACAAGTTAGAATGTGGGCAACTCGGCGGTCGTTGTGGAGACACTGCAGCATGTAATCGCTCATGTGTGCCAGGCTGCCCAGAGGCAACGAAAGGCTGTCCTCTGTGGGAGGTGTATCATCTGTATCCTCTGTATCCCCCCAGCCACGCACCAGTGATGGCCATGAGCTGGCCTGGGTGCCACCCTGCTGTGAACATGGTTCCATCTCCTCCTCTATCTCCTCCTCCTCATCCTCCAGAACTGTGCCCTTGCTGGACAATTGTGTACCTGGCGTTTGTGGGTGCAAGAACCCACCCTCGGAGCCACTTGTGAATGACTGAACTGAAAGCCTTGGAAATGATCCCTCTTCCTCCTCCTCCTCCTCCTGTGCCACAGTCTCTTCCATCATCACCCGAATCGTTTTTTGAAGGAGGCATAGAAGTGGGATAGTTAAGCTGACAACGGCGTCATCGGCACTGGCCATGTTGGTGGAGTACTCAAAACAGCGCAACAAGGCACACGGGTCTCGCATGGAGGCCCAGTTATTGGTGGTGAAGTGGTGCTGTTCCGCAGAGCGACTCACGCGTGCGTGCTGCAGCTGAAACTCCATGGCCTGCTGCTGCTCGCACAGTCTTTCCAGCCACACATATGGTCAGGTCACATATGAGGCGGTGAGCGGGAAGGCCGAAGTTACGCTGCAGCGCTGACAGGCGAGCAGCAGCAGGGTGAGAACGCCAAAAGTACGCACAGACGGCCCGCACTTTCTGCAGCAGCTCTGACATATCGGGGTAATTTTTAAGGAACCTCTGCACCACCAAATTCAGCACATGCGCCAGGCAAGGGATGTGCGTCAAACTGGCTAGGCCCAGAGCTGCTATGAGATTTCGCCCGTTATCGCACACCACCAGGCCGGGTTTGAGGCTCGCTGGCAGCAACCATGCTCCTCCACAACTCCTGCGCGGTGTGTAGTTTTTCCTCCAAACAGGCAAGTTTTAAAACTGCCTGCTATCGTTTACCCCTGGCTGTGCTGAAGTTGGTGGTGAAGGTGTTACGCTGACCGGATGAGGAGGCGGTAGAGGATGAGAAAGCGGAGTAGGAGGAGTTAGGAACAGGAGGCAAACTGAAGCGCCCTGCAATCCTCGGTGGTGGAAGGACATGCGCCAAATTGCTATCCGCCTCAGGCCCATCCGCCACTGCATTTACCCAGTGTTCCGTTGTGACCGTGCTTACTGGAGCCAGAGACCTTTCTTGGTTTTAAAGGTGTCTACCCCACTACAGCTCGTGCTTTGCACTTAGATGCCTGATCATGCAGGTTGTGCTCAGGTTGAGAAGGTTTATGCCTCGCTTCAGGCTATGATTGCACAGGGTGCAAACCACTCGTGTCCTGTCATCAGCACATTGTCTGAAGAACTTCCACGCTAGAGAACTCCTTTGAGCTGGCTTTGGTGCGCTCGGTCCCTTGCTGCGTTGGGCAGTAGCAGGCGTAGTGTCTAGGGCACGGCCGCTCCGCTTCTGCACCCTGTTCCCTCTTCTGCTGTGCTGGTGGCTCTGTGCGACCACCGCCTCTTCCTCCAAACTACTCAGGTCACCTGCATGACCTTCATTTCATGTGGGGTCGAGGACCTCATCGTCCTCCACATCATCTTCCACCCAGTCTTCACCCCTGCCCTCCTTGTCGGTCTCCACAATTCTGAGTGCCGCAGCAGTTGGCACCTGCGTTTCGTCATCATCGGAGACGTGCTGCAATGGTCCTTCCATGTACTCATCTTGAGAAATAAGTGGTTGGGCATCGCTGCACTCAATCTCTTCCACTTCTGGGGCAGGGCTAGGTGGATGGCCCTGGGAAACCCTGCTGACAGAGTCATCAAAAAGAAGAAGAGACTGCTGCATGACTTGGGGCTCAGACTGCTTGCCTGATTTGCAAGGGGGTGAGATGAAAGACGGTTGGACATCGGCTGAAGGTGCCAACTCTTACCTTTCTGCAGTAGACTGGGTGGGAGACAATGTGAAGGAACTGGAGGCACTGTCAGCAACCCAATCTACTATCGCCTGTACTTGTTCTTGCCTCAACACTTGTAGAGGCGCATGATGCCCTACCAAATACTGCTGCAGGTTCTGTCGCCTACTCACACTTGAGGAAGGTGTTTCACTTGTGCGTGCAGCTGGCACAGATCGACCACGTCCTCTCCTTGCAACAGGAGCTCTACCAGCAGCACCACGACCCAGGCCACAGCCCCTATTTGACGTTCTCCTCATATTTCTGTAATTTATGATCTTGCCCTAAAGAGGTGTTTATTGAACAAAACAACAACAGTATCGCATGGGTGTATCTCACAGTCAAATATGCAAACTATGGCGCAATTTAATTTTTTTTACCCCAAAAGGGTGTTTATTAAATAGCGGAATAGAAAAACAGTATACAAATACAACGGGTGTATCTCACAGTCAAATATGCAAAGTATGCCGCAATTTAATTTTTTCCCCCCCAAAAGGGTGTATAGCGGAATAGAAAAAAGTATATAAAAAGGTGTATCTCACACGTACAAACACAGACTAGGCCCCGATTACAATTTTTTGTACCCTAAAGGGAGGATGAGGAAGAGGAGTAGGAGGAGTTCAGAACAGGAGGAAAACTGAAGCACCCTGCAATCCTCGGCGGTGGAAGGAGATGCGCCAAACAAATTTTAAAGGTATATATCACACGTACCAATACAGACTATGCCGCAATTTAATTTTTTTCACCCCAAAAGGGTGTATATTGAATAGCGGAATAGAAAAAATTTTATAAAAAGGTGTATCTCACACGTACAAACACAGACTAGGCCCAGATTACAATTTTTTGTACCCTAAAGGCAGGATGAGGATGAGGGAGAAGAGTAGGAGGAGTTCGGTACAGGAGGCAAACTGAAGCACCCTGCAATCCTCGGTGGTGGAAGATGCGCCCAAAAAATTTGAAAGGTGTATCTCACATGTACCGATACAGACTATGCCGCAATTTAATTTTTTTTACCCCAAAAGGGTGTAGATTGAATAGCGGAATAGAAAAAAAGTATATAAAAAGGTGTATCTCACACGTACAAACACAGACTAGGCCCCGATTACAATTTTTTGTAGCCTAAAGGCAGGATGAGGATGAGGAAGAGGAGTAGGAGGAGTTCGGAACAGGAGGCAAACTGAAGCGCCCTGCAATCCTTGTCGGTGGAAGATGCGCCCAAAAAATTTGAAAGGTGTATCTCATACGTATCAATACAGACTATGCCCAAAAGGGTGTATATTGAATAGCGGAATAGAAAAAAGTATATAAAATTTGTGATTTTTTAATAGCACATGTGAACACAGCAGTGTCTTATGTTTTATGTCACGGTCAGCAGCAGGCTATGAAGGGAAAAAAAAAAATCCCCTTTAAATTTGTAATTTTTAAATAGCAGATTAGTACAGACTATGCCGCAATTTAATTTTTTTTACCCCAAAAGGGTGTATATTGAATAGCGGAATAGAAAAAAGTACCGTATTTTCCGGCGTATAAGACGACTGGGCGTATAAGACGACCCCCCTATTACATGATCTACCGGTAATACTTATACTTAGGTTACCTTGGAGATATTATACTCAGCGTATAAGACGACCCCCCATTATTGGGGGATTTTTTTGAGGTTCAAAAGTAGTCTTATACGCCAGAAAATACAGTATATAAAATTGGTGATTTTTCAAAAGCACATGTGAACACAGCAGTGTCTTATGTTTTATGTCACGGTCAGCAGCAGGCTATGAAGGGAAAAAAAAAAATCCCCTTTAACTTTGTAATTTTTAAATAGCAGATTAGAACAGCACTCTGTAGTAAAATATAGCTGAACGCTGCACACAACAGACTGATAAAAATATATTTTTTTCTCCCTCCTCCTCAGTGGGCTCAAGTGAGGGCAAAAAGATTGTTCACTGCAATACCCCCCACACAGCAAAATCGATGTAGATCACTAACGGACGATTGTTCTGTCCTGTGTCTCCTAATCTATCCCTGCCTAATCTCTCCAGCCTGTCCCTAAAATGCTCAAATATCTTTCCCTGCCTACACTCCGACCTGTCCCTGCATTCTTTTCGGGCACAATGTTGTTTTACCCTGTCTGTCCCTAATCAGCAGCAGCCAGCACCGTTATGTGTGCTCTCTCCCTACACTACAGCAGACTGACGCAATGCGCGCTGTGTCTCGAGCTTATAAAGACCTGGGTCACATGCTTCAGCTGGCCAATCACAGCCATGCCATTAGTAGGCATGGTTGTGATGGCTTCTTTGGCACACCAGTTAAACGCTTGTTGATTGGCTGTTGAAAGCCCGCCATTAAAAGCGCGCCATTACATACAAAACAGGAAATAAAATTACCAAACATGGATTTTAAACCCGAACATACAGTAAAGTTTTCGGGTCCGTGTCCGGGTAGCAAAAATCCAATTATCCGATAGGGACTCGAATAATACAGTCCGTGTTCGCTCAACACTAATTGACAACAGTCATACAAGTTATTTTTGAAATACAAAGATTTTTATGACTAGGTTATGATCGCACACTACTTGTCAACAGATAATTAAGATTTGTTATTTAGGTAAAGTTTGAGTTAGTTTGGACCTTTTATAAAAAAAGAAATTCAAACAATGAAATTTGATGTAGAAACCAAAACTAAATTAGTATAGTAAAAAAAAGAAATAAGGGAAAACAAAATTAGACAAGACCACCATCCTATTAGTTATAAGTCATCATCAATCTATATACTGAGCTAAAGTCAGTGTTTTACGGAGAAGTTTCTGAAAATGTAAATACCCACATTGGCATCTGTCCAGGAATTGGTGAGTGGAATCAGAGGAATATGCAAAGAACTTTTCATATAGATGTTGAGCTTTGACTCTAGCTATTACATAGTTACATAGTTACATAGTTTGTGAGGTTGAAAAAAGACATCAGTCCACCCAGTTCAACCTATGATGTGTGTGTGTTTGCTGTTAACCGTACATTGTATACCCCTGTATGTTGTGGTCTTTAAGGTGCCCATCTAATAGTTTTTTGAAACTATCGATGCTCCCTGCTGATACGACTGCTTGTGGAATTCCACATCCTTACTGCTCTGACAGTGAAGAACCCCTTACGTATTTTAAGGTTGAACCATTTTTCCTCTAGTTTTAGTGAGTGGCCATGTGTCTTATTGTATTTCCTTTCTCTGAAAAGTTTCTTCCTTATGCTAGGGTCGCCAGTACAGTATTTGTACATTGATATCATATCCCCCCTCAAGCGTCTCTTCTCCAGAGAGAATAAGTTCAGTGCTTGTAGTCTTTCCTCGTAGCTGATGTCCTCCATTCATCTAATTATTTTTGTTGCCTTTCTCTGGACTTTCTCCAGTTCCAGCATATCCTTCCTGAGGACCGGTGCCCAGAACTGGACAGCATACACCAGAGTCTTGTAGAGTGGGAGAATAATTTATTTATTTCTGGAGTGAATCCCCTTTTTATACATGCCAGTATTCTGTTGGCTTTGCTTGCAGCGGCTTGGCATTGCATGCCACTACCAAGCCTGTTGTCCACTAGTACCCCCAGGTCCTTTTCCATCTTAGATTCACCCAGAGGTTTCCCCCCTAGTAAGTAGCTTGCTTTCGTATTTCTGACGCCCAAGTGCATTACTTTACATTTTTCAACATTAAACCTCATCTGCCATGTAGATGCCCACCCCATTATTTTGTTCAGGTCCGCTTGTAAGGTTTCCACATCCTGCATAGAAGATATTGGCCTGCTTAGTTTAGTATCAGCCGCAAATACCAAGATTGTGCTAGATATCCCCTCCTCTAGATCATTTATGACAGGACAGAACCTTGGGGGACCCCACTTTCCACACCCGCCCAATCCGAGTACTTCCCATTAATCACCACCCTCTGTACTCTCCCCTGGAGCTAGTTTTCTATCCAGGTACTCACCCTATGGTCCATACCTACATTCCTTAGTTTGTACAGTAAGCGTCCACATCCACAGATTTTCCTTTATCTAGGTAGCAGCTCACTTCATCGTAGAAGGTTAATAGATTGGTCTGGCAAGAACGATTTTTCATGAATCCATGCTGATTACTACTAATAATAACATTTTCATTACTAAAGTCTTGTATGTGGTCCCTTAAAGAGGTTGTAAACCCCATTTTTTTTTCTTTTTGCAACCTGAAAGAGAAACACATAATGAGCTAGTATGCACCACATTTCATTATGAAATACTTACCTTAGAACGAGCCCCCGCCGTGCCGTCCGCTTACCTGTATGACAGGCGACATGTCCAGTCGCCCGTCTTCCGGGATCGCGCCATCCGGCCATCTGATTGGCCGGAGCCGCGGTGATGCCACTCCAGCGCACGAGCACGGGAGCCGACGGTCACGGCACGGGGCTCTGAAGAAACTGCACCAGCGGCCGTTCCTTCAGAGCGCATGCGCCAGTGACGTCACTGGCTGCATGTAAGGTAAATATCTCCTAAACGGTGCATGTTTAGGAGATATTTACAGTACCTATAGGTTAGCCTTAATATAGGCTTACCTATAGGTACAAGTTACAGAGGCCTGCCTTGTCCATAGCTCCATTATTAATATCATCCCTCATATTTACCTGTACACTGTTCTTAATATACAGACATACCCCTCCCCCTTTTTTACCTTCTCTATCTCTGCGATAAAGGGAATATCCCTGAATGGTCGCCATTAGGGATGATCGAACGGTTCGGCATTTTTTTGGGTTCTTTGCAGTCAGGAAAAACATCTGAACTTGTGTATAGTGGTACTGTGCACAAGTTCTGATGTTTTGCCTGCCTCCAAAAACTCCCGAAAAATGCCAGCAAAAACACACCTGGGCATTTTTTTTTTGACGATAGCGTTTTTTTTGGGGTTCTTTTGAGGCAGGCAAAACATCTGAACTTGTGTATAGTGGTATATATACACACATAATTACATGTATATAGACACCTAGCCATATATAGGTGTGATAGTAGCAGAAATATAATACTGTAAATGATTTCATTAGCGCAAGTATATATTTCTGCTACTATCACACCTATATATGTCTAGGTGTGTATATAAATATATGTATGTGTGTATATACACCACTATACACAAGTTCAGATGTTTTGCCTGCCTCAAAAGAACCCCAAAAAATGCCAAAAAAATGCTAGCGTCAAAAAAAAAAATGCCCAGGTGTGTTTTTGCTGGAATTTTTGGGGGGTTTTTGGAGGCAGGCAAAACATCAGAACTTGTGCACAGTACCACTATACACAAGTTCAGATGTTTTTCCTGACTGCAAAGAACCCAAAAAAATGCCTGCTATTAAACCGGCAAGGTGTGAAAACTCCTGTGCTGAAAGTGTTCTAATTTTGTGTCTGGGGGGTCTAAAAGGTGTACCTGTGAAGTTTCAGCTCTGTAGCATGTCCAGAACCAGAAAAAAAAGATCATATAGGTGTAAAAGGAGGGTCCCACATCCCTGTTCTACTGAAAAATTATCTTTTTTTTTTTCATGGTTCTGGACATGCTACAGAGCTGAAACTTCACATGTACACTTTTTAGACCCCCCAGATACTAAATCCAAAATCAAAAAATCTCTCTTTTTTTTTTTTTCAATAATTGGCTTTTTTATCAAAAATGACAATTTTTAAGAACTTTTTTTTGTTTGATTAATAGTTAATGGGGCATGACCCAGAACCCTAGGGACTTTTTAGGGGCATTTATTGGGTTTTCAGGCTTAAAAATGGTGTTTTTTGATTACTGAAGTTCGGGTCCCATTGATTTCAATGGGGTTCTGAAATCCGGGCCGAACTCTCGGGAAGTTCGGATGTTCTGGCCGAACCGAACTTTTCAAAAGTTCGATCATCCCTAGTCGCCATCCAATCATGAGAGTTGTCGAACCAAGTCTCTGTTATCCCCACAAAGTCCTCCTCATACATCAGCAGCTCCAGCTCTCCCATCTTGCTGGCCAGGCTTCTGGCATTGGTATACAAACCTCGTAATTTTGACCGGATGCATACCATATCCTTATTTGATGATACATTGGGTGCATTAGAGGTTTTCCATTTTGAGGTGATGGTCAGGCGGGCTGCAATAAGTAAATGTGTGACCAAGCATCT
Organism: Pelophylax lessonae; assembly: GCF_965119305.1. Classification (NCBI taxonomy): domain Eukaryota; kingdom Metazoa; phylum Chordata; class Amphibia; order Anura; family Ranidae; genus Pelophylax; species Pelophylax lessonae. The sequence continues at coordinate 459,342,970 of NC_138771.1, read as the reverse complement.
GTATTGTGTAGGTATATTTTAGATTTTTAAATTTAGAAGGGCTAATGATGGTTCTGGAGGAGAAAGGACTTCAGTGACAGATGACATTAGGGAAAATACTGATCTCCAGAAACTCCTCAAACATTTGCACTCCAACATTAGGTGTATTAGTGTGTCCTTCGAGGCACAGTTCCTCCAGCAAAAATTGGTAGCATCTTTGAAAATGTGTGATAGTCATTACAGGTGTTAAATAGCTCCTATGTAGGAGTTTCAGAGCTATATCCCAATGGTTCACATAATGAGAATATTTATAGCTAGATTGGATAGCCTTATTCCACTTATGCAAGGCTAAAGTTGGTTTTAGATCTTTCTCCCAATTTAGCATACTGGTGGTTTTTGTAGGAGTATAAGCGTTTTGGAGTTTCGAGTTAAACCAAGAAAGACCCTTAGGTTTTGGTAAGAATTGGTTAGGTATTCCCATAAATCAGCCTGTAGTATAAATGGGTGTCCAGGTTTTTAATGTGATAATGTTGTAATTGGGGATGTACATAAGAGTTAGCTTCTAGGCAAAATGTAATTAGTTCTTGATAAGTGTTTTCTTTATTGACAAGATCACTATGTAGTCTTATGAAAGGAATGAGGTATTGTATGTTCCTAGAGGAAGGTCTTTACAGAGTTGGGGTATACCTTGGGTGATTTAATCATGTAGCGTGCCCCATGCGGTTAGAGTGGCATCAGTTGAAGGGAATGGCGGGTAAAATAGCCTTTTTCAATATGAACCCATAATTTATCGGCCTCTTTGTCGAACCAAGCTTTAGATTGGTATAATAAGGCTGCATGGTAAAATTTACGTATGTTGGGAAACCCTGCTCCTTCTAACTGGTGCTGTTTAAGTAAGAAAGAGAATGAAAGTTTGGGCATTTTACCTTTCCATAGAAATTTTCTAAACATTTTGTTTGCTGTGGAGAAGAAAGTATCCAGTAAGTATATGGGGATAGTAAGGAAATAGTAGATTAGTTCTGGTAATAAAGTCATTTTTAAGGATGCTATCTTTCCAAGCCAGGTGAATTAATGTGAGGAAATATGCTCTAAGTTTTTTTTGATTATTGTGTTCAAGAGGGAGAGATAGTTGTTTTCATATGTGCGAATAGTGAAAAATGAAAGGGTAACCCCTATGTATTGAAGATTCTGTGTAGCCCACTGAATGGGAATCTTGTTTTTATAGGCAGAATGGAGGACTTTGATGCATTGAGTTTATAGTAACACTGATCCAAATATTTCCAATATTTGTTGTACCCTCACCAGGGAGTTGTTAAGGTTAATACCACATCATCAGCAAAAAGGCCAATCTTATGGTCCTTTTCAGCTATGGTAACACCTTTGACAGGGTCATCCGCTCTAGCGAAAAGATCAATGGGGACAGTGGTTCTATAAAATTTCTTCCACATGGCGTTAGATGTATATACAGTTGCCACTGACACTGTGTAGAGCACCAATATCGCTGAGAATATAGGGCATATGAATCCAAATTTATTAAGCATTACTCCGAAGTACCCCCAGTGAACCCGATCAAATGCTTTTTCAGCATCAAGTGTCAGGAACACTGTTGGCAGTTTTCGAGTTTCTACTACATTGAGCAAATTGCACATTCTACGGGTACCATCTGAAGCCTGCTGACCCTTTACAAAGCCCTCTTGGTCTGCTTTCATTAAGTGTGGAGTAATTTCTGCTAACCTTTTAGCTGAAATATTGGCATAGATTTTTAGATCGCTATTTAGTAGCAAAAGTTTTGAGGAATATCCGGCTTCTTACCTGGCTTGGGAAGGACCACTATAACTGCTTGGAGCATCTTCTCAGGGAAGGAAGAGGAGGCAACAGCACCACTGAAGCATTTTCGCATATGTGGTACTAGTATAGTTTTTAAAGCCTTGTAATATTCAGCAGAGAAGACGTCTACACCTGATGATTTATTAGGGGGTAATGAGTGGATGGCCTGAAGGATTTCTTTGTCAGAGAAGACAGAGTTTAAAGTCTGTAGCATAGTGTCACAGACAGTTGGTAGTTTAACTGACCGTAAAAAGTTATTATTGTCAGCTTCTGAAGGTTGGGGCATAGAAGGGTCAGATTGTAAATTATATAGGCCCTCAAAATACTTACAGAAAGTATTGGCTATCGCTGTATGTAGGGTGATGTACAGTTTTGTGTGTACTGGGGTCAGTTATGTGTGGTAGCTTCGCATGCTGTTGTTTTTTGTGAAAATACCAAGCAAAAATTCATTTGAAGGAATTGGAAGAAATAGGAGGGAAAATTAGGGAAATATTTAGTAAAAAAATCAAGAAACTATACATCTTATCCAAAAAATTATTTTACGAATTCAGTAATAAGAGTGGGAAATTTCTTGCTAGGACCCTTGCCACACAAAAAGGCCAAAATAGTATTCATCAAATTTCTGATTCAGTGGGTAATAAAAAACAGTCAAACATCGACATAGCACAAGAATTCACTATATATTATGAAAAACTCTACAACCTACCACCTGAACACAACTCTCTCACTAAACACAATTTCTAGATCCAAGATTATTGAAGAATACATCAGAGATAATGGCTTTTCACCCTTGACCAGGCAACAATCAGATAAAATAGATGGACCACTTACAAAAGAAGAATTTCTTATTGCAATACAACAAATGAAACCTGGGAAAAGTCTGGGGCCAGACGGTTTCTCTTTAGCGTATTATAGAATGTTTTCTAATATTCTAACTAAGCCTTTCTTACAAACCTTTAACAAATTAGCTGACCACAAATCTAATCATTCGAGTCTACTGGAAGCACATATTTTGGTGATACCAAAACCATGAAAGGATCCCTCATTAGTACAGAATTACCGCCCAATATCCTTATTAAATGTTGACCTAAAGATTTTCGCAAAAATTCTTGCCAACAGACTGATTGACTTTATCCCCTCCCTAATCAATTTGGGTCAGGTAGGCGTTGTCCCGGGGCGGGAGGCCAGGGACAACACAATCAAGGCTCTGAATATCCATCACCTAATCTCGTCAACAAAGCAAAAAGGTTTCATGCTTTCGTTAGATGCCGAGAAAGCCTTTGACAGGCTAACTTGGGACTACCTAGGGGCAATTCTTGAATCTATTGGATTGGGACCCAGACTCATTGCCTTTGTGTTGTCCCTGTACTCCCGTCCTTCAGCTAAAGTCCGGATTAATGGTTCGCTCTCCAAACCTTTCACAATTAGTAATGGTACACGTCAAGGATGCCCCTTATCACCTCTATTATTTATCCTCACACTCGAACCACTCTTAAACAGTATTAGGAGAAATCCTGACATCTCTGGCATAAAAACCCCTTCACACCACTACAAAGTGGTAGCATACGCTGATGACATTTTAATATTTCTTTCCAACCCGGTAATATCCCTCCCAAATCTCCAAAAAGAACTTCAACTACTCCAATATATTGCAAACGTTAAAATAAACAAGTCTAAATGCGAGACACTAAACATCTCTCTTACCGATTCCCAAGTTAACAATCCAAGTTAACAATTGCAAAAAATCATTCCCTTTCACATGGAAAACTGAATCCATCACCTATTTGGGGATAGAAATTCCACACAAACTACAAGACTTATACAAAATGAATCATACGGTCAAATCACAAACAATTTTTCAAAACCTCAAAAAATGGCATCAAGCACATTTTTCAGGGTTTGGTAGGGCTGCCATAGTAAAAATGAATGTATTGCCCCATATACTATATCTTTTTCAAACAATACCTATCCAAATTCCCTCTAGTTTCTTCTCCTCCATCAAGAGAGCAATCAGAACCTTAATTTGGCAACATAAATCCCCACGCATAAAATTCTCAACACTAACCAGACCTAAAACAAAAGGAGAAATGGGAATTCCAGATATCCTGCTCTACTACAAAGCATCACACCTCCTACAAATAGTAGACTGGCACACTCAATCACAGAAAAAAGACTGGGTGGAGTATGAAAATACTTTCACTAAACTTCCTATCCAATGCACACTGTGGATTTCATATCCTGAATTACCAATCTCGCTGAAACATCACCCTCTCATTGATCCCACTATACGCTGTTTTCACTCTTCCAACTCCAAATACTCTTTGACATGACAACTTGGTCCCTTAACCCCGATCCTACACAATCCTCTCTTTCCTCCAGGCCAAAAATGTCACTCATTACACAACACTCCATATGACATGGGTCTACAGATATTCCACCTATTGCAAAATGGGAAATTGCCATAACACCCCGAGCTAAAAGAGAAGCTTCAAGACACTTCATTAACGTTCTGGGAATATGCTCAACTACATCATTTCATCATCCCTATAATTAAAAAATCAAGCTCCCAACAATCAAATTTTTACGAAGTTTGAAAAATTATGCATTGCATCTTTTCCACAACAACACTTGCTATCTAAAATTCATGCACTACTCTGGGACACATGCTCTACGCATCTAGGCAAACTGAGTGACAATTGGAATGAAGCTCTAAATACAGAGATTCAAGAACAACATTGGGAAAAAAATTATAGGAATATCCTCAAAGGATCGATAAATGTATCCATACAGGAGAATAATTACAAAATCCTCACAAAATGGTACCGCACTCCATATTTACTAAATAAATTTAATCCCGAAATCTCTGACCTTTGTTGGCGTTGTAAAACACAATCTGCAGATATGCTTCATATCTGGTGGACATGTCCATCCATCAAACCATTTTGGAACGTGGTCCGTCAATGCATCACAAAAATAACAAACCAAACCATTGAGCTACTACCAGCTCATTTCCTCTTACATCACTTTCCTGACCCTCCACCTAGATACTTTAGATCGTTACCCATGATAATGATCAATGCTACAAAGTTATGCATCCCCAGACTATGGGGCACTTCTCAAATACCCTCATTACAAACCTGGTTACTCCAAATCGAGAAGATTTCAGAAATGGAGGAACTGATCGCCACCGCACATGATAACCCTATCTGTTATGCTGATATTTGGAAAAATTGGATCTCTTTTCGTAATTCATCTGATTTTCAAAAACTGATTAATGTTCCACTAAATTGAGATATTCTCTGCCATAACAACATTTCATTTAGGCTCGGTTCACACTGGGGCGGCACGACTCCTTACTACTTCGGGGGCATTCTCATGCACCACGACTTCGGAGCGACTTGCATGGACTTCACATAATGGAAGTCTATGCAAGTCGCTCCGAGGTCGCCCAGAAGTAGTACAGGACCCTTTTTCTAAGTCGGAGCGACTTGTGTCGTTTCTATTAGAACGGGTCCTGTAGCAGTCAATGGACCGCGAGGGAGTGCGACTTGTCAGGCTGACAAGTCGCCTGACAAGTCGCGCTAGTGTGGATCGAGACTTATAGTTCTATTTGATGTATATCTTCTCCCACTTATCATAAACAGATCTGATTGATATAAGAAAGAACAGCTTTTGGATTGATATCCCCCCTTACTTCTCCTACCCCCTTCATTCCCCTCCTTGTGCCTGTAACAGGGATATATATCTCTCCCCTTTATCCTCCTGGATTCAATAATTTGTTCTTTGTTATTAATGGTTTTTCACAACAAATTATTATCTGTACTATTAATGATTCATGTATAGACTATTTACCACAATGTTCACAATGTAATGCTCTGTTTTTGTTATACCCTGTTTCTTCAATAAACTTTTTGGAAAAAAAAAGAAAATAGGTAGCCAAGTATTTACCAGCCCTGTTCTCTTGGGTGTAGTACAATGCTTTAGATTTCTGTAAAAGTTTTTGATGGTCAGACTCAGAAATCAAGAGAAATCTAATTTCTTGTCTGCATTGAAATAATGCGGATTGAACTAGGAGGGTAGGGTTAGACTTGTGTTGGGACTCAAGTGTTTTGAGTTTAGCTAGTGACATAGATAGTGCATATGCTCTCCTCTTCTTTTCCAGGGAAGCTGCTTGATTTAACAGGCCCCTACAATACGCTTTATGAGTGCACCATAGGGAAAAGACATTTGTTTCAGGTACATCATTACATTAAAAAAGCTCATTGATGGGGGCATGGCGACCGCCGAAAGATATGGCCGCTTAGTCTGAGCGCTCCTGTGTGATCCCGGTTGTATCCACATCCACACGCATCTACAGCGTCCTCCGAGCCATTCCACAACCAGGTACGGACGGCGGAACACCTTGTCCGCACCATGGCGCAATGGAGAAGGCGATCCACAACGGTCCCAGTGAAAAAACTGTCCGACTTTTTCCCGGCCGTAACCGCCAAAATGGTGGCGGAGACACAAGCTACGGCCGCGCACACCATCCTCTAGCGGCCAGTGCCCCCCGGAACTCCGGGAGGCAGACCTCTATCTACCCGCGCTGCTACACGATCCGTCCATGGCCCAGAGGGACAATCTACAGTGCTCAGGGGACTCTTCACCTCCCACGCCTTCCTCTCAAAGCCCTGCAAAATCCAGGCCCAGGATGGAAATTAGGCACCCTGCACAATCAGCATTATCAATGGAGGTGAGCTCAGACCAGAACCCTCCCCTGCCTCACCCACCTGTCCCAGACCTCTTCTCTTCCTTCCAAAATACTGGGCAGCCTGTGTCTGATACTACCATCACGGATATGCTGACTATGCTCCACACCTCCCAACAGGCCAACATTATCACAGCCATGTCACGCTGCCAAAGAGAAATCACAGACTTAGGGAGAGAGTCCACACTGTGGAAAACAAAATGAGCAAATTTACTACTTCATATAACGCTCTGGTTGACTCACATGGGCTATTCCAGGAAGACATGCACCGCATATAAACCAAACTGGCCGACCTCGAGGACAGGTCGAGGCTCAACAATTTAAAAATCAGAGGAATCCCTGAATCCGTGACCCCCAATCAACTGCCTCACTATGTCCGTGACCTCTTCAAAACGGTAATTCCTGAATTATCCAACTCTGACCTAAATATCAACAGGATCCACCGCATCCTTAAGCCTTCTTTCCTTCCACAAGAAGTCTTGCGTGATGTCCTTATGCGCATCCACTTCTTCCAAGCCAAGGAACGGATCCTGGAAGCCTTCCGCCGCAAAGACCACCTCCCGCACCAAGTATCCTCGCTACAAGACTTGCCCGACTACTCACAACATACGCTTCAACTTCGGAGAAACTTGAACTCCGTTACAAAAGCTCTATGGAACAATCGCATAATCTACAAATGGAAATACCCCGCCAAGCTTTGCATTACTCACCAAGGCTCCACTTCCTATGCCTCCACCTTGGACGAGGGCCTCCACCTCCTCTGACAATGGGGAATTGTGCCAGATCCCCCAACTCCCTCACATGCTCACAAGGCCCCCGCTCCTCACCATGTCCAACCGGACTGGCAAGTTGTCTCCAGGAGGTCTAGAACCTCACACAGCCAATCCCAAGTGACGCACCGGCTCTTTCAACATGGGATCATCGGGCCCCTCTCAGGGAACAGAGTACCACCCACCGTACTCTATCCCCCACCAGCTTTGCAGCCTATGTTGCTCCTTTGGTCCTCGCGGACCCTGTTTTTTTATGTACTTTATTTGTTGTTTTACCATACTGCTGGTTCCTTTTGTCTTTTTATAACACCCTTTTTTGCAGTCTACCCTCCTCAAGGACTCACGACATAGCAACAGCTCGTCCAGAACTTTATGGCATCCACCGCTCCTCAGCCAAGTCACGCAGAACCAAAGTCTCCACTGGACTGCTCACAATTCTTCTTTTTTTGGATGAACTGTGTAAGTGGCTTTTTCTCACTACCTTCCCCCCAGGCCCGGATGGGCTTACACTCCAGCTGCCACACCAAAATCTACTGGTCAATCCCCCTCTCCCTGGTATAACCCTTCAGCGCATCAGGTACACTCCGTACTACCCACTGTACCTAAATGCCCCTGAATTGTTTATCTCTTAATGTTAAGGGGTTGAACCACCCCGCCAAAAGGTTTTCGCTATGGTCAGAAGCTATTCGCTCTAAAGCAGATATAGTCGCCGCACAGGAAACACACTTCCATAGGGACAAGGCACCCCCATGTCACCATGAGAGGTATTCCGCATGTTTTTCTGGCATCGACCCCTGCCAAAAAAAGGGGTGTTTTGTTAGCAATTGCAGACTCTGTCTCCTTCACCGCCTCTAAGGTGGTGACGGACAGAGACGGAAGATATGTGATTCTTATCTGTCTTATTGATAACTGTCCTTATACCATTGTCAATGTGTATGCCCCCAATACACACCAACTACACTTCTTAGGGAAACTTTGGGTTAAAATCAACAAATTGAAACAAGGGAGATTAATTGTATGTGGTGACTTCAACCTGGTGGTAGACCATTCCCTAGACTCCTCTAGTAAGCGGCCGTCCCGTCTACCTACCCTCGCCTCTCCTTCTCCCCACGACATGGTTCCTACTCAAGAATAGATATGTTCTTGGTAGATCTACAGACCCTTCAAGCTGTTACCGACATAGCGATCTCCCCCATAACGTGGTCGGACCATGCTGCTATCCACATGACTGTCAACACAGCCCCCTGCACTCCCTCAACTTATATTTGGCGTTGCAACAATTCCCTTTTGACCGACCCTGACTCCATCGCATCCCTCACCACTCAACTAAAGGAATTCTTCACGATTAACAATACATCAGATGTCTCCCCAACCATGTTATGGATGACCCATAAGGCATATGCCAGAGGCCTCCTAATTCAACTAGGCTCGAAACTAAAAAAACGGTTCACCTCCCCTGCCCTCCTATCCAAATTAACATCCCTAAGACTTGACCTCCGTAGACTCCTATGGGAGAAACATGACAAATTACTGGCTCGCCTCCGTCTCCGGTATTACACATCACACAACAAAGCGGGAAAGTCTTGCTTACAGACTAAAAGCACGTAGGACCAAAACTAAAATCACCTCCATTACACATCCCCACACTGGCACCTCTCTACTTCATCCTCAGGCCATTGCAGACACATTTGTGGATTACTAAAGTTCCCTCTATAACTTGAAACTAGACGCATCTACCCCACAACCTGCGGAAGTGGACATCCAAACCTTTCTGAGTCACCTTAAACTCCCTATACTTACCCACAGATGCTTCTTTTCTCAATGCTCCCATTACCCCACAAGAACTTCTGCACACTATTAAATCTCTCCCTCTTAACAAGTCCCCGGGCCCAGACGGACTTACAAATGAATACTTTCCCTCACTTCATGAAAAGCTATCCCCTATTATCCTCAAAATGTTCTCGGACACTATAGAATCCCAAGCCTTCGCTCCAGAGATGCTCCAGGCCCACATCGTAACCCTCCCCAAACCAGGTAGACCCCCCACAACCCCTGCCAACTTTCGCCCTGTTTCTCTACTAAACACAGATGTCAAGCTGTACGCCAAACTTCTGGCGAATAGATTGGCTGTGGTGTTACCAGCTCTGATAGGCCCAGATCAAATGGGGTTTGTCAAGGGTAGACAGGCCCCAGACGCCACCAGAAGAGTGGTCAATCTAATCCACCAGGCGGAGCGTGCTCGAATGCCTTCTCTGCTTCTATCTATAGATGCAGAGAAGGCATTCGACCATGTCCACTGGGGGTATATGAGGGCGTTCCTCACTAAGTTTGGTTTTTCAGGTCCAATGGCATCGGCCATCTTTGCACTCTACTCATCCCCATCAGCCAAAGTTCTTTCCTCGGGCCTACTCTCTAAATTTTTTTCAATAATAACATAAAAAGGATGCAAAACCAAATCAGAGGACTGGTAGACTTGCTGTGTCAAAGATAACATGACTTATGCATGACTATAGAATACATATCATTGGAGCATCCCAGGATGGGTATTAAAGTAATTTGGAGTGAAAGGCCACACCAGGGGAGATTTCAGATTAAGTATTAGCATGGATCCTCACGTCGGTTGTACAAAATTGTAATCCAATGATGCAGCAGAGCAATTCCACTTACGATGGAAGGATTTAAAGTTGGAGTGTAGATTCAAAGCCAGGCCCAAAAGTTCTGTATTGCAGAGAGCAAGAAGATCAGAGAGCAGTTCTGCAACTGTGGGGGGGGGGGGGGGGGTGTCAATCCAGTGTCTGAGTATTACTTTACGGGCAACCATGAAGCAGGTGAGCAACCATCGTTATTGTTGGGTGAAAATTATACACAGTAATGAGGATTTAAGTGAGTCCAGATGGCCAAATAGCAGAGCAAAAATATTCTTGGGAAGAGTGAGTCCTAGTGAAAGTGAGAAGTGACGTAGTGAAGTGAAGTGAGAAGTGACGTAGAAGACGATCCCAGAAGGTGGAGATAGATGGGCAAAGCCACAGCTTATGGAGAAGAGAAGGATGAGAAGCCTTGCAGAGAGTACAAAGGTGGTGCTGTGCATCTTGACATCACCTGGGGTGGGGAATGTATGCCCTATGGAGAATCTTAAATTGCTGTTCTCTCCAGAATTCGTTGTGTATATGTCGGCGGGTGCTTCGATAACCTGACAGTATAAGGTTGTTTGCCGAGTCCGAATTAAGAACCTCGTTCCAAGGTTTAGCTACTGCCTGTGAGACGTGAGCACCAAGTTCCTCTAGCAACAATTTGTATAGATGCGAGATTTTGTGCCTGCCTTGTAGTATCCAAGTGTCAAGTGTCAAAAACAGATGTCCTGATCCTGAAGCGTCAGGTTGGAAAATTGCATAGAGAGTCCATAAAACCCACACATTGACTAAGATACAAGTGATGAGCTGGAGGAATTCCATAACTTCGAAAAACATCAGAGATGGCAAGAGGTTTCCCAGAAACATTGTCAAATAATTGGGAGAACAGTGTGATGCCCAGCCCAGCCCATGCATGGAAAGCTGCAAATTGCTGTGCCTATGGGAACAGGGGATGGTGATGGATGGGTAAGTAGCGAGAGAGGTTCTGAGGGGCCCCCATCCGTTTCCTCACTTCCCTCCAGGCCTGAACTGTGTCCCTGATAAGAACATTGGTTTTAAGGGAGGGAGGGAGGTCCCTGTGTCCACAGTGCAGCAAGGCAACCAGGTTGTGAGGGGCAGCCATTTGGGACTCTAGTTCAAAATTAGTATATCTTGATTTGGTACCAATCCAGTCCAGACACCCACGTAGGAGACAAACAATGTTGTACAATCTGGTGTTTGGAAGGTCAATACCGCCTGCTCGTTTAGAGAGGTGTAGCTTATGTAAAGCAATGCGGGGACATTGGCCCTTCCACAGAAAGATATTCAAAGCTTTATCAAGCAGTTGAATATCCGTATGTTTGAGGAGGAGTGGGTAAAGTAGTTTTGGGAAGCTAGTCATCTTGTACAAATGACACCTACCAAAGAGTGATAAGGGGAGATTTGCCCAGTTATGTAGTTCCGATATAATTTTATCTATAACTGGGGTAAAGTTAAGATGGTACAGTGATGAGGATGGCGACCTATCTTAACCCCCAGATAAGTAATATGAGTGTTGTAAGGGGGGATGGGTGCGCTGATAGTGTGTTGAAGCTGCTCCCGGTATTCAGTGCTTTTAAATATAAGTGAATGTACAGTATATGTGGTATGGGGTGCGCTAAACAACAAATAAATAATGAATATATAACATATATCAATCTGTGAAACCAAATATTGATACAAATCAATTAAAGGTGAATATATAACATATATCAATCTGTGAAGCCAATTAATGATGCAAATCAAATGGTGCATAAACATAAAAGTTCATGAATGTCCATAAATAATATGTGCAGGTGAGCAGAACTGTATTCTATCCAAATGATACGTGTATCCACCACCGAGTGAAATTCGTCCTTACCAAACGGAAATAAATAAGGTGCAAATATATTTTCTTGTGCTGAAAAATATCCAATCTCCTTGTGAACAAACACCACGTGTAAATCACCAAGAATTAGCCTCTTACCAGATGGTAATAGGTATACACTTATTCAGTGAAACCACCGCCTTGCTTCCTCTTTAAAATCCTGAAGTGGGATGTAGTAGCCGCTCTACCTTTCTTTCTCCACTAGATGGCAACGAGTAACGCTTGTACCAGCAAGAAACACAGCTTCCTCCTTCCTCACAAGCTCACAGAACCACCGTGTATTAAAGGAAAAAGGAGGACTAATAGTGTATTACCCTTGAGATTTATTCAAAACAGTTGATATTGCACTTACAATTAGATGTCTTGTATTCAGCATAAAACATAGGCATACGAATTCCTGCAAAGGCTTGCGGCCGGCTGCAGCATGGACCGCAAGTTGTGTGTGACGTCTGCGCCTCCTAATCTGACCGGTTTCTTCCAATAGGACTTCTACTGAGACAGGAGTACTGGCGCAACGTCACTTCCGCTTTATTTATACAGGTGGAAGCAGATTGTCTAACTTCCGGTGTCTGCAGAGCAGGTATACTCTGGAACTTCTGGCTGATAGCAATTTAAGGCAAATTACTTAAATATGGGTAACTTTCCTTATATTAAAAGGAATGTATACACTATGCCCAGGAAAAGCTTTGTGTATGTTTGTCCTGGGCATAGTGTATCCCAACACTTTGCCCAATGTCATAGAAAAAATCCCAAGAAATTAAAAATCATCGTGATTGAGAAATATACACCACACTGGAGGGAGAGCAATCTGAGGAGGTCTATATCCAGGAGGGAAACCTTCTGGATATATGAGCTCGGATGCTCCAAACCCCGGGGATTCAACATAGAGTGGGACATAAACGCACATATTAACTTTGCAGGAATTCGTATGCCTATGTTTTATGCTGAATACAAGACATCTAATTGTAAGTGCAATATCAACTGTTTTGAATAAATCTCAAGGGTAATACACTATTAGTCCTCCTTTTTCCTTTAATACACGGTGGTTCTGTGAGCTTGTGAGGAAGGAGGAAGCTGTGTTTCTTGCTGGTACAAGCGTTACTCGTTGCCATCTAGTGGAGAAAGAAAGGTAGAGCGGCTACTACATCCCACTTCAGGATTTTAAAGAGGAAGCAAGGCGGTGGTTTCACTGAATAAGTGTATACCTATTACCATCTGGTAAGAGGCTAATTCTTGGTGATTTATACGTGGTGTTTGTTCACAAGGAGATTGGATATTTTTCAGCACAAGAAAATATATTTGCACCTTATTTATTTCCGTTTGGTAAGGACGAATTTCACTCGGTGGTGGATACACGTATCATTTGGATAGAATACAGTTCTACTCACCTGCACATATTATTTATGGACATTCATGAACTTTTATGTTTATGCACCATTTGATTTGCATCATTAATTGGCTTCACAGATTGATATATGTTATATATTCACCTTTAATTGATTTGTATCAATATTTGGTTTCACAGATTGATATATGTTATATATTCATTATTTATTTGTTGTTTAGCGCACCCCATACCACATATACAAGTAATATGAGTGTCCGTGACTCTCAGTGGGGAGGAGTTGGCCCAGGAGGGTGTAAGAGTAGTGTTAAGTGGCAAGATTTCACTCTTGCGAAGACCCGAGCACAGTCGGAAATCATTGAAAATGGTCTGAATGATGGGGAGGTCTTGTCGGGGGTCGGAGGTGAAGATCAGCACATCATCGGCAAATAATGCCGAGCGCAGTTCTTGCGACCCCACCCGGATTCCCCTGAGGTCGGGGTGGTGTAGCAAGGACCGAGAGAGCGGTTCTAATGCTAAATTAAATAAAAGGGGGGAAAGGGGGGAACCTTGCCTCGTCTCTTTGTACAGCCGAAAAGGGTGGGAGATGTTGCCCGCTGTTACTACTTGCACAGAAGGGGAGGAATACATGGCACAAATTAAATGTAGAAAGGGACCATTGAAACCAAATTTTGTGAGTACCAGATCCAACCACTGAAAACTAACGTTATCAAATGCCTTTTTGGCATCTAGCGTGACAATTGCAGCATCATTGTTGGGATCAGATTTGGAGACTTCCATCGCAACAAGAACCTTCCTTATATTAGAGGTGGCAGATCTGCCCTGGGTGAAACCTGCATTAGCCAGGTGAATAAGGGACGGTAGGATGGATGCTAGCCTATAGGATAGGATTGGCAGCAAGGATAGGAAATGTCATTATAATGGGGGACTTTAATTATCCTGATATAGACTGGGCAGAAGGAACCGCGCATTCAGCCAAGGCTCGGCAGTTCCTAAATGTTTTGCAGGACAATTTCATGGGTCAGATGGTGAATGCACCGACAAGAAACAATGCGGTACTTGACCTACTGATTACCAACAATACAGACCTGCTCACTGATATAGAAATACGGGACAACTTAGGGAACAGTGACCATAGGTCAATTGGTTTCAGTATTAATTACAGTAATAGGAAACACAAGGGTAATATAAGGACACTGAATTTCAAAAGAGCCAATTTCCCTAAACTGCGCTCGCTGCTAGAAAATATCAAATGGGATAGAACCCTGGGAACAAAGAACACAGAGGAAAAATGGGAGTGCTTCAAGAGCATACTTAACAAGGGGTGGGCCAGTGCATTCCACAGGTAAATAAATTTAAAAGAGCAAAACTAAACCCTGGGTGGCTAAACTCCAACATAAAAATGTATATTAGAGCTAAAGAAAAGGCCTTCAAAAAATACAAGACTGAGGGGTCATTGGCAGCATTTAAGCACTACAAAGAGTGTAATAAGAAATGTAAAGACGAAATCAGGGCGGCTAAAATAGAACACGAGAGACATATAGTGGAGGAGAGTAAAAAGAACCCCAAGAAGTTCTTTAAGTATATAAACAGTAAGAAAGCGAGGCCAGAGCACATTGGCCCCATAAAAGATGATAAAGGAAAAATGGCCACAGAGGACAGAGAAAAGGCGGAAGTGTTAAATAATTTCTTTTCTTCAGTCTTCACAAAGGAATCGGGGGGCTGCACGAACCCCGCTTGTAAGGCCGAACTAAATAATACACCTCAGGAAGTGCCGCCATGGCTAACAGAGGATAGACTTAGAGCTAAACTAGAGAAACTTAACATAAATAAATCCCCGGGACCGGATGGCTTGCACCGGAGGGTTCTTAATGAGCTCAGCCAGGTGATTGCCAGACCATTATTCTTGATCTTTAAGGATAGGTTACAGACGGGTATGGTGCCAGCTGATTGGAAAAAAGCCAACGTGGTACCAATATTTAAAAAGGGGCCGAGATATATCCCGGGTAACTATAGGCCGGTCAGCCTAACATCAGTAGTCTGCAAAATTTTGGAGGGGATGATAAGGGACCACATACAAGACTTTAGTAATGAAAACGGTATTATAAGTAGTAATCAGCATGGATTCATGAAAAATCGTTCGTGCCAAACCAATCTATTAACCTTCTATGATGAAGTGAGCTGCCACCTAGATAAAGGAAAGCCTGTGGATGTGGTGTATCTGGACTTTGCAAAGGCCTTTGACACCGTTCCCCACAAACGCTTACTGTACAAACTAAGGAAGGTAGGTATGGACCATAAGGTGAGTACCTGGATAGAGAACTGGCTCCAGGGGAGAGTACAGAGGTTGGTGATTAATGGGGAGTACTCGGATTGGGCGGGAGTGGAAAGTGGGGTCCCCCAGGGTTCTGTCCTGGGACCAATCCTGTTTAATTTATTCATAAATGATCTAGAGGAGGGGATATCTAGTACAATCTCAGTATTTGCAGATGATACTAAATTAGGCATGCCAATATCTTCTATGCAGGATGTGGAAATCTTGCAAGCAGACCTGAACAAAATAACGGGGTGGGCAACTACATGGCAGATGAGATTTAATGTAGAAAAATGTAAAGTAATGCACTTGGGGGCCAGAAACCAGAAAGCAAGCTACTCACTAGGGGGGGAACCTCTGGGTGAGTCTAGGATGGAAAGGGACCTGGGGGTACTGGTAGACAACAGGCTTGGCAGTGGCATGCAATGCCAAGCCGCCGCAAGCAAAGCCAACAGAATACTGGGTTGTATAAAAAAGGGGATTCACTCCAGAAATAAAGAGATTATTCTTCCACTCTACAAGACTCTGGTCCGGCCACATCTGGAGTATGCTGTCCAGTTCTGGGCACCGGTCCTCAGGAAGGATGTGCTGGAACTGGAGAAAGTCCAGAGAAGGGCAACAAAAATAATTAGGGGAATGGAGGACATCAGCTATGAAGAAAGACACTGAACCTATTCTCTCTGGAGAAGAGACGATTGAGGGGGGATATGATATCAATGTACAAATACTGTACTGGCGACCCTAGCATAAGGAACAAACTATTCAGAGAAAGGAGATACAATAAGACACGTGGCCACTCACTAAAACTTGAGGAAAGGCGGTTTAACCTTAAAATGAGTAAGGGGTTCTTCACTGTAAGAGCGGTAAGGATGTGGAATTCTCTTCCACAAGCAGTCGTATCAGCAGGGAGCATTGATAGTTTCAAAAAACTATTGGATGGATACCTTAAAGACCACAACATACAGGGGTACACAATGTACGGTTAAAAGCAAACACACACACACATCATAGGTTGAACTGGATGGACTTATGTCTTTTTTCAACCTCACTAACTATGTAACTATGTAACTATTCGCCATGATCTTGGACAGCATCTTGGACAGCATCTTGGAGTCAACATTAAGTAGCGAAATAGGGTGGTAGGAGCGGGGATCAGTAGGATCCTTGCCTTTTTTCGGTATGAGCTTGATGTGTGCTTGAAAACCCGTGGGTAGGTAGGGGTGACCGGACAGGATATGGTTAAAGACCTCAAGCAGTGTAGGGGCCATCAATTCCATTGCTAATTTATAAAATTCGGGGGTGAACCCATCCGGGCCGGGAGATTTTCAAGAGGCTAGTGCTTTAATGGTACTGGACACTTCCTCCAGCGTAACGGGGGCATTAAGAAGGGAGAGATCGTCTTCCGATGTCGTAGGGAGCGGAACTGAGGAAAGGCGCGATGAAGCTGCCGAAATGTCAATAGGGTCAGGGCCATACAGAGACTGGTAAAATTGTTCAAATAGGCCAAATAATAAGCTTGAGATCTTCTACTATTTTTCCGTGAGGGTCTTTGAGAGCCGTGATGTGTGTGGGGGGATGAGAGGTTTTACTTAGGGAAGCCAGTAATTTACCGGGTTTGTTGCCATAATTGTGAAACTGCCAATCTTGGTGGGATCTATACAAATTTTCCCTAGTCTCCGCCCACTCGTCAAAGCTTGCCTTAGCCAAACGCCATTGTTCCTTATTGACGGGAGAATTTGATCGGTTCAAAGCAGCCTGTGAAGCCCGCAGGGATGCACTGGCCATTGTAAATGCTTTTGCAACCTTTTTCTTATAGGCCGAGGCATAAGAAATGAGTCGAACCCTCAGGACTGCTTTCCCCGCCTACCAGAGCAGCGTTGGAGAGCAGTGCGGAGAGGTGTTAAGGGCAAGAAAGCCATCCCAGGTGTCTTTGATGAGCGTACGGACCCCGGGATCCCTAGCAAGATATGAAGGGAAACGCCAGGTCCCCTTCGAAGGGGTATTAACCAGGTAGGTGATGTCTGTAGAAAAAGGAGCACGATCAAAAATTGTGATGTCATGCATGGTGGGGTGAACTGTGTATGGGAGCATCTTGTCGTTAGAGAGAATGTAGTCTATCCTCGTAAGGGTATTGTGGGGATGGGAGAAAAAGGAGTATTCTCTTGCATCAGGGTGTGCCTGTCGCCATACATCCTTAAGGCGAACACTGTCAGTAAAGGCAGGAAGCATTTGGGAGTTGTGGACCAGGTTATTAGAGGGAGAGACTCTGCCCGAAGATCTATCTTCCTCAGGATGCATAAGCTGATTAAAATCGCCTGCCACCAACAGAGGGAGATGGAGATAATTGGCCAATCGGGTAGTAAGTTGTTGAAAGAATGGTTTTGAGGGCAAATTTTGGTGCATAGACACCTTCTAGCGCCCAGTCTCGATTCAGGGTTTTAAGGTGGAGAATGGCTATGCGTCCCTCCTCATCGAGACTCGAGGACAGCAGGTCACTAGGGTAACGTTTATGAATTAAGACCATAACACCAGCCTTACCCTTAACAGCGGGAGTGCCGAAGACTTGTCCCACCAACAATTTTTGCATGCGGGAGAAGTCCCCGGCAACTACAGTAGGAAGGTCTCTTGAAAGATGGCGATGTCCGCCTTCAGCCGTTTCAGGTGTCTGAGGACAGCCATGCGCTTATGCGGAGACCTAAGGCCTTTCATGTTCCAAGTTATAATTTTCATGTGGGTTCAAAGATCTGGGGAGGGCTCAAAAGCAGATATATCAAACGTTGTAGTATCCTAGTAGTAGTCGGAGGACACGGCAGATAATAAACAAATACTGCGAGCTGTGGCAATAGTAAAAGGGCACCCAGGGGAGGACTGAAGGGGCAGTAGGGGTAACATGGACCAACCGGGGTCCAGGAAGGGAGTACAGGGACATAAAAGAGCTGAAGCCTAGACTTCACTTTTTTACTCGTGTAACACACACACACACGTAAGGAACAGCGTTACTGTTAGTTGGAGTCTGGCGTCCCCAATATAAACAGTAGAGCAGACTGGTCCACCACAGCAGAGCAGAATAACACTGCCAGCAGAGAGGAGGAGAATAACAGAGATCCAAGCAGGGTAAGACTGTAATCCTAAGAAGAGCAGTGGACCTCAAATAAAACAAAAGATATAAATGTTCAAACACATAAGATACATAACATATGAGGCACAGTAAAAAATCAAAGACCGTACATTGCAACAGGTTATAGCAAAGAGTAGAGCACTGCTTCAAGCCACAGGAGCTGGACTGATTGCTAGCCGAGTGCGTTGTAGTAGGGGGGGGAAGCAAAGGTGTGCCTTGCTTCAGGGTGGCAGCCCACTAAAGTAGAACCTCTGTAGAGGGCAACTAATAGGGCTCAGCGGTGCCTGGAGTGGGATGCAGGGCCTGACATGCGCTGCTTTTTGGCCGGCTCTTTCCTGGGGCTCCCTTGCTCCCTGAGGGCGATGAGGCGATGGGTTAGGCAAAGCATCCAGAGAGATATTAAAGTGGGTTTGAAGAAAGTGGGAGGCATCATCAGAATGTGTAAAATATTTCTGGTCTCCTGAGGTGTCTTTGAGGCGAGAGTGAATTTTATGGCCTTGTGGTATAGGGCCTGGCAAATGGGTTAAAAAGCTTTTCTACGTCTCAATACTTCCTGAGAGTAATCGGCGAATATGAACAGCTTGTGGCCATCTTGTGGCCATCAATCTGCAGGGATTTTGAATTACGAAAGGATTTGAGAATATTTTGTCTGTCCATGTAGTTCAAGTACCGGACTATTACTGGGCGAGGAGAGCGCCTTTCATTAGACGGTGCCCCCAAGCAGTGTGCTCGCTCCACAGTGCATACTGATGAAATACCTAGGGCTGAGGGGAGATGAGACATGGTAAAGTCAGTCAGAGTGTCAGCCCCATATGTCTCTGGGAGTCCTATAATCTGAAGATTATTTCGTCTGGAGCGGTTTTCCAGGTCATCCAGTTTATCTAGCAGGTACCTCTGTGTTTGTCTGGTCTGTTGATCCATAGAGAATGAGCTCTGCATCTCGTCCTCCAGGTCTGACATCCTATGCTCCAGCTCAGTCAGCCTATGGGAGTGTTCCCCCAGCTCCTTCCTCAACTGCGCTATGCCCTGTGCAATTGCCTTATCCACAGCGTTTGTAATGGTGGGTGACAGCAGGGCAGCTACACCCTGGGCGAGAGAGTTGACCTGTGTGTCAGGAAATGCAGGGGTTATCTGACCCTGTGCAGTGGTGGTGGGTGGAGGGGCTGCGTCCGCCATGTCTGCCTCGTGTGAGGCCTGCACTGCCGGAGCACCCTCTGGGGCAGCCTGCGGAGAAACTTATCCATGGTTACCGGGTCCCCTGGGTGCACAGAGGAGGTCCGCCGGGTTGGATGGCTCGGATGGACAGCTGTGATATGCCGGTGATGTCGGAGCCGCCGTTCCGCCCTGCTGCTTACATGGGTGCCGGAACCGGAAGTGAGTGTATCACTCTTAACAGGTAACGCTGTAATAAAAAAAAAAAAAAAAAATTATATTCATTAGAAATGTTGTGAAATTAATTAAAGTCCATGTAGTGTGAAACACCCAGTGCTGTTCTTCGTACTGATGTTGTGCCGGAGCTCTATAATCATAAAGTAAGTGAAGTCCTCCTTATTCAAAATTTCCACTTCCAAACACCTCCTCACGATAATAGGTGATCCCTCTCCCCATGGATGAAAACTCACCAGCTACAAATGCCTTCCACTCTCATGGTTGGCAAACCTGCTATAGTTAATCAACTCCAAGGTAAATGTCAGAGTCCTCATCCTGCACAATGTAGTGGGTCAAGTGTCATACGAAAACAAAAAGGGAAACCTCCAATGGCATAGTAACCAAAAACCATCAAATGTATTTAAAATGATAAAAGAGCTGCTCACATTCTTTAAAAACAATTCAGGTGTTTGCACATGTGGATCACATAGACAACATCTGTGATATCCTATCTCACCACCGATGGACACCTTTAGATGCACATCCTGGTGTCTCTTCTGGTCGCCATGTAGCCACGCCCACCGTGTTTCGTCACTTCCAACTTCTTCACAAGGTGTGGCTGCACGGCAGGGCAACTGCATTTAAATATCCTCCCTTTGTTGAGAGTATGCACACCCCTTCACAGCTTCCGACGCTTTATCTAGACACTACTCATTGTCCGTCAGTACAATTAACCCCTATGTGGTCAAATCAAACTTTCCACTTGTTATCCGTCAGTTCAATTAACCCCTCCACGGTAGATACATATCCGCCACGGAACGTAATGCAAATTATAGCCTAAGTAACTTAAAAAATGTCCTGTGTATTGAATCAACACATAAAGGAGGATATTTGATATCCTCATCAGGGGCGGACTGACCATTCGGGCATTTCGGTCACTGCCCGAGGGCCCGCGGTCAGGGGGGGCCCGGCAGAGCTGTCTTTCTGCAAGGGCATGCTGGGAAGTTGTTCAGGGGGCCCCACGCAGGGTAGCAATTTTCCCCATCTGATCCCTCAGGACGCTGCAGTAGCAACTTTAGTGTGTGCTAGACTGGTTGCTAGGCTGGCCAGCCGCCTAGCATCTAGCAACCAGTGACGTGCGAGGAGAGGACCCAGAATGCAGAGCGAGGAGGATCTTCCTCGTTCTGCTCTGTGCCTAATATGGAATGTGTGGCTCCACCCACCTCCCTCCCTTCCTCTTCACTGTGCGGCCGAGAGAAACTGCCTGACTGCCATCAGGAGACCTCAGAGCAGGACCGAGGCAAACTGCTGCATGAGGTGATATAATCTGTCATTCTATATCTTGCTTATACGTCTCTCTGAGGTAAATGTGGCTGTGTTCCAAAATGCATGTAGCAAAACGATTGTATTTTATCTAAAGACAAACATCTTCCCTCTGAGATAAGAAGGGACATGTTTACATCTACTTACTATGACTGTTCTATCACACATGCACAGCCTTATCATTCCCCATCCCCACAGCAAATGTCAGAGATGGCACTGTTCAGTGTTCACAAAAAACTACACTGTGTATGGCTAGAATAAGATTTCTATATTTCTAAAATATTCATATACAACAATGTGACAAAAGTTCTTCAACTACTTTGCTTTTTTTTTTTCCCAAAAACTACTTTGCTTTCTAACAGACACTTCGTTTTTTACCTAGAGGGCAAGAAGTGTATTTTCAGTGAACCATATACAGTACAGTATGTTGAATTATTTTTGTAATGTTTCATTTTTAATGTGACCTTCACAATTTGATATGCTTGCATTTCCACAATTGTGCCAATGTATTAATTGCAGAGATTTGTAGATGAGCCACTAGATCTATCTCTCCCCCTCCCTCCTTCCTTCCCACCCCCCTCTCTCTCTCTCTCTCTCTCTCTCCTTCCCTCTTTCTTCCCAGCCCTCCTTCTCTCTCTTTCTCTCCTTCCCTCTTTCTCTCATTCTTTCCACCCCTCCTTCTTTCTCTCTCTCCTTCCCTCTTTCTTTCCACCCCTCCCTCTCTCTCTCTCTCTCCTTCCCTCTTTCTTTCTCTCATTCCCTTTTTTTTTCTCTCCTTCCCTCTTTCTCTCTTTCTTTCCACCCCTCCTTCTCTCTCTCTCTCTCCTTCCCTCTTTCTTTCCACCCCTCCTTCTCTCTCTCTCCTTCCCTCTTTCTTTCCACCCCTCCTTCTCTCTCTCTCTCTCCTTCCCTCTTTCTTTCCACCCCTCCTTCTCTCTCTCTCCTTCCCTCTTTCTTTCCACCCCTACTTCTCTCTCTCCTTCCCCCTTTCTTTCCACCCCCTCCTTTTCTCTCTCCCCTGTCCCTCTTTCTTTCCACCCACTCTCTCTCTCTATCCTTCCCTCTTTCTTTCCACCCCCTCTTTCTCTCTCTCTCTCTCTCTCCCCTGTCCCTCTTTCTTTCCACCCCTCCTTCTCTCTCTCTCGTTCCCTCTTTCTTTCCACCCCTCCTTCTCTCTCTCTCCTTCCCTCTTTCTTTCCACCCCTCCTTCTCTCTCTCCTTCCCTCTTTCTTTCCACCCCCTCCTTTTCTCTCTCCCACGTCCCTCTTTATTTCCACCCCCCTCTCTCTCCTTCCCTCTTTCTTTCCACCCCCTCCTTCTCTCTCTCTCTCTCTCTCTCCCCTGTCCCTCTTTCTTTCCACCCCTCCTTCTCTCTCTCTCTCGTTCCCTCTTTCTTTCCACCCCCCCTTCTCTCTCTCTCCTTCCCTCTTTCTTTCCACCCCTCCTCTCTCTCTCTCCCCCCTCCCCCTTTCTTTCCACCCCTCTTTCTCTCCTTCCCTCTTTCTTTCTACCCCCTCCTTCTCTCTCTCTCTCTCCTTCCCTCTTTCTCTCTCTCTCTCTCTCTTCTTCAAATTGCACAACATAAAATCCTAACACTAGATTCAAGAGCTGTGCCTAACGCCTATATTGTTCTCTCCCTCCATCCCTCTTTCTTCATCTCTTTTTTTTCTCTTGCCCTCCATCCCTCTTTCTTTGTATCTCCCTCCATCCCTCTTCCTTCATCCCTTTTTTTTTCTCGTTCTCTCTCTCCATTCTTTTTTTATTTTTCTCTTCCTCCATCCCTTTTTCTTTCTTTCTCTCTCTCTCTCACCCTCCATCTCACACAGTAAGGACTTGATTACATTTGCAGATTGGAGTCGGTAAAACCCCATAGTTGAGCCCTGTTTTTACCACCCCCAACCGCACCCCCCTTTAACTGCAGTGGCCAGGGGTGTACACATGCCACAGCAGGAATTATTCGCCCTGTCACACTTAACAGGTGTAGCACCTGCAAAGTGTGACCCATTATAGTGAGTGGGGCTGCTCTGCAAGCGCTCTGCAACCTTGTGCAGTACAGTGAAAGAGAGGGTAAAGGAGGTGGTGAGGAGGAGTTTTATCACCTCCACACCAACTGCTTTACCTCTTTGGATCCAACGCTAGCATGCAGAAACTGCATGCATTGCACACAGTTGCAGGGCCTTTGCAGAGTGGCCCCATTCACTTGATTAGGTCACACTTGGCAGGCGCTACACCTGTGTGACAGTGTGTATAATCCCTGCTGCGACTGCAACATATGTACACTCCTGGCCACTGAAGTTAAAGAGGGTGTGGTGGGGGAGTTAAAATAGGGATCAAATATGGGGTTTTACTGCCCCCAAACTGCAAATGTTGTGTATACCTCTGGCCAGTGGGTGAATTTAGGGGAATGGCAAGTGGGCAGGCCCTAGGGAAAGTCGGCGGTCAGGCCCAGGGGGCAGGCCTAAAGCTGTGTAAGGGCCCTCAAAATGTCTGAAGGCTGGCCTGATCACACAGTTTAGTGTGTGTCTATAATTACCAGCCAGGCTGAATGAGTGTTCCTTCTTGCCCAGTGCCACTCATGGCCACAGTGGAAAGAATGTCCCTTACATTGGAGGTCAGTGGGAAGAATGCTCCTTACATTGGTGGTCAGTGGGAAGAATGGCCCTTAGATTGGTGGTCAGTGGGAAGAATGGCCCTTACATTGGTGGTCAGCGGGAAGAATGCTCCTTACATTGGTGGACAGTAGGAAGAATGTTCCTTATATTGGTGGTCAGTGAGAGGAATGCTCCTTATATTGGTGGTCAGTGAGAAGAATGCTCCTTACATTGGTGGTCAGTGGGAAGAATGGCCCTTAGATTGGTGGTCAGAGGGAAGAATGGCCCTTACATTGGTGGTCAGCGGGAAGAATGCTCCTTACATTGGTGGACAGTAGGAACAATGTTCCTTATATTGGTGGTCAGTGAGAGGAATGCTCCTTATATTGGTGGTCAGTGAGAAGAATGCTCCTTACATTGGTGGTCAGTGGGAAGAATGCTCCTTACATTGGTGGTCAGTGGGAAGAATGCTCCTTACATTGGTGGTCAGCGGGAAGAATGCTCCTTACATTGGTGGACAGTAGGAAGAATGTTCCTTATATTGGTGGTCAGTGAGAGGAATGCTCCTTATATTGGTGGTCAGTGAGAAGAATGCTCCTTACATTGGTGGTCAGTGGGAAGAATGGCCTTTAGATTGGTGGTCAGTGGGAAGAATGGCCCTTACATTGGTGGTCAGCGGGAAGAATGTTCCTTACATTGGTGGTCAGTGGGAAGAATGTTCCTTATATTGGTGGTCAGTGGGAAGAATGCTCCTTACATTGGTGGTCAGTGGAAAGAATGTTCCTTCCATTGAGGGTCAGTGGGAAGAATGTCCCTTACATTGGTGGTCAGTGGTAAGAATGTCCCTTACATTGGTGGTCAGTGGTTAGAATGTCCCTTACATTGGTGGTCAGTGGGAAGAATGTCCCCTACATTGGTGGTCAGTGGGAAGAATGCCCCTTACATTGGTGGTCAGTGAGAAGAATGCTCCTTACATTGGTGGTCAGTGGAAAGAATGTTCCTTCCATTGAGGGTCAGTGGGAAGAATGTCCCTTACATTGGTGGTCAGTGGTAAGAATGTCCCTTACATTGGTGGTCAGTGGTAAGAATGTCCCTTACATTGGTGGTCAGTGGGAAGAATGTCCCCTACATTGGTGGTCAGTGGGAAGAATGCCCCTTACATTGGTGGTCAGTGAGAAGAATGCTCCTTACATTGGTGGTCAGTGGTAAGAATATTCCTTACAATGGTGGTCGATGGGAGGAATGGCCCCCTTACATTGGTGGTCAGTGGAAATTATATAAAATAAATAAAAATTGTTAAAAAAGACTGTAAAGAACATTCAGGTAGGGTGTTATGTAGGACGAGCACGCGCATGAAAACAATAATGGCGGCACATATGTATGGTATCGTCAGGAACGTCGGAGTGAGAGCAATTCTAGGGCCATAATTTTGTAACATGCTGGTCAGCGCTTTTTATTTTTTTTGTATCTTTTTTTATTAAACTGTTCAGCTAAGAACACATTTGTTACACCTGTTATATTGTGTTAATTCATGAAAACCTTATTTTTGGAAATGTACCATTGTTGCACTTTTTTAATGTAAGTTTATTTTTCTTTTTTTCTATAATAAACATTTATTTGAACATAGTGTAGAGAAATTCTGTGACGAACAAATGTAATGTGGGCAGTGCAAGATGTAGGCGGGGTTTGTGTGGGTGTGGCTTGAGTGTGGGCAGGGACACAGGGGGCCCATGATCTCTTATTGCCCGGGGGCCCCATGAGTTGTCAGTCCGCCCCTGATCCTCATACATAATGACCAGTTATATAACATATTTGCCCAAAAAAACACTTGAAATCATCTGTTGTATACATTCCTACTACATACATTTAAATGGGGATACATCTACTCACTAATTAGTGGTCACCAATGTCACAAAAACATAGAAGGTATAAAACCCAGAAATTCTCAAATGACACTATTAATTAATAATCTGATGTCTAATTCAACATTCATACCTCCTGGTTTTAAAATGCGTAAAATGTGTATCCACTTAGTTTCCCTTCTGGAGATATCCCTAACCAAATTTGACCCTCTCCAGGTTGGATATACACAATCTATACCCAAAAATAACATTTTATAAGGATCTCTGGCATGATATTTGGAAAAATGTTCTGATACACTATGATGTTTGTATCCCTTAATAATGATTGCTATATGTTAACCCCAATCGAGCCTTCAGAGGTCGCTTCGTGCAACATACCTAGATCAGTCTACATGGACATTGGAGGGCATACACCGCATGTGTACTGTAGTTTCACAAGTAATGAACTCAGAAATTTCATATTCTCTACCTGTGGTGTCTGATATAAAGGTTTTACGATTAATTATATTTCCCCTTGATGTATTACATGCCCTGCATTTTTTTACAAAAAAAACTTTTCTTTGGGGAAAAAGTGATACCTGTTTGGGAGGGTATACTATTTTCTTAATTACCCTCTCACCAAAATTCCTCGCTCTCCTATACACAAAATGTGGTGTGCTAGGTAGATTGGGGCCTAGAACCCTATCCATCAGTAGAATGTGCCAATGTTTCTGAAAAATTCTCTCTACTTCCTTTTATTGACCATGGTAATCTGAAATTAATTTCCATTGTAGTCTATCGTTATTCTCACTCCTATTTCTTTTACCTTCTTGCATGTGAATATCCCTATATTATGTAATGTTACCATTCAAAACCAGGTAAACCTTCTCATGATTTTGCCAGCTATCACCCCATATCTCTCCTAAATACAGATCTCAAACTATACGCCAAATTATTAGCCACTCACCTTGCGACACATATGCCTATACTCATCCACTCTAATAAGATGAGCTTCATCCTCCACGGCCAAGCCTCAGATGGAACATGTAGGTTCATAGACCTCATCCACTGGGTTCAGCATCACCAAACGTCTTCTCTGCTGATCTCCTATATGCAGCGAATGCATTTGACAGAGTTCATTGGCAGTACCCGAAGTCGGTATTTCAAAAATGTGGTATCGATGGCCCCTTCCTCCATGCTATTTTTTACCTATATTCTACCCCCAGTGTAAGAGTTCTAACTTTGAGTATACTCTTTACTCCCTTCCTGATAACAAAGGGGACCTCTCAGGGATGTCCCCTATCACCCTTAATATTTGCACTCATAACTGAACCTTTGGCCCAAGCTATACATTCGCACCCCCATATTATTGGCCTAACTGTTACCCAAGTGTCCCATAAAATTGGCCTCTATACCAAAGACATAATCATATGGCTTACCAACCCATTGAACTCCTTACCCCCTCTTTGCGACCTGTTAGATCACTTTAGTCATCTATCCATGTACAAATTAAACCACTCTAAATCAGCAATGTTGGGAATATCCCTCCCCCTATAATTTAAAATCAGCTATTACCAAGACCTCTCCCTTTTCCTGGGCCCCCAACTCATCTATGATGTACTTGGGCATCAATTTGACATCTCCCTCCGCTATGCTCTTCCGCACTAACTTTACAATATTATGTCAGAAACCTGAGGACACTTCTGAAAACCTTCTTATGTTCAGAGCTTCATGAGCAGGTCGAATTGCCCTCTCCAAGATGTTTATACTGCCCCATATACTGTATATTTTAGGACTCTTTCTCTCCCAATCTTACAGTCTGACCTTACAAAACGTCAGCAGCTCCTCAACAAGTTTTTCTGGGCAGCATGCAAACCTCACATAAAATCAGCCCCACTCAATCTACCGAGAACATATCCTGAACTCAGAGTTCCCAATATTAACTCATACTACAAAGCAACGATCCTGGACCAGACAAAGCACTGGTGGTTCTGGCCTCCTGCACAACCCTGGCATCAAATCGAAGACTCAGCACTTGCTCAGACACACTCAATTACCACATCAGTATGGAATTCCTCTTTGCTAAAACATATCTCAAAATGAACATATTGCAGAACCAATGGCAATATTGGCTTCTAGGTTCCAGAGCAGCAACCTGTTCTTAAAGCCTATATAGACAACACCAAATGTCAGATCCTACCATACGGCATATGACCCTCTTTTGAAACACATTACCTATTCTCTCCCCCCCCTTGGACCGAATCGAGCCATCTGGGAATGACCTCTCTAGCAATTCCATAATCATATATTCTCCGTGAAATGAACTTGCCCCCCCCCCCCTCCGCTTTTCCTCCCTTCCCCCCTTCTTTCCCCCCTACCCCCCCCCCCCATGGGACCTCCCTCCTACAAAAAACTGGACTGTGCCCTTTACCCTCACTGAAACAGTATTTGCGTTGTACTTACCTATTGTTCTGTTTAGTAATTTAGTACGTTTTCATATTTGTAACAATACCAGAGCGGGCCTTCCCCGATATTATGCCTTCTCTTTGTTTTTTCTACTCTCTATGAACTGTTCAACATTCTCTCATATATAACAAAATATATATATATACAAATGTTAAGCAAAAATTAAAAAAAGTTTATAAGTAAATAAATAAAACTTACCCAAAACCATCGTTGCTTGGTCATCAGGTCGTCAAAATTACAACAACACATATGGCGTGCCAGTGTAGGAGTGGTAGTTTAACTGCTAGTCCCTCATGCCCCTACTAACGTGAAGCAGGAATCAGCTACATATGGGAATGTGGCCGTGTGTTTTGTCACTGACTTTTGGCTCATATATAAAATGCCTTCTGACATTTTATATATGCACAGCAGAGTTGCTACGTCATGGTACCTCCAAATCACTGTCATTGTGTAATAGTCCAGGGCACTGACAAATATGAATTGTCATGAACTGCTGCTCCTCTGAGGGAGCACAGCAGGGTAATTGCACATCATCTTGTGTATTATCAACGTTAATTCGCCTTTTACAGCACTTTCTCAGACTTATGTATGCACCCTTGATAAAAGTCAGCATGTGTTCTATATATAATTTGTGAATATTTAAGTAATTTTTTTTTTTTGATCCACTGTAGTAGAAAATGACAGACTCTCTGCAGTAATAATTGGTAGGCAGTGGCGAAGAGACCTTGAGATCTGGGCTACCTAGGCTGGAAGCTGGGGATCAGCAATTCTTTTTTAATCAGAGCAAAAAAGCTTACTTTTTACTTAAAGTTGAACTACAGGCTAATTTTTTACAGTTTTAAAAATTAAAAGGCTTCAAACTGTAATAAAAAGGTAATTTAAAATAAAATTAACTTGTAGATAGGTTTGTATAGCAAGTATATATTACTTTTTGTATTACAGGTACTTATACAGTGCTTTAAATGTATGCAGCTCTTTACATATTTTATTATACATTCACATCAGTCCCTGCCCTCAAGGAGCTTACAATCTAAGGTCCCTAATTAACATTCATACATAGCAGGGCCAATTGAGACAGAAGCCAATTAATCTACCAGTATGTCTTTGGAGTATGGAAGAAAACCCACGCAGGCACAGGGAGAACACGTCAACTCCAGGAAGGTA
This sequence comes from Pelophylax lessonae, assembly GCF_965119305.1. Classification (NCBI taxonomy): domain Eukaryota; kingdom Metazoa; phylum Chordata; class Amphibia; order Anura; family Ranidae; genus Pelophylax; species Pelophylax lessonae. The sequence goes on along the minus strand of NC_138771.1, from coordinate 459,313,602 downwards.
GTGGGATTCAAACCGATGACCTTAGTGTCGCTAGGCAGACGTTCTACTCACTAAGCCCACCATTTTTTTTTTTTTTTTTTATTGTGATATTTCTACAAATCTCGTTTAGCATTCATACCTGAGCAGAAAGTGACCAGGATAGGGGTTCACAAAAAACAATTTACCGGGCTGGGGGATTACCTACTTTCACCCCCTCCCCTATCCTGGAGGTGAATAGTCATCAATGTTTTGGGGGGGAATTCTCTGTTTTTAGGGGAACCCCTCTTAAAGCACTTCCCAATGCTGAGGGCTTATGGGCTGGTTTCAGCATAACACAATGTGGTTGATTTACTAAAGGCAAATATACTATGCACCGCAATTGCACCCGCAAGTGCACTGCAAGTGCACTGCAAGTGCGGTTACTTTAGATCTTAGGGGAGTTCTGCTGGTTAACTATCATCAAATCATGTTCAAGCAAAAATTCAGTTTTTTTTATTTTCCTTGCATGTTCCCCTCAGATCTAGATTGACTGCACTTGCAGTACACAGACTGTTTGCCTTTCAAGGCGTAACTAGAACCTTCAGGGCCCCGGTGCAAGAAACCATGAAGGGCCCCCCAGACCCCTGGCCGGACCCCTTCCCTTCAAGCCTGGGGCTCTTCCCACTGATCCTGGGGCCCTTTACTCTCGTTGCGGGGCCCTTTATTATGGTCCCGCAGCAGGACCCTTTCACAAGTTCTGCAGTGGGCCCCCTTCCTGCCATCTTGGGCCCTCCCCATGGTTGTGGAATGCCAGGGCCCAGTCGAAAGTGTGACCTTTGCGATTATGGAAGTTCACCAACTGGTGTCAATAGTTTTTATTTTTTGGTATTTTAATTGTATTATTTTTTATTATTTTATTTTATTTTTTTACAATGTCACTGACTTTGACTGTCTATTCAGAAAAGGAAGGAGCTGGTAAACCACATATTTACCAACCCCTGCCTGGTTTTCTATTGTGACACATCCCCTGCAGCAGCCAGCAGGAGAGGGGAGGGAGCACCGTGGGGGGAGGGGCAGCACAGTGGGGGGGGGCAGGGGAGCAAACAGAGGCCCATAGACAGCAGAACACAAGTGAACTGGATAGGAGGAGTGGCGGGGGCAGCATACAGAGGAACCAATCTCCTCCATTTTCCTCCCGCAGCTACAGCAGGAAAAAGAACGACAGGGATTTCTCTACATGCTGCCCCCACCACCCCTCCTATCCAGGTGTACAGGGGAGCCACACAGGCCCCTGGAGCATGGGGCCCGGTTGCAATTGCAACCCCTGTAGTTACACCCCTGTGCCTTTTGTAAATCAACCCCAGAGGCTACATGTACACTGCTCCCTTGCTATGGAAATACGGGCATACTTTCTTTATATGGTAGGATTGTCACGGAACCAAGAACCAGATGTACAACAACAGATAAGTGAAAATAAGAAGGCTTTATTGAAAATCAAGCTGTAAAGCAAAAGTCCAAACGGATGGCGAAACCGAAGCAGAGTCCTTGCGAAGCCAGAGGTCAGGAACCAGGAGGGTAGTCAGACGAAGCCGGGATCAGGAACCAGCAGGGTAGTCAGACGAAGCCAGGATCAGGAACCAGCAGGGTAGTCAGACGAAGCCAGGATCAGGAACCAGCAGGGTAGTCAGACGAAGCAAGGATCAGGAACCAGCAGGGTAGTCAGACGAAGCCAGGATCAGGAACCAGCAGGGTAGTCAGACGAAGCCAGGATCAGGAACCAGAAGCAGCAGCAGTCTTAGAAGCATGTGAACACAGGAGGACCAAGCAAGGAACTGAAGCCACAGACCTCCTATATATATGAGCTAGGCATCCAGCTCCTCCCAGTGGGAAGGAGGAGCCGCAGGGTGGGAGGCTACAAGAAACCCAGAAACCAAGATGGCCGCCAGCACATGTCAAACGAAGGAGAACAGCAAGAAGGTAAGACCATGACAGTACCTCCCCCTCAAGGGCCCCTCCTCCGCGGAGTAAAGAACGGTTTCTGAGGGAAGCGTGCGTGGAAGGCTCGGAGCAAGGCAGGAGCATGGACATCTGCGGAGGGAACCCAGGAACGCTCCTCTGGACCATAACCACGCCAATGAACCAAAAACTGCACCCGACCGCGGACCAGGCGTGAGTCCAGGATATTGCTCACCTCATACTCCTCACGATTGCCCACTTGGACCGGACGAGGCCGAGGAACCGAGGAAGTGAAACGATTACACACCAGTGGCTTCAACAGGGAGACAAGAAACACGTTGGAGATCCGCATGCCAGGAGGAAGCGCAAGGGCATAGGCTACCGGGTTTACCCTGCGAAGCACTCGGAAGGGACCAACAAAGCGAGGCGCCAGCTTGGGAGTGGGCACTCGAAGGTTGAGGTTGCGGGTGGACAACCATACACGGTCTCCGGCCTGGTAGGAAGGAGCAGGCGCTCGTCTGCGATCAGCCTGGAGTCTCTGGCGCTGCGCAGAGACCTCAAGGGACTTCTGGATCTGTACCCAAGAAGCACGTAGGACGGAAAGGTGATCCTCCACAGCCGGAATATCCTGGGGAGAGAATACCTCCGGTAACACGGCAGGTTGGAACCCATAATTGGCCATGAAGGGAGACGTCCCAGAGGAAGAGTTCACCGCCGTGTTCCTGGCAAACTCAGCCCAAGGCAGGAGGTCAACCCAATTGTCTTGGTGATCGGAGACATAGCAACGAAGGAATTGCTCCAAGGCCTGATTGGATCGTTCTGCGGCCCCATTGGACTGAGGGTGGTAGGCCGAGGAGAAGGAGAGATGAATCCCCAACTGGGAGCAAAAGGCGCGCCAGAACCTGGACACAAACTGACTCCCCCGATCCGACACAATCTCCTTGGGCAAACCGTGCAACCGGAAGACCTCCCTGGCAAAAATCGTGGCCAACTCCTGTGCAGAGGGTAACTTCTTGAGAGGAACACAGTGGCACATTTTGGAAAACCGATCCACAATCATGAGAATGACCGTATGGCCTCGGGATGCAGGGAGGTCCACAATGAAATATATCCCCAGGTGTGACCATGGGCGCTCCCCGGTGGCTATGGGTTGCAGAAGGCCCAACGGAAGGTGCCGAGGGGACTTACTCTGGGCACAAACGGAGCATGCCGCTACATATGCGGCGATGTCGGAACGTAGGGAAGGCCACCAGAACAGACGTGAAACAGCCCAGGACAGCTGATTCTTTCCAGGATGCCCCGCGGTCTTGGAGTTATGGTAGGTTCGCAACAACCGAGTGCGCAACTCCTCAGGCACAAAACATCTGCCGTTGGGTCTCCCAGAGGGAGCACCAGATTGAGCCGCCAAAATCTGCTCACCCAGGGGAGAGGTCAGGCTGGTGCGAATGGCGGCCAGGATCTGATTCGGAGGTATGACCGAAGTCGGAATTGACTCCTCCCTGGACAGGTCGGAGTACTGCCGTGATAAGGCATCCGCCCTGATGTTCTTGGAACCGGGTAGGTAGGAGACCACGTAATTAAAACGTGACAAGAACAGAGCCCATCTGGCCTGACGTGGTGTCAATCTCTTGGCCTCAGAAAGGTAGGTCAGATTCTTGTGGTCCGTCAGGATGAGGACCGGAACCACCGAACCCTCGAGCAAGTGCCTCCATTCTTTAAGGGCCTGCACGATGGCCAATAACTCCCTGTCACCAATCTGATAGTTGCACTCCGCGGAAGACAGTTTCCGGGAGTAAAACCCACAAGGAAGCAGAGAACCCTCTGGTGTTCTACGCTGAGACAGAAGGGCGCCTACTCCCGTCTCAGACGCGTCCACCTCGAGGACAAAGGGCAACCCAGGGTTGGGATGCGACAGAATCGGAGCCGATACAAAGGCGGACTTTAGAGCCTCAAAAGCTCGGATGGCCTCGAGCGGCCAGACCTGGGAATTACTGCCCTTCCTGGTCAGATCCGTGAGAGGCTTGGCTAGCATGGAAAAGTCCCTGATGAACTTCCGATAATAATTGGCGAAGCCCAAAAAGCGCTGCAGGGAGCGAAGACCACTGGGCTGGGGCCACTGTAAGACAGCCGAAACCTTCTCAGGATCCATGGAGAACCCCTCAGCGGAAATGATGTAACCTAAGAAGGTTACCTGGGATCGGTGAAATTCGCATTTCTCAAGCTTACCGAACAGCTTGTTCTCTCGTAACCGTTGCAACACTCGTCTGACATCCAGAATGTGGGTCTCCATGGATTCAGAATATACCAAGATGTCATCCAAATAGACCACCACACACTGCTGCAACAGGTCACGGAAAACATCGTTGATGAATTCCTGAAAGACTGCGGGCGCATTGCACAACCCAAAGGGCATAACCAAGGATTCATAATGACCGGTCCTGGTGTTAAACGCGGTCTTCCACTCATCGCCCGCCTTGATCCTTACGAGGTTATATGCCGCCCTCAGGTCGAGTTTGGTAAAGACCGTGGCCCCTTTAAGGCGATCGAACAGCTCGGAAATCAAGGGTATCGGGTAAGCGTTCTTGATCGTGATGCGATTGAGACCCCTGTAATCGATGCAAGGCCTCAACTCACCGCCCTTCTTTTTCACAAAGAAAAATCCAGCCCCTGCCGGGGACGAGGATTTGCGAATGTGTCCGCGTGAAAGCGCCTCCTTCACGTACTCCTCCATGGCCTCATTCTCCGCTACCGACAGTGGATAGACTTTGCCACGAGGAGGAACGGCACCAGGTTGTAACTCGATGGCACAATCGTATGGGCGGTGCGGAGGTAGGGCAACCACGCGCACCTTATCGAATACATCCCGGTACTCCTCGTATTCAGGAGGCAACAGAGAGTCCGAGGAAGTACACAGCAACTTGACAGGCCCATGGATGCAACTAGCCCCACACTGCGGTGACCACGAGAGGATCTCGGCCGATCTCCAATCGAAAGTCGGATTATGCTTCTGGAGCCAGGGGTACCCCAAGACCACCGAGTAGTGTGGAGACGAAATAACCTGGAAGCAGACCGACTCTCTGTGAACGGCACCAATGGCTATCCCCACTGGAAGGGTCTCATGAGTCACGTGTGGCGGCAGAAGGGGTCTGCCGTCTATCGCCTCAAGAGCCAGTGGAGAACCTCGAGCCTGCAGAGGAATGGAATTGGCGGCAGCGAACACACTATCAATGAACAAACCACCAGCACCAGAGTCCACCAACGCCTGGGTCGTCACCGAGCCCCCGACCCAGGAGAGGACAACAGTGATCAGTGGTTTGTCAACACGGGAAACCGGGGACGAGGAGACTCCACCCAAGATCTGCCCCCGACAGGATCTCAGGTGCGAGCGTTTCCCGGACGGTTCGGACATGCCAACCGAAAATGCCCACCGAGACCACAGTACATGCATCGGCCCTCGCGTCTCCGGAGTACCCTCTCCCCCTCGGACAGGTGAGCAAACCCCAGCTGCATGGGTTCACCCCCAGCCAAGTCATCCCCAGGAGGCGTGGGAGGAGAGGGAGGCACGGGTGGGACAGCAAAGGTAGGCGCCAATCTGTTAGGAGGCCTCCGCAGACTCTCCTTAAAGGAAGGTCTCTCCCTGAGTCTGGTGTCAATCAAAATCAGGAAAGAAATAAGAGACTCGAGCTCCACTGGTAGGTCCTTAGCTGCAACCTCATCCTTCAAGGCATCCGAGAGACCATGAGAGAAAGCAGCGACCAGAGCCTCATTATTCCAGCCCACCTCTGCTGCCAGGGTACGAAACTCAATGGCGTATTCAGCTACGGATCGTGAACCCTGTCTGATGGACATAAGGAGCTTCGCAGCAGAGGCAGCACGAGCCGGCACATCGAATACCCTCCGAAGAGAAGCAACAAAACCGGAAAACTCGGCAACCACCGGATTGTTGTTCTCCCATAAAGGGCTGGCCCAGACCAAGGCCTTGCCTGAGAGCAGCGAAATTAAGAAGCCCACCTTTGATCGCTCAGTAGGAAAGGCATGTGGCAGCAACTCGAAATAAATGCCCACCTGGTTAAGGAAACCTCGGCACTGAGTTGGCTCTCCCCCAAAGCGCTGTGGAAGGGGGGCAGAACCGGTCATACCCCGAAACACCGCAGGCGCAACAACAGGTGTCGGGGTAGACTCTGGCGCAACAACCGGAGCGGCAGTAGGAGCGGGCCCAGGAGCGACAACCGACCCATCGGCAACGGGAGCGAAATGAGCCGTGCGTTCAAGCAGGGTTTGCAACGCCACGGCGAACCGACCCAAAAGGTGATCCTGCTGATCAAGTCTGGCAACCAGCGTGGGTAGCGAGGATGGCCCTGTACCGTCAGAATTCATGGCTTGGTCCTAATGTCACGGAACCAAGAACCAGACGTACAACAACAGATAAGTGAAAATAAGAAGGCTTTATTGAAAATCAAGCTGTAAAGCAAAAGTCCAAACGGATGGCAAAACCGAAGCAGAGTCCTTGCGAAGCCAGAGGTCAGGAACCAGGAGGGTAGTCAGACGAAGCCGGGATCAGGAACCAGCAGGGTAGTCAGACGAAGCCAGGATCAGGAACCAACAGGGTAGTCAGACGAAGCCAGGATCAGGAACCAGCAGGGTAGTCAGACGAAGCCAGGATCAGGAACCAGCAGGGTAGTCAGACGAAGCCAGGATCAGGAACCAGAAGCAGCAGCAGTCTTAGAAGCATGTGAACACAGGAGGACCATGCAAGAAACTGAAGCCACAGACCTCCTATATATTTGAGCTAGGCATCCAGCTCCTCCCAGTGGGAAGGAGGAGCCGCAGGGTGGGAGGCTACAAGAAACCCAGAAACCAAGATGGCCGCCAGCACATGTCAAACGAAGGAGAACAGCAAGAAGGTAAGACCATGACAAGGATGAATAGATTTCGAGGGGCAAACTATTAAAGAGAAAATGTAATTTAGCCCCCTAGTGCATTGGCACAGTTTCAGCACCATGGAGAGATCCTGTGTGTAGAAGATTTACTTGCAGGCTAAAAACCATTTGTTTATATCCTACTATACAACTGCAATCACTTGGCCAGCGTGCACACAAGATGGCAGCTCCAGAGCATATAGGGCTAAAATCCACGATCAAGAGACCCAGTATACACCAGCAAAATCTCTACACCTGCCCGACATAAGCAGACACACAGCTGCGATGTCCCACAAACGGAAAGAGGAGGATCACCCGAAGAAGCTGACTGCATTCTTTCTCCATCCTGCATGAGGAGGCCGACAAGATGGCACTGCTGCTCTGGCCCCTGCCTTCTCATCCCTGCAAGCTGGACACACACTACACAGATCTGCTGGAGGACCAGACTGGGGCAAATGACAGCCACAGAACAGGCACTTCTTCCTCCCCGCCAAGCCCACTGTGTGCCAGCCCAGCCAAAGCTTGAATGAGGCTGGATGAGAGCCTGCAAGATACTGAGGTGAGCCATGCTGATAATGAAACATTACTAAACACTCCACCACATCACTCCATAGCCTCCTTCCCTACATCTAACCAGCCTGTGATGGATACACAGTTAAAGGACATGCTGTTAACCTTGAAACATTCCTTACATGCTGATTTCTCTGCACTGACCCATAGATTCTCTTTTGAAATACACTCCCTAGGGGAGAGGGTGAACCACATAGAAAACTCTATGGATGAGATCACTACTACTGTGAATGATTTAGTAGATGCCCATGATGATAATATATCGGAAAGGCAATGGATGAAAACAAAAATAGTGGACCTTGAAGATAGGTCAAGATGGAACAACCTAAAATTAAGAGGCATTCCTGAAACCGTCCAGCCATGCGACTTACTGCTTTATGCCCAGGAGATGTTAAGCTCTCTCCTTCTTGATACGACTCCTCTGGATCTAACCATTGATCGCATACACCGCCTGCCCAATCCTCCTCACTTGTCAGACAATGTTCCGCGTGACATTACAATGGGTATTCATTTTTTTATTTTTTCCACATTAAAGAGCAACTTCTAGCAAAATCTAGATCCCTCGGTCAATTTCCAGCCCCATAGGCAAACATCCAAATGTACACAGACCTTTCCAAATTTGCCTTGGAAATGCAGAGAAAGTTCGCCACAGTGACCACAACATCCCTTACAAATGGGGTAATCCTGCCAGGCTAATAATCGAAAGGAATGGAGTATCGCATAACATATCCAAGATCGATGAAGGTCTTGCCCTTCTCCACACCTATATTCCCTGAAGTACTGCAACAAACACCCTTGCATAATTCTCTGGGCAAGCTGTCACCCTCTTGGCGTAAAATCTCTCCCAAATCTCATTGCAGGAACAGATTAATTTCTTTGGATCTCCCTTTCATTGCAAGCTTCAAACCTATAAGCCCTTGGCTCCAGTTGATGTAGAAATGTGTCTAAGCCTTTGTCTTATGGATATTACCCCCACGGGTTGCAGACAGCGACATAGTTACCATGCCAGGTATCTCTGTCTATGTTTTGTTTGTTATGTTCAACTAAAATTTCTTCTGCTTTTCTTTTTTCTTCTTGGCTTCATCGAGGAATACGCCATCTCCTTTCTAGCTCAAATGGAAGGGGACTCACTCTGGTTGAACTTGGCTATCCAGTGTCATTGCCATCACCTTCTGACACCCAGCGCACCCATGCACCTACATGGCCTCCCAAGTGTAAATACAGCTTCCTCACAACAACCTGCCATACACAAGAATGAGACTTAAAATCCTATCTCTAAACGCAAAGGGTCTAAACCACCCAGCAAAACAGGTTTCACTGTGGAAAACTGCCTTGGACCAAGGATGTGACATAATTTGCTCACAAGAGACCCACTTCCAAAACACAGAGGTACCACGTTATTTACACAGAGCTCTTCCCCATGTATTCATGGCTAACAGCTCAGAAAAAAAGAAAGGTGTCCTCATTGCCATTCAAGATACAGTTTCCTTCCAGCTCTTAGACTGCACTCTGGATTCCAATGGTCGCAACATTATGCTAGTTTGTACCATCGAAAAGATCACCTACTGTATACTCTGGTTTCACTTTATTCCCCAAATTCGAGACAAATATACTTTATGAATAAAGTCATCAAACAGGCAGGCAAGACACATGCAAAAGGGCCACATCTTGCTATGCGGAGAAAGTTTATTTTTGTTCCCGACTACCAGATAGACTCTTCCATCACTCACTCAAGGTTGTAATCACCTATGTCTAAATTCCTTCACACAAACAACTTATTAGATGTTTGGAGATGCCACCACACAACAGAGCATGACTATACTTTCTTCCCAGCTACTCACAACTCCTATTCACGCATTGACTCCTTTCTAGTGGACAGAAGGCTACTCCAAAACACATGTGACTCAGTCATGTCCTCTATCACCTGGTCAGATCACCCTCCTATCTACATAGCAATTAATGCAGATTTCCAGACCACTATTCCTAAAATATGGCGATCAAACACTTTTATCCTACGTTTTTCCCCATATGCTGAATCCCTCCACAAACAACTGGACGAATTCTTCCTCCACAATGTTGGATCAGTGAAAGATTCTTCAACCGTGTGGAATGCACACAAGGAATTCATTAGACTAGCACTCATACAGATGTATTCCCAAGCAAAAAAAAAAAAAAAAAAAGAGGACGCAGCTACTCGACCAATTACTTTCCTATATTACTAAATTGGAGGAACTAATTAAATCTCAACCCCATTGTAGTCACAAAACACACCTTATCTCTCTTCACCAGGAGCTTAGAACAATCCTACTAGATTCCTATGAGAAGGCACAGTGTAGGCTGCGAGCTACTTACTACAATAACAGTAAGAAAGTGGGCAAAGCCACGGCATAGGGAAAAGAGATGCAAATCCAAAATTTCCTTCCTACTCCACTCTTCATCCAAACCTAAACTTGCTGACCCCCAAAAGATTACGGATGCTTTTAGCAGTTACTACAACTCATTATACAACATTAAAGATGATCCTGGGACCAAGCAACCCACCCCAGAACTCATTAACACCTTTCTAAATAATATTAACTTACCCTTTTTAACAGAGGAGCAATTACTGTATCTTAAAGCGGAGTTCCGGGCACAGAAAACATTTTTCAGTGAACATACCCCCGGGACAGTCAGGGCTAGTACATTCCACAATGGCTAGCCTCTGATCTGTCCCGGTTCGCACTTACCTGCAAGAAGAAATACTCACTTATAAAATTTCTTCCACAGCGTTTCCATCTCTCTTGTGGGCAGCTGAAGCCGGCGCGGTCCTCTTCTGCGTCTTCTTCCGCGTCCTCTTCTCCCAGAATGCGCCTGCACCGGCCCCGCTCGTCACTTCCGGTGCGGCGCCGCATTCCTCCACAGCTTCTGGGCATGCCCAGAAGCTGTTTAGCAGGGAATGCGGCGTCGCCCCGGAAGTGACGAGCGGGGCCGGTGCCGTCGCATTGATTCCAGGGAGCGATGACGTTCAGCTCCCAGGAATCATCGCAAGACAGGAAGTGACGGCGGAGTTGCGGCTCAGAGGGAGGAAGTGAAGAATAGGTGAGTATATTCGATATTCAATTACAAGGTTAGTAAAAAAAAAAAAACAACCTAACTATCCAATTCCTTTTCAGGTAAAGGAGAACAAGCAGACGGGCACAAAAAAAAAGATCGATTTTGTGCCCGGAACTCCGCTTTAATGAACCTTTCTCCAATTCCGAGATTTGTTTAGCTATAGATTCAATGCCAAACAATAAGGCCCCTGGTCCTGAAGGACTGCCAGGAGAATACTACTGTACAAACAATATAAAGAGACTCTAGTCTGGCACCTGTGCAGTATTTACAATGATGCTGCCTCCTCTTCCACATTCCCTGAGGACATGTTGAGAGTGCTGAGCATAACCCTCCCGAAGCCAGGCAAGGACCCATCAACCCACCAAAAATTCCGCCCCATCTCTCTCCTTAACACTGACCTTAAGGTCTATGCTAAGATTATAGCCTTTAGGCTTATGCGTGTATTATCTGGTCTAATCCACAAGGACCAGACAGGTTTAATTTCAAGAAGACAAACCTCTGATGCCACTAAACATTTAATAAATGTCATACACTTTGCAATGTACGCAAACGCCTTCTCTGCTTTTATCTCTGGATGCAGAGAAGAAGTTTGATAGGGTACACTGGGCATATTTGAAAGCTGTCCTCCAAAAGTTTGGCTTTAGAGACCAAATCCTCTCAGCCATTATGGCATTATATTCAAAACTTTCAGCCCAAGTTTTTTTCTCTGAGATGCTTTCCACCCCTTTTAACATAACCTATGGCACCAGACAGGGTTGCCCACTATCTCCCCTGATTTTCAATTTAGTTATAGAACTACTAGCTGAAAGCATCAAATCTCATCCCTCCATCCATGGCATTCAGATTGGCACACATGAGCACAAAGTCAGTCTGTTCGCAGACAACTTTATATTCATTCATTTATATTCACCTTTCTAGTTCCCTGGCTTTGGTACAGAATATGCTTTCACAATTCAGCAATGTTTCTTATTACAAGGTAAACTCAACCAAATGTCACATTCTTGATATCAATACTGATGGCATAACCAGCAACTGGTTGCGACTAACCTACCGCTATGTGTGGGATGAAAACTGCTATAAGATACTAAGGGATTACTCTGACCAAGACAACTAAGGGGCTGTACAAGGAGAACTACATACCCTTTAGATCACAACTCATATTGGATCTTGACAATCTTGCGCATTTTGAATACTTCTAGGCGGCACACCTAGCGGCATTCAAAATTAATGTTCTCCCTAAGCTACTGTACCTCTTTTGAACTCTCCCAATCCTAGTCCCTGTCTTATATCTTTTTTCATTACAAAAACTTCTCAATTCTTACATATGGCAAGGAAAGAATCCCGCAGTGCGTACATCAGGCTCATAAAACATAGGTTCGTAGGTGGTTCAGGTCTAGTAGACATCAAAGACTACTACCTAGCTACTTTACTAGTAGGGATGGGCTCTATGTTCAAGTCGAACGTAAGTTTTTTTTCATGTTTTTTTATCTGTATTGCTGGGAGCCGGCAATACATTACAGCCGCGAGCAAGTTTAAATTAAATTTTTTCCTTTAGAATGTCAGTATTGCTGCAGCTTGCTCCATACATCGTACAGATGTGCTACTTTACAGGCGGAGTAAGGGGACCCCCCAGGCACGGTATTTAAAGGAATTTTTCATTTATATTGTTTCACTTTAAGCATCATTAAAATCACTGCTCCTGTAAAAACAATAGTTTTAACAAAACATTTTTGCATTGATATATGTCCCCCAGGGGAGTACCCGGGTCCCCATACACTTTTTATGGTAATAACTTGCATATAGAGGGTTGGTGAAATTCTCGCGCTGTCTTCTCTAATTGTTGTCTACAAAATAGGCACCTTTAATGCTGCAGGTACTAAAATTGGTAACCTACACAATAAAGATAAATAAAGTTGGGGGGAGTACCGCGCTTTAAAAGTGCTTTAAATAACATAAATAAAATATATATATATGTAAATAAGTGCCAAAGTGCTTCTTAAATAATATTAAAATTGATGTGTCTTAATGTATACAATAATACAATCCGATATAATTTATACAGTAAATATAATAGGTGATGAAATATTCATAAAAAAATATATAAATCTTATTGAAACCAACTATATCAATCCATTATACAGTGAAAAATTTATATAAAATTAAGATCGGTGACTTATTTAAATATAAAAAGTGCTCTAAATAAGTGATAACCAATAAAGTGCTAAAGTGTCCTTTTAAAATTATTTTTATAAATATATAATGTGATGAACACAATCTTCTTAATCCAAATTTCACATGCAGGTGCTTCGTGCGGTGCCCACTAGGTGTCCTAAGCGCTCACCTCACTGCTCCTTTAAAAGAGCCTTAGGTTGTATTCCCCAGTATGCTGTTCCTTCCTCCTTATTGGCATATATGTACCATTATAAATCCTTGATTATATCTCCCTTGTAAATGCAGCTATCTTCCAGGGGATATAAGCGGTTCTTTGTATCTCCAAAAAAATCAAATTGGGCCCAACATAGTGAAAAATTGATGAAGTTAAAAAGGTAGAGAGGAAGAGTCTATGAACTTCAGGGCTTCAATGCACTGTGCGGCTGCACATTCTGCAGCCGCACAGTGCATTATTGGTTTTTAACTTCATCAATTTTTCACTATGTTGGGCCCAATTTGATTTTTTTGGAGATACAAAGAACCGCTTATATCCCCTGGAAGATAGCTGCATTTACAAGGGAGATATAATCAAGGATTTATAATGGTACATATATGCCAATAAGGAGGAAGGAACAGCATACTGGGGAATACAACCTAAGGCTCTTTTAAAGGAGCAGTGAGGTGAGCGCTTAGGACTCCTAGTGGGCACCGCACGAAGCACCTGCATGTGAAATTTGGATTAAGAAGATTGTGTTCATCACATTATATATTTATAAAAATAATTTTAAAAGGACACTTTAGCACTTTATTGGTTATCACTTATTTAGAGCACTTTTTATATTTAAATAAGTCACCGATCTTAATTTTATATAAATTTTTCACTGTATAATGGATTGATATAGTTGGTTTCAATAAGATTTATATATTTTTTTATGAATATTTCATCACCTATTATATTTACTGTATAAATTATATCGGATTGTATTATTGTATACATTAAGACACATCAATTTTAATATTATTTAAGAAGCACTTTGGCACTTATTTACATATATATATATTTTATTTATGTTATTTAAAGCACTTTTAAAGCGCGGTACTCCCCCCAACTTTAAATAACTTGCATATAATCCTTTAAAATTAGGACTTTTGATTTTTCATATTCATGTCCCATAGACTTTAAAGGAGTTCACATGTTCACTAGAAATTTTTCCCTGTTCGAGATGTTCTGGTACGAACAGAACATGGGGTGTTCGGCCCATCACTATTTACTAGCACAGTCTAGAGATTGGTTCACATCACAACCTAAAACTCATCGGGGTTCCCTAGAACAATCAACAGTACCAGAACATGACCTGGAGCTATGGCTGTATACTACGGGGACCAAAAGGTATCATACCCCAGCATTTCTACCCAACAATTGGGGCTACCGTGCTAGCCTGGTGGAAGTTTCTGGACCCCCACTGGAAGCAAACCCCCATAATCCCACTAAACGTGCCCCTATTAGAACTAAAGGTAGTGATACCTTCTGCCCAAGCTCATAGCATCCCATCGATCCCTTAACAATCTCTTTCGATAAGGGGAAATTAAAATCCTTCTCCAGATTACAGAAGGACCAAATATTAGCCCCTACAGAATTTTTTCAATACTTGCAAATTAGCCATTGCTTGGCTAAAAAACCTCATCCTATTCGAGAGGTCCCTAAGCAGGAATAGTTATACCTTAAGTCCTTTGTACCCAACAAAAAAGGAATCTCTCTCTTTTACACTCTTCTTTGGGAAAAGCAGTCATTTGTGAAGTTCACCCCATTCAATAAATGGGAAAAAGACTTGGGTTCAAAGCTCACATCATCTCAATGGCAACAAACACTAAAGTCGGTCTACTATAATACTAACTGCACCTCTCTCTGGGAATTGACCCAAAAAATTACACAATGCTGGTACCTAACCTCTCTAAAGATCTCCACATTTAACCCCCACCTATCCCCTCTTTGTTGGAGAGGATGTGAAGGAGAAGGGTCCATAGAGCCCATTCCAATACCCTTACGCACAGTAGTAACTCACATACTATAAGCAGCTAGACTAGCAATTGTTAGGCTTTGCAAATCCACATCTCCTCCATCCCTAGGGAACACAGTTCAATTGATCCAAACCCATTACGTACATTATCTCATGAAAGTGAGTACACCCCTCACATTTCTGTAAATATTTTATTATATCTTTTCATGTGACAACACTGAAGAAATGGCACTTTGCGACAATGTAAAGTAGCGAGTGTACAGCTTGTATAACAGTGTAAATTTGCTGTCCACTCAAAATTACTCAGCACACAGCCATTAATGTCTAAACTGCTGGCAACAAAAGTGAGTACACCCCTAAGTGAAAATGTCCAAATTGGGCCCAATTAGCCATTTTCCCTCCCCGGTGTCATGTGACTCATTAGTGTTACA
Source organism: Pelophylax lessonae (assembly GCF_965119305.1). NCBI lineage: Eukaryota > Metazoa > Chordata > Amphibia > Anura > Ranidae > Pelophylax > Pelophylax lessonae. The sequence goes on along the minus strand of NC_138771.1, from coordinate 459,298,506 downwards.
AGATCTCAGGTGTGAATGGGGAGCGGGTGTGTTAAATTTGGTGTTATCGCTCTCACTCTCTCATACTGGTCACTGGAAGTTCAACATGGCACCTCATGAAAAATAACTCTCTGAGAATCTAAAAAAAAAAAGAATTGTTGCTCTACATAAAGATGGCCTAGGCTATAAGAAGATTGCCAAGACCCTAAAACTGAGCTGCAGCACGATGGCCAAGACCATACAGTGGTTTAACAGGACAGGTTCCACTCAGAACAGGCATCGCCATGATCGACCAAAGAAATAGAGTACATGAGCTCAGCGTGATATCCAGGTTGTCTTTGGGAAATAGATATATGAGTGCTGCCAGCATTGCTGCAGAGGTTGAAGGGGTGGGGGGTCAGCCTGTCAGTGCTCAGACCTTACGGTGCACACTGTTTTAAATTGGTCTGCATGGCTGTCATCCCAGAAGGAAGCCTTTCCCAAAGATGATGCACAAGAAAGCCCGCAAACAGTTTGCTTAAGACAAGCAGACTAAGAACGTGGAATACTAGATCCATGTACTGTGGACTGATGAGACCAATATAAACGTATTGGTTCAGATGGTGTCAAGCATGTGTGGCGGCGACCAGGTGGGGAGTACAAAGACAAGTGTGTCTTGCCTACAGTCAAGCATGGTGGTGAGAGTGTCATGGTCTGGGGCTGCATGAGTGCTGCCAGCACTGGGGAGCTACAGTTCATTAAGGGAACCATGAATGCCAACATACTGAAGCAGAGCATGATCCCCTCCCTTCAGGGACTGGGCCACAGAGCAGTATTCCAACATGATAACGACCCCAAACACACCTCCAAAATGACCACTGCCTTGCTAAAGAAGCTGAGGGTAAAGGTAATGGACTGGTCAAGAATTTCTCCAGACCTAAACCCTATTGAACATCTGTGGGGCATCCCCAAATGGAAAGGTGAAGGAGCTCAAGGTCTTTAACATCCACCAGCTCTGTGATGTCGTCATGGAGGAGTGGAAGAGGACTCCAGTGGCAACCTGTGAAGTTCTGATAAACACCATGCCCAAGAGGGTTAAGGCAGTGCTGGAAAATAATGCTGGCCACACAAAATATTGACACTTTGGGCATTTTAAATTAGGGGTGTACTAATTTTTGTTGCCAGCGGTTTAGACATTGTTGGCTGTATGTTGAGTTATTTTGAGGGAACCGAAAATGTACACTGTTATACAAGCTGCACACCCACTACTTTACATTGTAGCAAAGTGGCATTTCTTCAGTGTTGTCACATGAAAAGATATAATAAAATATTTACAAAAATGTGAGGGGTGTACTCACTTTTGTGAGAAACTTTTTATTTCCTAATAAAGAAGCATGCATTCACTCCCAAAAGATGTGGTTCCCATGGGCGCACTGGTACGCACTCCACTCCCCTTCCCTATTCCATACATTCCTAAACAAATTTGATTTATTTTAGGGATAATTTGCATAATGCTTACATGTATAAGGTATACACGTATAATCCTTCAATATATAAGGTACAAATGTATTATGTATAAATATATAAGGTTTTAATGTATAATGTAGAACTGTAAAATGTATAAATAAATAAGGTATAAATAAATAGTGTATAAATGTATAATGTATAAACACTGAAGAATGGATCTAAGTCAGGCCTTTTTTTCAGCGGGAACATGGGGAAACACAGTTCTGGCACCTCCAGCATGTATGTAATGGCAAGGTGTGTTGGCGTTTGCTGAATGATTTATTGATGCTGGCTGGTGGGGGATCTGTTGTCACTGGGGAGTCTGTTGTTGTTGGAGAGGTCTATTGTTACTGGTGGGGGATCCACTGTGAGTGAGGGGCATTATGTTGCTAGCTGCTGGAGGGTCTATTGATTCTGGCTGCTAGGAGATCTATTTTTGCTGGGCTGGAGCTATTGTTGCTGGGGGGAGGTATTTTGTTGCAAGTGGTCTATCTTTGCTGTGAGATCTATTGACGCTGTGGGAATCTGTTGTTGCTGGAGGATCTATTGCTGCTGGGGGGGGGTCTATGTTGCTTGTTGTAGGGGATATAGTTTACTGCTTTATTGGTATTAACACATGCCATACAAATTTCTTAGCACCTCAAAATTATACTTGGTTCTGTATTCTCTAAAAGGGGCAGTACTGGAAGGAGGGTAGGGTGAGGAACCAAGGGACAGCGTTCAGAGGTGGGTAGAGGCGGAGACAAAGGGTGACTCAAAACAGGGGAGTACCTGCACCTATCCTCTGAGAAAAAAAAGCCCTTATCTAAGTTATCCTAAAAAGTGTGTATCTTTAACCACTTGGCGACCGCCACACGACTATATACGGCGGTGGTCAGCCCCTCCTGGGCAAAATGACGTATGGGTACGTCACTTGCCCACGAGCCTGTAGGCTCGTTCACTAACATCCCCGCTTGTGTGACCGGCGGCTCCGATGTCCGCCGGTCACTCGCGATCTAGCTCAGGAGAGGGAGAAAGGCAGACGGCTGATGTAAACACAGCCGTCTGTCATTCTCCCTTAGATCATGACAGAGGCTATGCGATCCTGCTATGTAGGATTGTATGTCTCTGTTATGATCTAACAAGCCACGCCCCTTGACAGTTAGAATCACGCCCCTAGGGACACATTTAACCCCTTGATCACCAATAAAGTTTACCCCTTCCCTGCCAGTGTCATTTTTACAGTAACAGTGCATATTTATAGCACTGATTACTGTAGTAATGTCACTGGTACCCCCAAAAGTGTCAAAAATGTCAGTCAGGGATCCGATTTGTCCGCCACAATGTCGCTGTCCCGCCAAAAAAAAAAATCGCAGATCACTGCCATTACTAGTTAAAAAAAAAAACAATAAAAATGACCTAAATCTTTGCCGTAGTTAGTAAGCGCAATAACTTTTGCGCAAACCAATCAAAATACGCTTATTGTGATTTTTTTTACTAAAAATATGTAGCAGAAAACAAATTGGCCTAAAAATGTTAAAAAAATTTAGATTTTTACATTTTTTTTTGAGAATTTAATATAAAAAAATGTGAAAAATATTGTTATTTTTTCAAAATTGTCGCTCTTTGTTGTTTATAGCGCAACATGTAAAAATAAAAATCGCACAGGTGATCAAATACCACCAAAAGAAAGCTCTGTTTGTAGCAAAAAAAGGACGTCCATTTCATTTGGGTACAGCATCGCACGACCGCGCAATTGTCCGTTAAAGTCACGCAGTGCCGAATCACAAAATAGGGCCTGGTCTTTGAGCAGCCAAATCCTCCGGGGCTTAAGTGTTTAATACCTAAAATTAGCCAATGAAGTATATCATTTAATCGTCAAACTTTCTGCATTAATTGATGACTAACACAGTGCAATACTTCTAATAAATTTAAAGAGGTTGTAAACTCGTTTTTTTTTTTTCCCACCCTGCAAGAGAAAGACATAATGAGCTAGTATGCATCGCATACTAGCTCATTATGCAATACTTACCTTAGAACGAGCCCCCACCGTGCCGCTCACTCACCTCTATGACGGGCGACATGTCCAGTCGCCCGTCTTCCGGGATCGCGGCATCCGGCCATCTGATTGGCTGGAGCCGCGGTGACGTCACTCCCGCGCACGCGCGCGGGAGCCGACAGTCACGGCACGGGACTCTGAAGGAACGGCACGAGCGGCTGTTCCTTCAGAGCGCATGCGCCAGTGACGTCACTGGCTGCATGTAAGGTAAATATCTCCTAAACGGTACATGTTTAGGAGATATTTACAGTACCTATAGGTAAGCCTTAATATAGGCTTACCTATAGGTACAAGTTGTAGAGGAGGGTTTACTTCCTCTTTAAAAAAAAAACAAAGTATAGTGTTTATAATACACAACACTTTACCAAACTAAATGTCATTCAGTTATAGTTTACATCTTCTTACATCATCTCAGAGAAAATATTCAGCAAGTATTCTGACTGCATTGACTTTAAATGAGCATAAGTGTACCACCTAGTGGCTACAGATTTGCCTTTAAAATACAGTACAATTATGGAACATACAGCATTACACAGTGTTCTGGAGATCTTATAGATAGGCAACTCCTATCCTCATATTGATTAGTGGTTCCAAATGATTACCTACTGCAGTGGGGAATAGACACAAAAGATACAGCATCTGTATCTAAATAACTGTTCTGCATATTCGGCGCAATTAAAGTTTTTTATACACATGCTTACGTAGGTATCACATTAATATTGCAATTGTACTTTTATTGTAACAAGTAGCATAACATAGGCAGGCTAAGAGCTGGTTCACATTAGCGCGACACGACTCCTTACTACTTCGGGGGCGACTTGTGCATTACATTGCACCACGACTTTGGAGTGACTTGCAGGGACTTCACATAATGGAAGTCTATGCAAGTCGCTCCGAGGTCGCCCCGAAATAGTACAGGACCCTTTTTCTAAGTCGGAGCGACTTGTGTCGCTCCTATTAGAACGGGTCCTGTAGCAGTCAATGGACCGCGAGGGAGCGCGACTTGTCAGGCTGACAAGTCGCCTGACAAGTCGCGCTAATGTGAACCGGCTCTTAATTCTATTCGGGACTCGAAAGATTGCAACATGTAATCAAAACATTATTAGTGCTGTGTGCACAATGAATGCAGTGTGCAATACATAGGCAAAGAATACAAATTAGAATACAGTTGTTTACAGAATGTACAATTTCTTTTAAACACAGCATGTAAAACCGGAAAACCTATGTTCATATATTTTAAATTCTATTTAAAGAAAGTTTACCTTTAATGAGCCACTTAACAAATCAATAAATGACATTGCAACTGTGCCAGATTCAGAAAATTAATCCAGTTTATTTGTTTAATCAATTACTATATCCAGTGCATCTGGAATAAGCAAGTTTTTGACTGAGCTTCTGGAAAGGGTCTGTACTTTCTTGCCTCATGACTTTCTCTCATTCTCCAATGTATGAGTGCAAAGGACAGTGGGTACATAAGGAGTGCAGTACGGACACTGTAAAACACGCTAGCTGATATTATCACATCGTGTGGTTCAGGGTCATTCAAAAACATTGCTATATCTGCAGACATAATTATTTATCTTGCCAGCTGCAGGAGGAAAAGCTACAAGAAAAATAATAGCTCAGCAGTACCCAAGAAGGTAGCATGTGTCAATGGAGAAAGTAGATGTCCTAATTTTATGTTTGGAAAGTGCCTTTAAAGTGATTGTAAAGTCTTGTTTAAAAAAACAAACATTATACTTACCTCCTCTGCGCAGTTGGTTTTGCACAGAGCAGCCCGGATCCTTCTCTTGTTGGGTCCCTCGTTCCCGCTCCTGGCCCCTCCCTCCTATCCAGTGCTCCTGGCTCCTCCCTCCTATGGGGCACCCAAGCTGAGCTGCAGCTCCTTGTATCCATTCAGAAACGGAGCTGCCATTTGGCCCTGCCCCCTCTCTCTGCTGATTGGCTCACTGACTTTGATTGACAGGCACGAGAGCCAATGGCGCCACCACTGTATCTCAGCCAATCAAGAGGGAGAGTCCCAGGACGGCTCGTGGAGATCGTTGAACAGGGAGGGGCACAGGTAGGTATTAGAGGGTGCTGAGGGGCTGCTACACCCCCGGAAGGCTTTTTATCTTAATTCATAGAACGCATTATGATAAAATATCTTGACTTTACAACTCTTTTAAGTAAACACAGAGGCTGTCCGCTAATAAAATACAGTGATTGGGGAGGAAGGTTACTATTTAATTGAGTTTTCTTCTATTACTTCTTTTCCGTGTGCTTGATCTCCATCTGTGATTTGAAGCTGTCTGGCCCTGCCACGTCTCTGAGGTGATGTAACCGTAAATGTAGAGCAGTCATAGATGCTATCTGCCTCCGGTCCCAGAGGCTGCTGCTTATACCCATCTAATTATTTCTTTTACAGGCCCCGCCAAGAGAGCACTACTTTAAGCCACACAGTTAATATGGAATTGGATGGATGACAATGATAGAATCAGATCCATCACATAGTCATTGCGTTCAGCAGATAAGGCTTCAGAATGGTCGCTCCTCTGGGATGAGATACTTGCTCGGTTTGATTAAACGCAACAGCGTTTGGGCAAAAAGAACATAGAGATTGGCACAAAAAAACATGGTGTAGTTTAGCTGTATGGGCATAGCATATCCTGTTTTTTTTTTTTTTTCTATTCTGTCAAATAAATCTTGTTTTAACTTTTTGAAATTTCTTTCTTCCAAGTGGAGTGAACAATGACAGAGAACTTAGCTAAGCACAATTTGCAGCTAAAAATAATATGACCCAACTGCAATTGTAAAATGTAACTTACAAGACTTTCTATGAAATACAATTATTTTTTGGTATCTCTGTGCCTCTCGAGTCACATGTCCTGTGATTGGAATCTTTGCACCTGTGTGTGTTCATTATGACTCCTTAGCATGCCATAGCTAAGATGGTCTGTAGGAGGACAAAAAGTATATCCCATGTTACAGCAAGAGTTCTGAAAGTTGCATTGTTATGATGGTGTGGATGGGTTGGGTAAAGAAACAGAGTATCTCAGAACTAAAGATGGGCAAAGGTTCACCAGTTTGTGAAAAGCTCCATCGAAAAATTATTGAACAATATCATAATAATGTTCCACAACATAAAATTACAAATACAGTGTATAATATGAAAAGATTCAGAGAATATTTTTGTTGTAGTGATGGAAACTGGGTTTGCACAAAAACAAGGCAAAAAAAACACTTATAGTATGAGTGCACATTTACTCATGTTTTATCCTTTTAAGCACTTAAGCCCCGGAAGATTTTACCCCGTTCCTGACCAGGGGTACAGTATTTTGCGATTCGGCACTGCGTGACTTTAACGGACAATTGCGCGGTCGTGCGACGCTGTACCCAAATGAAATTGACGTCTTTTTTTCCCACAAACAGAGCTTTCTTTTGGTGGTATTTGATCACCTGTGTGATTTTTTGATCATGCGCTATAAACAAAAAATTAGCGACAATTTTGCAAAAATAACAATATTTTTCACATTTTTTTATATGAAATTCCCCAAAAAATATATAAAAATCAAAATTTTTTAACATTTTAGGCCAATTTGTTTTCTGCTACATAGGTTTGTTAAAAAAAAAATTGCAATAAGCGCATTTTGATTGGTTTGCGCAAAAGTTATTGCGTTTACTAACTAAGGGAAAGATTTTTGTCATTTTTATTGTTTTTTTTTTTAACGAGTAATGGCGGTGATCTGCGATTTTTTTTGCGGGACTGTGACATTGCAGCGGACAGATCGGACTATAAACTGTAATTTTTACAGTAATTAGTGCTATACATATGCACTGTTACTGTAAAATGACACTGGCAGGGAATGGGTTAACTTTATTGGAGAAGGAGGGGTTAAGTGTGTCCCTAGGGGCGTGATTCTTACTGTGCAGGGATGTGGCTTTTCATGTAACAGCAGAGATCTACGATCCTACATAGCAGGACCGTATGATCTCTGCTGTTACACAAGGGAGAATGACAGGCGGCTTTGTTTACATTAGCCGCCTGCCTTTCTCCCTCTGTAACGGACGAACGCGAGTGACCGGTGGACATCGGGTCCGCCGGTCACATGCGCGGGGATCAGAATGAGCGAGCGGGAGCGTGCCTCCGGCGGCGTGCGCTCGCCCCCTGTTGACTCGCGGGCGAGTGACGTACCCATACGTCACTTTGCCTGCACGGGGCTTGCCAGCGGTCAGCAAGCGGTTAAACACACTGAAACTATAGAAAAATAACTTTTCATCTGCCAGGAATGTAGTGTGCTCCCACTTTCCTCTTTGATATGACAACAGTGCTCTAAATTCCTAAGCATGTGGTGTCAGCCCTGCCTACTTAATTTCTGATTGCAAAGCACGCAGATCTCTCATCATCCCCTCCCCACTCCTAATTTTCATAACTTCTACTTGTGCACAGACAGAGAGTACAGGAAGTTATTGGCTTACAAGATTTCTGGCAGAATCAATAGGTCATTTTTTGCACTTAGACATAGAAAAAGTTCAATTTTTTTCTTATTGTTAAAACAATTGCAAATTCATGCAAAGCCACATTGTTTTTTCAAGGCATCTCTGAGAAGTGGCAGTGTAGCTTTACTTATACACTACATTACCAAAAGTATTGGGACACCTGCCTTTACATGCACATGAACTTTAATGGCATTCCAGTCTTAATCCGTAGGGTTCAATATTGAGTTGGCCTAAACTTTTGCAGCTATAGCAGCTTCAATTCTTCTGGGAAGGCTGTCTACAAGGTTTAGGAGAGTGTCTATGGGAATGCTTGACCAATTTTCAAGAAGCACATTTGTGAGATCAGGCAATGATGTTGGACGGGAAGGCCTGGCTTGCAGTCTCCACTCTAATTCATCCCAAAGGTGTTCTGCCGGGTTGAGGTCAGGCCAGTCAAGTTCCTCCACCCCAAACTCGCTCATCCATGTCTTTATGGACCTTGCTTTGTGCACTGGTGTGCCGTCATGTTGGAACAGGAAGGGGCCATCCCCAAACTGTTCCCACAAAATTGGGAGCATGAAGTTGTCCAAAATGTCTTGGTATGCTGACGCCTTAAGAGTTTCCTTCACTGAAACTAAGGGGCCAAGCCCAACCCCTGAAAAAACAACCCCACACCATAAACCTCCCTCCACCAAATGATTTGGACCAGTGCACAAAGCAAGGTCCATAAAGACATGGATGAGTAAGTTTGGGGTGGAGGAACTTGACTGGCCTGCACAGAGTCCTGCCTAAACCCGATAGAACACCTTTGGGATGAATTAGAGCGCAGACTGCAAGCCAGGACTTCTCTCTAACATCAGTGTCTGACCTCACAAATTCTGGAAGAATGGTCAAACATTCCCATAGACACACTCCTAAACCTTGTGGACAGCCTTCCCAGAAGAGTTGAAGCTGTTATATAAAGGGTGGGCCAACTCAATATTGAACCCTACGGACCAAGACTGGGATGCTATTAAAGTTCATGTGGGTGTAAAGCATGGGTGTCCAACCTTTTTGCTTCTCTGGGCCACATTGAGTGTAGAGAAATTTTCTCGGGCCACATATAAAATATATACTATAGTTAAGGTATATAAGTAATAAAACGCCGCAGCGCCCTTCCCGTGCCGCCCCCTTCCCGTGCCGCCCCCCCCCCCCCACTAATTTAACACAACTAGAGGATGATGAAATGAAATGGAATCAGTATACAGAGTTCTACTTCTTCTTCTGCGGCTGCAGTAGAGAGCAGAGACTCTGCTTCCTGTATGGCTCCTGTCACAGGCGGAGGAGGGGTGCATTTCATATCACTCCGCCTGTGACAGAGCTAGAACTATACAGGAAGCAGCGGCTCTGTCACTGACTGCAGATATCCTAAGTCTCCCGCGGCAGATGGGAGATCGCACAGCACTTGCAGCCTAGTGAATGCCCATCCATTGCAGCCTACACAGTGCCCATCCAATGCAGCCTCACCAGTGCATGCCCATCCAATGAAGCCTGATCAGTGCCCATCCAGTGCAGCCTCACCAGTGCATGCCCATCCAATGCAGCCTGATCAGTGCCCATCCAATGCAGCCTCACCAGTGCATGCCTATCCAATGCAGCCTGATCAGTGCCCATCCAATGCAGCCTCACCAGTGCCTGCCCATTCAATGCAGCCTGATCAGTACCCATCCAATGCAGCCCCACCAGTGCATGCCCATCCAATGCAGCCTGATCAGTGCCCATCCAATGCAGCCTCACCAGTGCATGCCCATCCAATGCAGCCTGATCAGTGCCCATCCAATGCAGCCTCACCAGTGCATGCCTATCCAATGCAGCCTGATCAGTGCCCATCCAATGCAGCCTCACCAGTGCATGCCTATCCAATGCAGCCTGATCAGTGTCCATCCAATGTAGCCTTACCAGTGAGTGCCCATCCAATGCAGTCTGCAATGAAGTGAGAGGAGAGCCGCTGGATTACACAGAGCAGGGATCTCCTGCTTACCCATCAACCGCTGTCATACGAAGTCCTGCCTCCTGGACCGGCTCCTATGATAGACGTCACCAATGTTCTGTCTATCATTGACAGAGGCTCAGAGGCAGCCTCTGTTTACAGTTATTTGGAAGCCGATGTGGCCGTGCCCCCGACTCGACTTCCTTCCTCCCCAGCAAAAAAATAATAATTGTCAGGGGGCAGAGGGCGGCATTGCCTGCGGTTCTGGGCTGCATGCGGCCCTTGGGCCGCAGGTTGGACATGCCTGGTGTAAAGGCAAGTGTCCCAATACTTTTGGTAATAAAGTGTATTTTTAAACAAATACATAGTTTCAGTAAATAATACACCTGTTAAGAAGCCATTGTAGAGCTTCTACAAATGCTAGCAGATTGGCTGCCTCAGCTTCAATACCTTCTGCATAACTGGCCTGAAGGAAGCAGGCAGATTCAAATTTACTCTGAAGTCAGGGCCTAATTTGCTCAACAGTTTTAGTTTACTGACCCAAAAAGTATGATCATATTGAAAAAGTAATGAAAATATTTCCTTATCCCGGGTTCCAGTCTATCCAAACTTAAACAAGTTTTGGCCTTGCTAATTTTTATTTGCCATTTTACGTAAAGATAATTAAAGGAATGAGTTGCCAAATGGATAAATGATGTGCTTATTAAAACTTTGGAAATATAAAAAAGTTTGGAAAAAATACATTCAGTTATACAGCACCATTGAGCTGACATGGAGATTTTCATCTAATCAGTTTATGTTTTTTTTTTTTTTTTTATAATGGTGATAGAGATTTTTTGTAGCCACTATCATAGCGCCACCTGGTGGAAGCAACTTGATGGTTCATTATTTTCATCTTGCGTACACTGAGGTTTTTGCATCGTTCGATAAAGAAAATTGAATAATTAAATATGTGAAATAAGCTCTACTCCACAAGCATTTAAACTAACCAAGAGAAAAGCATAATTGTACACTACGGGATAACTTTAATCTCTGAACCTGGTTGTAGACAACATACAGGCACTAAAACAGTGGCATGCAGCTTCCACATACACTTCCAAATATACATAAGCGAGATTACTGTTATTAATTTATATTTTAGAGGAAGGTTTTAAATGAGGTCTGTTTTCCTGCTTGACAAAACTGTCTATTGGGGAAACTTTTTAATGCACTTGTAGTTTTATGCCTCTCCTACATGCATTTCTATTCTACTTTCTATGTAAAAAAAAAAAAAAAAGATTGAATAGTAAATACCATTTATATTAGCTATATATGAATAATATGAGATTATTAGACACAGTATATTTATGTATACAGTATAGATAGTATGTTATGATGAAATAGTGGAGACGACAATAATCAAAGTGTATATATAACCAAATAAAGAACAAATAATATATCTGCGCTTAGTTAAAAAATAACAATATTACATTTGCCAGCCAGCACCAATAGGCTTGATCGCACACCCACAGTAACAATATATAACAAAGGGTGCAGCGCCAACTAGTGACAAAACAACATGAAGCCCATGAATATAGAAGGACACTGATGTTTTAGAAAAAATGCCAGCACCGACTGCAGTGAGATGATACTGGAGGTGGACTAAGCATGATAAGATTCAAATGGTGATTTAAAAACATCAACAAGCGTTGAACACTCAGGCCTGCCCGCACAAAATGATGTCACTGCCTTAACTCTGCCTGACGCATGTCCCCATAAAAGGCATCTTCTAGGATTGGAGAGCAGCTGATCTAATACTGTAGATGCCCAAAGCCCCGTCTGAGAACCCTTAAAGAGATTTCCGCTCACTTTCTTGATCTGTAACAAAGATCACCTGTACAAATGAACAGGGTGGATCTCCCCAATAGGGAAATAGACAGCAAAAAAAATTTGACATTGGTGTTACCCTTCCTTACTCTATCCAAAACAAAAAAAAAAAAGGTTTTGCCTAGTTGTTTTTAATATTTTTAAATATTGGAAATTTATAAAACTAATAACTGGTGATCCTGCCAAGAAAGTCCTTGTTCATACACTTCTTATTATGGGATGATAGCTGCCTCCAAATTGTCTCCTTGCGTTGTCACTTCCTTTTCTACACTACTTCCTTTGACTACAAGTGGCCAAACAGACACACATTGCAAATGGCATTGTCATCGTTGTCACTATCAGCCGGTTCACAGCAATGATGTTTGGCCATCGTTGATGTTTAAATAGAGAAGTGATTGAATGGTGCTTTAGAAGATCAGAAATGCTGAGATGCACAAAAGAATGAAAAAGGGTGAAACTGTATTTTATGACAACCTGGCAGTTGTTTATGATACACTGTGTGTTAGCAAGCCAAATGTCATCCATTTAGGGTTTAGATCTACTTTAAAAATTTGATGTATCAAATGTCAACCTGTATTTTGTTAAAGGTCAGTAAACTAAAACCTGGACTCAACAGCAGTTGGATTTTCCATTTTATTTACAGGAAAAATAAAGCAAAAATACTGATATATTTTATACAAAAGAAAAAAGAGTTATAAACAGTCCTAGCCTTATATCCCTGCTCCACCAACCAATGGCTGTTGGCTCTGAGCAATCCATGACCCGCTAACAATTACAGCACCAAACACAAAGATAGAGCCACTTCCCTTCTAAAAGCCAAGAATAATTTGTAATATTGGTATCCAGTACCATGGTGATCCACCTGCTGCTCTTTTATGCGTTTCACTCTGCTAGGAGCTTAGTCATAAAGTATTTTGTGTATATTTTATGGCTAGGATCCTAGAGGAGTGAAACGGGTAAAGGAGCAGGTGGATCACCATGGTACCAAATACCAATAAAATGTATTCTGGACTTTTAGAAGCTAAGTGGCTCTACCTTTGTTTTTGGTAAGAGGAGAAGAAGTAGGTACAATACCATGAGTGGCTGGTGCTGGGAACTTCAAAAGAGAGGTGCTCCCTGAGAGATGTAGGAAACCAGTGCATGCTTCAAGGCATACCAGGGTATATCCATGACTAAAATATCAGTTTTAGGTAGGCTGGTCCTTTAAAAACTGCTTCTAAACCTAAATTGAAGTAAAATTAAGTTTTTATATTATATTCTACATTGTTGCCTTGGTTGTGTAACGTAAATATAATTACAAAAAGCCTAGGGCCATGCTCTGCATTCTGCCAATTGCAGCTTGTCTAATCTGTATGCCAATACGTTGAGAGCACCGCGTTTCTGGTGTGTTGGGTATGTGATGTCTTTCATGTCAGTCTTTCTCCACTTTAGCTTTGACACCTTCTATGCAGTCTTAGGCTACTCAATATAGCAGCTCCAGAATACACTCATATACAGAAAATTGCAAGGAATGTCTGTTCTTGACAGCCGAAACCATACTGTAAATCAGGTTTGCAATAATATTAAGGTGGAATGTTTTAGCTGCTGCTACTTCGTACTCCCCACTTCCTAAAATCCATGAAAGGTAACAAGAAGCCCTAAAATATATACCTTGCTTGCGTGAAACTGTTCCTTCAGGATCCCAGAGTCGCTGATCATGTGAAGAAATGCCTCAGCTGTAAGCAACTTCAACTTTGCTGACATTTGGATTAATATTTATGGATAGGAAAAACTTGGCAATCAAGCATTTAAAATACTTGCTTTTATAATTTAGTTGCAATTTTTTTATATTGATCTTTTTGGAAGGACCTTGCCAGAACAAAACAATGGTTGCTGACATTACACAAACGTGATTGTGACTCTGAACCACACCAAACCGGTGGCCGGCAACTCCTATCTTCACTATGGGAGTTGCCACCACCCATCTTGGAAGACCAACATACTCAAGGGACAGTTTCTGCGGCTCCGCAGAAACTGTTCCCGTTTGGAAGATTACGAGACCCAGGGCCAATTAATGAAGGTGAGATTCCTGGAAAAGGGTTTCCCTGAGGAACTGGTCCAAAAAGCCTTTATTGAGTGCAGGAATTCATCTTCCCTCTATCCATCTGGGTCCAACTCCACAGGGAACAAAACCACTCATCAAGTTAGAGTCATCACCGGGTTCATTAACAATTACAGACAGATCAATCACATTTTAAAGAAACACTGGTCCATATTACGCTCAGACCCCAGATTAGGCCCCCACCTCCCCGCAGCCCCCCAGGTGGCTACAGGAGGGCACGGACCATTAAAAACAACATAGCCCCCAGTAAAGTCAACAAACCTACGACTGAAAGGTCCATGGACATCAGGTCCTATTTCAGTGACAGGGTGGGTACTTTCCAATGCAAGAAGAGAGGGTGCCTCACTTGCCGATTCATCCAACATGGCCGTGACTCCTTTTGCGATTCACTTGGCAATAGTTATTCTATACGCCAATTCATCACCTGTTCCACAGAATATGTGGTCTATATCCTACACTGCCCATGTAATTTACTTTAAGTGGGTCGCACCATCCGCCACCTACGCACACGGATAGGTGAGCACCGTAGGGCCATTACACAAGGATTCAACATCAAAAATGGTAAATTACCCCACAGTGTCCCCCGTCACTTTGCCACCCATCACAAGGGTGAAGTTCAAGATTTGAAGGTTTGGCCAGTTAAGTTTGTACCCAAGGGTAGCTTGACCACTAATGAGCGTCTCTCCTTGCTTTGCAAGAGAGAGACATTCTGGATATATAAGTTGAATACTTTGTCCCCCCATAGGTTGAACGAAGAACTTGACATATATTCTGTGGTTTAAGATTACTCACCCTGTTTCTCCTTTTTCCCTTTTCATAACTTTGCAGTTTGTATTTTTTTTTTTAATTTTATTTGCAATGCAACACATATATTAGGTCTACCATTACCTCTGTGTATTTCTGTATTTGTGTAGTATTTTTGTATTTGTGTATTGTGGCATCTGTAACATTGTATTTGCATTGTGTTGTATTTGTTTCACCACCAGTGGTTTGCCTGTGGGTGGAGCCAGAGAGTGGGTGGCAACGCCTCTTCCTTTTCATTTTTATTTAAATTGCCCTTTGTTTAGAGCCACAGGAGATCTGAAGAAGGGCTTGGCCCGAAACATGTTATCCCCTTTGATTTGTGGCCATCTATGTCCGTTTTGCCAGTAGACAGCTCACACGAAGGTGTGCTGTCTCCGGACCAGTCAGGCAGCCTCTGTTCAAGCACTCCCGAGTGACGAGGCGGGCAGGCTCCAGCGAGCGCATCCCTGTGAGTCAGCCGTGGGCGCCCGGTGACGTCATCACTTGGCGCCACTGCAGCTGTTCGAGAGCAGGAGCGGACGCTGCCGCACAGACCGATCGTCCCTCGCGGCTGGAGCGGATTGCGGGGGTTGGGGTTCCTGCTCCCCCCTCCCCCTTCTTCATCTCTCGCTCCTCTCAAGGCCCTCAAGTGTCTTCACCAGCAAGGCTCCCCATTTGGATAGACGTTGCCATCTTGCTCCTGGGTCCTCCCGACTTAAGTGTCTTCACCAGCAAGGCTCCCCATTTGGATAGACGTTGCCATCTTGCTCCTGGGTCCTCCCGACTTGAGGTATCACCTGACTGTTGTACTGTTGGACATCTGTTGGCATTTTCTTATTTTAGTAGTATCTTTTAGCCTTTTTTTAATAAATGTGTCTATTTGATTCAAGAGACTGAGCAGCATACATTGACTTTGTTATTGTGTCTGGGAGCGCCATCATACCCAATTTTTGTTGTACCCTGACATTACTATATACCCTTGAGGTTGTAAGCTTTAGGGTTGTCACTATCGTAGAACAAGTGTGTGGGCATGCTTCCCCTGGGTCAATTAGTCACTAGGTAGAAAAAGAAGGTAAAGATGATAGCCCTGGGCCTGGAACCTTGAAAAAAAAAGTAAACAGTATAAGGAGCCTTGGCCTTTTCAGGTTTGCAGATTTCCTCCAATTAATTTATAATACAAGGTCTGTTGTCATACCCTATGTGGACTTGCATATAGAAATCCCTGGTATGCTGCTAAACAAAACTTGTAGACTATTTGACAGGCTAACATTTCCTCGAAGAACACAGAGCTACTCTGCCTGAAAACATGATTATGCTATTAATCCCCTCTGGGACTGAGATTCAAATGAGAGCGTTGGATGTCATGAATTATGTAGGGTATATTGATTGTGATGGTGCTGCTGACGGAAAAGGCAAGATGAAAGGGTGTAAGTTGCTGGGTATGGGGACATGACTTTAACAGTGCATTCTTTAACATGGAACTCACAATGCAGCTGAGTATGTGTAGAACACATCCAATGCCTAGACAAGCAAGATTAATCTTTGATCAGCAGAGAAACTGGGAATAATGGGAAAGGATCACTACAAATTATCAAAGAAAATAGGGCGCCTGGGGTATTACCTCTATATTTCTTGGTCATGTTTTTTTCTTCTGTTTCATCTTGTGTTTTTCAGATAGCATAGGAGCCCTTAGACCCCAAACCATTCCCTTTTAGTGATGTAAAAGGACAGATACATTACAGATAGAGAAAAAAAAACTAAGAAGTAGGCCTTCCATTGATTTTCCTGCTCAAGATGACTGCTTAGCTGTTCCTGACTTTAAAATGGACCTGTATTCAAAAAGTGAAAGTTTGTTAGGTTATAGAAAACATCATTCTGCCTACGTAGTGTTCTAGAAAAATATACTTTCGTACCCACATGCATATCTGGTGGTCATGTTCCAAGGCCCAAGAATTTTGGAAGGCTGTCTTTCACATTCTTTCCACTCTCATGGACACACCCATCCCCCCGACCCTTACCTAGCTCTTTTAAACATGAAACCAGACAATGTTTCTAAGCGGCAGCACAAATTATTCCTGCAAGTCACGATAGCAGCCAAACAAACCATAGCTAAAGCCTGGAAATCCCCTCACCTGCCTGTGCCTGAGGTGAAACATAGAGTCACTAACGCCATGATTCACGCAAAGATTGAAGCTGTCCTGCTGGATAAAGTTGAGAAATTTGAACAGCTTTGGCAACCTTGGTCAAAAAAACGGATACCGTGAAATGTATGCCATCATCCCCAAGAAACTATGACAAAAACCAAGGGGTAGTAGGGGCCAAGAGAGGACCCAAGAAAGCGGGACTACACCGGCATAGCTGGTGGTTGCAGGAATACAAATACAACACTCATATATGTATAAAAAATATATTCATTTTATTACAAAAGAACAAAAAACATGACAACAAGACATACAGTACATAAAAGATATACCGGTCCGTGTGTGTATGATAACTGTGTACCAAAAATACAACACTACTGGATCCTAATATATATTTTGCAGACTATTGGTCCCTGGATAAGCCGACGCGTTTCACATTCATTGCTTCATCAGGGCATTGCCAAGACCAAATAGGTACTGCACTCAAAATAGGACGGACAAGATGAAGGGATATCTCCTCTGCAGGCGCCGGGAAGCCAATATATGTGGATCATAAAGGTGGTGGTATAATATTAGCATAGGCACAAAAGCCTAATATAAATGATATTATATATATATATGTATGGATGAAAATACCATATGGGATATAATAGGAGATAAATTAGGGAGAAGGGCTGGTAACCTCAATTGCGACTTGAAACCCCTTAATGCAGATGTCAAAAAATACAATCCAACCAAGAAGGGAATTTGCCTCCTCCAGTAAAAACAATAGCCAGATCCTAGAATTTGGTAGCTGTATAATCCACAATACAAATGGAAAATTCCCATCTAAACACCGAGATCCATAAGAGCTGAAAGTTCACAGAACTATGGCCCAATGATCTCGCTGCATAGTATGATGGAATGGATGCCGTCTCGGGACGGCATCCATTCCATCATACTATGCAGCGAGATCATTGGTGAACCGGAAAGTCCTGCGGTTCCTGGCAAATGTATATGCACCTGGAAGAGTTTTTTTTTAAACCATAATGCTCTTCAGAGTCTTTAAACTATGACTTTTGGGCTTAGAATGGCAATAGAATAGGTGGACTTCTGGGGGGAGGGGGAGTTAAAAAAACTGCACAGGGAGACTTAAGGGTCAGTTAATAAAGTGTATTTCAAGTGGCTTTTGTTTCGTTGGTGGTATTTTGGGATTTTAATTTTTTTTTCTTTTACCTGTATGTTGACAACATGTTCACACTGCAGATATACACCAATGGGGCTGTAGTCACAGGTGTGCCTAGGCACAGTTATATACCAGGAATTGCACAGCTATTCTTCAGTAGGAATTTAAGACAAAGGGTATACATTTTCAGGGTGCAGCTTAGACACAAGTCAAATTTCTATATGTTCCCTGTGACATAGCAAATCTTGACTTTTGAGTTCAGGTCCACCTTAAATAATAAATGCAGCCAAACATTTTTTCTTCTCCTGGATTGGGTAAGAATCTCTGTCAAGTTTATGCAACTATCTGGGTCTCCGTTAGAGAGGTTTCCCCTCCCTTGCTGTCCCAGAGACAAATGTTGCACTTTACAGCGTGAGGGGAAACTTGCAGCATGGTGCAAAGCTGGCTGGGGTCCTGTCCTCTCCTTACTCTACAAAAAAAACATCTATCTGTGTTGTTTATGGAAATTACTGGTTAGGTAATGTTGATTTTTTTTATTAACCACTTGCAGCCCAGGCCTATTCTGGGACTCATGTAAAAATCATAATTTTGTTGCTAGAAAATTACTCAGAACCCCCAAATATATATATTTTTAGCAGAGACCCCAGGGGAAAAAAAAGGCAGTCATTGCAATTTTTTATGTTAAACAGTATTTGCGCAACAATTTTTCAAATGCGATTTTTATGGGGAAAAAAAACATAACATTAAAAAAACAAAACACTAAAGTAAGCCCATTTTTGTGTATAATGTGAAAGATGATGTTATGCCGAGTAAATAGATCTATAACATGTCATGCTTTAAAATTGCGCACACACGTGGAATGGGGCCAAACTTCGGTACTTAAAAATCTCCATTGGCTACACTTTTATAATCTTTACAGGTTACCAGTTTAGAGTTACAGGGGGGGCCTTGTGCTAGAATTATTGCTCTTGCTCTAACGCTCACAGCATTACCCTTATAGATCTTGTTTAAATGCTGTTTACATATGCGGGCACGACCTACATATGCATTCGCTTCTACGCGCAAGGGGCATTTAAGATTTTTTTTTTTGTTTATTTTAGTTTTTTTTTTTACACTTTCCCTTCAATTCTTTTTTGTTATTCATTCCTATTTTTTTTTTTATTATTCCTATTACAAGGAATGTAAACATCCCTTGTAATATGCATAGGGCATGACAGGTCCTCTTTATGGAGAGATCTGGGGTCTATAAGTCCCCGGATTTCTCCTCTATGCTGGAAAGCCTGAAATTAAAAAAAAAAATAAAAAACAATCTCAGGCTTTCCAGCTAAAAAACGGCCAGTGTTTACATCTGCCGGCGCCGGTGTAACGTTAGAAAGCCATACCTCGTGAAAATTCCATACCTACGTCACTTCCTGTCAGAAACGTAATGGAACAGCTGAGCAGCGTATCAGTGCACATGCTCACAGTTCCGGATACATCATTGAACAGCTAAAGGAGCTTACAAGTGCGCATGCTCGGAGGGTATGGAATTTTCACAGTAGTGTGTGTAACGTTACACCGCAACAGCTGTTGCGGAGGTTACATTAAAGTATACATTAACCACTTTACGACTGCTCACAGTAATATTACTGCGGCAGAGTGTCTCGTTATCGTCTGACGATGTAGTACTACGTCGTCAGACACTCCCCCTTCTGGGCGGCGCTTGCGCCGCCGGAGGCTCGCTCCCGCGGTTTTCATTCACAGCGGGAGTCGGGCCAGGGGAGGAGCAGCGGCGATCGCCGCTGCTCTTACCCGATCGTCGGGGATCGAGTCTGGAGATTACACACAGCGGGCGGATCTCCATAGTGACAGGGAGTGACAGATCGGACTGTTCAGCATAGCTGGACATCCGATCTGTCCATGACTCACTCAGTCACCTCCCCCCCTACATGTCAGTAAGCACCAGGCATACATTAACCCCTCCCTCTCCAATAAAATTAACCCCTTCCCTGCCAGTGTCATTTTTACAGTAACAGTGCATATATATATAACACTGATTACTGCAGTAATGTCACTGGTACCCCCAAAAGTGTCAAAAATGTCAGTCAAGGGTCCGATCTGTCCGCTGCAATTTCGCAGTCCCGCAAAAAAAATCGCAGATCGCCGCCATTACGCGTTAAAAAAAAAACACCAAAAATGACAGAAATCTTTCCCTTTGTTAGTAAACGCAATAACTTTTGCGCAAACCAATCAAAATACGCTTATTGCGATTTTTTTTACCAAACATAGGTAGCAGAAAACAAATTGGCCAAATTTTTTTTAAAAAATTGGTTTTTACATCTTTTTTGGGGGGAATTTCATATAAAAAAAATGTTAAAAATATTATTTTTTCAAAATAAACGCTCTTTTTTTGTTTATAGCGCAAAAAGTAAAAATCGCACAGGTGATCAAATACCACCAAAAGAAAGCTCTGTTTGTGGGAAAAAAAGGACGTAAATTTCGTTTGGGTACGGCGTCGCACGACCGCGCAATTGTCAGTTGAAGTCGCACAGCGCCGAATCGCAAAAAGTGGCCTGGACGGAAGACAGCAAAATCCTCCGGTGGTAAAGTGGTTAAAACAGCTCGGATGCAATATGAATCATCTCCGCTCCTATCCCTGTCACTTCCCTGATATTGGCTACTAAATGTAAAAGCGGCGGCAGGTGTATGAAATGTAAATCACGGAGATCTCGGCTCTGTGATTTATATTTTCATAGACCCGTCGCCACTTTTACATTTAGTAGCCGAGATCAGGGAAGTGACAGGGGTAGGAGCGGAGATGACTCATGTTGCAGCCGAGCTGTTTTAATGTAACCGCCGCAACAGCTGAGGCGGTGTAACATTACAACACACTACCGTGAAAATTCCCTACCCTCCGAGCATGCGAACTAGTAAGCTCCTCAGCTGTTCAATGACGTAGGTGCTGACGTAGGTGCACCGGAAGTGACGAGGGTATGGAATTTTTACGGGTATGTTTTTTTCACGGAACACCGGAAGTGACATCGCTTGCCATCTCTGAGGTTCATAGAGATGTCCGACAACCATCTGGTTCATGGTAAGCTCTATGATAAACCTCCATCACCGCCTGATTCATTCTCTAGCTCCCCAATCACACCGGTGAGCCAGGAGAAGCACCAGAGGGTGGCGGGAGGGGGGGTGTCCCCTCCCGCCACCTGTAAAAGCAATCAAGCGATTGAACAACACCAATGATTGCTTTTACATTTTAGGAAATCGCCTGCTGAAAAAAAACAATATATGAACGATACCTGCAGCTGCAGGCATCATTCAGATATCTCCACTTCAACCTAAGCACATCATGCGACGTCCACCTAAGGTTAGAGGCATACTTCATATATTGGCTCACTGCTAAATGAAGTGAAAAACCTATTTTGACAGTTGATGAGCAATCACATGACCTTTTTTTTGCTTATATCCTCTAACTTCTCCAGGTCAGTGGATGTCTTTCCTGACTATGTAGGGATGTAAGGCATTTTACACTATGACCAGAGCTTTCCGCCAAATTTGAAAATCTTATAAAGGTATTAATTATTTGATTAACTGATTTAGGGTGCTAATTTTCTAGCCATCACCCTAAATGAGCCCATATCTGAATTCAGAAAATTAGTCTTTCTGCTTGCATGCAAATCGCTGCGTAGTTTAGGCCAGATTTTTCATGGAACAGAATTAGTTCATCTATTTTGGAGCTTGAACAGCTGCCAGGAAATAGAGAAACAGCAATAATTGTGTAGTATTGATCTTATCTCTCAGTAATAGTTAAAGTATATCTAAAGCCAAAACCTTTTTCTACTTTTAGACACATTGTAAAAGGGATAGAACAGTTTTTAATGCTGCCTCTGTCCTCGTTGGGTAGATTTATCCTCTCTATCTTTCCTGGTAACTATTATTGCTGGGACACAAAAGTAATGGAAATCTCAGTTATCACAGAAACAAAGAGGACATCTTTAAATAAAGACAACTGTTCTAGTTACAATGGTGCCAATGAAAATGTGATGTCCCCTCACTTTTGGAGAGATTCTTTCTCACATCCTGCTGTGTCATTGTGATAGGAAGTGAAGGTAATCTTATCAAAAGAAAATAAACTGCGTTTCCCTGCGCTACAGAGTCTATGATACTTAAATGCAGTTGCTCATCACCAGGTGATACTGTATCAAACAACTCAAAACACAGCGCAAAAAAAGTAATAAAAAAAATTAAAATAAATATAAAGTTGTTTGAAATAAAACAATATACTGTATGTATATATACTTCCCCAAATAACCATAACAATTCAAATCAGTGAATCCAGTGTAACAACACTTTTTAAACTAATTTCATATTTTATAACACTGTTTGGTCACTAATTAAGTAATAATTTGTTATTATTGAAGTGTTGTTACACTGGATTCAGTGATTTGAATTGTTATGGTACACATTTTTTGGTTTGCACATGTGTTGCACATCATTGCTTATTAGTCACTGTTCTAATTAATATATATTTGGTGGAAGTATATATACATATATTATTTTACTTCAAACACCTTTATATTTACTTACATTTTTTTGATTACTTTTTTGAGCTGTTTGATAATCTTATCAAATGAACACAGCCAACAAAACAAACTGACAAGTCGTTTTATCATTCCCTACTTACTTTTATAGCTATAGAGCATAGCTGTCAGATTAAAAAAGGACAAGTGTGAATAGTCATTAAAAGATTGCAATCTTAATTCAACCCCCCACATGATCGTAGTCCAGCATTTCCATGATTCATGTAATAAGGGCAGAACAGTTCCCTGCTCACAGCTGTCAAAAAGAAACAAGCAGCCTGCAATGTTTATCAACAACATTGCTCAGCACTGAAAGAGAGATAAAAAGAAACATTGTATCTTTCTGTTCATTTACAGATCAAAGGGATGAAAATGAAGTCAGTTTCAAGCAACCTTGTCATTATTAAATTGTTCCTCTGTTTAACCCCTCATTAACCCTTAATTTATCTAATCGGCCTTATTAACTCCTTATTCTTCTCTATTTAATTATTATTTTCCTGCTGATTTTTTTCTTTTTTTTTATTGACTCCTATTTTATAAATGTAGCAGAATTCCCAGCCATTGTGATGGATGTGGGTCAGCCAGGGTTACTGCTAGCAACAACAGCACATTTAAGCATGTTCTCTAAGTGTGAGCACTGAGACAAGAAACAGTCCGGCATCTTTGGTTTTTGTATTTATTTTTGGAACTTGGATCGGAGAAGGGAATGAGTGGGATACTCCTCTGGCTTGACTATACACAATAGAATGGAGACTCTGAGAAAAATGCCTCTTGACGCTGACTTAACTCTGGCTTGAATGCTGGTCAACTCCCGTTGGCGCGAGTGAACTCTATCTTGCTGTCTGTGGACTTAAACTAACTTCTGACACTTCTTTGTGACTCAAAAGTCCTTTATACTGCTCCCTTTAGCCTTCCCGGCTTAGGTAGCTACTTGTAAACACTGCTGCAACTCTTAACAATTTAGGGCCCACACTGGCGCCCTTTCTCATAGAATTCTCTTCAAGACTTAGACTCAGGCACCCCCTTTCTAAGCTTCCTCCTGGTTAGCTGGCTCCTGGATCCCTCTGACCTCTTGGAGTGGTCTCCTATCCTAGGCAGACCCTGGGACAGTTTACAGTACTTACGACTCCGCTTTCCTGGAAACTCTGGCCAACAGCTCCGCACGGTCCTCAGCACACTGGATCCCTCTCTGCAGCTCAGCTCAATCTTCTGTCCTCTAGGCTGAAGCCAAGGACACCTTTCCTCACACTGACAGCAGGAGAGACAGCCGCCACCCTCCTCCTGGGACTTTGCTTCCCGCCAAAGACCTTGCGTCATGTGCTCCCCTCAAACTTATACCCCATCCCAGGATGCACTGCGGCATATTCTGCCCTCTCTGGGATAGATACAAGCCCTGGTGTGCCATTGGTCAGGTTTCCTCCACTGCCCAATGAGACTCCCCAAACTCAACAGTCACACCTGAAAGCACATGACAGCCTTGCTGAACAATTAAGGCCCCCCTGATAAGCAGACAGGGCCACCCATATACTTTTCCTAACACTCACCTAGGAGGGTACAACATAAACTATTAGAAGTTAAAACTTTTTTTTTTGCTTGATTTGTTCATTATTTTTTTTTTTTTTACACCTTTAACATAAATGTCCATGTTTCACATGGAGAAAAAGCGCAAAATGAAAAAAAAAAAATTAATTTGTAAAATAACAAAAAGAAAGACCCTAATATAATATAATGATATTTTTTTTTGATAACCTGACGTCATGTAATTTGTTCACTGCACCTCAACAGTGAATTATGGGGCGCTTGTGACATCAGATCTATAAAAGAGCTGTCGAACTCAAACAGCTCATTAGCGCGGGAGGCATCTTGAGAAGTAGGAGCTTCTTTTTTTTTCTATTTTCCTGGTTGTGGGCGGGCGACGTGATCATCGGGACACTATTTTTTTATTTTTATTTTTTAATAAAGGACTTGTCCAAAACTGGCTTTTGTCTTTATTTTTTTTACACTTTTTTGTGAATGGGTAGGGGTACAATGTACCTAATATCCATTCACATGGGGGGGCGGGATCTGGGGGCCCCCAAAGCACCCACCCCCCCATATTGAGGGCATGTGGCCTGGTATGGTTCAGGAGGGGGGGGGCACTCGTTTGCCCCCACCCCCATCCTGGCCAGCCAGGCCGTGTAATCGGGTAAGGGTCTGGTATGGATTTTAGGGGGAACCCCATACCATTTTTTTTTTTTTTAATTTCGGCGCGACACCATTTTTTTCAGCAATACTGACATAAACTGATATAAACTGAACTGCCTATATATATATATATATATTTATATAAATTACTTTGTGATATACACTGCACTATCTGATCTCAACAAACTGTAAAAAGCAAAAATCTCTCTCCCTCCCTGCCTAAATAACTAACTTCTATCTCGCCCTACACATAGTGCACGTAGCCGCCCCTGAGCCATGATTGGCTAAAGGCACCTGCCTTTGGCCAATCATGTCACAGATGATTTGATTGGCCAAAGCATGGAGGTCAGAGTCCATGCTTTGGCCAATCACCTAATGCACTGCCAGTGCGCAGTGCATTATGGATGCAGGAACTCAAAGTTCCCATGAAGAAGCCTATTTGTTCGCCATTCGCGAACGGGCAAACGGGCTGTGTTTGAGTCGAACTTAGGTTTGACTCGATCACGAAGCCCATCCCTAACCTGTAGTGTCAGATCTAAGTCACAGCTGCCGCTGATTGCTGGTATCAGGAGATATTGGGTGCGATTTGGTGATGTCACATCTATGCTGCTCACTGTTTTCCTTGCTGGAGACACTGATATGAGGAAGCAGTGCTCTGCCTTTACTGAGAGACTGCACACAGATCTGTACACAGAAATAAGACATGGTAAGTCAGTAATGGGGACAAGATCAGTTGCTGGAAGACCACAGGCAGTACACGGGATGAGTCATTTGCGCTCTGTCTACCCTTTTTGGCCAATGTTTTCAAAGGTCATTTCTCTTTAAAGCAGGGTTACACCCTATTTCTATTTTATTTTTTTGAAACATGCTTTATTGGATTTTCCAGAATACAAAGTAACAAGAACATAGATAGCAAATCCCAGGGGAAATTCCCTGGAGAGTATTGAAAGTAAACAGCTTCAAAGCTTGAAGGAGGGGGGAGTAGAGAGAGGACGGGGGGAGGGGGAAGACAGAGGGGAGAGTGAAAGATAGGTGGGGTGGGGGGAGAACCACAGTTGAGGTTTTACATGAGAAGAGCTGTCATATTGCTCAGGAGGTGGCAAACACACATTTAATGGAGAGGGTAACAGATTAGGTGAATTTGGGTAGAATTATATGGATTATACACACATTGAGACACTGGATCCATAGAGTAGAACATAGGCCTAGGGGTGAAAGTTACCATTAGGATTACTTAGAGGAGGTTGCGATCGTGACATCAATCTCTTTTGAGAGAATTATTGGGAAGGAGGAGGGGGGGGGGGAGAAGGATTGGTCTCACCCATTGTCTGGTGGGAAGAGTGTCATGGGAGGAAAGTCTGCAGGTGTGTTCCACCTTATTTAGCAACCACAGACCCACTGGTACCTGATCCCTGTGCCATTACTTTTTGTATATGTTTTTTTTTTTTCATTTTGTTTAACCACTTGCCATCCGGGCCTATTCTGACACCTCGCTCTTAATTGTAACAACCAACTATATATATATATATATATATATATATATATATATATGCACTATAGAATGAAATGGTGGGTGTTGCAATTTTTTTGTCACACAGTATTTGCGCAGCATTTTTCAAATGTAATTTCTTTGGAAAAAAAACAATAAAGTTATCACAATTTGTTTGTATAATGTGAAAGATGATGTTACACCGAGTAAATAGACACCTAACATGTCATGCTTTAAAATTGCGTCTGCCTGTGGAATGGCGGCAAACTATAGTGCCTAATATTCTGCTTTAAATGTCCTTACAGGTTACCAGTTTAGAGTGGCACAGGAGGTCAGGAGCTAGAATTATTGCACTCACTCTGAGGTTCGCGAAAATACCTCACCATTTACATATGCATGCGGGAGTAATGTATTTGTTCGCATTTGCGCATAAGCACGGTGGGACGGAGGTGCTTTAATTATTTTTTTTGTTTGTTTTATTATTTATTTTATACAACAATTTACACTTTTTTTGGATTACAGCATCCCTTGCGACACCATGGGCTGTGACAGGTGCCCTTAATGGAGAGATCTGGGGTCTATTAGACCCCAAATCTCTCCTCTAGCCTCCCATGCAGCCGATCAGACACAGCAAAACGTATATTCAACTGCCTGTCTCTTTAAAACCAATGTAATGTCACCTCAAGCGATCAGTGGGTAACATTCAGACAATAAAAACATTTTAAAATCAAGTACATAAAAACATTCAGCAAGTTTATATTTATTATACACAATTACAAGCACCTGTAAATATCACATACTGTATGAACCTTCTGGGAAAAAAACTTTTACTAATACATTGTTAGGAACTAACTGGAGTTAATTAGCCATCAATTAGACAGGAAATAAAATCTAATTAACAGCATTACTGGTGACATTTTTCAAATGGCTTAAAGTTTGTAATCAACAGGATGGATTCCTGGGACTGTGGAAAGTTATGACAGAGAAATAGTCAGTATATTAATATCTACAACTGAAATACCTAGGGGGGAGTTATGCACAAGAGCATTGCTAGTGTAGCACTGCCCCCTAGAGGACTGCTGGATATAACACTTTCTGGATTCCCCTGAGTTACCCGTAGCAACTCTTTGCAGAAACTTATCAATAAGTTCTTGGCTCAGTCAAAGATCAGTCCAGGGGTTGTTGTTTTTGTGGTTTTATTTAGAACTGGGATGGGAGAAGGGATGAGTGGGATACTCCAACTGTTAACTATTCACAATGCTGAGGACATCTAACTTGGGAGTGCAGCAAGGCCACTGCTTCATCCTGCCACTTGAATGAAGATAAGGTATGTGTTGCTATGATACTTTTCTTCAGGGTACTCCCCTAGTACCCCCTTTCTCTCTGTGCTAGCTGACACCCTTTCACTGACTCTACACTCTGAAGTGGTTCTCTTCCTGGGCAGACCCCTGGGCCAGTTCCTCTGTACTCACGGACACAGTTTTTCCAGATTCACTATCGCCCCAACTCCTGCAGTCAGCTTCTCCTGGACCTCTGGGACCTGGCTTCCTGCCCCAAAGACCCCTGCCTCATGTGCCCATAGCTTCTTATACACTGTCCCATAATGCACCACTTGCCTGTGCCAACCCACTGGGGCAGTTACAAAAGCCTGTGTATCATTGGCCAGGTTTCCTCTAGCATCCAACATGCCTCCCCATTGAAGCTGCTGGGGACACTCCCTGAGACCAAATTAATACACACTGGGCACACTGAGCAGGCCTAACTATCAATCTTGCTCCCTGATAAGCAGAGAGCATATAAGGTTTGCCTGTTGTTCTGCTGATAAGCAGACAGAGCCAAAAACGACTCTGCCTACCTAGCACCTAACTAGGAGGGTGCTACACTAGAATTACAAAATCTATATTTTTTGCTGTGTTTTAAAGGTACTTCCAAAACCTATATTAAGAAAAATTCAAAGGCCAATAGTGAGTTCCTTTTGAAAATGCTAGTTGTCTGACTGTGAAGCCAATAAACCAAATTTGTTCTAAGTAGGGATGAGCTTAGATGTGTTGAGATCTTGGTCTGAATCCACCTGAGCGATCCCACCAGGAAACTGTCACTGTACTGGAGCAATCATCTGCAGCCAAGAAAGGGAAAGGGCAGGAATACATGCAACTGTGGGGCGGGTAAGGCCTTAGCTACTTATCATTGGCCCAGTACAGTAACAGCTTCCTGGAGGGCTAGCTCAGGTGGGTTTAGACTAAGATCTGAACAGACCTGAGCTTATCTCTAGTTCTGAGCCAGTGACTTGAAAGAAGCAGAGACAACCCAGCAACTATTTTTTTCAGACAGGGAGGGCTTTTATTTGTTTCTCAGTATAGTTTTGGTAAATGAAAAAGAAAACAGGTAAAGTGACAAAACGGTGTACTTTGCACCCAGATTAGAATGGGAACTTCACTTTTTTTTTTTTTACCCAATCAGAACTGGGCACCTGTAAGAACCAAGAATGTGAATCTCCACTCTTAAAGCATATTTAACCCCCCCCCCCTCCAAAAAATAAAAAATAAAATACAGCTTACCTTACCAGTCTTCATGCAGAACATTTTCAGCAAGTACAGAAAATGTCTGTTGATACTGCAAGAAATGCAGTGTCATTGTGAGCTGAAAAGAAAACATCCTTATCATTCTTGTGTAAGCTACTATTCCCATCAATCCACTTTGTAATTGAGATGAACAAAGACAGATATGTTTGAAGACCAGTCTGTATGACAAAATGGCTCCTTCTACCAATATAGTTGAAAGTGAGTGTAAAAATAGGATAAAAAGCCTGAAAAAACCCCAAAATGATTGCATTAAAGGACAGGTAAGCTACATTATATAAAACTCTTGCGTTTAAATACGTTAGAAGTATTTATAATAATGATAGTTAGATTTGCGTATACTTACTTCATGTGTATAACTGTATGTGCTGTTATTTAGATTAATTCTCTTTCTGTCAGAGCAGAGATATTAACAAAGTCAGGTTACTGGAAATTAACATTTATAGGTAATAAAAAAATAACATCAGAGGTGGCTGATCCAGGGAATATCTGATTGCCATTGGAAGATCAAGAAAGAATTAATTTTCCCTGCTGGAGCAGATTGGAACATGCTTTTAGGGGGGTTTTTTTTCCGTCCTCCTGATCAACTGAAGGTATCAGGTATTTGGAGGCTTTCTATTAATTTATTTATCCTATTTTTTTCTTTTTTCTATTGTTTGAAGTACATTGTAGATTGTCTTTTTAAAACTTGACATTACTATGTAACTATAAGGCCCTCATGACATCGGAGATGCCTCCTGCATGAGTTCAAGGCTAATACCAGACATTCTGCCTTGGCATTAGAATAGGGGAAAACAGTTAAAAAGAAAAGTCTTTTGTTTTTTAATGTATTATTTCTAATAATGTTAGAAAGAAAAATGATCTGGTCATTCTGCTCCCCTCCACCCCGATATACTGTATGTATCTCATTCTTACCTGGCCCAAGTGCTCACTCACCTTAATCTGATGGCCACATATAAACTTTTTACAGCAACCAGCCCAAATCTTGTCACTAGCCATGACCACATAATTAATACTCATAGACTTCTTTGGAAACATGTCGGAAACAATTCCATAATGCAGATTTTAAGTGTTCTTAGAGGTAACGCTGCACTATTGTGACAGCTGGAATGGAGCTGGAGTGGAGACTATGAAAAAAGAATCAGTAGAAAAATCACAGAGAATGAATAGCAAGCCTGGTAGATTCTATCAAAACATATTTGAAAAAAATCCCTGTAAGGTGAAAGAAAATGATCCAGTACATTTGTTTGCCCAAGGGGTCAAAACAAATCAGAGGAGTCTTAACTTTCTAGAGGTGCGGTTCTTTAATTATCCTGAACATGTGTCGTCATTTATTTATTTATCAAAAAATTGTGCAGTGGGTTATATAGACCATTTTTTTTATCTGTGAAGAACTGTACATTAAAGTGTATGCAAAGCCAATTTTTTTTTTGTTTTTTTTTTCTGTGTTCCTGTTGGACCTAACTATTGGTTGTGGTTCTAGTTTTTGAGTTGCTACAGGAACAATAGATGAGGAAAAATCATCTAATGGTGGAACCTGTTCTTTTGACAACTGTTTAAAATGGAATCCAATTTAAAACTTGAGTATTCGCTATGTTATAAAGAAAATGTTAAAATTGTGCTTAAGTTGTGCCCTAAAAAAGGTACCTTTTGTCTGGAATATCTCCTTAAATATAGCAGTGCACTTCCTGGAATATGCAAGTGACTAGGCCCTATCTACTGCCTCATAAGTGATCCAACAATTGCGAGTGGCACTAGTACTAAAAAGGTACTAAAAAGGTAATTCAAATATAACTGTGCTTAATTCATACAAACAATTATATACAAAAAAACACTGATTCAATAATCTGAACTTTATTTATTTAGCACTTTATGAAAGGAGGGTAACACCATCCCTGCGCTACTGAAATTCTAAGAAAAATAATCAGTTTTTTTGTGATGAATTTTAATTTATGTATATTTGTCACTGAGGCTTTATCAACTGTGCGATGTGAAAATCACCTGCAAGATGCACACTGCTATGTGACCCAAAGTTGTCGCTAAATAAAGCAGATGTGTGACGCAGAGTAGCAAAGCCTTTTGCAGTAGACTTGTAGCCTCAGTGACAAGTTAACGCCTGTTCTTGTTGTAAGTGTTAAGTCCACTGCAAAAGGCGTCACGCACATCTGCTTTATTAGGAGTAAAAGAAAGGCGCGGTTAAGCAAAAAAGTCATTTTTGAAGGTTTGGCAAGCTATAATTCTGGTTCTGGACATGCTACAGAGCTGAAACTTCACAGGTACATTTTTTAGACCCCCAGACACTAAATCCAAAGAAATCTCTTTTTTTTTTTTTCAATAATTTTTTCAATAATTGGCTCTCTATCAAAAACGACAATTTGTAAGAACTTTTTTTGCCTGATTCATAGTCCCTGGGGCATGACCCAGAACCCTATGCACTTTTTAGGGGCATTTATTAGGTTTTAGGGCTTCAAAATTGTGGTTTTTGATTCCCGAAGTTCGGGTCCCGTTGATTTCAATGGGGTTCGGGAATCCGAACCGAACTTTCGGGAAATTCGGCTGTTCTGGTTGAACCAAACTTTTCAAAAGTTCGATCATCCCTATTGAAATTGTCCATAAACACAGTGTCCTAAACCATGAGTGTCCAACCTTTTGGCTTCTCTTGGCCACATTGAGTGTAGAGACATTTTCTCGGGCCAGAAAGTACAAGTGCTATACATATTCGCGCCAGTGGTTAAAATACTAAGTAAATAGTGTACGGAAGGGTCAAGACTGCAGCTACCTCACATTCACCGAAGGGAAAGACAATATATATATATATCTTGAAGTTACACCTCAAGTAAGCAGTGCATGTCTTGCCATACGAATATGTGCATATAAATTAAAATAAATTATAATATATTGATGCCAATATATAATAATAAAGTGCTGTAGTGACATAAACGGAGTGCTTCCCTTGTTATGATGCCAATTCTTAAAATTAATAAAGTGCATATATATCAATCAAAATAAGGTGCTCTGTCTCAACTCAATTATGTATATGTTTTTCAAACATAATAAATTATATATATATATAAAGTGCATACACATCAATCAATAAAGTGCTTATGTGCTCTGTGCAACTTAAATAGTCTCTCAGAGTTCAGTTCATATAAGTCCAATAGTCTCCCAGTGTGGTATTCATGACCATGCAGGGGAACAGTGGTGGTGGGTATCTCCTATTCACACGTGCAGGGATGGCCAGAGTGTAAGCTTACCAGAAAAATATGATCCCTGTGACCTTATGGCAACCTGGATCCTGTAACGCTTTTTGCTATAATTAGCAGTTGTATGGCCCTCTTGTCCACTTCCTCGGTACCAGGGTCACCTGCATATCTCGGGGAGGAATGTTTAAAGCAGAAACAAGGGACTCCTCATAGTGTAGTATTTTTAAACGACCATTCCATTTATTAAGAATTCATTAAAACTTGTACACAAAAATATGATGTATCAGTGCCTAAATAACATTAAACTGTATAGCCGTATGCACTATTACCAGATTGCGGGAGGTAGCAAGCTCGTCAGGGTACAAATCACGTTGTTCCTTCCTGGTTTGCTGTCCGGCATTCGGCGTGTATTCCACGGCTATACTCCACAGTGAGGCGGCGTGCGTGTCAGCTTGACATGTTTCGTCATTATGTGACGTCTTCGGAAGCTCTTCGGAATAGCTCCTGCCAAACCCTTATATAAAGATCTAAACTTAACCATTGTGCTGTAAATATTATGAGATGTTGTTTTTATATTGTAAAAAATAAAATCTACATATTTTTAGAATTCATTGTATTGTACAAAGTAGACAAAAGAAGTATATTCATAGTCCCTTTTCCAATGCTTTCTTTTTCTCCTACATACTATTCAGGGATGTTACTTCTCTGTCACAATAATTAGCTTAAATACTCTCCATTCCACATATCTCTCCAATTTACTGCAATGCTTTAAAATTGTGCACGCTCGTGGAATGGCGACAAACTAATGTACTTAAAAATCTCCATAGGTGGCACTTTAAAAATGTTTACAGGTTACCCATTTTGAGTTACAGAGAAGGTCTTGCACTAGAATTATTGCACTCACTCTATCGATCGCGGCGATACCTCACATGTGTGGTTCTAACACCGTTTACATATGTGGGCGCAACCTACATATGCACTCGCTTGTGCCCGTGTAACGCTCCTGCGTTTTATGTATGATGTGGATTTTCAGCTGCAGAAATATTCCACTTCAGTAGTCATGTAAGAGAAACGCTGAGACACCATTCCCAACTCTCAATGACTCATCATGTGTGGAGGATCTCAATTCAGCAAGTAAATACACACACTCAATAAGATGTTTCCTAGAGTGACTTATGTATATTGTAACACAGTGATGATAGGCTGAAGAGACAGGTTGGGTAGAGATGGTAGATGACAGACACTTGAAAGGAAATGTTCTTGAAAGTAAGATAGTAGCAGATGGGATGCAGATAGGTTTAGCAATCATGTATGGTAGCAGGTGACAGAGTAGCAGGTGGACATACAAGAGAGATCAACCCAGTGCAAGAACAGGTGGTAGTAGGCTCAAGAGCTAGCAATCTTAGATAATGCAGATGTAGTAATAGTCCTTAGTATGCAGAGCTAGATAGTGTAAGCTTTAGTATAAAAGGTTATAGAGGTTTCCCCTGTGGGGTACTTATCACTAATAGCAATGTAGCAGAGGAGAGGTTCGGCAAGAGCGGATGATCCGGTAGCGGGATACAGGGATCAGCGCAGCGTGGTTCCGACAGCGAGATATGCTTGCAAGCATGAGAGCTTCAAGACAGGTTAGCATCAAGGCACAAAGCAGTTTGAACGAACACATGTGAGTGAGAGCCGGCGATCTAAATAGCCATCCAGTCCGGCGCTCAGTGATGACAGCATCAGTCTTAAAGGGAAACACACCTATATGTGCTTCATCTATCTAGGTAGATGGAAAGCACCCGGAAATAATGTGATAGGAGGCACTGAGAGTGCCAGAACCTTACAGTACCCCCCCCCCCGTAAGGCCGGCTCCGGAAGGCCTCTAAGGCTGGTTGTCGATATAAGAATCGGATAAGACTGGTTGCCGATACGAGAATCGGATAAGACTGGTTGCCGATACGAGAATCGGATAAGACTGGTTGCCGATACGAGAATCGGATAAGACTGGTTGCCGATACGAGAATCGGATAAGACTGGTTGCCAATACGAGAATCAGATAAGACTGGTTGCCGATACGAGAATCGGATAATACTGGTTGCCGATATGAGAATCGGATAAGACTGGTTGCCGATACGAGAATCGGATAAGGCTGGTTGCCGATACGAGAATCGGATAAGACTGGTTGCCGATACGAGAATCGGATAAGACTGGTTGCCGATACGAGAATCGGATAAGACTGGTTGCCGATACGAGAATCGGATAATACTGGTTGCCGATGTGAAAATCGGAAAAAAAAAAAAATGGTTGCCGATATGAGAATCGGATCAGGTTGGTAACCGATCTGAGAATCGGATCAGGTTGGTAACCGATCTGAGAATCGGATCACTTGTTGCTGATACGAGAATCGGATCAGGTTGGTAACCGATGTGAGAATCGGATCACTTGTTGCCGATATGAGAATCGGATCAGGTTGGTAACCAATGTGAGAATCGGATCACTTGTTGCCGATCTGAGAATCGGATTAGGTTGGTAACCGATCTGAGAATCGGATCACTTGTTGCCGATATGAGAATCGGATCAGGTTGGTAACCGATGTGAGAATCGGATCACTTGTTGCCGATATGAGAATCGGATCAGGTTGGTAACCGATGTGAGAATCGGATCACTTGTTGCCGATATGAGAATCAGATCAGGTTGGTAACCGATCTGAGAATCGGATCACTTGTTGCCGATACGAGAATCGGATAAGATTGGTAACTGATGTGAGAATCGGATCACTTGTTGCCGATATGAGAATCGGATCAGGTTGGTAACCGATGTGAGAATCGGATCACTTGTTGTTAGGGTGTCTGCTACATGAACCCCTCACTAGAATCGGACGCATAACCATCCGAAGTAATCCTAGTAGTCCTAGCAACCAATGCTTCTTCAAACATCCTCAGATCCTTCCTACATACCACCGTGCCATTAGAAGCGCGTACGCAGTCAGGTGCAAGAATCTCATTGTTTTCATTGGAAGCTAAAAATGTGCTTGCAAAAATAGGAGTATCTATACCAACATCTGCCAATTTCTGGGTGTCCTTTTCTGATATAGAACGGGGACAGGGCTGGCAACAGCCTTGGTAATTTCCAGGCTGTTTTTCAGGGAAGACAGTTCGGATTCGCCTGGCCTCCATTGGGAGAGCCTTAGGCCTATGGGGTCTGGTTGGGCAGGATGTAATGAAATGTCCCCCTTCTCCACAATAAAAACAAAGGCCACAGATTCTATGTGATCTCTTTTTTTTTGTAAGGACAACTTAGTATGTACGGCACCAATCTCCATAGGCTCCTCATCCATCTCTGTAGGATCAGGGTTCAAATGAGATGTGTCAGAGTGACAAGGCTGACTGTTTAAGGCAGGCTTGGACCATGACCAGGCAGGATCACCATATTCATTTGGTTTCCTTTTTTCCCTAGGTAGCCGGGGTCTGCGGTTACCTGGAGCAGGTTTAGGAGTAGATTTTTGGGAGGGGAGACACTGGGAGTGCATCGCAATTGCAAATGATTCCCAATTGGCTAGGATCGGACTTTTTCCTTGCAGTTTCTCGTATGCCCACGTTTTCATTTTGCCAGAAAGCAAATTAATGGCAGCATGCAGTTTAATAAAGTCATTATGATAGGTCCTAGGCTTAAGGATAAACAGGAGCTCACAATCCATACGAAAAAAAAGAAAAGAGGAACGGGAACCATCAAACCTGTCTGGTAGAAGGACAAGAGGTTCTGGGGGTTGAGCAGCAGTAGGCTGTGTCAGTCTGGTCACCTGCTGCGTCAGAGCCTGATTGTCTTCTTTTAATACAGTAAGTGCGTGTATTAACGCAGTTACTTGTTGTGTTAACTGTGTCACCTGAGTGGTCATTTCTGCTGAATCCATTTTATCTGGTTCGTTCAATCTGTAACGCTCCTGCGTTTTATGTATGATGTGGATTTTCAGTTGCAGAAATATTCCACTTCAGTAGTCATGTAAGAGAAACGCTGAGACACCATTCCCAACTCTCAATGACTCATCATGTGTGGAGGATCTCAATTCAGCAAGTAAATACACACACTCAATAAGATGTTTCCTAGAGTGACTTATGTATATTGTAACACAGTGATGATAGGCTGAAGAGACAGGTTGGGTAGAGATGGTAGAGGACAGACACTTGAAAGGAAATGTTCTTGAAAGTAAGATAGTAGCAGATGGGATGCAGATAGGTTTAGCAATCATGTATGGTAGCAGGTGACAGAGTAGCAGGTGGACATACAAGAGAGATCAACCCAGTGCAAGAACAGGTGGTAGTAGGCTCAAGAGCTAGCAATCTTAGATAATGCAGATGTAGTAATAGTCCTTAGTATGCAGAGCTAGATAGTGTAAGCTTTAGTATAAAAGGTTATAGAGGTTTCCCCTGTGGGGTACTTATCACTAATAGCAATGTAGCAGAGGAGAGGTTCGGCAAGAGCGGATGATCCGGTAGCGGGATACAGGGATCAGCGCAGCGTGGTTCCGACAGCGAGATATGCTTGCAAGCATGAGAGCTTCAAGACAGGTTAGCATCAAGGCACAAAGCAGTTTGAATGAACACATGTGAGTGAGAGCCGGCGATCTAAATAGCCATCCAGTCCGGCGCTCAGTGATGACAGCATCAGTCTTAAAGGGAAACACACCTATATGTGCTTCATCTATCTAGGTAGATGGAAAGCACCCGGAAATAATGTGATAGGAGGCACTGAGAGTGCCAGAACCTTACAGCCCGCAAGCACGGAGGCATGGGGCGCTTTACATTTTTTTTCTTATTTATTTTACTTTTTATTTATTTTTATTTTTTTCCTATTACAAAGAATGTAAACATCCCTTGTAATAGAAGTAGGGATGACAGGTCCTCTTTTTGAGAGATCTGGGGCCAAAAATAATTTTGACGTTAAAAAAAAAAAAAAAATTGTTTTGGCTTGAAAACCGTAAATGAAGTCAGATGTCACTTCAGTCCTCCAAGGGCATAGAGGCGAGTGGCGGCCATCCTGGCCTCGCTGCGCTTACAAATCCACCTGCTTCGCACGCAGAACAGGCTATAGTAAAAAATGATTCCAGAGTAGGGTTTAGTGAACCAGAACTGTAAAGTTCGGGTTTGTACCGAACTTTAGGGTTTCCGGTACTGGACCCGAACCCGAACATTGTACTGTATGTTCGTTATTGAGTTCAGTGTCTGGCAATGTAATGGCGCATAAAAAAAGATGCAGGGCAGCCAATCCACAAGCGTTTAACTGGTGTACCCTTAGAAGCCATCACAGCCATGCCTACTAATGGCATGGCTGTGATTGGCCAGTGCAGCATGTGACCCAGCCTCTATATAAGCTGGAGTCACATAGCACCACACGTCACTCTGCTCTATCTAGTGTAGGGAACGCGTGCAGCTGCTGCTTTGAGGGAGAGAAGTAGGAGTAGGACAGAATCTTTAATCAGAACTTCAACTCAGCGATCATTCTACATAGATTTTGTTGTGTACTAGGGCACTGCTGCTGCTTTGAGGGAGAGAATATAGGAGGAGGACAGAATCTTTATTATTTAATCAGAACTTCAACTCAGCGATCTACATAGATTTTGTTGTGTACTAGGGAAAGGCCTGTGGCTGCTGCTTTGAGGGAGAGAATATAGGAGGACAGAATCTTTATTCTTTAATCAGAACTTCAACTCAGCGATCTACATAGATTTTGTTGTGTGGGTGCAGTGCACAATGTTTTTACCCTACTTTTATCCGTCTGTTAGTTAGGTGGGCGGCGGGGGGGGGGGCATTTTATGCAAGTTCAGTGCACCAGCATATTCAGTGCGCATTTGAAGCTATATATAGCTATCATTTTCTGGGTTTTTAAAAACACCCTTTTGGGCTAAAATCCACAATTTTATAGCCCTTGCTTGCTGCATCTGTACGTGTAGAATTCAAGCTGCTGTCCTATGTGTTAGTCAAAAAACACCCTTTTTGGGCAAAATACACCGTTTTACAGCCCTTGCTTGCTGCATGTGTGATAAAAACAAGCTTGAAAAACTGCAATGATTTTCAGGGTTTGAAAAAACACCCATTTTTGGCATCACCCTCCATCTTGGGGCTCTGTCGCATTATTCAGTGCGCATTTAAAGTTATAATTTTCTGGGTTTTTAAAAACACCCTTTTTGGGCTAAAATCCTCAATTTTATAGCCCTTGCTTGCTGCATCTGTACGTGTAGAATTCAAGCGTTATATACTGCTGTCATATTGTGTTAGTCAAAAAACACCCTTTTTGGGCAAAATACACAACATACTGTTGTTCTATTCTGCTATTCAAAAAACACCCATTCAGGGCAAAAAACAAAATGTTGCAGCGTTTGCTGCATATATTACTGTGAGATACACCCTTTAGATACTGTTGTTCTATTTTGCTACTCAAAAAAACACCCATTTAGGGCAAGATCCTAAATTTTAGAAATATGAGGAGAACGTCAAATAAGGGATGTGGCCCCAGCCGTGGTGCTGCTGGTGGGGCTCCTGTTGCAAGGAGAGGATGTGGTCGATCTGTGCCAGCTACACGCACAAGTGAAACACCTTCCTGAGGTGCGAGTAGGCGACAGAACCTGCAGCAGTATTTGGTCGGGCCTAATGCGGCTCTACGAATGTTGAGGCCAGAACAAGTATAGGGGATAGTAGATTGGGTTGCTGACAGTGCTTCCAGTGCCGTCACATTGTCTCCCACCCAGTCTCCTGCTGAAAGATCAGAGTTGGCACCTGCACCTGACCCGTCTTTCACCTCACCCCCTTGCAAATCAGCCAAGCAGTCTGAGGCTCAAGTCATGCAGCAGTCTCTTCTGCTTTTTATGAATCTGTTAGCATGGTTTCCCAGGGACATCCACCTAGCCCTGCTCCAGGAGTGGAAGAGATTGAATGCACCGATGCCCAACCACTTATGTTTGAAGATGAGTACATGGGAGGACCATCGCAGCACGTCTCGGATGATGACGAAACACAGGTGCCAACTGCTGCGGCTTTCGGAATTGTGCAGACTGACAAGGAGGGAAGGGGTGAAGACTGGGTGGAAGATGATGTGGAGGACGATGAGGTCCTCGACCCCACATGGAATCAACGTCATGCAGGTGACCTGTGTAGTTCAGAAGAAGAAGAAGAAGAGGGGGTGGTCGCACAGAGCCACCAGCACAGCAGAAGAGGGAGCAGGGTGCAAAAGAAGAGTCCCTTAGACAGTACACCTGCTACTGCCCAACGCAGCAAGGAACCGTGCACACCAAAGCCAGCTCCAAGGAGTTGTCTATCGTGGCAGTTCTTCAGACAATGTGCCGATTACAAGACACGAGTGGTTTGCACACTGTGCAATCAGAGCCTGAAGTGAGGCATAAACATCCTCAACCTGAGCACAACCTGCATGACCAGGCATCTAAGTGCAAAGCACGAGCTGCAGTGAAGTAGACACCTCAAAAACCAAGAAAGGTCTCTGGCTTCCCCTGCTTCCTCTTCTGCTGCAGTCTCGGCCTCTTCATCCACCTCTGTAGTGACAGTGGCACCTGCCACCCCACAAACAGAGGGTCAGCCAGCAACACCACCACCTGGGTCACCAACCATCTCCACAATGTCCCATGGAAGTGTTCAGCTCTTTATCTCCCAAACACTGGAGCGGAAGAGGAAGTACCCCCCTACCCACCCGCAATCCCTGGCCCTGAATGTCAGCATTTCAAAATTCCTGGCCTTTGAAATGCTGTCATTCCGTCTGGTGGAGACGCAGAGTTTTAAAAGCCTTATGGCGGTGGCTGTCCCACAGTACGTCGTGCCCAGCCGCCACTACTTTTCCAGACGAGCCATCCCTTCTCTGCACAACCAAGTGGGGGACAAAATCAGGTGTGCACTGTGCAACGCCCTCTGTGGCAATGTCCACCTAACTACGGACACGTGGACCAGTAAGCACGGTCAGGGACATTATATCTCCCTAACAGCACACTGGGTAAATGCAGTGGCGGCCGGGCCTGAGGCGGATAGCAGTTTGACGCATGTCCTTCCACCACTGAGGATTGCAGGGCGCTTCAGTTTACTTCCTATTGCTAACTCCTCCTACTCCGCTTCCTCATCCTCCTCATCCGGTCAGCGTAACATCTTCACCACCAACTTCAGCACAGCCTGGGGTAAACGACAGCAGGCAGTTTTAAACGTGCCTGTTTGGGGGAAAAACCCCACACCATGCAGGAGTTGTGGAGGGGCATGGGACAGCAGACCGATGAGTGGTTGGTGCCAGTGAGCCTCAAGCCTGGCCTGGTGGTGTGTAATAATGGGCAAAATCTCTTAGCAGCTCTGTGCCTAGCCGGTTTGACACACATCCCTTGCCTGGCGCATGTGCTGAATTTGGTAGTGCAGAGGTTCTTTAAAAATTCCCTCGATATGTCAGAGCTGCTGCAGAAAGTGCGGGCCGTCTGTGCGCACTTTCGGCGTTCTCACCCTGCTGCTGCTCGCCTGTCGGCGCTGCAGCGTAACTTTGGCCTTCCCGCTCACCGCCTCATATGTGATGTTCCCAAAAGGTGGAACTCCACCTTGCACATGCTGTCCAGACTGTGCGAGCAGCAGCAGGCGATAGTGGAGTTTCAGCTGCAGCACGCACACGTGAGTTGCTCCGCGGAACTGCACCACTTCACCACCAATAACACCAACATGGCCAGTTCCGATGATGCTGTTCTCAGCATTACTATCCCACTTCTATTCCTCCTTAAAAAAATGATTCGGGCGATGGTGAAAGAGGATGTGGCACAGGAGGAGGAGGAGGAAGAGGGATCATTTCCATCCAAGGCTTTCAGGGCAGTCATTCACAAGTGGCTCCGAGGGTGGGTTCCTGCACCCACAAACGCCAGGTACAAAATTGTCCAGCAAGGGCACAGTTCTGGAGGATGCCGAGTATGAGGAGGAGGAGATGGAGGAGGAGGAACCATGTTCACAGCAGGGTGGCACCCAGACCAGCTCACGGCCATCACTGGTGCGTGGCTGGGGGAAGACACAGACGATACACCTCCCACAGAGGACAGCCTTTCGTTGCCTCTGGGCAGCCTGGCACACATGAGCGATTACATGCTGCAGTGTCTCCACAACGACCACCGAGTTGCCCACATTCTAACTTGTGCTGATTACTGGGTGGCCACGCTGCTGGATCCCCGTTACAAGGACAACGTACCGTCCTTAAAACACTCACTGGAGCGTGATCGTAAGATGCGTGAGTACAAGCGCATGCTGGTAGACGCGCTGCTGGTGGCATTCCTACCTGGCAGCGGGGGCACAGTGGAAGCACAAGGCAAAGGCAGAGGTGGAGGAAGAGGTAGCCAACACAGTCGGGGCACCGCCAGCACCTCAGAAGGCAGGGTTGGCATGGCCGAAATGTGGAAAAGCTTTGTCAACACGCCGCAACAAACAGCACTACCAGCTGATATGGAACGTCTTAGCAGGAGGCAGCATTTCACCAACATGGTAGAGCAGTAGGTGTGCACACGCCTAGACGTACTGAATGATGGGTCTGCCCCCTTCAACGTTTGGGTCTCCAAATTGGGCATATGGCCTTAACCTTCCCTTTACGCCTTGGAGGTGCTGGCCTGCCCTGCAGCTAGTGTATTATCTGAATGTGTATTTAGCACGGCAGGGGGCGTTATCACAGACAAGCGCAGCCGCCTGTCCAGAGCAAATGTGGACAAGCTCACGTTAATAATTAACCAGGCATGGATGCCACAGGACTTGAGCGTACCTTGTGTAGAATAGACATGTATACTGGCCTTACTCAGCCATTGTTGTATTTTTGATCTTTCTCACTATTTTGGGGTGTACCCTAATAAAAAAAGAAAATACAATTAAAAACCAAAACCAGTGTTGGCTACCTCACCCTCTTCCACTGCCGCCACTTCCACCTACACCGCCACATCCACAGCCACCTCAACCTCCTACTCCATATGGACCTTGTCCTTCTACATCAAGATTATTATTTTTTATTTTTATGTATTTTATGTTATTTTTAATTATTTCCCTATCCACATTTGTTTGCAGAACACTTACCATGCTCTTAACAACATTTTGCTGCCATTTGCAGCCCTCTAGCCCTTTCCATGACTTTTTTAGAGCCAAAAGTTCAGGTCCCCATTGACTTAAATGGGGTTCGGGGTCAAGTTCGGATCCCGAACTCAAACTTTTTTGCGAAGTTCTGCTGAACCCATGGAACCCGAACATCCAGGTGTC
Source organism: Pelophylax lessonae (assembly GCF_965119305.1). Taxonomy (NCBI): domain Eukaryota; kingdom Metazoa; phylum Chordata; class Amphibia; order Anura; family Ranidae; genus Pelophylax; species Pelophylax lessonae. The sequence goes on along the minus strand of NC_138771.1, from coordinate 459,256,266 downwards.
CGCTAAACTCTATTCCAGAGTTATGGCAGCTAGCTGCTGCCATAACACCAGTAATAAACGTCAAAGTAATAACATATTTTTACTATTGACCTAAATGCATTCTGTGCATTAAAGCATTTGTTACCCCAACACTTCATATTCCTGATATGTGGCTGCTGTACCCTGTGTTATGAGAAAGTATCCTGCTCTCTTTTTATTGCTTCCTTTATGTGAAATCCCTGGTAATCCAGCCATTTCCTCTGCTTTCCTATTAAAAAAATTACCACACTATGCAGGAGAGCAGACTGGGGTCAGTTCTCTAGCTGTGCTGGGAACTCAGCCTGCTCTCCTCCAATGATCAGACTTGTCCTCACATGCCCCTGCTGCACAGTCATTCACTGGGAAGCTCGGAGTACTGCTGCTTCTCCTTTCCCCAGCTCTAATGCAACTGAGAACAGAGATAATGTGATTGTTTATAAAAATGGGAAAAAAGGTATTTATTAGATCTATACAAAATGGTTTGCCTTTCATTTCTATTTTAAACTGAATAGGTTGTTTTACAAGGTGAGGGCTTACAATCAATTTAAGATAAAAAAAAACCTTCTGTGTACAGCAGCCCCCCTTAGCCCCCCTAATACTTACCTGTGCCCCATCTCGATCCAGCGATGTTGCACAAGAACCTCCCCTGTCTGGGATTCTAGCTCATTGGCCAAGACAGCAGCAGGAGCCATTGGCTCCCGCTGCTGTCAATCAAAGTCAGTAAACCAATGATTAGAGAGAGGGGGTGGGGCCGAATCACGGCTTCATGCCAAAATAGACCCACAGAGCAGCAACTCAAATTGGGTGACCCATAGCAAGCTGCTTGCTGTGGCGGCACTCGGCAGGAGGGAGGGGCCAAGAGCATCAGAAGAGGAAGATCTGGGCTGCTCTGTGCAAAACCACTACATAGAGCAGGTAAGTAAACACATGTTCGTTATTAAAAAAAAAAAAAAACAAGACTGTAATATCAATTTAAGTCAGGCCAACTCTTTGCCCAGTACACTGTGTTGTTTAGGGTGCCACAGTAATGGTCCCTCAGGGGGAGGAACCATGGCACTCTCTACTCGTATGTGTTTAGTCTTTCAGGTTGAATCATGTTGAGTGTGATTCCACCAAGACTAATAGACATCTTGTGGCGAATGACAGGTACTGCATTGGACAGCTCCAGATTAAAGGGGAGTATTACAACCTGAACTGCTTTTTACTACCTATGTGGCCTTTACAGAAAAAACAAGTAGTCCAGAGTTGGGCTTTACCCAATTCCTACACTATCCAAAAAATTAAAGAGAAACACATTTTGACTTTACATACACTTCAATCCTAGCAATCAAGACTAGTAACCTGTGCAGATTTGGGTACTTATATATACAGGAGAATTCATATTGGCCATAAGATGATAACTGAACAACATTTTCAAATAAAATTTCTCATGACTAATTATTGCTGTATTTTTATTGTTGGTATTATTTTTAATAATACAAAGAAGGCATTATATAACAGGGAAAATTCCAAAGCATGAGCTGCAGAAGAAACAGTTAAACCAGCATTCTCTTTTTCCCAGCATCTTGAGATGAGTCAAAAGGAATTCAACTTTTCTACACTGCTTGGTGACACACTCAGTACCTGTCGCTTATCCTCTCTCGTCTGCTAATGAGCTCCAGGCTGCCTTTTATAGCCTCCTAGTTAATAGATCAGCAAAGGACAGCATGCCACAAGGAAGAAAAAAAAATAATAAAACATTGCAAACTGTAAAATTCACTTTCTCTTCCAAAAATCTCAAAGCAAGTGAATTTGATTCCCAGGTCCAGCTGTCACCCACCCACCAATCAGATGTCTCGGATTGTACATGAGAATATTCTCCTTGTTCCTTCTCAATCTGCTACAGTGTTATCTCCAGAGCTCATTTTCTCTCTCTCTCCCTCTCTCTCTTGCTCTCCCTTTTTCTCACTCTCTCTCTCTCTCTGCCTTGGAACTGGGTAATGAAAGGATATTTCAAAATAGCAGGTGGCCTTTCTATGTATAATGAATTCAGCCAAAGACATCACAGCTCTAAATGTGTAGGTGGCACAGTGGCATTGCCTTATCAAAACCTGACACATATGGCAATAAGGCACTGGAGAGAGCGAGAGACGACCTGCTGACAGATGCCTCGTTTCAAAGACATTAGAAGGGTTAAAAACGAGACTATAGGAATTAACATACAGTAGGCACAGCTCTGCAGGCGATTGTTTATATTGATAAGCTCTCTTGCTTCTGCTATGTCGACTAGAGATTCCTTTTCAGAACTGCAGTAAAAACAAATATTAGATGATGCTCTCTGAGCAGAGGCTTTGAAAGTTGGTGACTGCATCGTCTGCAAGAATTCTGCATATCTTTGTCTGGGATTGGGAACAGTGCCCTCAACTGACACATCAAAGTACAAAAAAAAAATAGCTGCCTATTATCTGAAAACAGAAGCCATTCTTCAAAGATAATAAACTTGTGTATGAACTGCTACTGGGCCAAGTTGCCCAAATAGGACTCAGCATGATCAGACCAATCCACCTAATGCAGATATCCATGAACTTTTGCCAGTTCAAGTTTGAGCCATTTTCAGTTCCGGATGACCAGTGGAGTGTTTCCCCAATGCTGCTTTGCTTCATCCTTGCCTCTGAAACAAAAATGTAAATTGAAGCACCACACCACTGCTAAAAGATTTAGATATGACCTTATTCTAACAAAGGAGGGGCAATCAAAAGTATATATGACACTTTTTGGGGGTCTAAAACCGCGAATTCATCGAGGCTTGAGATTGAAAACAATATATCGTAAATCAGGGATCCTTAAACTACGGCCCTCCAGCTGTTGTGGAACTAAACATCCCATGAGGCATTGTAAAACTCTGACATTCACAGACATGACTAGGCATGATGGGAATTGTAGTTCCTGAACAACTGGAGGGCCATAGTTTGAAGACCCCTGTCGTAAATGGACAAGAAGTGAACTGTATCTTTAATAGTATTTCTTTCATTGTGATTATAAATACAGGTCTAAGTAGCTGGTAGCTGCTGAGAAGGAGGTGGTTTTGTACTCTCAAAACACATTGAGTACTTTTTAGATTTTCTTCATGACCTTTGTTGAAGTAAAGTCATATCTGAACCTTTTAGCAGTGGTTTGAAACTACATTTTTGCCACATACCAGTACAAGCCAAACAAACCATGGAGATGCTATAGGACAGTGATGGCAAACCTTAGCACCCCAGGTGTTTTGGAACTACATTTCCCATGTTGCTCATGCACTCTGCAGTGTAGTTGAGCAACATGGGAAATTTGGCTCCAAAACATCTGGGGTGCCAAGGTTTGCTATCACTGCTCTAGGGTGTAGCAACCACCTGTTCAAGAATGTGATCACCTACATTAACATCAATGCCTTAAGATAAGATAGCGATACCAAAAAAAGAAGCTTATCAGTCCTACACTACTTTTCCACTTTCCTTAATCACCTTTCCATCCCATTCCTGACACAATCAAATTGAAGATGAACCACATATACAAGTTCTAGAGGAAAACAGTGGTTGATATTTTTTTTCGATCTGATACTTAACATATCTGTGCACAATAAAGGCCCCTTGAACCTCCTTTAGGTAAAGGGAGCCTTGACTGCTGGAAGCATGGCATCACTGTGGGTGTGAACCTAAAAGAGAAGTTAAGTAGCTCCCTTGGGATTGGTTACAAAGACCTGAGGTGACTGGGTGGAGCCTGAACTCTAGGAAAAGGCTACGCTGGGGCACATCCAACTGCTCTGAGGAGATTCAGCTGTTACTAGAGTTGACCACCCCCCCCACCCGTTGTGATGTTTTGTCACAGCTTTATTGGTGGTTTTGACCTTGCCAGCAATAGATGTTGCTTTATGGGCTATGCCCTCAAGTTAAATTCTGGGGTCAGTCTAATGTCTGTCTGGCACTGATGGTAAGGACAGGCCTCTTAGACTATGTAAGTTTATGTTTTATGAGTGCTCACGGTAGAACTGTGACTGGCATTGTCGGGTGCTCACAGTATAACCGTGACTGGCACTATTGTTTGGTACATTTGGAAAGTTGTTACTTTTTGCAAAGTTCAAGGGCTGTGGCCTTGCCCTATTTCCAACTTAATCAGCTTCTGTGTCTTTTTGGGGGGCAAGGTATAAATGAGCCTATGCTTCTCAGCAGTCATGACATTATGGTTACATCACCTGAAGTAATGCCTAACATCTAACTGTATCCCTACCTAAGATTGTAGGTCATTTGTAGTTTACAGAAGACAGCATGGAAGGAACATTTCGTTATGATTTCAGTTAAATTCACAGGCATTTACAAAGACGCAAGAATTCTGACAAGATCAACATGTAATTTTTGGACTAGCAGAGAATATTCTTACCCTTAAAGTTACTGCAGCCACAACACAATGACTGGTAAGCTGCTATATATTACACATTTTTATTCTTGGGTAGAGATATTGTTTAAAAAAGAAGTGGGTACGGAATGTGCCCATAACAAGAAAGTGCAATTGGGACAAGATCAGGACAAGAATGGGTACAAGAGTTGTGTCTCACCTGCTCACCTGTATCTTAAACCTGGACTATAGTCACATACAAAATTCCCCCTTTTATTTTTAGATTAAGATTTTAACACCCAGTAATACTCATACTACTCATGATATAATACTCACAGTTCAAACATCTGTGGTGGTGGTACTTTGTTTTATTTTTGGCCCCTTTACACTTTCCCATTAGGAGTACATTCACCTTTCTTTCCTTATTAGCACATCAGCCAGTTATCCACAGCTCTGTAGGATTTAAAATGTTCTCTAGCTCAGAGCTTATCACTGTGACCTTATCACTCGGTGGTTCCATCACTGTATTCATTACATCCAGTACATTACTAAGGTTCTTTTTTGACTTAGTGACATTGCTATTACAGTCAATATTGCTTGGTGAATCACTCATTAGAAAGGTAAGTGGTTTATTTTTCTACATTGTTATATTCCGGAGATATATTTTAAACAACCACATTTTGATGACCACCTTGTCCCAGCTGTGCCTGTGTAAGCCTAATACATTTGCCCAAAATAATAGAAATACATTTTCTGTTATAGTCATATATCATCATCATCCTCCTTTCTTTGGTCTAAGATACACTATATTACCAAAAGTAGTGGGACACCTGCCTTTACACACGCAACTTGAACTTTAAACTTTAATGGCAACCACGTCTTAGGCTGGCCATTTTTGTACAATTTTCTTTTAGATTTACCAAAAACCATATAAGGTCAAAACTAAACAACTATCAATTGTATCAGATTAGGCAGGCCCTTGTTATACATATGGAACAACAAAAGAAGAAAAAGTTTAAGGTAAATCTAAAGGAAAGTTGTACAATAAATTTGAACATGTATAGCCACCCTTAAGCCCCGTACACACGCAACGATTATCAGCCGACCGATCGTCCGTCTTTTGTCCAGAGTTGTGTTTTGTTGGTTGGAATGTGCTCTAGACTGCACTGAACTATTGTTGGCCAACAAAAAATGACGTCACTACGTCCGGCGCACGTCCGACGCTACAAAAGAGGAAGTGAGTTTTTGGCCGTGACCCTTCTGGGCATCTCGCTGTGATTTTGGTACCATTTGTTTGGTTAACGACATTTCGCTAGTTTCCGAGACATCGTTCGAGAATTAATTATGGAGACTGAGGATTCGACTCTTGCTGTAGTTTCGCTGGGAGTTATGGCTCTGAGCCAAGTTATTAGCAAGAGGAAGAAGAAGCGGACCTCCTGGACCAAAAATTGGTCCAAAAATATGCGGGTTGCAATTACTCCTGAGCAAAGGCTAATGGCAACTTTGAGATATCTTGCAACAGGGGGAAGCCTGCAGGATCTCAAGTTCACCACAGGCATCTCCCCCAAGCTCTTGGAGTCATCATCCCTGAGACCTGCTCTGCTATCATCAAAGTCTTGCAGAAGGACTATATCAAGGTATGTTTTTTTTATTTTTATATTACATTGCATGTGTTTGTCATCTCATCCTAATTTAGATTATTTTGGATGTACATCAAATTACAGATGTCATTATTTTGTAACTACCCTCTGTCCGCATGTACATAGTAGTAAAGCTTTATATTTTCCTAACCATTTGTAAAATGACCCAGTAACCACCCCAGCATTCTCTCCTATGTGTCCCTAAACGCATTGCCTGTTAACTGTATATTGAATCTGTGTCATTTTCTGACTTTCCCAGAGCCAATTATTCCTTTACAAATGTTTTTGTACCTAGTTTATGAGTTATCTTAAAGACATCAGTCCATCCATTCCAACCTATGATTGTGTATGTTTAATTTCTGATGTAAAAACGTTCAGTGGGCACAAGCCCTTAATGATGTTTAAAGGCATAGTTTTACTTACCCACCCACCCATGCTAAATTTAAAAGTCAGCATATACCAAAGCTGTAGCTGATGAACTACAATATTATCACATTAGGAGGTGAAAAATAAATGTATGTAGATGTCATACCCCAAAATGCTAAATATTCCCTTCATGTTGTTCTTATCTTAAAGTTGCATAAGCATTTTACTGACAAATGTGTGTGTGTAATAATGTGATGTGCTCAAGCACTAATTGTCTTTTCATTTTTTCCCCACAGTTTCCCTCGAACGCAGAGCAGTGGCAGGAGATTGCTGGTCAATTCCAGGAGCAGTGGAATTTTCCAAATTGTGGGGGTGCTATAGATGGGAAGCACGTCCGCATTGTTCCACCACCGAATTCTGGGTCATATTTTTTTAATTATAAAGGCTTTTTTAGTATTGTCATGCTAGCCATAGTCAATGCTAATTATGAGTTTTTATTTTTGGACATTGGGAAGAATGGCTGCAATTCGGATGGGGGAGTGATTGACCAGACCGAGTTTGCTCGGCGGCTTTAGAATGGCACCCTCAACTTGCCATCCAGGGAGCAAACCTGTTATGAGGCAGATGGAAGCCTGTCGTGCAGAGAAGGCTTACCGTTGCCGGTAGGCGGAGCTTGGTTGGAAACCCGAGGTGAGTAGCACAGGCTAACCTGAGGTGCGGGGTCTAAGCATCCACCGGTCTTCACCAGGGCCTCTGAAGGTGAGGATGGATTTGGCTGCAGGTGGATACCAGGTCGCGCTCCCCAGGGTCGCCCCACCAGGGGGTAACCGGTCAAGGTCCGAAGGTGGATGAGCCGACAAGGAGAATCCAGAAGAGTAGTCAAAACGAGTCGGGATCTGGACAGGCAGCAAACAAGCGAAGTCAGGGACGAGCCAAAGGCCAACAGGTATCAGACAGGAAATCAACAGGAAGCAGGTTCAGAACACAGGAAGCTGAAGACAACACAGCAATGTGCAGTGATGTTGAGTTGTTTAAATAAGGCAGCCTGTTTGCCAATTATTGCAATTAGTCTGCTCTGGATTAACCCTTTAGGTTGCAGACAGCACATCATGACACACATCAGTGTGCTCAGGAAGCGTTCCTAACATTGCCCCCCCCTTAAGGGCAACCTCCGGGTGCCCAACAAACTGCTTTTCTGAGGATGGGCAAGAAAAAACGCCTGGATTAAATCTGCAGCATGGATGTTCCGCTCCGGTTCCCAGGAATTTTCTTCCGGCCCATAGCCTTTCCACTTGATCAGGTACTGGAGCTGGTTACTTCTCTTCCGACAGTTAAGTATGGGCTCCACTTCATACTCCACGTGTCCATCAATAATCACAGGTTCGGGAGGTCCAGAATTTCTGCCAGGGAAGGCATCAGGAACCACGGGCTTTAAGAGGGTGACATGGAATACAGGATGGATCCGCAGGGTATCAGGTAAGGATAGTTCGTAAGCAACGGCATTGAGTCTCCTTTTAACTGAAAATGGACCGATAAATTTGGGAGCCAACTTCTTGGACGGGCAGGCCAAGCGGAGGTTAGCTGTGGACAGCAAAACCCGATCACCGGGCTGGAGGATTAACTCTCCCCTCTTTTTCTCGTCAAAGGTTTTCTTGGACGCTGCCTGAGCCTTGGTCAACGTTTCCCGCAGAAGTTTGTTATTGCTGGTGACAAAGTTGAAAATGTCCTGGACTGTGGGAACTCCAGATTCAGAGGAGATGTCAGGCAGGAAGGAGGGATGGAACCCGTAATTGGCGAAGAAGGGGGATTGCCCGGTGACGGAATGTTTGGAATTATTATATGCGAATTCCGCAAATGGCAATAAGGTTACCCAGTCATCCTGGACAAAGGTAGTGAAGCAACGGAGGTATTGCTCCAGGGTCTGGTTAGTCCTCTCGTTTTGACCGTTGGTTTGTGGATGGTAAGATGAGGACATAGCCAGGTCGATCTTCAGGAGCCCACATAATGCCTTCCAGAAACGGGACGTGAATTGCACCCCTCTGTCAGAGATGATACTGGTAGGTACACCATGTAGTCTTACTACCTCCTTGAGAAAGATGTCTGCGGTCTCTTTCGCGATGGGAGTACCCTTGAGGGGTAAAAAGTGGGCCATCTTGGAAAGCCGGTCTACGACCACAAAGATGGCAGAGCACCCTGCTGAAAGAGGCAGTTCCACGATGAAGTCCATGGTGATTGTCTGCCAGGGCCGGTCAGGAACTGGGAGTGGTCTGAGGAGCCCCCAAGACTTGCTTCTTGCGGTCTTACTCCGGGAGCAAGTGGTGCAGGAAAGGACGTAGTGTCTGCAGTTCTTTTCCATCTCGGGCCACCAAAAGGTGCGCTGCAGAAGGTCAAGAGTTCTTTGGATGCCAAAAAGACCGGCTAGAAGATGATCATGACAGGCACCCAGAACTGCCACTCGGACGTCCTCTGGAACAAAAATCTTGTCCCCGGCCCATAACAAGCCATCCCTGCATGACAGGAGAGTTCCCGGTGGGTCAGAAATTTTAGCCGAGGCTTGTTCGAGACGGAACCTCAGACCTGTGAGAAGAAGCAGAAAGTTCTTTTCAGACAGAATGGTGTCAGGTACTGGGACCTCTTTAGGGTTGTCAAACATCCGAGACAGGGCGTCTGGTTTGACATTTTTGGATCCAGGTCGGTAGGTGATGTGGAACCAAAACCTAGAGAAGAACAATGCCCATCGTGCCTGACGGGGTCGCAGACGTTTGGCAGATCTCAGGTACTCAAGGTTTTATGGTCCGTGAAAATGAGAATAGGGTGTGCCGCACCCTCAAGCAGATATCGCCATTCTTCCAGGGCGGCTTTAATAGCCAAAAGTTCCCGTTCTCCCACATCATAATTCCTCTCCGCCGTGGAGAGTTTTCGGGAAAAGAAAGCTATTGGGTGCATTAGGTCCTTGACCCCTTGTCTTTGGGAGATGACTGCCCCAATAGCGACTTCTGAGGCATCTACCTCAAGGAGGTAGGGTAAGGTGGGATCTGGATGGCTCAGGATAGGAGCAGATGTAAAGAGCTTCTTTAAAATCATGAAAGCGGACTGGGCCTCAGGAGTCCAAGAATAACGGACATCTTTCTTGGTGAGCTGGGTGATAGGGGAGATGATGTTGGAGAATCCCCTTATGAACCTCCTATAAAAATTGGCAAAGCCGACAAAGCGCTGCACTCCTTTCTTATCAGATGGCGGAGGCCAATCCAGAATAGCAGAAACTTTCTGGGGGTCCATCTTTATTCCTTCCGTGGAAATTATTAGCCCCAAAAATGAAATGCTGCTTTGCTCGAAGTCGCATTTTCCAGCCTTGGCATATAGACCATGCTGGCAGAGGCGGCTGAGAACATTTCGGACATGCTCGCGGTGTTGTTCCAGGGATGCGGAAAAGATCAAAATGTCATCCAGGTATACAATGACAAAAATGTCCAACCAATCCCTGAAGATGTCGTTCACGAAATGTTGGAACGTAGCCGGAGCATTACAGAAGCCGAACGGCATCACTAGATACTCAAAATGTCCAAACCGGGTGCGGAAAGCCGTCTTCCACTCGTCCCCCTCTCGGATGCGGACTAGGTTATAGGCCCCACGAAGGTCCAATTTTGTGAACAGGGCAGCGGACCTGAGTCTCTGAAAAAGCTCGGGAACCAGAGGAAGGGGGTAGCGGTTCTTAATAGTGATCTTGTTTAGATCCCTGTAGTCAATACAAGGTCGGAGAGAGTGATCTTTTTTTTCCACGAAGAAAATACCTGCTCCCGCCGGAGAAGTGGATGGGCGGATGAACCCTTTCTTTAGGTTTTCGTCCACATAATCCTTCAGCACGTCCAGTTCTCGTTCAGATAAGGGATAGATCCGGCCGAACAGAATCGCAGCCCCAGGCAGCAATTTGATGGGACAGTCATACGGACGATGCGGGGGCAAGGTCTCGGCGCCCCGTTTACTGAACACGTCCAGAAAGTCATGGTAGGCCTGGGGCACGATGGAGCATAGGTCAGGCTCAGACTCGAGACAGAGTAGGGCTTTGGAAGCTTGGAGCGGCATGGGTAGGCAGGATTTTCTGCAATATGATGACGGGAATTGGATGGCTCCTGTGGTCCAATCGATCTGCGGGTTGTGGGCCTGCAACCACAGCAACCCTAGGATAACGGGAAATAAGGGAGATGCAATAATGTCCAGACTTATCATCTCCTTGTGGCCAGACGAGGAGACCATGGGAAGAGGAGGGGTTTCCTGGGTCACAGGTCCGGATTTAATGTGGGATCCATCAGCCAGAAAGATGGTGAGGCCTTGGGTCTTCGGCTGGAGAGGTATGCCGTGTTGAGCAGCGAAGGTGCGATCAATAAAGCAGCTGCAGGCTCCTGAATCAATGATCGCTGTAACCGGGACGGGACCTTCTGAGAGCTGCAATGACACAGGGAAAGCTAGGTGAGAGGTATTGGTAACAGATGTCACACAACTGGGTGGAGGAACAGAACGAAACTTGCAGAGTTTTGCAGGGCAGGAATGCACATAATGGCCGGCTTCTCCACAATAGAGACAGAGGTTACCCATTTGCCGACGACACCTCTCTTCTGGAGACAGGGCTGGTCGCATGATCCCGAGTTGCATGGGTTCAGACATATCTTGAGTGGCACCGGTAGGAGCAGGACAGACAGGGACTGGTCCAGTCGGGGAAAAACGTGCGGGAGTAGTCACCCGTGGCAGCATCCAGGTTGGCCGAAACTGTTGTGGAGGCCGCTCTGCCCGGCGCTCCTGGAGCCGGCGGTCGATCAGAATGACCTGGGAAATCAGATGTTCCAGGGTGTCAGGTATACCCACTCGGGCTAGTTCCTCCTTCAGTCCTTCAGATAAGCCCAGGCGGAACTGGTAGCGCAGTGCCGCCTCATTCCAGGAGGTATCGGATCTCAGGCGGCGGAAGTCGGTCACGTAGTCCTCGACGGGCCTGCGACCCTGCTGGAGAACGTGAAGTGCAGCTTCTGCGGTGGAGGACCGCTGCGGATCATCATAAAGTTGAGCCATGGCCGTAAAAAATGATGATAATGAGTCCAGATGGGGACTGCTCTGCTCTAGAATGGGCCCAGGATTGAGGCTCGCCTAGGAGCAAAGAAACGACAAACCCCACCTTGGTGACCTCCAGAGAAAAGGTCCGGGGCTGCAAGGGGATGTACAATTGGCAGGCATTACGGAAGGCTCGGAATTTACCCCGGTCTCCGGAGAATTTTTCGGGGTTTGGAACACGGGGTTCCGGTGGCAACATCACTACCGTGGGACTAGGAGCAGATCCTGTGGACGCTGCAGAGGTGGACGGAGCTGATAACACTGGAGGGTTCCCCGGGAGAGTGGCGGATTGTAATCGTCCCTCTAGCTGTGTGTAACCATCCTGGAGGGTCTTCACGGCTTGTGACAGGGCTGCGAGGTGCTGCCAAATTTCCTCCAACGGTGAGGCCTCTCTTGCAGGCTCCGACATGGCTGTGTTGTACTGTTATGAGGCAGGTGGAAGCCTGTCGTGCAGAGAAGGCTTACCGTTGCCGGTGGGCGGAGCTTGGTTGGAAACCCGAGGTGAGTAGCACGGGCTAACCTGAGGTGCGGGGTCTAAGCATCCACCGGTCTTCACCAGGGCCTCTGAAGGTGAGGATGGATTTGGCTGCAGGTGGATACCAGGTCGCGGTCCCCATGGTCGCCCCACCAGGGGGTAACCGGTCAAGGTCCGAAGGTGGATGAGCCGACAAGGAGAATCCAGAAGAGTAGTCAAAACGAGCCGGGATCAGGACAGGCAGCAAACAAGCGAAGTCAGGGACGAGCCAAAGGCCAACAGGTATCAGACAGGAAATCAACAGGAAGCAGGTTCAGAACACAGGAAGCTGAAGACAACACAGCAATGTGCAGTGCTGTTGAGCTGTTTAAATAAGGCAGCCTGTTTGCCAATTATTGCAATTAGTCTGCTCTGGATTAACCCTTTAGGTTGCAGACAGCACATCATGACACACATCAGTGTGCTCAGGAAGCGTTCCTAACAAAACCATTGAGGGGCTGAGTTTTGTCTTTGTGGCAGATGATGCGTTTGCGCTTGGGGAGCATCTTATGAAGCCCTTCCCTCAGAGGAACCTCACCCCCGAGCAAAGGATCTTCAACTACAGGTTATCCAGAGCTCGAAGAGTGGTGGAGAATGCCTTAGGGATCATGTCAAATCGTTTTAAGATTTTCCAGACTTACATCCATCTGGCACTCTACAAAATAGATCATGTGGTCCTGTGTTGCTGCATTTTGCACAACTATTTGCGCCGGCATGCTGAGACCTATGTCAGTTTGCAGCAAGTGGAGACTGACCCTGCCATGCCAGGGCCGAGTGGAGAGGCAGAACCACGTATGCCAGTGGATTCCCTGACATCAGTGGAAGTCGCCCGTTCTGGATTGGCATCCCGAACTGCCCGTGATATAAGGCAACAATATCTTGAATATTTTGTGGGGAGAGGGGCTGTTTCCTGGCAGCAATTCCTGCCTGATACATTATAAATTTAATATATATAATAATCTTTTTGCAATAAAAAAATATTGCAATTATTCTGTATTGTGTCTTTTAATAATTTGTGTACATATCAAAATCCACATTTTTTGGGTTCATCATGTGTTATATATGTGTTACTTTTGAAGGGTTAATACATTCATCAGTGTGTTTATCTACTGTTGTCTCTCCCCAGCTGTTCAAATGTGATTATGGCCATATGTGTTTTGTTTACCAGTGGTCAAAATACAAGGGCCTTCAGCACCCCTGTTAATTTCTAAAAGCCCTCTCACATTGAAAGGTAGGTCACACCCAAGGTCCATCCAATGTCACCTTACATTGGTGGTCATTGGCCAGAAGGTCTCCATACTATTTTTTTTATTAATACATTAGTGTAATAACAACTTACCTCCACCTGTTATGTTGTGTTAATTTATGACATCCTTCTCACTGCCCAACAATGTAAGGAGATGTCAGTGTTATGTGAAACTTGCTCAGTGTAGAGATAGAGATGTAGAGTGTTATATATAGGTAATGTAAAGTGAAATGGACAAACGAAGCTGCAATACACTATATATTACACTGATCTCCCTACACTGATTGCTAGTACCCATCTCAATGCCATATAGAATCCTAGGAGTGCTAGTCCTTTAAATAGAACCTGTATATTTGTAGACTGATTGCCACTCAGTTCACAGATATCATTGTGCATTCAGTGTACTAGTGAATATCACTTGTTAGATGGCCACTGGTCCTGAAGGAACAATCATTTTGGCCGGCTGATAATTATACACACAATCAAAAATGCTTTAATTAACATTCCAATATGTGAACAGGACAGCAATCATGCATTTTGTGCCACCTTACCCAGCTTTAGACCTGCCCCCCCCACCGAAAGTCAAATAAATATTCTAACACACATTGTTGAGTGTAAACATTTTTTAATAAAACACATTCACAGGGTTAGGGTTAGGGTTAGGGTGTTGTAAAGTGCTTCATATGCATAGGAGCCCTGTATAAAACATTTAAAAACTTGGGGACACCTTTTGCAGATGATGATGTCTTGGGCAAAAAATAGGCCATTAAATTTTGAACGATCATCGGGAGAAACCAAAAGATCCCAATAAAAACTAAAAAAATATATACTGTATTTATCGGTGTATAACACGCACTTTTTCCTCCTAAAAATGGAGGAAAAAGTAGCTGTGCGTTTTATACGCCGATATGAGAAAATAAAAATGTCCAGAAAGCAGCACCGAGAGGTAGAAGGGGGCGGGCGGCGCCGAGGAGAAGGAAGGACGCGCTGTCATCGGAAGTCCCGCCTCCTATGCCGACGTCAATCATAGGCGCCGGGACTTCCGATGAGAGCGCATCCTTCCCTTCTCCTCGGCGCCGCACACCCCCTTCTACCTCTCGGCGCCGTCCGCCCCCTTCTACCTCTCGGTGCTGCTTTCTGGACATTTTTAAAGCGATGTGTATAGTGGCGCTGGCGAGGCTGCAATTATTGGCGCTGGCGAGGCTGCAATTATGGGCACTGGCAAAGGCTGCATGTATGGGCACTTGCAAAGGCTGCATGTATGGGCACTGGCGAAGGCTGCATGTATGGGCACTGGCGAAGGCTGCAATTATGGGCACTGGCGAAGGCTGCAATTATGGGCACTGGCACTGGTGAGGCTGCATGTATGGGCACTGGCGAGGCTGCATGTATGGGCACTGGCAAGGCTGCATGTATGGGTACTGCAGTGACGAGGCTGCATTTAAGGACACTGCGCTGATGAGGCTGAATTTGTGGGCACTGGTAAGACTACATTTAATTTAAAAAAAATGTTCTGAGTTCAAAGCTGTTTATTTTAAATTTCAGCTTTTTTCCTGAAATTTCTGCCCTAAAATTTAGGTGCGTGTTATACGCCGGCGCGTGTTATACGCCGATAAATACTGTACATAAATAATATTAAAATTTCGCTAGAATGTCAACAAAGTCACGTATTTTGGTTTGTAAGGCAGTAGTAGCCTCCTTCATTTTCTCCAGTTCTGAGCAACATTGTAAAGCCTCAACTGTCATCCTGGCTATTGTGCAACTAGGAATAACATGACCTGTTAATAAAAAATATATTAAGTACATGCCAAGCAACTAGATGAGGTCATAATATCAAAACAGTTGGGGTCAAGTTCATCTTAAACTAACGAAGAGTTAATACCTACCCTGTGCATTGTTGTGTGTAACCAGCTTGCCCTCATGACACCTATACTACTATGAAAGTACACATTGCAAACATTATGTTCTCTTTACACTGGTGTCTGTGGCTCATAAACGATTCCACCTGTTGACACAAATAGCTCTCTACCTACACCTCTTCCTCCCCCATGGTAATGCACTTTCTAATATGTACATTAGCACTGTATGGTTTCACACCTTGCTCATGTAGCAAACAATGATGTTGTGTAAAAAAAGTGTGCATGAACAATAAGAAAAACTGCAAACTTTGAAAATATATGTTATGTAGAAAATGTGAACCAGGTGCGCAAAACTTATAAATAAGGTGTCAAATATATAATCATATAGTGACAAATCTACAAAAATGGAGTTAAATTTTGATGATTTGTCACTATATGATTATATATTTGACACATTATTTATAAGTTTTGCGCACCTGATTCACATAATGTAGCAAACAGGTAGTTCCTTTGAAGCATTACATCAAATACACCAAACGAGAAATACACTAGAAACAACATTCGAAAAATACTTACTTGGCACAAAACTGGCTCCCCAACACATGTTTAACCACTTGCCTACAGTGCACTTTCACCCCCTTCCTGCCCAGACCGATTTTCAGCTTTCAGCGCTCTCACAATTTGACTGAGAATTACTCAGTCATGCAACACTGTACCCATACAAAAATTGTGTCCTTTTTTCACACAAATAGAGCTTTCTTTTGATGGTATTTGATCAATACTGGGTTTTTTATTTTTTGTGCTATAAATAAAAAAAGACTGAAAATATCGTGAAAAAACACATTTTTCTTTGTTTCTGTCATAAAATTTTGCAAATTAGTAATTTTTCTTCACAAATTTTGGCCAAAATTTATACTGCTACTTATCTTTGGTAAAAAATAACCCAAGTAAGTGTATATTATTTGGTCTTTGTGAAAGTTATAGAGTCCACAAGCTATGGTGTGAATCATTGAAAATTGATCACACTTGATCACACCTGATGTACTGAAGGCCTATCTCAATTCTTGAGACACTAAAAAGTCAGGAAAGTACAAATACCCCCCAAATGACCCCTTTTTGGAAAGTAGACATTCCAAGGTATTTAATAAGGGGCATGGTGAGTTTTTTGAAGTTGTAATTTTTTCCCACAATGCTTTGGAAAATGAAGATTTTTTTTTTTTTTTTTTTTTTTTTTTTACAAATTGCCGTATTAACAGGTTATTTCTCTCACACAGCACATGTATACTTGCAACTATACCCCAAAACACATTCTACTACTCCTCCTGAGTATGGCGATACCACATGTGTGAGACTTTTTCACAGCCTGGCCACATACAGAGGCCTAACATCCAAGTAGCAGCGTCCGGCATTCTAGGAGCACAAATTACACATATAATTTCCTGACAACCTATCGCACTTTTGAAGGCCCTGGAGCACCAGGACAATGGAAACCCCCATAAAATGACCCCATTTTGGAAAGCAAACAGCCCAACGTATAATTTTTGAGGCATAATGAGTCTTTTGAATATGTAATTTTTTTCCACAAGTTTTTGGAAAATGTGGAAAGAAAATGAAAACACATTTTTTTTACACAAAGCTGTCCATTTATGCAATATTTCTAACACATAGCATGTACATAGCAAAAATTGCACCGCAAAATACATTCTATTGTAAAAGGTAACTGATGCTAAAAAACGTCAACCACCCGCCCGGCGCTAAAATATATATATAAATCAGTGTAAGGTATAAAGAAATAAATATATCTACTCAAATCATGAATAAATAGTAAATAAAATCATGTAGATAAAATCATGTAAAACATGTCACTCTGTGCATCCTTTTAATGCACTAGCTGCCACTGTAAACGTAAAACTTGCAAAATCAAATGTATAATAATAGCCCAATCTGTGCGTCTCAGTTCGTTATATCATACATTCAGCGGCGCTTCAGCACACACAATGTATGTGTGCAAGTATATTAGTCAGTTCCTGCAGTGCTTCAGAGCCTGCAATTGCAAACTAGTCCCAACTCCACAGGATGTGCAGTCACAGCCAGCAAAAAGATTTCTCCTCTGATGTTCAGCACCAGTGATTGTACACACAGTATCACTAATCCTTCACCACACCGACTGTGCACCCCTATGAAGTGGCCACTCACCGAATTGCCCTTGAAATATCGCCTTTATGCATAAGCTGCATGAGCCCTTGCTTCTAGTCGGTCTGTCGTCGCTTAGGCACGTCCAGATCCTATCCGTCCACCAGGGGTCACTATCAGGCTGTATATCTCCTCAGTGCAATTTGTAAGCAAACGACATGAAGCAAGAGAGTAGTGTAATACTGTTTCGACTTTATTAATTAAATAAAACTTCCCTCCCCTTCAGCGTATATGCTTACATTTCAATCACCCTTTGCACGCATATCATAAACACAGAGGCTTTGAAAGGTACCGCCGCTCGCCGACCGCGAGCTAGTCCCTGCTGTGGATTACAGCGCTCCTGCGGCTAACAGGCGAGATCCAGAACAACAGCGGTATCCTCCCTTCGTCTCCTCAGCAGCAGCGTACGTGCATCCTGACCGGTTTCGTCTGGTAGACTTCAACAGAGGACTCCTGGATCCTCGACAGGATGCGAGCGGCGGTACCTTTCAAAGCCTCTGTGCGCTTTACACAAAGTTGTCCATTTATCCACTTTAAGACTGGGCCTATTTTTGACACTTGGTGTTTACAAGCTAAAATAATTTTTTTTTGCTAGAAAACTACTTGGAACCCCCAGACATTATATATTTTTTTTTAGCAGAGACCCTAGAGAATAAAATGGAGATCGTTGCAATATTTTTTATCACACCATATTTGCGCAGCAGTCTTCCAAATGCGATTTTTTTGAAAAAAATTCACTTTTTTTAACTAAAACATAAGAAAACAGTAAATTTAGCCCAATTTTTTTCCATAATGTGAAAGATAATGTTACGCCGAGTAATTAGATACCCAACATGTCATGCTTCAAAATTGCGCATGCTCACAGAATGGCGCCAAACATTGGTACTTAAAAATCCCCATAGGCAACATTTTAAAAATTTCTGTAGGTTACTAGCTTAGAGTTACAGAGGAGGTCTAGGGCTCAAATTATTGCTCTCGCTCTAACGATCGCTGCAATACCTCACATGTATGGTTTGAACACCGTTTACATATGTGGGCGGGACTTGCGTATGCGTTTGCTTCTGTGCGCGAGCTAACGGGGACAGGGCGCTTTTTTTTTTTTCCTATTTATTTTATTTATTATTTTTTTATTTTTACACAGTTTAAAAAAAAAAAAATGTTTTGATCATTTTTATTCCTATTACAAGGAATGTAAACATCCCTTGTAATAGAAATAGGCATGACAGGTCCTCTTTATTGTGAGATCTGGGGTCAAAAAGACCTCACACCTCACAACTACACTAAAAAAGAAAAAAAAAAAAATTG
This sequence comes from Pelophylax lessonae, assembly GCF_965119305.1. NCBI lineage: Eukaryota > Metazoa > Chordata > Amphibia > Anura > Ranidae > Pelophylax > Pelophylax lessonae. Next base: position 459,237,675 of record NC_138771.1, on the reverse strand, counting down.
TTGAAAGAGGAAAAAAAAAAAAAGAAAAAAAAAAAGCGGCCCTTTAAACCGGTTGCTAGGCATTGTCTTTTGACGTAGCTCCGGTCCTCCAAGACCATAGAGTCGAGTGAGGGCCATCTTGCCCTCACTCGACTTCCTGTCTCTAAGGATCCGGGACCGGATAGTTTTCCCCGCTGCCGGCAGGTCCGGTAAGCTGGGAAAACGTCTGGGACGCGGCAGGAGGGGGGGGCACCTCTTCCCCTGCACCGTAAGGGTAATTCCCCGGCGAATCCGCCACTGGGACCACCCTTATCTGAAAGCCGGCCGCCTGCCGTTTCAAAAAATACCGGGGTTATGGGGGCTATCTGCTGCCATAACCCCAGTATTTCGCTTTTAATGGCCGACGCATATAGTCGTTAGGCGGTTAGTAAGTGATTGCATGTATATGGCAAACAGGTGACGATGACTGATGGGGTGACAGGTGACGATGACTGATGGGGTGACAGGTGACGATGACTGATGGGGTGACAGGTGACGATGACTGATGGGGTGACAGGTGACGATGATTGATGAGGTGACAGGTGATGATGATCGATGAGGTGACAGGTGACGATGATTGATGAGGTGACAAGTGACGATGATTGATGGGGTTACAGATGACAATCACTGACGGGGTGACACGTGACGATGATTGATGGGGTGACAAGTGACGATCACTGATGGGGTGTCAAGTGACGATGATTGATAGGGTGACAGATGACGATGACTGATGGGGTGACAGGTGACGATGACTGATGGGGTGACAGGTGACGGTGATTGATGGGGTGACAGGCGATGGTCACTGATGGGTGACAGGTGACGGGCGATGGTGCACGGCGGTACTGATGGCAGTCTCTGGTGACCGGTGAACTTTAGGCTACGTTCACATGTGAGCGTAGCGATCGCGGGCAGAATCACTGCGATTCCGCCCGCGATCCAGAAATCATTGCAAATCGCGGGGCGCCTGTGCGTTGCCCGTGATTTGCAATAGCACCCCAAACGCCGACGATTGACGGCCAACAAAAATTTTATAGTCTGCACACCAGATTTTTTTCGGCCGAAAAGTCGCAGTCGGTTGTCGGAAGCATCATACTAACAAGCCGAAAATCGGCAGACCGGTCGTCGGACGAAAATTGCCTGCCAATTTTCGACGCGTGTGTACGAGGTTTTAGTCCCTAAGGTTCAATATTGAGTTGGTCCACCCTTTGCAGCTATAACAGCTTTAACTCTTCTGGGAAGGCTGTCCACAAGGTTTAGGAGTGTGCCTATGGGAATGTTTGACTATTCTTTCAGAAGCGCATTTGTGAGGTCAGGCACTGATGTTGGACGGGAAGGCCTGTCTTGCAGTGTCCACTCCAATTTATCCCAAAGGTGTTCTATCTGGTTGAGGCCAGGACTCTGTGCAGGCCAGCCAAGTTTCTCAGCCCCAAACTCACTCATCTGTGTCTTTATGGACCTTGCTTTGTACACTGGTGCGCAGTCATATTGGAACAGGAAGGGGCCATCCCCAAACTGTTCGCACAAAGTTTGGAGCATGAATTGTCCAAAATCTATTGGTATGCTGATGCCTTAAGAGTTCCCTTCATGCTGACGCCTTAAGAGTTCCCTTTACTGAAACTAAGGGGGCAAGCCCAACCAGTCAAAAACAACCACACATCATAATCCCCCCCTCCACCAAATGATTTGGACCAGTGCACAAAGCAAGGTCAATAAAGACATGGATGAGTGAGTTTGGGGTGGGGGAACTGACCTCAACCCAATAGAACACCTTTGGGATGATTTAGAGCAGAGACTGCAAGCCAGGCCTTCTTGTCCACATCAGTGCCTGACCTCACAAATGCGTTTCTGGAAGAATGGTCGAATATCCCCATATACACAGTCCTAAACCTTGTAGACAGCCTTCCTAGAAGAGTTGAAGCTGTTATAGCTGCAAAGGGTGGGCCAACTCAATAATTTAACCCTACAGACTAAGGCTGGGATGCCATTAAAGTTCATGTGCGTGTAAAGGCAGGCGCCCCAATACTTTTGGTAATATGGTGTACATAATGACAAAATCTGTGGTGCTATACACACTCATGATGTTCCTTTCTTGGCCACTCGTTACTGCTGGTTGAGCAAAACACTAAGGGGTTGATTTATGAAACATTAGCTGGATGAATGTCACAAGCATTCATCAAGGCTGCTTTAATATTCCCTGTATTTTCTCTAATACTATGACTTCCTATGATTGTCAGGTCCATCTACAGTGTAGAGGCCATAGTGGTTTATTTTTATGAAATATCTCAATCAGAAAATATACCACATTTTGGCCACTAGATGGAGCTGAGGATCATAGGAAGTATTGTAATTGTATTAGAAAAAAAAGACAAGGTATATTTGTGAAGCCTGGATAAATGTTTGTGATAATTGTCCAACACATGTTTTATAAATGGACCTCTTAACTACTTGCCGACCGCTCACGCTGAGGGTACTGCGGCGAAGTGGCTCGTTATCGTCCAGCGATGGAGGCTCGCTTCCGCTGTATTCAGACACAGCGGGAGTCGGGCCAGGGGAGGAGTGGCGGTGATCATCTGGGATCGAGTGTGGAAATCCGCCCACTTGTGTAAACAAAGTGGGCGGATCTCCTATGTGACAGACAGTCACAGATTACAGGATTCAGCATAGCTGAACCTGCAATCTCTGTATGTGTCACACAACCCCCTCCCCCCACACACGTCAGTAAGCATGAGGCATACATTTAACCCCTTGATCACCAATAAAGTTAACCCCTTCCCTGCCAGTGTCATTATTACAGTAACAGTGCATATTTATAGCACTGATTACTGTAGTAATGTCACTGGTACCCCCAAAAGTGTCAAAAATGACAGTTAGGGGTCCAATCTGTCCGCCGCAATGTCGCAGTCGAACAAAAAAAAATTGCAGATCGGCGCCATTACTAGTAAAATAATAAACAATAAAAATTACAAATCTTTCCCGTAGTTAGTAAATTCGATAACTTTTGCGCAAACCAATCAAAATATTGTGATTTTTTTTTTACCAAAAATATGTAGCAGAAAAGAAATTGGCCTGAAATGTTAAAAAAATTTAGATTTTCAAATTTTTTTGGAAATGTTATATATCAGAATGTAAAAAATATTGTTTTTTTTTTTTTTCAAAAGTGTCGCTCTTTTTTTCAAAAATTAAAAATTGCACAGGTGATCAAATACCACCAAAAGAAAGCTCTATTTGTGGGGAAAGAAAAAGACATAAATTTAATTTGGGTGCAGCGTCGCATGACCGCGCAATTGTCAGTTAAAGTTGATTTAAAAGAATAGCTAATGTGCATATTAACATTCCATTCGGCTCCAGAAATGGAAAAATAAAAACTTGCCTATAGTTTTATAGCTTAAAAATGGATAGTATTTTGGCAAGTAAAGCAGGAAATGCTGTTTACAGATAGTATGTAATCAGTTCCTTCCTTTTTTTGCTCCCCCACAGCCTTTCATCAGTGTTGCTAGGAGGAGCCAAACCAGTAAGTCAAAATCAGTCATAACTCAGGAGCAGGTTGCCATGAAGAAAAGGGGGATGGATTTTTAACTTCAGGGTTCGTGAATACTGATTACTTAAGTATAATGATCTCAGAAGCAACAAGGCATTGTGCTCATATGTACTCATATGTGCTCAAAATGTACTTTTTCTGGAGAGTTTAAAGCCCAACTGAATACATTCCAGGCCATAGGCGTCCGCACTGGGTGTGCAGGGTGTGCCTGGGCACACCCTATTCGCCTTTTGCGCATTAGTATTATCACTCTGTGTTCAGGGGGGAGATGGGAAGAATCTTGCTCTTACAGGCTCTGCCATTAAGCTTACACACTTCTCTTTCACTATGCCTGTTCTGAGTGGAACCTGTCCTGTTAAACCGCTGTATGGTCTTGGCCACCATGCTGCAGCTCAATTTCAGGGTCTTGGCAATCATCTTATAGGCTAAGCCATCTTTATGCAGAGAAACAACTCTTTTTTCAGATCCTCAGCCAGTTCTTTGCCATGAGGTGGAATGTTGAACTTCCAGTGACCAGTATGACAGAGTGAGAGCAATAACACCATATTTAACACACCTGCTCCCCATTCACACCTGAAACCATGTAACTTCTAATGAGTCATATAAAACCGAGGAGGGAAAATGGCTAATTGGGCCCAATTTGGACATTTCCACTTACGGGTGTACTCACTTTTGTTGCCAGTGGTTTAGACATTAATGGCTGTGTGTTGAGTTGTTTTGAGGGAACAGCAAATCTACACTGTTATATAAGCTGTACTCTCACTACTTTACATTGTAGCAAAGTGTCATTTCTTTATTGTTGACATGAAAATATATAATAAAATATTTACACAAATGTGGGGGGTGTACTCACTTTTGTGAGATACTGTAGCTAGTGAGGGCCTCAGGATCTGGGCTGAAGGCCTGGAGAAGCTTGCTAAAGTAATAATTGCTACAGTGCATCATCCTGGAGTCCTGGTCTGAAGAAGGGTCTTCTGTCTCCCTCACTTAACCACTTTAGGACCGGAGGATTTACCTGCTTTATGTCCAGGCCACTTTTTGCAACTTGGCACTGTGCGACTTTAACTGACAATTGCGCGGTGTGCAACGCTGTACCCAAACGAAATTTACGTCCTTTTTTCCCCCACAAACAGAGCTTTCTTTTGGTGGTATTTGATCACCTCTGCGCTTTTCATTTTTGGCGATATTAATAAAAAAGAGCGACAATTTTGAAAAAATAACAATATTTTTCTACTTTGACAGTTAAAAAATATCCAATATAGTAAATGTTTGTCATATATTTAGGCCAAAATGCATTTAGCTACATGTCTTTGACAAAAAAATTCTCAATGAGCGTATTTTTAACCGCTTTAGGACCGGAAGATTTTACCTCATTCCTGATATTTAACGGACAATAGCACAGTTGCGCAACGCTGGACCCAAATTAAATTTATGTCCTTTTTTTTCCCCCACAAATAGAGCTTTCTTTTGGTGGTATTTGATCACCTGTGCAATTTTTACTTTTTGCGCTATAAACAGAAAAAGAGCGACAATTTTGAAAAAATAACAATATTTTTCAATTTTTTTTTATATGAAATCCCCCCCCCCCCCCCAATATAAAAATCTAATTTTTTTAACATTCTAGGCCAATTTGTTTTTTGCTACATATGTTTGGTAAAAAAAATCACAATAAGCCTATTTTGATTGGTTTGCGCAAAAGTTATCGCAGCTACTAACTACGGGAAAGATTTATGTCATTTTTATTCAAAACGGAGTAAGATAGAAACAAAGTTACCGTCTAACCCACTCAGCGCTTAGGTATTATGCAATACTTAATAGAATAAACACTCAAAACCTGACAACTCTACAATTCTCTCTATTGAAGCACTATTATATTTAATTTATTTATTTATTTTAATGCAATTAATATATTGTATAGTGTATGTTATTTACCTATGAACTTAATTTATTTCATATAAATATACTTTATTGGGACATTTGTATACATAATAAGTTTCAGCATTTTTGTTAGCACTTTAAGGTATTATACATATTACCTATTTATTGCACTGTTGAAGTACTGTGATGAGTAGATATTGTGTTTTGCACAATCAGCACTTTATTATAGTCAATATTCACAGCAGTTTTTTTGCACACAAGAGCTAGCACTTTACATTTATTAACACAATATTTGATTTATACCGTGCCTTTTTTACTTTTTTTACCTATAATAGTCATTGTATTTATACAATTAAAGGGGCAGCAGGTGAATTATAGATCTAACCAAAAATAACCAAGCGCCTTCACATTATTAACAAAAGAATTTTAGATATGCTGGCTATCTCCTGTTACCTCCAGGAAAGGCTGCTTAACCAGTTCCTGCCCACACTATCGCTGAAAGGTGTACAGTGTGCTCTGTGATCACTGAGTCCAAGAGACTCGGCTGATCACAAATCAGGGTAAAGGGCCAGTCACAGCGAATCACATGTGGTAAACAAACCGGTTATCAGCTTTTTTTTCCCCTCACGCTGTGAAAAGACAAGGGACATCAGTCCCAACATTGCCCACCGGTGCTGCTAATCAGTGTCCACCAGTGCAACCTATTAGTGCCTATCAGTACTGCTAATTAGTGCCCATCAGTGCCACTTATTAGTGTCATAAGTTCTGCCATTCAGTGCCCATCAGTGCTTCAGTCCTAATAATGCTGCCTATCAGTCCTGCCTACTAGTGCCTATCAGTGCTACCTCTCAGTGCCCTTCAGTGCTGCCTATCCGTGCTACCTTTCAGTGCCCATCAGTGTCACCTCATCAGTGCCTCCTGATCAGTGCCCACCAATGCCGCCTCATCAGTGCCTATCAGTGCCACATATCAGTGCCCATCAATGCCACCTATCAGTGCAGCCTCATCAGTGCCTTCTGAAAAGTGCCCACCAGTGCAGCTTTATTAGTGCCTATTAGTGCCACCTATCAGTGCCCATCAGTGCCACCTATCAGTGCCAATCAGCGTCACCTCATCAGTGACTATCAGTGCAGCCTCATCAGCACACATCAGTGAAGGAGAAAAATTACCTGTTTGCAAAATTTTATAATAAACTATGAAAATGTTTTTTTCTTTCTTTTTTCATAAACTCTGTATTTTTTTTTTTTGTTTAGCAAAAAATGAAAAAACCCAGTGGTGAATAAATACCGCCAAAAGAAAGCTCTATTTGTGTTAAAACATGACAAAAATGTCATATGGGTACAGTGTTGCATGACAGTGCAATCGTCATTCAAAGTGAGACTTTGAAGTGAATTTTCAGAAAGCTGAAAATTGTCTTGGGCAGTAAGGGGGTAAAAGTGCCCATTAGGCAAGTAGGTAAGGAAGATTGGAGAGAAGCTGCCCTTGTGTTAATTCTGCTATTGTTTGGAGTATTCTGAACCCTGAAAACCCTCAGGGTTGTTTTTTACTCAGCAATGTCTAAAAAGACAACCCCTAAAATGAGCCAGTTTTGACGGTGTGCATGGGACTGTGCTTGGGGCTGGCAGCCCCTGTTCTAGCAAGGGAGAGATCTGGGTACATTCTCAGCAGCCCCTTCGGGGTAGAGCGCTACAATTATAAATTGATTTCCAAAACTGGTAAATCAAATGGCAGGTGAGCACTGACAGTTTAAGGGATAACCAAGGTAAATAAGTATTCAGGTAACATTGTATTTTAGAAGCTTGTATTTCAATGTTCAGCAATAAATGCGATTGCAGATGGCATAGGCAGGCCTGGCTGGGAAGAATTTGATAAGTGGTTGGGAAATAGCAATATCTCACTGCATTGAGGCCATACAAGTATAAGAGGGGTGGGAAGCCCTCACAAACTAGGGTTAGGAGTAGGACATAAAGTGTAAGCCCCCGTTCACATAGGGGCGACGCTACTTCGCACCGCGACCTCCGAGGTCGCGGTGCGAGCAGCGCGCCGCTACCTCGGAGCGGCCGCCACGGACTTCATAACATTGAAGTCTATGGCGGTCGCCTCCGGGTCGCCCCAAAGAAGCTCCGGACCCTTTTTCTAGGTCGGAGCGACTTGTGTCGCTCGTATTAGAACGGGTCCGCAGCTTCCCTATGGGAGGCGACCTGCGGCGACCTGTGAGGCGACCAGGTCGCCTCACAGGTCGCCCCAGTGTGAACCGGCACTAAATGTGCAACTTCATTTTTGTGATAAAAAATATAGCAAATAAAAAAACAAATATAGGCTATATACAATGTACAATATATACAATGATACACAATCCATGTTGTAATTTAATATTATTAAAAATTACCTCTTTATTTCAATCTGCAGCAGCTGTAGTTTTCTGTAAAATACAATGCAATATGGCAACTTGGAGGTGTTGTGCACATTGTTGGCATACAGAACACCCCCAGAAATGTAATTTCCTGCTTGTGTGATTGGCTGGCTGATTTACCCAAAAGTCTGTACTATGATGCAAGTCAAATTTTAGGCATGCCATGCAAAAGGAATTTCAGTTTTAACGAGACACTCCCCATAAGTTAAATACTTTTAAGGTATGCAGAGTGGATCAGGTGATTATAATAAATCAGACCCTCTCATTCAGAATTAGTATGCAAAGGACATGGTCATGCAACAATTTCTTTAGAGCAATAAAAGGATAAAAGGTAGGAATCTGCAACATAGTTTGTTAATATACCTGCAATGTACATTGATCACCTACAGAGGATTTGTTGTTTCAACAAAAGTGGAGTTACTCTTTAACCACTTTCTGCCCGCTGGCTTTTTACTGCGGTAGGGCGGCTCGGCTGCATCCAGTCACGTAGTACTACGTGACTGGAGTGCATGTGGTTTTAACCCCCCCCCCCCCCCCCACACACACACACACACACAGTCAGTAAGCACAGAGGCATACATTTAACCCCATTGATCACCCCCAGTACTAACCTCTTCCCTTCCAGTGTCATTTATACACTAACAGTGCATAATATTTAACACTGATTACTGTAATAGTGTCACTGGCCCTCAAAAAGTGTCAAAAATGCCATTTAGGGGTCTGATTTGTCCACAACAATGTCGCAGTGCCGCTAAAAATTGCAGATCGCCGCCATTACTAATAAAAAAAAAATGAAAAAAAGGTCCAAAAATCTATCCCGTAGTTTGTAAACACTATAACTTTTGCGCAAACCAATTAAAATACGCTTTTTGGGATTTTTTTTACTAAAAATATGTAGCAGAATACAAATTGGCCTAAATTGATAAAAAAATTTAATTTTAACCACTTCACCACTGGAGGATTTTCCTGTTTTACGTCCAGGCCACTTTTTGCAACTTAGCACTGCGTGACTTTAACTGACAATAGCGCTGTCATGCAATGCCGTACCCAAACAAAATTTACGTCCTTTTTTCCCCACAAACAGAGCTTTCTTTTGGTGGTATTTTATCACCTCTGCGCTTTTAATTTTTTGCGATATAAATATAAAAATAGCAAAAATTTCGAGAAAAAATTGACATTTTCTACTTTGACAGTTAAAAAATATCCAATATATTCAATTTTTGTCATATATTTAGGCCAAAATGTATTTATCTACATGTCTTTGACAAAAAAAATCTCAATGAGCATATTTTTAACCACTTTAAGACTGAAGATTTTACTCATTCCTGACCAGGCTATATTTTGCGATTCGGCACTGTGTAACGGACAATTGCGCGGTCGTGCGACGCTGTACCCAAATTAAATTTATGTCCTTTTTTTTCCCAAAAATAGAGCTTTCTTTTGGTGGTATTTAATCACCTGTGCGATTTTTAATTTTTGATAAAAAGAGCGACAATTTTGAAAAAAAAAACAATATTTTTTACATTCTGATATATAACATTCCCAAAAAAATTAAAAAACAATTTTTTTTAACATTTTAGGCCAATTTGTTTTCTGCTACATATTATTGGTAAAAAAATCACAACAAGCGTATTTTGATTGGTTTGCACAAAAGTTATCACGTTTACTAACTACGGGAAAGATTTGTCATTTTTATTGTTTATTTTTTTTACTAGTAATGGCGGCGATCTGCAATTTTGCGGGACTGCGACATTGCAGCGGACAGATCGGACCCCTAACTGACATTTTTGACACTTTTGGGGGTACCAGTGACATTACTACAGTAATCAGTGCTATAAATATGCACTGTTACTGTAATAATGACACTGGCAGGGAAGGTATTAACTTTATTGGTGATCAAGGGGTTAAATGTATGCCTCATGCTTACTGACGTGTGTGGGGGGAGGGGATTGTGTGACACAGACACAGATTGCAGGTTCAGCTATGCTGAATCCTGTAATCTGTCCCTGTCTGTCACAGAGGAGATCCGACCACTTTGTTTACAGAAGTGGGCGGATTTCCTCACTCGATCCCTGACGATCGGGGGTGATCACCGCCTCTCCTCCCCTGGCCCAACTCCCGCTGTGTCTGAATACAGCGGGAGTGAGCCTCCGGTGGCGTGCGCGCCGCCGAGAGAGGGGAGTGTCTGGTGACGTAGGTCTACGTCGCCAGACGATAACGAGACAGTTTGCCGCAGTACCAGCTCAGTGAGCGTTCGGCAAGTGGTTAAAAAATTTTTTATTGGGAATGTTTTATAGCAGAAAGTAAAAAATATGGCGTTTTTTCAAAATTGTTGCTTTTTTATTTATAGCGCAAAATCTAAAAACCACAGAGGTGATCAAATACCACCAAAAGAAAGCTCTGTTTGTTGGAAAAAAAGGACATCAATTTTATTTGGGTACAGAGTCACATGACCGCACAATTATCCATTAAAGTAACGCAGTGCCAAATCACAAAAAATGGCCTGGTCATTAACGGGCAAATCCTTCCGGGGCTGAAGCGGTTAAGTGGTAGGATCCTATGATGAACTAATGTGTATAGGTAGAGAAAACTATCTGTCAACAATGTAGTTTTGTTATATTTTTTTTTTCTTTTTACTTTTGGATGACACGGTGAGCAGAATCCCTGTCAAATTTTATATAACTTATATATCTTATATATAAATTTTATATCTATATAAACAGTATCTCACAAAAGTGAGTACACCCCTCACATTTTTGAAAATATTTTATTATATCTTTTCATGTGACAACACTGAAGAAATAACACTTAGCTACATTATAAAGTAGTGAGTGTACAGCTTGTATAACAGTGTCAATTTGCTGTCCCCTCAAATTAACTCAACACACAGCCATTAAGGTATAAACTGCTGGCAACAAAAGTGAGTACACCCCTAAGTGATAATGTCCAAATTGGGCCCAATTAGCTATTTTCCCTCCCCAGTGTCATGTGACTCTTTAGTGTTACAAGGTCTCAGGTGTGAATGGGGAGCAGGTATGTTAAATTTGGTGTTATCTCTAACACTCTCTCATACTGGTCACTGGAAGTTCAACATTGCACCTCATTGCATCCTCTCTGAGGATCTGAAAAAAATAATTATCGCTCTACATAAAGATGGCCTAGGCTATAAGAAGATTGCCAAGCCCCCAAATCTAAGCTGCAGCACCTTGGCCAAGACCATACAGCACTTTAACAGGACAGGTTCCACTCAGAACAGGCCTCGCCATGGTCTACCAAAGAAATTGAGTGCACATGCTCAGTGTCATATCCAGAGGTTGTCTTTGGGAAATAGGCGTATGAGTGCTTCCAGCATTTCTGCAGAGGTTGAAGGGGTGGAGGTCAGCCTGTCAGTGCTCAGACCATACGTTGCACACTTGGTCTGCATGGATGTCGTCCCAGAAGGAAGTTTCTTCTAAAGATGATGCACAAGAAAGTCTGCAAACAGTTTGCTGAAGACAAGCAGACTAAGGACATGGATTACTGGAACCATGTCCTTTGGTCTGATGAGACAAAGATAAACTTATTTGGTTCAGATGGTGTCAAATGTGTGTGGCGGCAACCAGGTGAGGAGTACAAAGACAAGTGTGTCTTGCCTACAGTCAAGCATGGTGGTGGGAGTGTCATGGTCTGGGGCTGCATGAGTGCTGCCGGCACTAGGGAGCTACAGTTCATTGTGGCATAATGAATTTATACATACTGAAGCAGAGCATGTTCCCCTTCCTTCGGAGACTGGGCCACAGGGCAATATTCCAACATGATATCAACCCCAAACACACCTCCAAGATGATCACTGCCTTGCTAAAGAAGCTTAGGTTAAATGTGATGGACTGGCCAAGCAGGTCTGCAGACCTAAACCCTATTGAGCATCTGTGGGGCATCCTTAAATGGAAGATGGTGGAGCGCAAGGTCTTGTCCTGTAGGAGTGGAAGAAGAAAGAGTGGCAACCTGTGAAGCTTTGGTGAACTCCATGCCCAAGAGGGCTAAGGCAGTGCTGGAAAATAATGGTGGCCACACAAAATATTGACACTTTAGGCTCAATTTTTACATTTTCAATTAGGGGTGTACTCACTTTTGTTGCCAGTGGTTTAGACATTAATAGCTGTATGTTGAATTATTTTGAGGGGACAGCAAATTGACACTGTTATACAAGCTGTACACTCACTTATTTACATTGTAGCAAAGTGTCATTCCTTCAGTGTTGTCACATGAAAATATATAATAAAGAAATAATAAATTTATGTACAAAAATGTGAGGTGTGTACTCACTTTTGTGAGATACTGTGTATATATCAGGGGCGTAACTACAGGGGTTGCAGGGGTTGCAATCGCTACCGGGCCCCATGCTCCAGGGGGCCCGGTAGCAAAACAGTGGGTGAACCTCTAGGATCTCAAAGGTCACACTTGCGACCGGGCCCTGGCATTTCACCACTGTGGGGAGGCCCCAAGATTGCAGGAAGGGGGCCCACTGCAGAACTTGTGAAAGGATCCTGATGCGGGACCATAATAAAAGGCCATGCAATGAGAGTAAAGAGCCCCAGGATTAGTGGGAAGAGCCCCGGGCTTGAAGGGAAGGGCCCCGGCCAGGGGTCTGGGGGGCCCTTCATGGTTTCTTGCATCGGGGCCCTGAAGGTTCTAGTTACGCCTCTGGTATATATATATATATATATATATATATATATATATATATATATATATATATATATATATATATATACATACATACATATGTATACTTGTTTTTCCTACTCAATTTTTCTGACTGTTTTTCACTAGTTTTGCATTTGGCTAGGGTCAGTATCACTACTGATAGCATACGGCGATACCTGGACCCTATAGAGGTTGCACAGGCAGTCCAACTTCTCCAGGATGGCACATCAATATGTGCCATTGTCAGAAGGTTTGCTATGTCCCCCAGCACATTCTCCAGAGCATGGAGGAGATTCCAGGTGACACGCAGTTACTCTATGAGAGCTGGAAAGGGCCTTAGAATGTCCTTAACTCATCAGCAGGACCAGTATCTGCTCCTTTTTGCAAGGAGGAACAGCACAGCCAGAGCCCTACAAAATGACCTGCAGCAGGCCACTGGTGTGGATGTCTCTAATTAAACAATATGAAACTTCATGAGGGTGGCCTGAGGTCCCAACGTCCTCTAGTGGGCCCTGTGCTCACTGCCCAGCATTTTGGATCTCAATTGGCATTTGCCATTGAACACCAGAATTGGCAGGTCCGCCACTGGCACCCTGTGCTTTTCACAGATGAGAGCAGGTTCACCCTGAGCACATGTGACAGACATTAAAGGGTCTAGAGAAGCTGTGGAGAATGTTATGCTGCACGAACATCGTTCAGCATGACCAGTTTGGTGGTGGGTGAGTGATGGTCTGGGTAGGCATAGCCATGGAGGGACACACAGACCTCTACAGGCTAGACAATGGCACCATGACTGTCATTGGGAATTGGGATGAATCCTTGGACCCATTGTCAAATTTTATGCTGGTGCGGTGGGTCCTGGATTTCTCCTGGTGCATGACAATCCTAGGCCTCATGTGGCGAGAGTATGTAATTCCTGGAGAATGAAGGAATTGATACCATTGAATAGCCCTTGTGCTCGCCTGATCTAAATCCAATAGAACACCTCTAGGACATTATGCTTCAGTCTATGTGACGCTGCCAGGTTGACCTCAGTCTGTTCAGGAGTTCATTAATGCCCTGGTCAAGATCTAGGAGGAAATACCCCAGGACACCATCTGTTGCCTCATAAGAAGCATGCCCTGAGGTTGTCAGGCATTCATACAACCACGTGGGGGCCATACAAACTACTGAACATCATTTTGCATTGCTGCAATGAAATTTCAGCAAAATGGACTAGCCTGCTGCATAATTTTTTCACTTTGATTTGTGGGTGTCTTTGGATTCAACCCTCTGTAGGTTGATTATTTTCATTTCCATCAAATAATGTGGCATCCCTTCCTAACCCATTTACCCAGTCCAAATCAGTATAGATATCCAGCATGATATTTTTCCTCATTGATCTGATGTGTTTTCAAAGTGTTCCTTTTATTTTTTTTTTGAGCAGTGCATATCTACAGGGGGGGAGGATAGGTGTAAGGATGCAAGTGCTAATGAGTTAAAAGTTCTCACAGTGCCAATGTCAATAAAATCAATGAATACATTAAGTCAGGATCAAAATGATCAATAATATAGTCCAAGAATATCCCTCAACAGTCCATACATAGACTTGCTTGAGTGGCAGCTCGAAGAAAAGCAAGAAGCAGCTTAGAAAGCAACTGAGGAGAAAGCACAAGCGCCAAACTAAGTGTAGTATGTACGAACATTTATTATAAAATAGTAGACTGGTACGTACTACTCATATGGATAAAACATAATAGGCATAAGCAATGAGATGTATCATCATCAGCAGAGCAGGGCACCAGGATGGCAGCTGCAGCTTCTGACACTTTCTGGAGCCACAGAATGCACAGAAATCCGGTTAGGACGTCACTTTCCAGGTGTGATGTGATACCTTGGGCGACGCGTTTGCGAAGCATGCGCTCCTTCTTCTGGCCTAGTCAGTGCCATATTGGATGAGGGCTTGTAGAGGTCAACTGGCGACTGCCGGGTCCTAAGTACTACCAGCGACATATGTAATGTGATCACCTTGGCAACCACACAGGATTAAGTAATGGCAGTACATAAACAGTGCATACCAGCCCCTTTTCACATTATATTGATCAATTTCTGCAGCCTCTAGCACAAAACCTTCCCTCTTATATAAGGGAATGGGTACATCTTTTGGAACGGTTATCCTACTACAAATGAAAGCCCACATATATGTGGGCATTACTAGACGTAAACTCTTTGTACACGTCTATCCTCCATGCAATAGGTCTCAGCTGTATCAGGTTTCCTCATGGATGACCTGTTACTCAGCAGGCACAATTCATTATGGATTCCATGGAATTTTGTCTTACACACAATTATTTTGAGTTTGATGGGGAGTTTTATTTGCAGGTGACAGGCACAGCGATGGGGGCAAATTTTGCCCCCAGCCTTTGCAAACCTCACTGTGGGGCTATGGGAAGCCAATTACATCTGGCACAGTAATCTCCATATCTTCCATATTACTTTTTATGAGAGATATATAAATAACATCATTGTCATCTGGGATGGCCCAGAGCCCCAGTTCTTGCAGTTCGTGAGCCATTGTAATGCCAACATGTTTGGCCTCTTGTTCACCTCAGAACACACTCCCAACTCAATTAGCCTTTCTGGATTTGACACTTTACCATCATGAGGGCCTAATACAAGCCAAAAATTACACAAAGCTCACAGCCGGCAACTCGTTCTTGCACTACAACAGCTGCCACCATCCCAGGTGAATTAACAACATTCCCAAAAGCCAGTTTTGCCAACTGTGGAGGAATTGTACCAGGAAAATAGACTATGTAGAACAAGCAGCTCTCCTAAAACAAAGATTTGCCAATAAAGATTTCCCAAAACTACTTATAGAACAAGCATTCAATTTTTATCTGTCTGATTGTCCTACAGCTTTTAGAGGGACCAGTTCAGTTTGTCACTCGATTCCACACCAAATTTAGGAACAAGGAAAAAATACTGGCCAAATATTGTCCAATTTTATTGAAGGACCCACATCTTAAGTCTACCCTCCCAATCAAACCCAAAGTCTCCTATAGGAAGGTCAGAAGTGAAAAAAATCAAGTGGCCCCAGTAAACTTAAAATCAGACCTAAATCCCCTACTCTAACTTTATGTCTCATTCCTATAGTGGGAATGTATCAATGCCGTAAGGCATTATGCCTAACATGCAAACATATTACCTATGGCCAAAAGGAGTTTTTAAGGGAAAAACCTATCCATCATATCCAACATTTCTACAACTGTTCCACAGAATTTGTGGTATGTTATTTATTTGCCCTTTGAGTTTGCATTACATAGGGAGAACTATCTGCACATTGAGGAAAAGGTTTGGAGAGCACAGTTGCTTTTATAGGGTGGCAATGACAAGCATAATGTTCCTCAACACTTTCTAGAACACCATGATAAATCCTTGGCAGAACTAAAGGCGTGGGTCATCGAATCTGCCCCGGGGACATTCTCCCCGGCAGAGCGCTTAAAACGTCTCAGCCGATGGGAACATTTCTGGATTTACACTCTTGACACCCTCGTGCCTGGAGGCCTGAATGGAGAAATAGAGGTCAATACCCTGATTTGAGTCTCTGGTATCTCCCGTGTCCCCCAATTCTGTTAATCTGAAAATATATATTTAACTAGGATCCTCTTCTGATAGGCCATACCTCTGTTTTTGTCCTTTTGCATTCGTCTTATAATAACTGAATTATTATGTATTTTATTTAGGAACATTCTACCTTATTTATAAGACCTGGGCCCCTTAAGGTCTTGACTGACACTGCAAAAGTAAGTACCCCCATTGAACACATAGGAATGGATATCATACACTAGTAATTGGGGAACCCTGCAAATATACCCTTATTCTCTCCCTGACCTCCCTTACGTTGTCTTGGGAGATATACTGTATTTTAATGTACAACAATATAAAAAATAAAAATAATTCACTACATTGATCCATAACAATGGTTTCATACATATCACAAATTACGTATCCATGATTATTTAGGTTAAAAAATATATATAAAATTCATATGGTATTTGTTTTTAATTTCTATACTATTTTTATTTGCATTCACATTGCCCACATAGTCATAAATAGTCTACATAGCCATTAATGGGAACTTTCATAAAATATTATTTATATATTGTGCATATTGCTAATGCACAATGCCCTATTTATTTCTTTATTTATTTTCTTTTTTTTTTTTTTAATTATTTTTTTTTTCCAATTAATTTTCTTTAATTTACTTATTTTCATTTATAAGATTTCACCAATGAATGTACATTCTTTTTCGATATGTTTACATTTTAATATATTTAAATTGTGCAAGTATGAGATTTCATGTTATATCATGCCAATTAATGCACTGTTTATGTACTGCCATTATCTAATCCTGAGTGATTGCCATGGTGATCACATTACATATGTCGCTGGTAGTATGTAGGACCCAGTGGCCGCCAGTGCACCTTTATAAGGCCTCATCCATAATGGCACTCACTAGGTCTGAAAAGGGAGCGCATGCTCTGCAAGGTCTCACATCCGGGAAGTGACGTCATCACCAGCTTTCTGTGCGTTCCATTGCTCCAGTGTCAGAAGCCACCAGCACCATCCCTTAGAGTACAAAAACCACAGCTGCCATCCTGACGCCTCGCTCTGCTGATGATCATACACCTCAGTGCTTATGCCTATTATGTTTTATCCTTGTGAGTACCAAACTACCATTTTATAATAAATTTCCATACATACTACACTTAGTTTGGCGCTCGTGCTTTTTCTTCATATATATTTATACTGTAATACGCAATATGCAATTAGGAAGATGTGGGCTTGTGCTTCGTCAAGACGTCGAGGTAGGGCCTCCATTGTGCATTCGCCTTTCGGGCCCTGTGAGTGCTGCATTCTCTTTTGGATAAAATATATACTATGTGTATATATATATATATATATATATATATATATATATATATATATATATATTTCTGTCAATGTTCACGATTTTCTCTCACTTCCTGTCTGGTGAAACCATTGTCACTGTTAAAGTTTATGAGGATAAACCTCTGAATAGCAGTCAAACCTAAAGGTTCTAATCCTTCCCATTGTATTCAAGCTCAAAAAAAGTCTTGGCTGGACATATACATGCCAAATCTAGAAAAATCAGGGAATTATACAATATATCTACACATAACAACTGTGTTAACAATTGCATAATGGTTTTTAA
Source organism: Pelophylax lessonae (assembly GCF_965119305.1). NCBI lineage: Eukaryota > Metazoa > Chordata > Amphibia > Anura > Ranidae > Pelophylax > Pelophylax lessonae. Next base: position 459,219,924 of record NC_138771.1, on the reverse strand, counting down.
GCCCTATTGTAGTTGTAAAAAAATAATTTTCTGTGCGTGAAAATAGCATGTTTTTAATTCTGTATTTTTATTTAAAAATTTCTCCCATCCCAAATTTCTAACAACTCCTATCCCAAACTGCTATGCCTGCTAAAGACTGTTACATACTGTGAGAGAGCAGTGGTCTCACTCTACAATGTTCCAACATGCAACCTCAACCTTGTCACCACTTCACTGCTGCAATCGTTGAGGATAAAATTCAACTTTTCACCAATGTGAAAATTTAAAGATAAACAATAAAACTTACCTGTACCACCACATATTCATCACATGCTCTAATTCCATCTGTTGGACCCTACAATATCCTGTAGTGACATAGCAGTGCACAGATGGGACCACGACACACAGCAGGGACCAGACAAGTGACCTACTTAGAAATGTGAAGATTCGGAGGTTGTAGATATTGAAGAGATAAAAGATCTAATGAATGGGCAATGGAATAGGTGGGTATAAGGGCCCATGTTAGCATGCTCAAGGCTTGTGTTGATGGCATCAGTTTGACATCAGTTTGGGAGTTATGAGATCATTTAGAATTTACTGACACCTACAGATCTACAGACCTACAGTTGACCTCCTTCTGAACTGTGTATTAGGACACATACACAAGAGTCTGGGCTTTTCACATCTTAAGTAGACCACAAAAACTCATAACCATGTTACCTCTTCATATTAGTCTTTGCAACAGGAAAAGTACCATAACCTAGAACAAGCTGCCTAGCCCACAGTAAAAACATATTAACAAAAAGTGAGACTAAGATAAAGTAAAGGCCTTATAAGCTTTGAACTGAAGCTAGTCCTACAGAGAAAAAAAGCATATGCTATGCAAATGGAAATGGAAATGAAAGACATAAAAAAAAAAGAAGAAAAACATATTTAAAATTGTGTTCAAAACTTGGGAAGCAATACTTTGTGCATTATTTGATAGCCATTGTCGTACAATATAGAAGTTTTTGAAGCTTCTAAACTTTGGGAAACAATGTCTAAAACAAAGCTTAGCCTTGGTTTATAGATGTATACATTTCCATTACAAAAGAGAAACTTCAAAAATGAATTGTTAGAAGAGATAAAAGATACTGAGAGATAAAGATGAAAAATATGCAAACGGTAAATTAAAGCTTCTGTGAAATACAAAATTATAATGGCAGTAATACAGATATACAGATATAATCAAGATTTTAATTGATAGCAATGATATCTGGTGGTATATTATTGCTGTTGAGTAAGTCATCATTTAGGGCCTGTGTCTTTCTTGTTATAGAATACTTCCATGTTTCACTGCAGAGAATCATTAATACCTATGTAAACCCAATCACTAAAGTCTTATATAAACTTTAACAATACAATGGTGATCCTGCCATGAAAGTCCTTGTTCACATACTTCCTGTGACAGGATGACAACACTCTTTGTCTGTGGCCCAACTATGCTCCTGGGTTGTCACTCTGCCACACATTTTTTAAAAGGAGACTACAAGTAGCATTTTCTACACACATTGCACAACCATAATCCACTGTTGTCGCTATCCGAGAACATGCTCTGGGAAATGCCAGTCATGCTAATAGTGCATGTAGACAGAAAGTAACTGCAAAGCTAATAAGTGAAAACAAGGGTTTTATTAAAAACAAAATAGCAAGCATTCATGATTTGCAGACCTTTAGCATATAAATGTAATTTGGTTAGGTCTAACATTAACTTTATTGTTTTGCTTTTCCAATACAATGAATTATTAAATAACATTTTCTGATAGGTATCATCTCTATTTACAAAAAGGTGGAGAGGTATATTACCTCCTCTGACTCATTCAGCTGTGTGGTAAAGTCTGTCAGTCTTGAGTGAGGCTGGGAATACTGCAGGGGCAGACTAACTGCTTATTTTGTGAAGGAACAAAGTAAAGTCAAAACATTTATGGGGGGGCGTGGCCAGGAACGGCATGTGAGAAGACCCGTCTCACAGTGCTTCCGCTATTCATCCACTATTGATCCTGCTACCAGCTCCTATAACACCGCATTTGCAGCTCTTTCTAGTCTTACCACACCAGTGACTGCCTCCGGAGCCGATCCAAGCCTGTACCTACGCATGGGTACCCGCAAGAACAGAGCCGAGGTCACACCGCCAGTCAGACAAAATGGGAGTCACGAGGAGGAGACAAAGGCAAGGGCACCACAATCAAGCTGCCTAAACCAGCTAAGAAAGCCACCAAAGACCAAACCAGGGATATGAGATTTTATGCCCATAAAGTCCAAAGTCCCTTGGAAGACACGGAGGGGGAGGAGTTGGAACATTCTCATGGCATGCTGTTGCCAGAGCCGGACATGCATGGATCTCTCCCCTGCTGTGCCGCATAACTGTTCCACAGCTCAAAATGATGACACGGTCAACCCGAGGGCTTCCTATGACCAGCCCACCCTTGCTGAAATGCTTAGAGCCATGAAAAAATGCATGGCTTCAGCAGATATGCTGAAAAATCAGTTTAGGGGACTTAGAGAAGCGGTGTCCTTGATCAGGCAGGACCTGCAAAAGGTTAGAGAGTGTACAACTGCGGTGGAAAGCAGGGTCAGCGACCTGGAAGACCAACTACCCCCCTGGTGAGAGATGTCCAGACTACTACAAGGCTGGCAAAAGCCACAGATCTCAGGGCAGAAGACATTGAAAACCGGCTAAGACATAATAATGTCAGCATTGTCGGCCTGCCAGAAAAGGTGGAGGGCAGAGACCCCACAACTTTTGCTGAACAGTGGCTCATGGATGTCTTTGGAAAAACATCCTTTACATCCCTTTATGCGGTGGAGAGAGCTTAGAGGGTCCCCCACAGACCAATACAACCGGGTAGCACCCCCCCGCACTATGCTGGCTCACTTACTGAACTACTGGGATAAAGAAATAATACTGAGGCTGGCGAGAGAACGGCAAAACATTCAGTTCAACGGTGCCAACATCTCCTCCTATCCTGACTTCTCTGCAGAGGTCCAGAAAAGTAGGGCACGCTTCTCTTCGGTGAAACAATGACTATGAGGGCTAAGTACTACCTTTGCCGTGCTCTATCTGGCCAAATTTCAGATCATGACCAGGGGTCAGGCCCAGTTCTTTAAGTCTGCTGAGGAAGCATCAACATGGATAGATACCAATAAGCATATCCTGTGTTCTGCAGATAGAGTGCGACTGGAAGAACACTGAAGACCTACCGGCGAAACCCCTGTCTTTTTTGAAGCAAGCTTGTCAAAGTGGCTTTAGGAAGATTCCATCATCTGCGGTGCGGAGTAATGGATAGAATACATTGTTTTTCCCCCATGGTGTGTGAGGAGGTATCTTCATTCTTCAACAAAGGCTACCAGGCTACTCGCATTGCTATCTTTGGTTTGTGCTTCTTCTTGCTTGGGAGAAGGAGCCGATGAATCGGCAAGGGAGACCTGTTGTCCTCCAACAGCTTTTTCTGTTGACTTATTTGGGGTCTTTGGGGTTTGGAACCCGCTCTTATGTTAATGGGCCACATCTTTTGGGCGAGGATGCCCCCCCCTGACTGCCCCAATATTTGTTATAAACCTCATTACCTTCATCTCCACTATCTTTAGCATGGTTATGCTCACTGATCAAACTCCTTTCCTTCTGTGCCTTATCCACTGCACACAACCAAAGAATTTTTACACACTCTGTATGCCTATGTTTGAAGAGCTTGTCAAGTCCTTCCCATATACATCACCCTTAGTCTGCAATCACTGACCATGCTCTTTAAATCTACACTGTCCCCTGCGGGAAAGCTGGGATAGGCAGTGGGTCAGATATGTGTACAGTGCTGGAGTCGAGACATACCCACCTGCCTTTACTATGACAACTGTTTCATGGAATATTAGAGGCATACATGATCCCTTGAAGCGTACCATGGTGTCCTCATGTTTGAATAAACACCTTCCAGCCATCTGTGCACTTCAGGAGACACACCTTACAAGAGACTCAATATCCTTTATGAACTTTGCATGGGTGGGCAAGGCATATAATGCCACCCACACTAACTATTCCAGGGAGGTCAGTGTGCTAGTATATAGCTCTCTTGACTTCCAGGAACTTGCTCACTCTGTGGACCCAGAGGGTAGATTTTTGTCCTTGACTTGTCGTCTTTAAAATTTGAAATGTATTTTTGCGTTTGTCTATGTCCCACCACCCTTTCAAAACAGCTATATTGAGGGCTTTGCTCATGTACCAGGCTTCCCGGGCCTCCCCCTATTTGTAATGGGAGATTATAATTGTTACCTAAACCATACCTTAGATAAGCACCCCCCAGCGGCTGCTGGTAAAGGCTCTGTCAGAATACTTATACTGCTCTGAATAGAACAGTGTATCTATTTATGTAAATAAGAAAAGATCTGTAAGGTAGGAGAATCTCAACTTATTTCCACAAATGAATATGTAACAAGTTCTTTGTCGATTAATTTATTTTTAAAAGCATATACCAATCTTAGTGAAAACAGTCTACAGTAGGGAATATATAAGAATATTTATTCACAAGACATGTATTCACAATAAATGATTAGACTTGAAATGACACAAAAAGACAACTTTACATAAAATACAAACTTAAAACGATAAATGTATAAAAACAAAAATCAGCTTTTTAGAGAAAAATCTACTATGGTTCATACGGCTGGGATTGTAATCTATTTACCCTTAAATATGAAATATAAAACATATAAGGAAGGAAATAAATGATTGTAAATACTAATCAAATAAACAGCAAGGTATATTTCCCACACTTAAGATGGCTGCTAGCTTAAAATGGCCGTTACCAGAGTCCTTAAGATGGTTGCCTTCCCAAAATGGTGGCCAGTTAGGGAGGAGTTTCATCTGGCATCCTTCAAAGTTTCAGATGAATGATGGAGCAAGATGGAGTATGTATAGATGAGTATATAGATGGATGTGAGTAGCGTGTGTGTTGTAGGTGTAATGAATGTTGTCAGTAATGTGTGTGTCTCTCACATTTGGGTCCTCCTTTTTATATTGTATTGAACGAAAGGACAGTAAAATTTCCATAAGTCGAACCCAGAAGGATGAACTTTACCCCCATTGGTTGGGATTACTTATCCATTAACTGGTGAGGTCATTGTCAACGCCTCCCTACTAATCACCCAGTATTTTGGATATTAAAATTAAATGATAATTTCTTTATATTTAAGAATAATCATAAACACAACATAAAAACTTGTCCACACTCTCATAATACACATATGTCCATCTAATATCTCCATCATGTACCTTGGCAGGGATTGGATCTGGTAACACCATTTAAAAAGGATATATTTTTAATTCAATATATATATATATATATATATATATATATATATATATATATATATATATATATATATATATATATATTTTTTGGAAATTACTGATTTACCCCGAGACTGCATTAGCAGTATTCTCCAAAGGGGGCAGTATTGTATTACTCTTTAAATTCAGTATATAGAATAATAATACCATTATTAACTGATAACCTTTCCTGACCTCTGGCTAGTGAAAATCCATTAATTATCAAAATCCCGTCAAACACTTCAGACTCTGAGGCTAGGATTGGAGGATTTATAGCGGTCATAAAAACTTAAACACAAACGTTTCTAAAATGAGGTAATTTAAGTAGAATTAGTACTTAGCTTCGTCTAAGTATGGTTATTATTTAAACCAAAATGTGGTATATAATATACTCTTAGAACGATGTATATGCTACACACACATATAATTATTACTAATATTTTCTCACACATTATATAATGTATCTTTAAAACTTATATAGTTTAAATGTCTGATGAATACACTGAACTATTGTTCATTGTAAAATACAGATAAGATTACAAGCGAGACTGGCCATCAGTGACTGTTGGTGTCTGGCTAAAATGACTCTTATCTGATAAGATGTAAAAAGGCCACATTTATTTATGACCAAAAGACAAACAGAAACATCTGCTAAAATTATAAGACCCTTTTGTCAGAGGCATTTTGTTTAAAAGAACATATATGAACTTTCCATAACCTCTATACGAGATGGAAGCTGTGCTGTTCAAAATTTCTTTGTATAAGACTGAATATACATGGCTTTTTAAATAATTCAATTTTTTCTTTTATTTAATCTCCCCAATAATCCTGACAGCTCCACGTTGACTTCCCTGGGTAAATTCATTGGATGGATGGATCACTGGCCTAATACTCATCCCAAAGAATGTCAGTTCTCATGCTTCTCCAAAACATACATTTCTCAGCTCACAAGATGTGGCCAAATACATATCCAATATAACATATGCCCCAGAGAAGTTTCAGATCATTCCCTGTTGGTGGTAGCTTTGGAGGCTAAGACGCCCACTAACCTTCCTCGTGCCCCCTGGAAGCTTAATGCCTTTTGGTTGCATTTACTCCCTGCCCCTGGGTGCAGATCTCTGAGTTCTGGTGAGCACAAATTGAACATCGCTCACGTATTGCCTGGGAGTCCTTTAAGGCCTTCCTAAGGGGTCAACTTATGCAAGTAACTAAAGCCATTAAACAAAACACCATAGCACAAGGGGAGCAAATGGCCTGCCTGGCACAACAATTAGAGAATACGTTTACAGCTGATTCCACTGATGAAAACAGGGATGGATGGTTGTCTGCTCAGGAGGCGCCTTATCATATTGAAACCTCAGCGGCTGAAAGGAAGCAATTTTTTAGTAGACTAGCCTTTTATGAAGAGGGGGAGCAGACTGGTCGCCTTTTAGCCAACCTGAAAAAAAAAGGGGGGGGGAGTATGCCAAAGGATGGGTGATGTATAAATATAAGGTGCTACAATAATAGGAAAATTGTGTGGCAGTGGATATAGATATCAATAATGTATAAATATAAAATGCTGCAATGCTGGAAGAAGAATGTGGCAGTATAAATAAATAATATTAAAACTGATACTAAATGTATATTGGTACAGCATTAAAAACGTGATGAAAAAGGTGACTCTGTGCAAGTGTAAGTACAATTGCTCTAGACCAGACCAATATAAATACCAGGTGGAAATAGTGACTAAGTGCACAGTGATATAATATTGTACAAACAAGCGATAAATTACACAAATAGTGACAATAGATTGGAAAAGAAATATTCTAAAAATATTATAAATTCATGCACATCTAAACATGATTAATGGTGGCTAAGTGTGACAATAAATCAATGGTGAACAGTGGAGTATTTCACACATTAAAGAGTCCTTGTACTCATGCACATCCAGTGAGGGAATCAATATTCGTGCTGTATTCCCAAGGGTCTAATTGGGAGTAATGTGAAGGTCAAGTGCTTGTGATCCCACTAGTAAATTATGCACTCACCAGACAGACCCACCCCACACAGGTGTATTAGGCCAAGGTATAATCAGGGAATCCTCTATGTAAATCTCAGATCACAGGTAATAGTCAGGGGTCCCCATATCCTGGGTAGTGGGTCTGTGGTATCAGGCTAATCATCAGTTTCAGCTTTCCTCAAATAGTGAGGTGTGACTCACATGGAAAAAACAAGGAGGGACCAATAGTGTAATACCGTAAGTAAATATGTTTATTATAATGGATAAAACAGGGTACTCACAGATAGGGAGATGTAATAGAGCGTGGTAAGCGGTTGCCGGAAGGCAATGTGTTCCAAAGCCTGGAAACGGAAGTGACGTGACGGCACCATACGCGTTTCATCATAAGACGTCCTCAGCAGCGTGGCATTGACGAAACCTCTGAGGGCTCCACAGAACAGCTGTATTTACACTGAGATTAAATTACACACTATTTACTAATTAGGTGACTTTTGAAGGCAATTGGTTCCACTAGATATTAGTTAGGGGAATCAGAGTAAAGGGGAGTGAATACAAATGTATGCCACACTTTTCCCAAATTTATTTGTAAAGAATGTTAAAAACCATTTATCATTTTCCTTCTACTTCACAATCATGTGCCATTTTGTGTTGGTCAATCACATAAAATCCCAATAAAATACATTTACTTTTTTGGTTGTAACATGACAAAATGTGGAAAAAGGGGTATAAATACTTTTTCAAGGCACTGTAAGTCTGCCTGGATGGTAATTTGGGCCACGGTTTGTGCTAGGCCTCTAGAAAGCATTTTGGAAAAGATATTGAGCGTGAATGGTAGGTCAGCCGGAGTGGAGGGGAGATCAGAGTCTCTGTGTACTGCAGGGCTGACTGTCATACCCCCATGGGGGTGAGAAGGAGCTCATCTAGGGTCCTCCCAAGAAGTGACTCAGTATTAAGTAAGAAACAGTATTGAAAACCCAACCATACAATCCCATATACACAATCCTATACCCACAGATGATCCAGAGGAAGGCGAAAAAAAACCCCAGCAAAGCATGATCCAATTTGCTACAGCAGGGGAAAGAAATTCCTTCCTGATCCCCCGAGAGGCAATCGGATGTTACCTGGATCAACTTTACCTAAAAAAAAAATGTAGTACACATTTATATTATGTACACCTAGGAAAGAATCCAGGCCTTTTTTAAAGCAATCTAGTGAGCTAGCCAGAACCACCTTTAGAGGGAGTCTATTCCACATTTTCACAGCTCTTACGGTGAAGAAACCTTTCCGTATTTGGAGACAAAATCTGTTTTACTCTAGATGTAAAGAGCGCCTCCTTGTCCTCTGTGTTGACCTTAAAGTGAACAACTCAACACCAAGTTCACTATATGGACCCCTTATGTATTATGTGTGTGATAGATAAAGCTCCAACGACATCTTGGTCAGCTATGTTGTCCTCTGTCCCCTGCTCCTCGCCTCGTGCAGTGATGGCAAACGCTATCTTGGAAGTGTCTGCGTCCGACAGTCTGGGATCTAACAGACGAGTTTGATCCCTAACCCTCCTGGGTCTTGATGTGAAGCTGCTTCCCCAGACACATCTGTTTAAAGGCTTTGGCGCAGATTATTCGGCCGGAGCGGTGCGGAGCTCTCGGATCAAGCTTTCATCCGGTGGGCTGCCACACATGCGCCTCCGGTCACAGCTTTTTAACACCCTCTTAAATAGATCTAATGGAAGACCTTTTGAACCCCCCCCCCCCAAAAAAAAAAAAAAAACACATCCGGTTGCACAAAACAAATTTGTGTTTACATAGTCATGTTTTTACCACTGTTGAGCAGAGGATCACCAGGTCCTGGAAAAAGCAAACTATTCATACGGAAGAACCTGAATCTCGTACCAACCTCTGTATGGCCTGCTGCTACAAATGACTTAAAAAAACATCTGCCTAAATAAATATAATTTGAGATCCTTGGATCCTTGCATACTACTTACCAGAGGATTTTGACTGCTCTAGCCCCCTGATCTAAGGACCTTAGTGGTCCTGGCTTAAACCCAGTAAGGTCCCTTACCGAACAATTATTTTTTGCAACATTCCCTGTCCTTTTTTCCCCTTCCCTTCGCCCTTCTTCTTTAAACCCCTTCTCCCACGTTTCTTTTTCTTTTGCCTACACTTCTCTATATTCTTCTTGCTACCTAGTTGCCCGCTATTGCTACTTTGCTCCCCAGTACTTCCCCCACTTTACCTTTTATTCCTGGGACTGGATGCCCCCAGGATTGTTTCTCTACCAATACTACAGTTGTCGAAAACAATTTTTTAAATTTGTTTACATACTTTTATGTTGGTCGTGTGTCTCAGTTGGCCTATTTCATTTATTGTTGGTTTGGTTGTACTATGGAAATTTTATACCACCTCTGTTTATTTGAAATTATTAATTGTAAAATTGTTAGAAAATTAAATAAAAATTTATGGAAAATAAATAAATTATGGGAAGGTGGAAGGGGAGTTGGGCAGGTTGTTTGAGTGTGGCAAAAGAGAGTAATAGATATTTTTTGAGGCAGAAAGTAGCAAGAACATGTAAAAATGGCAGTGTACAGAAGTCAGTAGGATGTATTGCCTGAGTTTTGGCCCAGTTGGCTAGCTTTGGTTCTCTCCTGGCTGGCTGTCCTGAGTTGTGGTCTGGTTGGATGATGTGATTGACTGAGTTCTAGACTGGCTGGCTGGATTCTGCTAGGCTAGCCGGGCTGGGTTCAGGTTGTCAGAGCAGGTGCACAGATCTGAACGCAGACACTGGTTCAGAATTATGTACCCACTCTTGCATGCAAATTTTGACATGGGACTCTGAGGTGGATGCAGGTGCAGAAAAAATGGCTGTGCACGGAGGACAGGACTTATTGTCCATCTGAATGAGCTCATGCTTACTCCTGACCTGTGAACTCAGTTACTTCTGAACTGTGAACTCTGATTTATTTACTCCTGACCTCTGAACACTGTGTTACTCCTAACCATTGCACTTTGTATTACATAGAATTTTGATTTGAACTATGTGTTACTTACACCTCACTACTGCATTTTACTAACAACAAGGTACACAACAACGTATACCACTCTGACAACCGGAACTCAACTCAGCTAGCCAAGAAGAATCCAGTCAGCCAGTCTAAAACTCAGTCAAGGCCAGAAATTCAAGCCAGTGAACTGGGCCAAAACTCAGGCAATACATCCTACTGACCTCTGTACACTGCCCTACATCCTACTGATCTCTGAACACTGCAATATATACTACTTACAATGGCCATAACTTGGAACAGACAGCCAGGATGGCATTAAGGACAGGCCTGAAACTAGTCAAGCAAATCAGCCTGCAGTACGACTCATGCGTAAAACTTGTGGGGGAGACCAATTACTCCCCAGACACTAAAATCTTGTGAATGAAAGTGAACACTAAGTTCCTCACTGAAGCCAATGTTTAAGGTAGTCCAAACTAAAATAGGCTTTAAAAAAAAAAAAGTAGAAAAAAAAAAGGGGGGAGAGGCACCCCTGTGATCTTTGTTTCTTTTATGTTGGTTAAGGTAGATCTTCACCTCTCAAAGGTTGCCTACCCCTGATCTGGGTTTAAGTGTGAACACCTGTGAAATGAACCAAATAGATTACTAATGATAGTTTTCTTACTGTCCTAGAAATAGCATGTTTGATTTTGAATGTTGAGGTTTAGCGTCTTTTCTGCTGCTTTCTGGAGAAAAGAGGCCCCATTTCATCTGTTCCAGAAGTCTCCTTCACAATGAGTGTGTTAGGGAATATAGCCAGTTACAGATGGTAATTTAATGGCACATTAAGGACATGTCTTAAGTGCATAATATTGTAAAATCAATTCTTCCCAGTATGTCTGCAGCAGAGCTGATAGACAGAGCATATAATGGGAACTGAATTAAATACCTCGACTCCCTCACCTTGTCATTTATGATCCAATAAGGTCCTACGTGTGATATATGTCCCTACAGACACTGCTCTGTCTTAGCAAGAAGGAGATATATACTAAGTACCTTTTACCAAAAATCAAGCATTATTCCTCTTACCTGTGAAATGTATCATTCTGCCCACAGAACTTAAATAAAGAAACATGTTTTTTCTTACTGCCCAGGTTAGCCCAAGACCAGACAGTACAAATTTCTCGTTCTGTTATGCTCTGAAAAGTTACACAAGTGCAAGTACAATAATATAATGGTCCATAACTGTGAATGCCTTGTACAAGTGTCCAGGATAGTTATTTTTTTACCCAGCTCCCTCGTCTCATCCCAGCACATACACAGCTTTTCAGAAAATAATGGAAAGCTGCGATGAGCGCATTGCCCTGAGTAGATTAGAATGATTAAAACATTATCTACTCTACCATGATATCCAAACACCACTTAGTCCACACTTGCTAAAGGCTTAGGCATGCTCAAAGACCCCTTTCCTAAACAGTCTCGTTCTACAAGAGAAATTCAGGGTTTTTTTTTAAGTTTTTTTTTTTAATAAGTTTAAAACATATAGGTATAAAGAAAGCCATAATGCCCATGGGCAGCTTTAGGGCAGGGGAGATTGTTTAGCACTGAGTTTCAAGTGAACAGGCCATGTGCCTGAAAATAACATCATGCCCCTTCTCACTTCAAACAGGGTCTGTGATCAGTTAGGGCTTGAGAAAAAGCATCATGCTTTTGGAGTAATCTGCCTACTATTGCCATAATTCCAAAAAAAGATTACTTAAAGGCACCGTGTTCCTGTACCTTAGGGTTCTTTCACACGGATGTGCTTTTGATGCGCTTTTGTGCAGCTTATGGGCCCTTTCATACTGATGTGCTTTTGATGAGCTTTTTATGTGTTCCCATTAACTTACAATGGAATATGTCTTCAATGGAAGGAATTAAAGAGGTTATAAACTCAAAATGTTTAACTAAAATAAATAAAATAAAATAAAAATGTAAATTAAAATAACAACGATGTTATAGTTACCTGCGGAGCAGGCCTTCTTAGGCTTGCATAGGATGCAGCTTCCTATGATAGCGCTCAGAGAAGCGGCAGATCGGAGAGCTCCAATGGGGAACCTCAGAATAGGAGGATTGCACAGATCAGGCATTTGACGGTTAGCCTTCATTGAGAGCAGAGCATTTTTCTTTTTCTGGGTCTGGCCGGGTTTGTTTTATTTCTTTAATAAAGAAATTGTCAAAAACAGCCTCCTGTCTTTATTCATTTTTGACACTTTTTTTAGTGAATAAGCAGTGGTACAATGTACCCCATACTTTTTTACACAGGGGGAGCGGGATCTGGGGACTCCCTTGTTAAAGGGGGCTAGCAGATTCCGATAAGCCCCCTGCACGCAGACCTCCAAAACCAAAGTCCAGTGTGGTTGGGAAGAGGCCTTTGTCCTCATCAACACGGGGACAAGGTGCTATGGGGTGGGGGTGGCAGAGCCCCCCCCTCGCCCCAAAGCACCTCTTTATGTTGAGAGCATGTGGCCTGGTATGGCTCAGGAGGGGGGTGGCACTCCCTTGTACTCCCACTTTTCCTGATCTGTGGGGCTGCACACTCTAATAAGGGTCTGGTATGGATTTTGGGGGGACCCCACACCGTTTTTTTTTTTTTAACATTTTAGCATAGGGTACCACTTAAAACCCATATTGCAGAAGCAGCCACAATAATTAATTTAAATGTCATTTTCTTTTCTTTATGAATGTCAGTTTTCTTTATGAATGTCAGGTTCTATACACAGTACATATTTGCCACTTTACAGGCAGATTAAGGGACCCCCCCCCCCCCCCAGGCACTATGCTTAAAGGAATTTTTCATTTTTATTGTTTCACTGTAAGAATCTTTATAATCTTTATATATCTTTATAATCACTGCTCTTGTAAAAATGATCTTTTTTAAAAGTGTTGCATTAATACATGCCCATGTATGGTACAAAAATTCTCAGACAACAGAATACAACTTTGGAAGTGATGTAATGTGTTTAATTGTTTTGTAATGCATTCTTTTATTTCCAAGAATGCGTAATCTTGCACTTGTGATTTTTGTTGGGCGAAAAACTGTACTAATTAAACGAAAATCAGACATTGTGTTCACTTAAGGCCCATACACACGTAGCGATTGTCGGCCGTAAATATTCGGCCACCGACCGATCGGCCGATTGTCGGCTTGTTAGTATGATGCTTCCGACAACCGACTGCGACTTTTCGGCCGAACAGAATCTGGCGTGCAGACTTTAAAATTTTTGTTGGCCAACACCAGAACGGCCGATTGTTCCTCAGTCAGTACAGAATTCGGCCGACAAACAGCAAGACTGGGCATGCTCAGAGAAGAAAAAACACACGGAAAGTTAACCATCACATGATATCACTTCTGCAGTCGGCTGTTGTTGGCCGACAAAATTCGTGTGCAGTCTTTAGCACTTTTCAACCGACAGGACAGCACCAGACAAAAGACGGCCGATAGTTCGGCCGACATTCGGTACGTGTGTACGGGGCTTAACAATAAAAATGTTATAGCCTACACCTTCAGGTTTTGTTGCCAAAAAGTTGGAATCGGCTTCCGAAAACAATATACCAACAATCAGATAATCCGCCGATCGTTCGTCGTACGAAATTTTACTTCCGATTTTCTTATCATGTGTACGGGCCTTTAGAGTCTGTCCTACATCCAGACCTCTAATAATTAAGCAACCTGAAAATGAATGGGAGTGATCCATCCAGGTCGTATTCTAAAGAGGACAGACTTCTATAAATCCTGCGTGCTCCCATCAACAGGATAAGATGATACTGGGCAAAACTGTAACATTTAATTTTGTTCTTCTCTTTTTTTTATTTAAAAGCAAATAGCCACATTTCTCTATGACATTTTTGTTTTAGGTTTTCAACATATTTCTATGCAATAACAACCTAGGGATTTTAAAAATGTAAAATGAATAAATGGTCTTCTGTGTGTGAAGTTAGGGACCACACCATGCCGCACACCATACCCCCCCCCCCCCGACCACAGGGAGACAGGGGAGACAGGAGAGGACAGAGAGGAGGGACAGACAGGATGGACAGAAAGGGCCCCCCCCCATGCTCATTCACCCTGCCTGGATGCAGCAGCAGGTGGCGGCAGCTTTGGCTTCTTCCTCATCTTCTGCGTCTCCTCCCTCCTCCTTCATGCCCAATGGCATGGCTTCTCCTTTCTGCCAATCGGGAAACGGGTCTCAAAACCCACTTCCGGATTGGCCAGGAGAAGGATCTGTGTGACAATAGCGAATTTTCATTTGCTATTGTCACACAACTGGGTAGGCTCGGGGCGCACTGCTCTGCGCCCCGAGCCCATCCTTTTTTTTAGCCTGTGAGAGCCTCACATGGCTAAAAATAAAAAGCCCCATTGAACTCCATTTGTCCAACGCCCCGCATGTAGATTAGGCGGCCGGACACAGGGTCAGAGGGGGTGGCGCCCCTGCTCCCCGTATTACCAGCCGCCACTGATAATAATAATGTGTGTGTGCGTAAGTGTGTATGATTGCCTAGAAGACTAGGAAAGTCACCCAAAATGTGTGTCTGGTGTTTGTGCATTTGTGAGCAGTGGGAAAGGTATGCTAGGATTTCAGTTCACAAGATTGCATGTGAATCTCAAAAGCATGTGGTGTTACCTAGCTGCTTCACACAGGCTTTAGCTTGAGCAGTGTTAACAGCAAGCTTTGACAAAGGATTTGTAGAGCTTTCAGCAAGCTGTTGAAGCTTTTAGAGTGGCATTCAACCCCAGTTTGTAAAAGTGGAACACAGATCCTAATAGGAGTGTTGATTGTCAGTTTAAGCAAGTTGCTAGCAGGCTTCAACAGACTTTCAACATGCATCCCAAAGCCTGCTAGTAGCTTGCTTAATGTGGCAATCATCACTGCCATTAGACTCTATGTTCAACATTTACAAACTGGATCTGAATGGTACTTTAAAAGCTTCAACAAAGCTCCTATACAAGCTAAAGCCTGTGTGAAATAGAGTGAAAAAGATTGTATTGCAAGATTTGGTCTCAGGCGTGTTCGGATCCTAGTCCCAACTCCCCTGAGCAATCCTGCCAGGAAGCCATCACTGCACACCACCACACGTAGACAGTAAGGCATTTCCTGGCCCACAGCTGCACATACACACGCCCTGCTGACTAGGCTGCTCATGATTGGTGGTGTGCAGTGACAGCTTCCAGGCAGGATTGCTCAGGTGGGTTGGGACTAGGATCCGAACCTGCCTGAGACCATCCCTACCAGCCAGCTAATTTGAGTTAAACTGGCAGGATTGCAGGCTGTGATAACCATCTCAGAGCCTTGTTTTACCTTCCCAAGTGAAGCTCCCTTCTTTTTTCTCTTCCTTTAAACAAGGCTTTCGCCTTGATTAGCAAATTGCTGTGGGCATGATCCTTGACAGGCTGTATGCATACTGGCAGAAAAAGCTGAAAGGGACTGTAGGAGCTAGTGTAAAAAGGGATGCAGTGTTTCTCACACTTACCATCAACAGGTGCATCTCATAAAATTAAAATATCATCAAAAAGTTCATTTATTTCAGTACCGGTAATTAAATTCAAAAAGACAAACTCATATTTTAAATAGATGCGTTACACACAGAATCATATATTTCAAGCATGTCTTTCTTATAATGTTGATGAATATGGCTTATGGAAAAAAAATAAAAAGTTAGCAGGTTCCTCTATACGGCGCAGATGGACAAATCTCCCGCTGTGGCTATTGTTTTTTTTATGGTGGTCCCACCAGCTGTCAAAGTACCCGAACAGTGGCTGAATCTGACTGGATGCAGCTGTTATTCAGTCAACAATTTTCTGCTTGTGTTCTGAGATATTTAGTTGGGGCTGGGTTCACATATTTACAGCTGTACTTTGCAATCCGGTGTTCTGTGCGTTTCTGTTCATCAGTTCAGGTGCGGTTCAGGTGCACATGTTTACCTGAATTTTCACCTGAACCGGACTCAAAAACTCACAGGACCCTTTTCAAAACTGGCCCGTACATGTGTGAACCAGCTCCATTGAAAGCCGCTCACAGTTACATGGTATGCAAAATGGATGCGGTTAAAAACCCATCCAATTTGCATATATGTGAACCCAGCCTGAAGGATGTTGGCCAGGAGGTGACTGACAGGGACATCCACTAAGCCAATTTTGTCCAGTGTTTAGCCAGCTTAAATAACATTTTATATTCCTGATATGTGCCTGCTATACTATTTACTTGTATCAAAAAGTATCCTGTTCTCTTTGTATTGCTTCCTTTTTTTGTGAAATAGCTGGTGTTCCTGCCAGTCCCTCTGCTTTCCTATCAAAAACTGACCACACTAGGCATGATAGCACAGTGTGGTCAGTTCTCTAGCTGTTCTCTCCTCCAATGATCAGACCTGTCCTGACACCCCCCCCACCCCCTCGCACAGTCTGTCACTGGGAAAACCAGTATGCTGCTGTCTCTCCTTCCCTAGCTCTTATGCAGCTGAGAACAGAGGGAGCGTGTTTTTTAATGTTGAGGATTTACATATACTTTAACCACTTCAATATAGAGCACTTTAACCCCCATCCTGCCCAGGCCAATTTTCAGCTTTTAGCGCTGTCGCACTTTGAATAACAATTGCATGGTCATGCAATACTGTACCCAAATTAAATTTGTATCTTTTTTTTTCACATAAATAGAGCTTTCTTTTGGTGGTATTTAATCACCGCTGGGTTTTTTGTTGTTTTTTACTAAAAAAAAAGAAAAAAGACAGAAAATTTGAAAAAAAAAAGTTTTTCTTAGTTTTTGTCAGTAAATTTTGTAAATAAGTAATTTTTCTCCTTTACTGATGAGCGCTGATGAGGCGGCACTGATGGGCACTGATAGGCTGCACTAATGGGCACTGATAAGGTGGCACTGAAGGGCACTGATGAGGAGGCACTAATATGCCGCACTGATGGGAACTGATAGGTGGCATTGATATGCGGCACTGATAAGCACTGATAGGTGGCACTGATGGGCACTGATAGGTGGCACTGGTGGGAACTGATAGGTGGCACTGGTGGACAGCACTGATGGACACTGACGGTGGCACTGGTGGGCCCTGAAATTGGCACTGATGGGCAGCACTGATGGGCAGTGATGAGCAGCACAGATTAGCAGGCACTGATGGGCACTGACTGGCATCACTAATGGCCACAGATTGAGGTCTCTGGTGGACACTGATTGGGGTTACTGATGGGTACTGATTGGTGTCACTGATGGGCATTGATTGGTGCACTGTTTTTGCTTTACCGTAATCAGGGCACTGATGATCAGTACCCTGATTACTTGTCCTGCACTCCTCTTTGAGGAGGAGACGCTGATTGGCTCTCCTTACCACACACTCTGACAGTGTGAAACAAGGAGTGCCGGTAAATGGCACTTCCACATTTGCATGTGACTGGCTGTGATTGGACACAGCCGATCACATGGGTAAAGAGCAACATTATTGGCTCTTTACCAAGATTGGGGTCACGTCATCTCCTAGGAACACGGCGCGGCCGCGATCGCCACATTGTATGCCCCCGTAGGCGAGCGAGCGGGGTCGTTCTGGGGCACCATCATATGATGTCCTTCCAGAATGAGAGCCTTATTGCTCCGCCGTCATTTGATGGTGGGCGGGCGGCAAGTGGTTAAGAGACGAAAACAGAACACATTGTTTATTTTCTACTGTGTCACTTTTTTTTCTTTTCTACCCACAATAGTACATAAAATATTATTATATTAATAAAGCAGTAGAAACACTGCTTGGTGACTTGAACCCACAGGTAAGCTTATAATAAAGCTTACTTGTAGGAACAAGGAATATCTCCTAAACATACACTGTTTAGGAGCTATTCACTATTCCTGCAGCCGGTGACGTCACTGGCGCATGTGCACTAAGCTCTAAATGGATGGCATATGGAGTATGCCATCCATTCAGAGCGGTGTGCCATGATTATGGCTCTTGTGCGCATTGGGCAGGAGTGACCACATTGCGGCTTGACCATTTAAACAGCCAGAGCCCCCAAACCCGGAAGGAAGACCGAGTGAAGATGGAAGCCCTGGCAGTGGTGACAGTGTGCCCCCAGCAGCCCCCCTCAGCCCCCTAACACTTATCTGAGGTCCCTCTCTGTCCAGCAATGTCAATGAGTGTCCCAGCTGTCCGAGATTCTCTCTCCTGATTGGCTGAGACACAATTGCTGCTGTCAATCAAAGTCAAATGAGGGGGGGGGGGGTCAGGGGCTCGGTGCCTGAATAACACAGGGAGCTGTGACTCAGTCAAGCAAGCTGCTTGCTGTGGGGGCACTGATCAGGAGGGAGGGACCAGGATCACAGAAGAGGGACGCGAGAAGAGGAGGATCCAGGCTCTTCTGTGCAAAACCACTGCACAGAGCAGGTAAGTATAACATGTTTGTTATTTTTATAGGGAATAAAACAAGACTTTACAATCACTTTCGAGGTAAGTCTTTCAAAATGTGCTTGTATGATGTGCATACTGTACTTGAACATTATGACATTAAAGAGGAACTGCAGTCTGCTCACATAATATTAAACATCTTTGCCATTCTGAAGCTTCCCTCCAACCACTTTGCATACTATTTTATATATACTGTAATTCTGTACTTGCCAAATATGCTGCAGAAATCTCCCTCCACTAAGTCTGGCTGCAGCCATTTTAACTGTGGGCAGCTGACACACAGACAGACACACACACACACACACATATATATATATATATATATATATATATATATATATATATATATACTGTATATATATATATATATATATATATATATATATATATACACACACACACAGACACACACATATATACAGGCACACACACACATATAAACAGACAGACACACTCACACCACTGCTTGCCTGCACATTTCTCCTCTCTTGATGAATACTCATGGATCTCTGCAGTCTTCTGTTATCTCCGCCCTCATCCAGCTCTCATTGGCTTTCCTATGACTAATCCCTCCCTCCCTTGCTGGAAAACTCTTACAAGAATTAGATAGAGAGCTGTGCATGATGTCATTAGCCTGGGCTTATTACCAAAAAAAGAAAAAAGGGAAGTGGGCTGTATAAGGTATTTAGTGGCAGAAAAAACATGTTTTACTATCTAAAGTCAAAACAACAAGGACAGAGGATTTAGTAGATGGAAAGATGAAAAAATGACTGAAAAACCACAGGGGGGAGTTTGTTTTTGTTGTTTGACAGCCTTTACTACTGCTGTATAATAAACATTTCCCGTTACTTATTTGTTTCAGCCTGGCAATTGCACGGGCTCGGGGGCTTTAATTCTTCCAAACACTTGTTAAAGATAAGTTGTTAGTGAGTAGACTGGAGACGGTCTCTGTCTATTGAATTCTAGCGGTTTTTATCCTGGCAGCCAGCCTGAGCGACAGGAATATTGAACTCTCCTGCTGTTCAAATTTCTCTCTGACTTCGCTAGGCGAAAGGCTCTGAGAAGTAATCAGCCAGTTTTGGCAAGATGTTTAGTACACTGTGGCTTTTGAAAATCTAATTCAGAATGAGCACTCCTACCAGGAAAAATATTGTAAGACTGATTGGGGGAGCTAAGGGATCACAAGAGTCAGCAAGAGGGATTTGCACATTTTACTCTTCCAGTATCCTGCGCCAATGCATCAGACTATGACAAGTCAAAAGTTTGTGCTCTCTTTTTTTTTCTTGTCACATATATGCTGTTCATTTTTATATTTATTCACAATATTTTAATTGTCTTTCTTACTTCTTTGCATGCTTCTTTATTTTTTTGTTTTCTTCTGGCCCCACATTTTCAGATCTTTATAGATTAAAGAGGAGCTCCAGGTTCCTTCAGAAAAAATTAAAAGTCAGCAGGTACAAATACTGTAGCTGCTGACTTTTAATATCAGGACACTTACCTGTCCAGGAATCCCACAATGTCTTCACCCGAGCCGATTCTTCGGCTTCGGGTGCAGGTGCCAGCATCTCCAGTAAGGGAAACAGGAAGAGAAACCTTGTGGCTTCACGGCGGGTTTCCTACTGTGCATACACGAGTCGTAATGCGTCTTGTGAATGGTCACATAGTCTGGGGCCTGTGATGTGTCCCAGGAGGCTGCAGAGGAAGGAGGGGCGGCTGAACTTCCAGCTCACTTTGCCGCAGCAATCTGAGACAAAAGTGGGAGCGGGTACCTGTAAGTAATGTAAAGTAGTCTGTATAAATCTAGGCTTCATGCATACAGTAGATCATAGATCTACAGTACCGCATTTAAAGGACATCTATAGTCATAGCATACACTTTCATTTCAGAACTTTAGCATTGTAATAGCATGACTAGGGTAGTTCAGATCCCACCTGTTTAACCATATTATCTGGATCAGTATCCAATGCCACCCCCCTTTACCTTTAAATGACAACCGGTTCGGCCTTTTATTAAACAAAACCATAAATAACAGAAAAACATAAAACAGTCAAACCAATCCAGATCAAAGAAGTGTTGCAGATCCTTGACAATACCATCTCTCAGAACTTTGTTGTCTGTGGTTCCATTAAGTTAAGTTCTGTCCCCAGCCACCAAAACACCACCCCGAGGACTATCTTAATTGACCACAGGCCCCTACCATCTTACACTACCCGGTCGATCTAGATTGAACCAGACCAACCATAGGACTCCATACCTGAGATGGGTCCCACCATTTTATCGTTCTACACCATGTTTTGGACCCTCATCAAGGACCCCAACCGCCACAGCAGCACAAGTGTGAAACCTTACACTTGTGCCCGCCTCCACACCCAGAAAGTCCTCTGGATACTATCCTGTAATCCCAAGGCCCACAGGTCAATACCCACTGCATTGGGATGCACTCCATACCCTCTCAGGTACAACCATGTGTCCATCTCCAGCTCCACATGTCTAACCACTAATCCACCATTCCTAGCAATGAATCTGCCCACCTCCTTATTCACATTTATCCAGGCTTTTTCAACTTCTCCACTGACCTGGCCCCTCTCTATGCAGTGCGGGTCACCATATTTGACCATATACTTTGTATCCCTTGGACTCTCACCTGCCTATTCGTTTCACCATTCCCTATTAAGACCCCACCAAGAAGCCTCGGTGGCTGCCCCTATGTGGAAAGAATGGGAGTCACAATCTCCAGCAACCTACCCCACCTCCGACAGACACTTACGCAAAATTGCAAGGAATAGATACTTAGACAGAAATGAACCATCCGAGAGAATGAACAAGGCACCTTCCTCTCTGGGCCTCACATTCAGAAATTGTTCCATTGCTAAGACTGGACAAAGCTGAGTGCTATTGCCCCTATATAAGTCAACCTGCACTCCCTTGCCTATCTGGTCAGCCTTGGATCACCTAATCCAGAGCTTTACCAACGAGGCAAAACACATAGCATCCCCTACCAACATTCCCCCCAGAATTCTCCTGGATGTGCTAACCAGCTCGCTAATCCGGAAAGCACCAAAAAGAAGGCCACCAAAAAAACAGCCCGAAACAAAGTCACCTCATAAGGTGATAAACAAACCATAGGCAAACGGTCCAGCACTGAACTCAGTACTGAAAAGGAAACTGGTAGCCTAGAATTGCAACTATGCCTTCCCCTCCGGTCAGGGCCGCTGATAAGGCAGTACAGCCAGCCCTCCTGTAGGGGGCCCGAGCCTCATCAGTCCAAAATGGGGCCCGGGCACCTGCAGGAGAGGAGAGTCGGCTGTACTGCCTTGTGACTCCTGTGAAACCCCT
The DNA here is from genome assembly GCF_965119305.1 of Pelophylax lessonae. Lineage (NCBI taxonomy): Eukaryota > Metazoa > Chordata > Amphibia > Anura > Ranidae > Pelophylax > Pelophylax lessonae. Next base: position 459,197,835 of record NC_138771.1, on the reverse strand, counting down.
GGCACTGCTGCTAGATTTCTCCCTCCGTTCTCCAGTCCCCTTATTTAACAAGCTGTCCCATGCTGGCTTTGTTCTCGGGCTGCATCCCGATTTTGGAGCAGCAGGGACAGCTGTAGACTGTCTCTCTCTTCTTTTGCCTTGAAATCATTACACTGCTGGGTCCTGAAACTCCCCCTCCCCTCCCCTTGTGATCGTTAGTGTTCTCCTGCAACGAGGAAAGATTGAGTGAGGTAAGATATTTTTTTGCCTGTTCCTCCTCCTCTCTGAATCCTGAGCTCTGCTCTCCTGACCTCACCATGATCTGTGAGTACTGTAACCTGTCCTGCAGTGGCTGCAGAGTTTTAATGTTGTAGTGCTTCTGCTGAAACGAGGTGAGAGGGGGGGGGGGGTGAATAAAGTTCAGAATTCTAGCTGATGCACATCTCCACCAAGCCATTTCTATAAGCCACCCTGAGGTCCCATTCACACCATTGCAGGAATGCATGTGCCTGCTTACATTTTTTTTAGCTTGTTTTTTTACACATAGGGAAGACCATTCACTTGAATTGGCGGCCCTACATTTGACAAACACACCATAGAAGGTCTAGAACATTTTCAGGCATGCAGCTTTGCAAGTTTGCCACATGACAAACCGTGGGTCTGCTAACTTTTTTTTGGAGTGCCATTAACAATTAATGGCACCACAAGCAGTATGTGAGTTTCCCATGCACTTTGTTACATGTTCAGGAAATGCAAAGTGTTAATGCAGCCTAAGGACTCTTTTACATGGGCGGCTGAGCAATGGATTTACTGCCACCCCTGGCTGTGCATCCGAATTCTGACAATGTAGTCAGATAGGGCTGTACACATGCTGTGGATGAAATGTTTTACTACACAGCTGCAGCATTTTTTAGTGCCCATTCACACTACCCCGACTTGTCAGGCGACTGGTCAGCCTAACAAGTCGCGGTCCATGCAGTGCTACGGGAACCGTTCTAATAGGAGCGACTCAAGTCGCTCCGACTTAGAAAATAGTTCCTGTACTACTTCGGGGCGACATCGAAGCGACTTGCATTGACATTCATTATATGAAGTCCGTGCAAGTCGCCCCGCGGTAGTGTGAACCGGCACTAACGCATGCTGCAGAGGTGGACATGTAGCACCACCTATCACGCTGGGTTCACACTGTTGTGTGGAGCTGCTCACAATAGGGGATTCAGTGCGTCCCTGTTCTCCATTTCAGGAATGAATCAGGCCCAAATTCTTGGCTCAATTCAGACCTGAAACAGACCAGAAAACGCACAGAACTCTTCTGCAAACCGCACTGCAGCTGCCTCGGAGCTTTGTGAACTGTTTCCATTAAGAGCCAGTCACACTCTCCTGACATACAAATTGGATACAAAAAAACCCACGTCAAATTCGCATCAGTGTGAACCCAGCCTAAAACCCCCCCTTTTCAGTTAAAAGGGGCTGATCTGCAACTGCAAGCCAATCACTTGACTCACAGTTGCAGCGTGGTCTCGCAATGTAAAATTACCATTCAGCAATTTTAAAAAGGTATAACATAATACAGGTGTCAGGAAGCAGCGTTAGCAAGGGTATGATTTCTGTAATGGCTGCAAAACCACATTGTGATCATGGCATTTTAGCAGAAATTCAATTTGATATTTTTTTTTTGGGGGGGGGGGGGGCGGGGGCCCTATCAGGTAGGCTGTAGGGGGCCCCGTAATTTCTAACAGCAGCCCTGCCTCCGGTAATCCTTAAGTGCCTGATGCAACACAAAAGATTTGGTGAAATCTGTGATACCTGCTAACCTAAATAAAAATGCAAATCCTGACAATTTTTTGATCCACCATGGACACTGAGGTATCCTGCATAAGATTAGAGCAAAAGAGCACCAAAGATGACAGGTCCACCCCAAAATCCTCCGTACCTATCTCCTCTAATAAAGAGAACCATTCCTTCCACGCTTTAAGATAGGACACCCATGTTGCCGCACTGAGCAAGTCCAGTATCCATCCAGCGGCGACTGCAATTCATTCCTCCATAGACGTAGAGGACAAGCCACCCCATGTTGCTCCGCCTCCAGTGCCAACACACAAAACTTGTCCTGCTGAAAAGGAGACAAAACTTCTGCTAATTTGTTGGTAGCTCCCAGGATGTGAACAGCATAAATAAATGTATTCAATCACAAACAACCAGGGGCAGACTGGCAACTTACGGCCCAGGGGGAAAGTACAATCCAGAGGCCCATGGTGCAGCAACTTGTCCCCCCCCCTCCCATTCTTCCTCTTCCAGTCCTCCTCCTGACCCCCATTTCAGGCTGAAGCCCTGCTCCCAGTACTCTCTACTCACCGGCTGAAACCCAGTTCCCAACCTTGCCAGCAGGGGGCGGTTGGGGGGAGCTGGGACAGTTCGGTTGGGGCTGGCCAAGTGAGGAGAGTCACCAGTGGAGCATGGAACCGGCCTCTGCTCAGACACAGTTTACACCATCCATGCTGGGCAGGGGAGGTCTGCGCTCTGTCCTTGTCTTCAACCCGCACTCAGTAGGTCAGTGGCAGGGACTTTTTACTTCTCTTCACCAGGAATCCTTTAAGCATGATTGTGGCAGAAGCGGTGCAGCCTTTTTATAGGACATCAGAGTGGCCCAGGGGGCAATTGCCCCCCTGCCCCCTGGCCCAGTCCTCCCCTGCAAACAACTCAAAACCAAGTAACGCCATGTAAGTTTCTGGTACCTCTGGTACCCTTATTTTCCATTTTCTGTCAATATGCGTCCCGCCTTTCTAATTAGGTGGTACGCATACACCTTTAAGACGGATGACGTCATCGCCGAGCGCCGCAGAGCGGCTATTTCAACCGCCGGCGTTCTCTCTCACATTGTTCGTTCAACCTGCCTGTGTGTCCACATGCTTACAAGCTTGTCTTGCTACCGGAACCTCCAGCTATTCTCTTTTACTTGGAAACTGACCGGAACCTCGCTACTGATCCCTGTATCTCGCTACTGGATCACTCCCTCACTACTGGACCCTTCTACTACTAACCTTACTAGTGATAAGTACCCCACAGGGGAATCCTCCATAACCTTACTTACACTATCTACTTCTGCACATTAAGGACTGTTACTATCTATGCATACTAATTCTATCATCTGCACTGTTACATAGATTGCTAGCTCTTGAGTCTACTACCATCTATCCTTGCACTGGGTTAGTCTATCCTGTATTTGTCATCTGCTGTCCTTACCACCTGTTACCATACTCGATTACTAACCTATCTGCATTCTACCTAATACCATCTAATACTCCCCTGAACATTTCTATCAAGTGCTTACCATCTCTGTCACTGTTCACACATGTCCCTTCAGCACATCATCTTCATACTATCATATACATCCTATCACTCCAGGAACATCTTATTGAGTGTGTATATCTGTATGCTGAAGCTGACAGGCCCACAGTGATGAGTCTGGAGAGTTGGATCTGGTTATTCAACACATCTCTACATGACTACGGAGTGGAGATTCTGCAGCTGCAAATCCAGCCTACTACAAAAACGCAGGAGCGTTACAGATTGAACGAACCCAAAAAATGGATTCAGCAGAATTCCCCACTCAAGTGACACAATTAATACAAAAAGTAAATGCATTAATGCTTGCTCTTACTGAAGTAAAAGAAGAAAATCAGACTCTGATACAGCAGGTAACCCGTCTTTCACGGCTCACTGCTGCTCAACCCCCTGAACCTAAAATAAACCCTCCTCTAGTGTTTACAGGTGATCGGAAAAAATTTTGTGAATTCAAAAACGCATGTCAATTGCTTTTTTTGTTAAAACCTCGTACATACCCTACTGATCAAATTAAAGTCTGTACCGTTATCTCATACTTAACGGGTGATCCACGGGCCTGGGCAGACTCTCTCTTTGAGAAAAATGATCAGCTTCTCAACTCCTATTCTTTATTCCTAGCGGAACTCGCTAGTTTATATGATGACCCCAACAGGCAGAGTACTGCTGATATTCAATTGAGGGCTTTAAAACAAGGAAGGAGACCTGTAGAAGACTTTGTAGCTGAGTTCAAAAGATGGACCCTTGATTCAGGGTGGAATGATACATCTCTGCGAACTCAATTCAGACTCGGGTTGTCAGAAGCTGTTAAAGACGAGCTCGCCCGAGCAGATTTACCTGGCACCTTGGATGCCTAAATACAACTCAGTATCAACATCGACAGGCGACTGCTTGAAAGAAAGGCTGAGAAAATGGGAATGCCATTGTCTAGTCCTTCTCGGATTTCGGCCGTTGACCCTACTCCCATGGAGGTAGGAACCATACGCCCACCTTTATCAACTACTGAACGAGCCAGAAGAAGAAGATCCAGAAACCTCTGCATGTACTGCGCATCCCCGGATCATTTGATAAGCGTCTGTCCCCTTGTCCGCAAAAAAGAGGGTGAGTGTTCACATGTCTTGCTAGGAGGATTAATGACTTCCTTTTCTAACCCCTATCTCTTTGTTCATTTGACATTACAGTGGGACCAGGCTAGGATTACCACCAAGGCTATGATCGACACCGGATCTTGTGGAAACTATATTGATACATGTTTTGTTACCTTAAATAAAATACCTATTATTTCAAAACCTAAACCTGTTTCTGTTAGTTTCATTAACGGTATTCCACTATCTTCTGGTCCAATCACCAACCAGACACAAGCACTCCTCGTCACTACTAACGAGTCTCATATGGAGACCACCACTTTTGATATACTAACTTCACCCCATTTTTCTATTATTTTGGGACTCCCCTGGTTACACACACATCAACCAATCATAGATTGGAAAAGACGGACTTTGTCTTTCCCTTCTCACTATTGTGAGATTACGTGTAACCTCCCATCTTATGGAAAGATCCTGTCTGTGGTGTCAGATGAGATTGCACCACTATGCTATCAGGATCTGTCCGAAGTATTCCTTGAAAAAAATGCTCAAATGTTGCCTCCCCATAGGGATTATGATTGCACTATCGATCTACTCCCTAACAGCAAATTTCCTTTCGGTCATGTTTATCCTCTTTCACAGGATGAACTTTCTCATCTCAAGGAATACTTGGATGAGAATTTGACAAAAGGGTTCATCAGACCCTCTACTTCTTCCACAGCTGCAGGACTTTTTTTTGTCCGCAATAAGGATTCAAGTCTTAGGCCTATTATCGATTATAGGCAATTAAATACGATTACAATAAAGGATCGCTATCCTTTACCGCTCATCCCTGAACTCATTGAACAAGTGCGTGGGGCTACTTACTTCTCTAAATTAGACCTGAAAGGGGCATACAACCTAATCCGAATCCGTGACGGAGATGAGTGGAAAACAGCATTCAGAACCAGATATGGATTATTCGAATATCTTGTGATGCCATTCGGGTTGTGTAATGCTCCCGCAGCTTTCCAAAGGTTCATAAACGACATCTTTAGAGACTTACTTGATGTCTGTGTTGTAGTATATCTGGATGATATACTTATCTATTCTCGATCTCTCTCTGAACATATAAAACATGTAAGACTTGTGTTATCCAGATTACTCGCACACAATCTATACGTGAAATTAAAAAAATGCCTATTTCATAAAGAAGAAATATTATTCCTAGGATACATCATATCCAAAACCGGAATTAAGATGGATATGAGCAAGATATCCTGTATTCTGGACTGGCCTATACCAACAACTCGTAAGGCATTACAGCGATTCCTTGGATTTTCAAACTTCTATAGGAAGTTCATAAAGAACTTTTCTGCCATTGTGAGACCTCTCACACAACTGACAAGTATAAAGAAACCATTCAAATGGTCAGAAGAAGCAAATCGAGCTTTCTGCTTGTTAAAATCAAGCTTTACTTCTGCTCCCATACTACGCCATCCAGACCCATCCCTCCAATATATTCTGGAGGTAGATGCGTCAAACATGGCAGTAGGAGCAGTTCTCTCCCAACGACCAACAAATACTTCACCACTCCACCCAGTTGCTTTCTTTTCAAAATCATTAAGCAGCCCAGAGGTGAATTACCCAGTGGGTGAAAAGGAGTTGCTTGCCATAAAACTGGCACTGGAGAATTGGCGACATCTACTTGAGGGTACCCGGTTACCAATACTCATATATACAGATCATAAAAACCTTCAATACCTCCAGACTAACAAAACTCTCTCCCACCGGCAGGTACGATGGTCATTATTTTTCCTAAGATTCAACTTCTTAGTGACCTACACGCCTGCAGACAAAAATAAAAAAGCGGATGCGCTATCGCGATTAACCGAAGATAACTGCGCTGAAATCCCTTCTATTCCTATAATACCCTATGAACGTATTATTGGGGTTGTTCGTTCCCTGAAGGAAGAGATTTTGCACAGTATAGGATTGGATTCACCTCCACCACAACTAAGTACTGATGCAGAAGGCTTCCTCTACTACAACGACAAACTCTACATACCCCCTACTATGCGCACCAATATCTTGGAGTTATCACATGATGTGCCCATGGCAGGACATATGGGTATGACGAAAACCCTTAATTTGCTTACTAGGCAGTTTTGGTGGCCTGATATGAAGACGTCCGTACAAAGGACCAGGTGTAGGATCTAGGACTTCAAAATCATCAATAACAACAACAACAGAGTCCAATACTGTCAAGGTACATACAGTAATCATAAAGTACAAGTCAGGCTATCACATAAAGAACAAGTCGAGCTAACACACGTGCCAGGACCCAGCTGAGTGGCCAGCAAACCCAGAGCAGCGGTAGAAATAAGACCACCGGTCCAGGCAGGCACGGAGAGGATAACAGCCCCCTCCCCGACATCCCAGTGGGAACATAAGCGTCAGGGAGGAGACCGACCCCCCCCGCCCCGTCTAGCTCCACGGTCAGTGCTTATGATATTTCCAGTGGTGCCAAGATTCAGTAAATCTATGAAGCATCATGTCATTAGTTGCTAATGCCTTCTCCAGGCGATAGTTATCATTTACCACCGCTACCAACTCAGAGAAAGCCGGGATCTCCAGAGATTTCCATCTACGCAGGATAAGAGTTCTAGCCGCTAACAGAATATGTAATATCATCTGACGAAATTGGATTGGGTAATCATCAATACCCAAATTCAACAGCGCCAGTTCCTTTTTCGGGGGGTGCAGTATCCCCGTACAGTCCGCTATGCAACTGAAGATTTTTTTCCAGTAACTCGTGAGTGATGGGCACTCCCATAGAACGTGTACCAGGGTTCCAATGCCACCGCATTCACGCCAACAGTGTGCTGGGGTGGAGGGGAATAGTTTTGAGAGCCTATAGGGTGTATAGTACCACCGATTTGTAATTTTTAGCATGAGTTCCCAGTGGGAGGTGCAGTGTGAATAACGATAGGTGGACGTTAGAGCACTAGACCATTGTGTCGTGGTGAAAGTGAGCGCCAAATCCTTCTCCCACCTAATCATGGGCACTGATTTTGGGACGTCCGCTAAATCAAGGAGACTGTCATAAAAAACAGAGATGCCTTTGGTCGTACGTGATTCGGTGTGGTAAAACGCCCAGGGTTTAGCAGGTAAATGCGCAGTCATCGGAGGGTGCCCAGCCAAGAAGCTATGTATGCGGTGGACCGAGAAAAGCAGCGTGGAAGGGAGTCTATAGTCCTTCATCAGTGAGGCAGTGGAGCGCAAAGAATCGCAGTCGTAGAAATGCGAGATGGAAGTCAGACCCAACCTAGCCAGGTGTGTTAGTTGGAGGGAGGGAATGTGAGCGGACAGGATGGAAATCGGGAGCGACCGGGAGTTTAAGGAGTGACCATCCGCCTGCCTCCCGCTGGCGAGAGCTAGTCTGCGCCACGCCAAGATCGATGACCGGGACGTGGGGGGCAGCCGAGATAACGAACATGTAACCCATAAGTCCCCGAGGAGAAGCAGACGGAGGTCCTTAGTAGGGGCTAGGTAGTTTTCGAGTTGAATCCAGGGGAGGGAGGTAGAGTTGGAGAACCACATACGGAGCTGGACCAGTCTAGTGGACCACAAGTACAAGTTCAGATCAGGGAGTTTGGCCCTGCCCATGAACTTGGGTAGAGCCAGAGTGGTGGCAGCCACTCGGGCCCTTGCACCCCCCCAAATAAAGTCACGCATATTCTTGGAAATAGCCTCTAAGTACTTTCTAGGGAAGGCTAGTGGGAGGGCACGAAAAAGATAAAGGATTTGGGGTAATATCGACATCTTATAGGTGGCCATCCGGCCACCCCAGGAGAGCTCCACTTTGGACATGGCTACCAATTGTTTTGATGTCTTCTTCAGTAAGATGTCCACATTAGCAGGGAGGAGTCGTTTGACGGAGGGAGTTATAAGGACACCTAGATAGGGAATAGAGTCAACAGTCCAGGGGTAGGGGAAATCTTTCTGAAGACGGTCCGCGACTCGGTTATCAATTCCCAGGTTCAATACCAGTGATTTGGATGTGTTCACCTTATGGTAAGAGACGGAGCTGAATTCTGAAAGAAGCCTATGAACTGCCGGAAGTGAGTGAGTAGGGTCAGTGAGGGCGATAACGATATCGTCCGCGAACAGGTTAACCGTATGGGATACAGACCCCACACGGAACCCCTTTACCTCGCCATCTGATCTAATGGCCTCCGCCAGGGGCTCGATCATCAGATTGAAGATCGTAGGGGAAAGGGGGCACCCCTGGCGGGTGCCATTAGTAATTTGAAATGGAGTTGATGTCACACCAGCAGTGAGGACCTTCGCTGAGGGGCAGGAGTAAAGGGCAAGAATTGCAGACAGTATGTTACCTGAGAAGCCGAATTTCTCCAGCGTGAGCCGCATAAAAAGCCAATTTACCCTATCGAACGCCTTCTCTGCATCCAGTGTCAGGAGCAGAGAAGGCGTTCTGGAGACCTCAGCCAGGTGGACCAAGTTGATAATCCGCCGTGTTGCATCCGATGTTTGCCTACCTGGCATAAAGCCCATTTGGTCATTTTTAACAAGCAGAGGGAGGAGTGGCTGGAGTCGGGACGCCAAGATCTTGGCGTAGATCTTGAGGTCACTGTTGAGGAGGGAGATGGGGCGATAGTTTGCAGGGAGGCTGGCGTCTTTACCGGGTTTAGGGATAGTGGTGATGTAGGCACCTAACATTTCACTCGGGAATGTAGCTTTGCGAGCGGCCTGATTAAATACATCCACTAGGTGTGGACCCAGGGTGTCGCAATGGATTTTGTAATATTCATTACACAATCCATCCGGACCTGGTGATTTTCCATTGGGGAGCAATTTAATGGCTTTGGAAACTTTACCTAGAGTGAACGGGGATGACAGGGACTTTCTCTGGTCTTCTGTCAGGGAAGGCAAATGTAACTTGTCCAGGAATTGCCGTATAAGAGCCGGAGTCGGTTGAGGAGTGTCGGGGTCTCGGTCTAGGTTATAGAGGGACCCATAGAATTCTGCGAATTCATTCGTGATGTCCCTGGGGTGAGTCAGTCTAGCTCCAGTCTGTCTATGGGAGAGATGGGAGATGCGCGTGAATACTCTGCGCTGTTTAATCCTGGCAGCTAGAGACTTGCAAGCTCTATTCGCGTGCGCATAGTACTTGAGCTTGAGCACCCTCAGATGACGGTCAAAGCGGTCCATAAGGTAGGCTTTAAGAGAGTCCCTTGCATGGGAGAGTTGCAAGGTTAGGTCATGGGTGGGAGAAGATTTGTGTGCTTTCTCAAGGTCTCGGATCCCGGTTAAGAGAGCCGTGAGCTTGTGGCTGTACGCCCTGCGGAGTCTTGCTGATTGTTGGATGCACACACCCCGGACAAACGCCTTGTGCGCTCCCCAGAGCACCCAGGGGTCCGACACGGAGGAAGCATTAAAATCAAAGAATTCTGAGAGCTGGTCTCGGATCAACCTACCAGCAGCTGGGTCCTGGAGCACCTTTACATCACAACGCCAGACCGACGACCGTTCCCTAGGACCGGACTCCTCCAGAACCATCTCCACAGCCGCGTGGTCAGACCACGTGATGCTTCTGATGGCCGAGGAGGAGACCTTTCCCAGTGAAGGGAGGTCAGTCCAGAACATGTCAATACGTGAGTACGATTTGTGTCTACAGGAATAAAACGAGTAATCCCTTTCTGAACCATGTTGGCAGCGCCAGACATCAAACTGTTGCTCGGAGGCCAACAGAGAGGCCAATGAAAGTTGTCGGCCCCGGGCGGGCACCGAGGTGTCATGCCCTGGGTCGACCACAGAGTTCATATCACCACAAACCACTAGATTACCGTAGACATTACCGGAGACTTCCTTCAGCAGTCTGGATAAAAACCGCTTCTGGTGAGTGTTGGGGGCGTAAACCGCCACAAGAGTCAAAGGCATCGCATTAAAGTCACCCTGAAGAATGAGAAATCTGCCGTCTGGATCTTGGGTCAGGTTGCGGAGTGAGAAGGAAATCGAGTCTTTCAGAGCAATCATCACGCCCCGTTTCTTCACTGGGGCGCTGTCGAAAAAAAGAGTAGGGAAGTTTCTGTGCGAGAACTTGGGCTGGTGGTTAAGCTTGAAGTGAGTCTCCTGGATGCATACCACGTCTGCTCCGCTGTTGTTGAGCTCAGTCCAGAGGGAGAACCGCTTGACGGGGTGATTTAGACCATTAACATTTAAAGAAAGGAACTTGATGGTCATGGTACCTTCAGAGACGTAAAACGGGTCGTCTGCACGAGGGCCGAGGGGGGTGCAGGTATTCCAGAGAGCACAAGTCCATCAGTCCGACCGGAGCAACAAAACAGGAAGGGAAGGGAGAGCAGGGAGGTTGGGGAAGCCAAACAAAGAATAAAAAAGAGTCTAGAGGCAGGTTCTACCTGCAACTGGAACAGAGGGGCCAGTAGGTCAACAAAACCTTGGCCAGGGATGTCACGGAACCATGAACCAGACGTACAACAACAGATAAGTGAAAATAAGAAGGCTTTATTGAAAATCAAGCTGTAAAGCAAAAGTCCAAACGGATGGCGAAACCGAGGCAGAGTCCTTGCAAAGCCAGAGGTCAGGAACCAGGAGGGTAGTCAGACGAAGCCGGAATCAGGAACCAGCAGGGTAGTCAGACGAAGCCAGGATCAGGAACCAGCAGGGTAGTCAGACGAAGCCAGGATCAGGAACCAGCAGGGTAGTCAGACGAAGCCAGGATCGGGAACCAGAAGCAGCAGCAGTCTTAGAGCATGTGAACACAGGAGGACCAAGCAAGGAACTGAAGCCACAGACCTCCTATATATATGAGCTAGGCATCCAGCTCCTCCCAGTGGGAAGGAGGAGCCGCAGGGTGGGAGGCTACAAGAAACCCAGAAACCAAGATGGCCGCCAGCACATGTCAAACGAAGGAGAACAGCAAGAAGGTAAGACCATGACAGAACTTCCCCCTCAAGGGCCCCTCCTCCGCGGAGAAAATAACGGTTTCTGAGGGAAGCGTGCGTGGAAGGCTCGGAGCAAGGCAGGAGCATGGACATCTGCGGAGGGAACCCAGGAACGCTCCTCTGGACCATAACCACGCCAATGAACCAAAAACTGCACCCGACCGCGGACCAGGCGTGAGTCCAGGATATTGCTCACCTCATACTCCTCACGATTGCCCACTTGGACCGAACGGGGCCGACGAACCGAGGAAGTGAAACGATTACACACCAGTGGCTTCAACAGGGAGACATGAAACACGTTGGAGATCCGCATGCCAGGAGGAAGCGCAAGGGCATAGGCTACCGGGTTTACCCTGCGAAGCACTCGGAAGGGACCAACAAAGCGAGGCGCCAGCTTGGGAGTGGGCACTCGAAGGTTGAGGTTGCGGGTGGACAACCATACACGGTCTCCGGCCTGGTAGGAAGGAGCAGGCACTCGTCTGCGATCAGCCTGGAGTCTCTGGCGCTGCGCAGAGACCTCAAGGGACTTCTGGATCTGTACCCAAGAAGCACGTAGGACGGAAAGGTGATCCTCCACAGCCGGAATATCCTGGGGAGAGAATACCTCCGGTAACACGGCAGGTTGGAACCCATAATTGGCCATGAAGGGAGACGTCCCAGAGGAAGAGTTCACCGCCGTGTTCCTGGCAAACTCAGCCCAAGGCAGGAGGTCAACCCAATTGTCTTGGTGATCGGAGACATAGCAACGAAGGAATTGCTCCAAGGCCTGATTGGATCGTTCTGCGGCCCCATTGGACTGAGGGTGGTAGGCCGAGGAGAAGGAGAGATGAATCCCCAACTGGGAGCAAAAGGCGCGCCAGAACCTGGACACAAACTGACTCCCCCGATCCGACACAATCTCCTTGGGCAAACCGTGCAACCGGAAGACCTCCCTGGCAAAAATCGTGGCCAACTCCTGTGCAGAGGGTAACTTCTTGAGAGGAACACAGTGGCACATTTTGGAAAATCGATCCACAATCATGAGAATGACCGTATGGCCTCGGGATGCAGGGAGGTCCACAATGAAATCCATCCCCAGGTGTGACCATGGGCGCTCCCCGGTGGCTATGGGTTGCAGAAGGCCCAACGGAAGGTGCCGAGGGGACTTACTCTGGGCACAAACGGAGCATGCCGCTACATATGCGGCAATGTCGGAACGTAGAGAAGGCCACCAGAACAGACGTGAAACAGCCCAGGACAGCTGATTCTTTCCAGGATGCCCCGCGGTCTTGGAGTTATGGTAGGTTCGCAACAACCGAGTGCGCAACTCCTCAGGCACAAAACATCTGCCGTTGGGTCTCCCAGAGGGAGCACCAGATTGAGCCGCCAAAATCTGCTCACCCAGGGGAGAGGTCAGGCTGGTGCGAATGGCGGCCAGGATCTGATTCGGAGGTATGACCGAAGTCGGAATCGACTCCTCCCTGGACAGGTCGGAGTACTGCCGTGATAAGGCATCCGCCCTGATGTTCTTGGAACCGGGTAGGTAGGAGACCACGTAATTAAAACGTGACAAGAACAGAGCCCATCTGGCCTGACGTGGTGTCAATCTCTTGGCCTCAGAAAGGTAGGTCAGATTCTTGTGGTCCGTCAGGATGAGGACCGGAACCACCGAACCCTCGAGCAAGTGCCTCCATTCTTTAAGGGCCTGCACGATGGCCAATAACTCCCTGTCACCAATCTGATAGTTGCACTCCGCGGAAGACAGTTTCCGGGAGTAAAACCCAGAAGGAAGCAGAGGACCCTCTGGTGTTCTACGCTGAGACAGAAGGGTGCCTACTCCCGTCTCAGACGCGTCCACCTCGAGGACAAAGGGCAACCCAGGGTTGGGATGCGACAGAATCGGAGCCGACACAAAGGCGGACTTTAGAGCCTCAAAAGCTCGGATGGCCTCGAGCGGCCAGACCTGGGAATTACTGCCCTTCCTGGTCAGATCCGTGAGAGGCTTGGCTAGCATGGAAAAGTCCCTGATGAACTTCCGATAATAATTGGCGAAGCCCAAAAAGCGCTGCAAGGGAGCAAAGACCACTGGGCTGGGGCCACTGTAAGACAGCCGAAACCTTCTCAGGATCCATGGAGAACCCCTCAGCGGAAATGATGTAACCTAAGAAGGTTACCTGGGATCGGTGAAATTCGCATTTCTCAAGCTTACCGAACAGCTTGTTCTCTCGTAACCGTTGCAACACTCGTCTGACATCCAGAATGTGGGTCTCCATGGATTCAGAAAAACCAAGATGTCATCCAAATAGACCACCACACACTGCTGCAACAGGTCACGGAAAACATCGTTAATGAATTCCTGAAAGACTGCGGGCGCATTGCACAACCCCAAGGGCATAACCAAGGATTCATAATGACCGGTCCTGGTGTTAAACGCGGTCTTCCACTCATCGCCCGCCTTGATCCTTACGAGGTTATAAGCCGCCCTCAGGTCGAGTTTGGTAAAGACCGTGGCCCCTTTAAGGCGATCGAACAGCTCGGAAATCAAGGGTATCGGGTAAGCGTTCTTGATCGTGATGCGATTGAGACCCCTGTAATCGATGCAAGGCCTCAACTCACCGCCCTTCTTTTTCACAAAGAAAAATCCAGCCCCTGCCGGGGACGAGGATTTGCGAATGTGTCCGCGTGAAAGCGCCTCCTTCACGTACTCCTCCATGGCCTCATTCTCCGCTACCGACAGTGGATAGACCTTGCCACGAGGAGGAACGGCACCAGGTTGTAACTCGATGGCACAATCGTATGGGCGGTGCGGAGGTAGGGCAACCGCGCGCACCTTATCGAATACATCCCGGTACTCCTCGTATTCAGGAGGCAACAGAGAGTCCGAGGAAGTACACAGCAACTTGACAGGCCCATGGATGCAACTAGCCCCACACTGCGGTGACCACGAGAGGATCTCGGCCGATCTCCAACCGAAAGTCGGATTATGCTTCTGGAGCCAGGGGTACCCCAAGACCACCGAGTAGTGTGGAGACGAAATAACCTGGAAGCAGACCGACTCTCTGTGAACGGCACCAATGGCTATCCCCACTGGAAGGGTCTCATGAGTCACGTGTGGCGGCAGAAGGGGTCTGCCGTCTATCGCCTCAAGAGCCAGTGGAGAACCTCGGGCCTGCAGAGGAATGGAATTGGCGGCAGCGAACACACTATCAATGAACAAACCACCAGCACCAGAGTCCACCAACGCCTGGGTCGTCACTGAGCCCCCGACCCAGGAGAGGACAACAGTGATCAGTGGTTTGTCAACACGGGAAACCGGGGACGAGGAGACTCCACCCAAGATCTTCCCCCGACAGGATCTCAGGTGCGAGCGTTTCCCGGACGGTTCGGACATGCCAACCGAAAATGCCCACCGAGACCACAGTACATGCATCGACCCTCGCGTCTTCGGAGTACCCTCTCCCCCTCGGACAGGCGAGCAAAGCCCAGCTGCATGGGTTCACCCCCAGCCAAGTCATCCCCAGGAGGCGTGGGAGGAGAGGGAGGCACGGGTGGGACAACAAAGGTAGGCGCCAATCTGTTAGGAGGCCTCCGCAGACTCTCCTTAAAGGAAGGTCTCTCCCTGAGTCTGGTGTCAATCAAAATCAAGAAAGAAATAAGAGACTCGAGCTCCACTGGTAGGTCCTTAGCTGCAACCTCATCCTTCAAGGCATCCGAGAGACCATGAGAGAAAGCAGCGACCAGAGCCTCATTATTCCAGCCCACCTCTGCTGCCAGGGTACGAAACTCAATGGCGTATTCAGCTACGGATCGTGAACCCTGTCTGATGGACATAAGGAGCTTCGCAGTAGAGGCAGCACGAGACGGCACATCGAATACCCTCCGAAGAGAAGCAACAAAACCGGAAAACTCGGCAACCACCGGATTGTTGTTCTCCCATAAAGGGCTGGCCCAGGCCAAGGCCTTGTCCGAGAGCAGCGAAATTAAGAAGCCCACCTTTGATCTCTCAGTAGGAAAGGCATGTGGCAGCAACTCGAAATAAATGCCCACCTGGTTAAGGAAACCTCGGCACTGAGTTGGCTCTCCCCCAAAGCGCTGTGGAAGGGGGGCAGAACCGGTCATACCCCGAAACACCGCAGGCGCAACAACAGGTGTTGGGGTAGACTCTGGCGCAACAACCGGAGCGGCAGTAGGAGCGGGCCCAGGAGCGACAACCGACCCATCGGCAACGGGAGCGAAATGAGCCGTGCGTTCAAGCAGGGTTTGCAACGCCACGGCGAACCGACCCAACAGGTGATCCTGCTGATCAAGTCTGGCAACCAGCGTGGGTAGCGAGGATGGCTCTGTACCGTCAGAATTCATGTCTTGGTCCTAATGTCACGGAACCATGAACCAGACGTACAACAACAGATAAGTGAAAATAAGAAGGCTTTATTGAAAATCAAGCTGTAAAGCAAAAGTCCAAACGGATGGCGAAACTGAGGCAGAGTCCTTGCAAAGCCAGAGGTCAGGAACCAGGAGGGTAGTCAGACGAAGCCGGAATCAGGAACCAGCAGGGTAGTCAGACGAAGCCAGGATCAGGAACCAGCAGGGTAGTCAGACGAAGCCAGGATCAGGAACCAGCAGGGTAGTCAGACGAAGCCAGGATCGGGAACCAGAAGCAGCAGCAGTCTTAGAGCATGTGAACACAGGAGGACCAAGCAAGGAACTGAAGCCACAGACCTCCTATATATATGAGCTAGGCATCCAGCTCCTCCCAGTGGGAAGGAGGAGCCGCAGGGTGGGAGGCTACAAGAAACCCAGAAACCAAGATGGCCGCCAGCACATGTCAAACGAAGGGGAACAGCAAGAAGGTAAGACCATGACAAGGGACTAATGATGAGCAGGTGTATGCGGGTGTTGGAGCTCACCTCCGGGTGAGGAGTGTCTAGAATTAGACCGTTTACGGGACACAACGTGCCATTCATCCGAGAGGGTCTGAGGCGAAGGAGATCTGGAGGACCTCGAGGAGGCGGGTGGAGGCTCCGGAATGATTCCCCAGCGGTGTAGAAGGGCCATTCCTTCCTCCAAAGAAGCAATTGTGACAGTGCGGCCCTGGTGGGTGATGGAAAGTTGAGCCGGGTGTTTCCACTTGTGCACTATTTGGTGGTTCCTCAGGGCTTTTGTTATGGTGGCGAGGTTCCTACGCTTCTGGAGCGTGTGCCTAGAGAGGTCCGGCAGTATCTGCACCTGCGGGAAGTCACCAGGAAGAGCTTGAAGTTGCCTTGAAGCCATTAGGATTTTGTCTTTAGTCTGAAAAAAGTGCACCCGGAGAAGGACATCACGAGGCAGGTCTTGAGCTATGAAGTGAGGCTTAGGGATCCTATGGATCCTGTCTATCTCCAATTCAGATGCCGACAAGGAAGGGATCAGTGCAGAAAATAGGTCCGTAGCCATTTTGCGCAGGTGCTGGGGCTGGACAGTTTCCGGGATCCCCCTTAATTTTAAGTTGTTTCTACGGGACCTGTCCTCCAGGTCTGCGAGTTTGTCCTTGATCCAGTCAATGTCATCTGTATGAGCATTATGGGCTGTAATTAGAGTGTTGAGAGACAAAGTACATTTTGACATAGAGGATTCAACAGAGTCAACCCTCACCTCGAGCTGCTGAACATCTTTCCTCGTTTGAGAGAGACTCTGCATCACATCTGAGTGCAGAGAGGACCATAGGGAGTGGAGCATTCCTTTCAGGAGTGTACCAGAGATCGGGTGGTCTCCCACTGGGAAGGCAGGGAAGGGGTCTGCAGGAAGTGTGTTCATGCCCCCGGGTTCTGGTGGAGAGGATGCCGCCTGCTCCATCCCGCATGGCTGGGATGGATCGGGGGGGGAGAGTTCCAGCATGGGCGCTGCTTCGCCGGACTTCTCGAGGAGGGAGAAGGAGGGGTGGATGCACCGGAGGAGTTCCCGCTGTCCGGGTTGGCTACTTGCCTGAGCGGTGGCGGCTTGTGGTGCTGGTGCCCGTCCCGGGAAGAAGCGTGCTGCGGGGACCTGCCGGCGCCATCTTGCCTGAGGCCCGCCGAGGTGGAGATCAGGAACCCATCCAGCTTACGCGATTGTGAGGCGTTTTTTTTGTTCCTCATGGTGTCCGGAGGTTCTGCCACAATCGTGGGGATTTTAAAACCCGCTATGAAGGCTGTAAGTGAGCGATGTCCCGGGTGGCCGAGCGGAGCTGAAGATCTATGCGGCCATCTTCAGCGCCGGAAGCCACGCCCTCTCTCTCTGGGTTTACTTAATACCACTATCTCACACGCCCACAGCCAACAAAAAAGGTACTACGACCTACGTAGAAGACCTTCTCCTCAGTATGCTATTGGGGACCTCGTTTGGCTATCGACAAGAAATTTAAGATTAAAGATCCCTAGCAAAAAGCTTGGACCTTTATTTCTGGGACCCTTCCCAATTAAGAAACTTATTGGAAAAGCTGCAGTACAGCTCACCTTACCAGCAGATCTCAAGATCCATCCCATCTTCCATGTGTCGCTACTGAAACCCCATGTTCCTAATCAAGGAATAAGGCCTACCATCTTGCCTCCACCTCCAGTACAAGTTGAAGGCGGAGAAGAATATGAGATCAAGGAGATTTTGGATTCTCGTATCCACAGAGGAAGACTCCAGTATCTCATAAGATGGAAGAACTATGGACCCCAAGACGACACCTGGTTGGATACCACTGATGTTCACGCACCTAGACTTATACGAAGATTTCACTCGAAATACCCGGAGAAACCAGTGCTATAGGCCTTCGGGAGCCGGCCTTAAGGGGGGGGGGGGTACTGTAAGATTCTGGTACCTCTGGTACCCTTATTTTCCATTTTCTGTCAATATGCATCCCGCCTTTCTAATTAGGTGGTACGCATACACCTTTAAGACGGATGACGTCATCGCTGAGCGCCGCAGAGCGGCTATTTCAACCTCCGGCGTTCTCTCTCACATTGTTCGTTCAACCTGCCTGTGTGTCCACATGCTTACAAGCTTGTCTTGCTACCTGAACCTCCAGCTATTCTCTTTTACTTGGAAACAGACCGGAACCCCGCTACTGATCCCTGTATCACGCTACTGGATCACTCCCTCACTACTGGACCCTTCTACTACTAACCTTACTAGTGATAAGTACCCCACAGGGGAATCCTCCATAACCTTACTTACACTATCTACCTCTGCACATTAAGGACTGTTACTATCTATGCATACTAATTCTATCATCTGCACTGTTACATAGATTGCTAGCTCTTGAGTCTACTACCATCTATCCTTGCACTGGGTTAGTCTATCCTGTATTTGTCATCTGCTGTCCTTACCACCTGTTACCATACTCGATTACTAACCTATCTGCATTCTACCTAATACCATCTAATACTCTCCTGAACATTTCTATCAAGTGCTTACCATCTCTGTCACTGTTCACACCTGTCCCTTCAGCACATCATCTTCATACTATCATATACATCCTATCACTCCAGGAACATCTTATTGAGTGTGTATATCTGTATGCTGAAGCTGACAGGCCCACAGTGATGAGTCTGGAGAGTTGGATCTGGTTATTCAACACATCTCTACATGACTACCGAGTGGAGATTCTGCAGCTGCAAATCCAGCCTACTACAAAAACGCAGGAGCGTTACACGCCACAGCCTAACCACTGGTGGGGAAGAAGCTGAGATGTTATTAATTTCTAAAACCACACCCATATTGTAACAATGGAGTCACACTTTTTTTTGTTCTGAAAAGCCTCCCTAAAAAGTTCTACTGCCAAGACAATGGGAAGTAGCTTGAGTAACACCAGGTTCCTAAAAAATCCAGCAGCGTGCCACTCCTCAGGCCATGGCTCAGCACTTCAACACCCCTGTAAATAAGCCCCATATCCCACTGAACTCACCGCATCTGTAAACAGGACCAGATCTGGATTGCAGACCAGACCTTCCAGCCATAAAGAATGTTTGTTAAAAGATTCAAGAAAAATATCCCAAATACGCAGGTTGGGCCTGAGCCCCATGGAAAGCTGCATATAATAGCCCGGGGCCTTGATGACAGATGAAGCTGCCGACAAACACCTGCAGAAAATCCTGCATGGGAATAATTCTGCAAGAATAATTTAGGTTACCTAGCAGGGATTGTAGCTCCCGCAACTTAATCATCCGCCGTCCACATGCTTTTCCCACTTCCTTTCACACAGCCAACAATTTATCCATAGGCAATCTGCATTCTATGGCTACTGAATCGATCGTTATTCTGAGAAAAAAAACATTCCGTGTCTGGGCCTTCTGTCTTGTCCGGTGCAAAAGGCATGCCAAAACATTCCGCAAGATGTTGCAATGTCCCCTGAAGGATCTCACAAGTCCTTGACTCGGCGGTCCAATGCACAAAAAAATCATCCAGATAGTGGATGACTGAGTTAACCCCCGAGACCCCCCTAACCATCCACTCAAGGAACAAACTAAATGATTCAAACAGGGCACACTAGATAGAACAACCCATCGACAAGCAAGGATCTTCAAAGTAAGAACCTTGCCAACAGCATCGTAGCAAATGGAAACTCTGAGGATTGACTGGGAGCAGCTAGATTTAGCCATGAGCGAGCCCTGGTCATATCTACATACCCAGGAAAAATGCGTTGAATGATGTGTAGGTAACACATTTCAGCGGGTCGATACCATCGTTCACTGAGCCTCCTTTCGGATAGAAAAGATGATGAATCATCCAAAATTTTCCTGACTCCTTCTTCGGAACTACGCCCAATGGGGAAACTACAAGCCGCAGAGAAGACGGGAAAGGAAATTCCAGCCTCACTGGCATCGTCCCTTTTTCCAGAATTGTTCCTGGCCCGCCCTTTTCCTTGTCTAAAATATTAATGAGGTAATGATTTCCTTTGCAGCCTGAACATTCGTGTTTGAAGCGGCAGGTGCTTCCAAACCGCATGTTCCTTCAATAAACTGCCAACAAATCCTCTTCCTTCTAGAAGCTGGCATTCCAGAGGTGGAGGCACCGCCGACCCTCCTAGGAAAAAACTGACCCCCAGCCCTGGAAGAAGTCATCAACTTCATTCAGAGGCTGATATCTTTGTGATCCCAGTGTATGGTGGCTTTTTGTTGATGAAACTGTTCTTCATAGCGGATCTATGCCAGCCCCCTGTATACCCCGTGAGCCTAACTAATGGCTTCCAAGTAGCAAAACAGGGCCGAACAATTCTCAATTTTTTTTCCCCAGATCACCCTAACAAAAATTGCAAATGCTTGAGACCAATTCGCAAATGTTGGAGGAATAAGCCGGTACCTCCTCTACTCCTCATCCTCCTTCTGGTTTTCGTTTGAATGTGAATAGGGACAATGCTGCCACATACTCACCCTTCCCAATTTTTTTTGCAAGCTTTAAGGTGTGACCCCAGCGATCCCTTGAAGCATACATATACCTCACATTTTTCAAAGTCAGCTAAGCGCACCTTTTCCACTTCCTTTTCTCCATCCTTCGAAGTCACAACGGTGATCGCTACATCTGCCACCATGTCCCTATCCGTTTGTGTGCCTGCGTCTACCGCCACTGGCGTCACAGACGGAGCTCTTGAAGGGGCCCAAACGCCCCTGAAAAACATCTCCCTTCCCTGAGGGGAGCCCACGGCAATACTGGCATGGAGTCCCTCACGCAGACTATCCCAGAGGCCCCTGCCAGCCTGACCTGAAGCTGCCATCTGCTCTTAGGCCCCATGTACCCCCCCTCCCAACACAACACTGAAAATACAAGACAAATCAGAAACAGTACACTCACCGGGCCGCACTGAGCAGGAAGCCATGCCAGCATGCCAGACGTCATTCCGGATGCACCCATCTGCCTCCAGGGTCTCCATCTCCAGCTCCCCGTCCTCAAAGCTGCTGACTCCCCCCCCCCCCCCCAGAGCAGACGTCTGCCTGTCCGTGGAGCTGCTGTCCCTTACTAGCCGACTGACTTCCCTGAGGGCTTAAGAACCGGCCGCAGCAGCTCTGTCTCATTCTGATGATGTTGTCAGCCGGCGCCGCCCTCTCCTCCATTTTGGTTGCTTCTCTGGCAGCCTGCAGAGTCCCCAAACTGGACCTGTAGGCATTCCCCCTTGACTGTCGGGCTCCTCCAGCAGAGGAGCCTAATCTCCCAATGAGGGCCGCCCGCCGCACCCAGAGACAGGCCGGCGCCCGCTGTGCAGGCTCTCCCCCTGCCAAGCTAACATGCTGAACGGCTCATCGCCATTAGTGCCAGCCGCCTGCATCTGGGACCGGACTACAGATGAGGGGACTGTGGCGGCAGCATGGGGAGCTTCTCTCTCTTGTGGGCTCTGCCTTGGATGGGGATTCGTCCCAGGACCACCACCTACAGTAGCAGGCCATTGCAGGTGGGTCTGGAGGATCCTCTGGGATATGGTGCCCCGGAGGCCAAGGCTTCCAAGCCCGTGTGGTGGCAGGCCCTGGCTGAGGGGGTCCTGCCAGAACCTCTGGCAGTGAAGCTGCTACCTGGCTCTGTATCCATTCAGGGCCATGTACAGCAGAAGCAGCAACAGCATCTTTGAGCTGATTTAATAGAAGCTCCAACTCACTCATTGTTATCTCACAACAGGCCCAAAATGCAGGAGATGGCCAGACAGACGTTTCTCCTATGATCTTCAACCTGCAAGCGAAGCCCCTTCACTCCTCCCCTCCAACTACTCTCTCTCCTGCTCCTCCCCATCACCTTGTCTGCTCTGCCAATAAGGTAAGAGTCCTGACCCCTCATATCCCAACAACTAATTTAACCCCTTACTGCCTGGTTTTCCTTCCATCCTGTCATGTATGCCCTATGCTTATCATTTCCTTCAAGCTCTGGGCATGTCTATACCCACAATAGTTAGTTAGTTATTTAACAATCCAATATAATCTAACTTGAAAAAAATAATTTTATGTTGTAAGTTCTTCCTGTCTGTTGACCATCTCTTTCCACAACTTCCTGCATGCTTTGCAGCTTCTCCTCTGCTGTATACATTCAATGTCTTAGGACTACATACCCCATGGTATCTTGCTGTTTGCAAGCAGCTATTCTTGTACGGGCTCCACCTCCTGAAACTTCTCCTGTCAGCAGTGCACCTCTGTAGCTCAGAAGGCTCTGTAGGCTCTGTGAAATGTGTAACAAGGCAGTGCCTGGTCGCAGGGCATAGTGAACATGTGTCACAGAATTCAAGAAAGCAAAATAGGGTGGGATCTTCACAGGGTAGGTTTACTAACTTAAATAACATTCAGATTAACCACTTTAATACCAGGCACTTTAACCCCCTTACTGCCCAGGCCAATTTTCAGCTTTCAGCGCTGTCACACTTTGAATGATAATTGGGTGGTCATGCAACACTGTACCCAAATGCAATTTTTTTATCATTTTTTTGAGACAGATAGAGATTTCTTTTGGTGGTATTTAGTCACTACTGGGGTTTTTATTTTTTGCTAAATAAATGATAAAATACTGAACTTTTTTTTTTTCGGGGGGGGGGGGGATGGTTTGTCTTAGTTTTTTTGTTATAAAATTTTATAAATAAGTAATTTTGTTTCTTCACTGATGACGGCATTGATGGGCACTAATGAGCCACTGACGAGGCTGCACTGATGGACAGCACTGATAAGCTGCACCGATTATCAGTGAAAAATGCTGTAATCACTGTGCCCTGACAGATCGGTTCTCCTTTCCTCAGCCAACAACTGGCAAACCACAGTTTAGATTGCGACAGCTGTGAGTGGACAAAGCTTATTACATGGTAATGGGCAGCTGTAATTGGCCCTTTACCCCAATCACAGGGCTTGCTGTAGGTACAGATGTGGGAGGACATCCAGAGACGTCCTCCCAGAACTGGAGAGCCACCTATCAGCTATAGCGTGGGTGGGAAGAGATCATTAGGAATAAGCTAGAAATATATAGCCATCTGATCACTTTTACAGGGTGCAGAAGCCCTTCCACCCATCCCCCTTGAAGCTAGAAGCACCAAGGATTTTTGTCACTTTCAGTTTTGTTTTTTTGTCTACTAGGCATTACCAGCTATACAAGAAAATTTGCAGCAACCCCTGTTTTATTCTCCAGGGCCCTTTCATTCAGAAAATACACTGCCTGGCCAAAAGAAAAGTCGCCACCCAAAAAAAAAAAAAAAAGGTCAACAATATTTTGTTGGCTTTTATTATGGCACACATTCGCTGTGGCATTGTTTCGATAAGCTTCTGCAATGTCCCAAGATTAATTTCTTCTAGTGTTGCATTCATTTTTCACCAAGATCTTGTATTGATGATGGGAGAGTCGGACCACTGCGCAAAGCCTTCTCCAACACATCCCAAAGATTTTCAATGGGGTTAAGTTCTTGACTCTGTGGTGGCCATTCCATGGGTGAAAATGATGTCTCATTTTCCCTGAACCACTCTTTCACAATTTGAGCCTGATGAATCCTGGCATTGTCATCTTGGAATATGCCCGTGCCATCAGGGAAGAAAAAAATCCATCGATGGAATAACCTGGTCATTTAGTATATTTAGGTAGTATATTTAGGTAATCAGCTGACGTCATTCTTTGGGCACATGCAGTAACTATCCAGATAGTTACTGCATGCTTAGTTTAGTTAGTTGCATAGGTAATTCCAGGTGGCGACTTTTTTTTCTGGGCAGGCAGTGTATATAATGTTTCGGGGTTCAAAGTAATTTTCTAGCAAAAAAAATAATTATTTTATTTTTTTCATGTATGTGAGAAATATCAGAATTGGCCTGGACAGAAAGTGGTTACACCTTTAATCAGTAATGACCAGTAAAAGCACCCCTAAAAAAAGCTTCTCAAATACCCAAATAGCAAGACAGGGAAATATGAAGTGATCTAATATTCCACACAACCATCATAATGTATTCCCTCTCCCTCTACATTTGGTGCCAGTGCCCCACTCCTTCTTTTACACTACGGATTTTTGGATAAGTAAAGCACAGGGACATTAACATTTAGAAGAGGTGGTGGTGGTTGGAGGGGGGGGAGGGGGGGTGCCTTACCTTACTTGACCTCTGCCTGGCAGCTACTCTCATCTACTCATTATACATTCCTTCTATCTGCCCTGGTTTCTCCAGGACTGCCCGCATTCTGACTAATCAAGTCATCCCATAGAGATAAAGAAACAGAAAAGGGAAGGCAGATGCAAATTTTTGTAGTTTCCTAGTAGTATGCTAGCTGTATTGACCACCATTGGCCTGACTAAATTACTCTGGAGAAATGCACATTAAAGGGGGGTTTCCTGACATGCTGTATACTCATCTGTCCTGCTGGCATAAGGTTGCCATTCGTGGGGTGCTGTGTTTGACCTTCTGAACACTCTTCTCCATCTCACTGTCACACGCGCCCCAGAGTTGGCACTCTTGGGCATTCCTGATAAGGTTAGACGCTCTACGTACTCGCGGATAATGATTTCTTTGTTGCTGTATTATGCTAGGAAGGAAATCATTCTTCGCTGGGGTTCTCCCCCCCCCCCCCCCCACGCTGACTGCGTGGATGGCCCTTGTGAACGGG
Organism: Pelophylax lessonae; assembly: GCF_965119305.1. NCBI lineage: Eukaryota > Metazoa > Chordata > Amphibia > Anura > Ranidae > Pelophylax > Pelophylax lessonae. The sequence continues at coordinate 459,172,943 of NC_138771.1, read as the reverse complement.
GCTCTTACTCTGTACAAACTTACTTACATTAATAGGAACTGTCCCCACAAATACGAAAAGATTTGGCAGCCCTGGGTGGATGGTGCGGTTTAGCTCCACTTCTCCTTATTGACATTTGGCTCACTTGTCTTCTGGTTCTGTACCTGTTTATTTCTATCTGTATTTTCTGTTACTGTATGTATGCAATGTTTCCTCACCACGCTTACTCAAGCGCTACTAGCGCACTGGTTTCTACCATTTGTCTATGATGATGGCCAATGGCTACACGTTTGTTGTATACTGTTGTTTGATTTTGATTTTTTTCAATAAAGAGCAACCTTGTTAATAAAAAAAAAGGTTGCCATTCGTCCTCATTTCCTAGGGACAATCCATGTTGTGCAGGGCCTGTCCTTGGGAAACAGGCGTTCCTTGGTTTGCCAGTTAGTGCAAGTTTGTAGTGCACAGGCTCCAACACAGGGTGCTAAACTGATCACTGAACACTTATTCCTGACCTCCACACTCGGTGAGTTACTTCATTTTGACCCTTGAACTCTGTGTGTTGCCTAATCCTGAGTCCTATACTCAATGTGATACCTAATCCTGACCCCTGAACTCTGTGAATTACTTACTCCTGACCCCCAAACTATGTGCATTACTTACTCCAGACCCCCAAACTCCGTGCATTACTTAATCCTGATCTCTGAACTCTGTGCCCTGTATGATGGATTTAGGACACCACTCAATGCCAGGAGCAACATTCCTGGGATGTTCAGGTAAAGGGAACCAGGCTGTACCATTCAAGGCTACAGCCCTACAATTAAGCCTTGGTTGGTGGGGTGAATCGTTGCAGAGGAAGTGGCCTATTGGTGGAGACTTCCAGGATGATTTCCAAACCATGGTGGCTGCCTGGGAGCGCGGTGTCTCTTTCATTCCATAAACTCTGTGTGTTACTTAATCCAGACTTGTTAACTCTATGAGTTACCAGATCCTGACACCTGAACTATGTGTGTTACCTAATCCTGAGCCCTGAACTTTGTGTGTTTCCTAATCTGAACCCTTGCACTCTGTGTGCTTCTTAATCTTGACCCCTAACTTCTGTGTGTTTGGTGCCAACTGACTTCTGGCCCATTAGGAGTTCTTAAAGCCAGTAGGCAAAGGTGAGCATTCTAGTCATGTGACTGCTGTGGTTGGCTTTGCAAGAATGCACCCTGGAACTTACCGATCCCTGAGTGTTACCATGTTGGCAGCGTGCAAGGAGTGTGTTCTCACAAGGTAAGTAGTTTACACAGGGCAGCATATAAGCGCGGGTGCTCAATGTTAAGGCCCACCCATCAAGAGGCTGCATATATGCGTACAGGCAAGGTGATAACCCGATTCCTAAACTCTGTGTGGTACTTAATCCTGACTCCTGCATTCTGAATGTTATCCAATCCTGACCCCCTGCATCTGTTACTTTTTCCTGACCTGCCCTGGGAGGTATGCATTATAGCTTGTCACTGGCAGCTGGGGGAGAGGTATAAACAAAGCACATGGGAAGGAACAAAGTTTTCTCACAAAGCAGTTCTAGCAAAGGTTGAATTGAGGCTACAAAAAGGGAGCTGAGTGCAACACAAATGTAAACTCCATTGTTAGTAAAAGGTACAAGGATTGGGTTGGTAGTGGGGGGTAAAAGGAGGCATGCAGTCTTTGCTCTTCTTCTCTTCCATTATTTTTCAGGATGCCTCATTTGATCGGAATTAAGCTATTATAGGGCCCATTTACACAACCTGTGGGGGAGGGGGGGGTAGAGGAGCATCAGCCAAGACCTCCTGAGGATGTGCAAACAAAAATAACTGTTTTCCCAACTTATAACAACATCAAAGGAATAGATGTGTACTTGAAGTTGACCTGAGTCAAGGCAGGTGTTCACAAACTAATGCTGTCCCTGTGGCAGGCGCGGCACTATGAAGTGCCTTATGCGCTGTGGCATTAGAAGAACTTGATTTCTCTGACTTCAGTCTAACCAGACTGCCTTTTACTTTATAAATTCCTCTAATACCGTTCTATGGAAAGCAGTAGGTTTAAAGAGCACACCAAACGCTTAAGATATCTTCTTTATTAACTTCAACTTTTGTTCATATATATAACACTGACACTTTGCAGCAGACAGTCCATGTACAAAATTGTGTTGAATAAAGTATAACAACATCGTGGATATATTTCTCTCTTCAGTATCTGTACTTTCACTTTCAATACTTTATACACTTTATGATCTCTGAGAGGTATATCTGATGCTTAATCTATATTCTTTCTTCTCTATTGCTGTTTGCTATAATGTTTGAAGTTTGTTTGTTTGCTTGTTTGAGTTCTTGTTTGGTGGAACTACAAGTGAACACATAACTAGTTCAGTATACAGCTCTAATCACATTACTAACAATAGGAACACATATAACTGTTAATTACCTATTTTTGGCCACTTGCTTCCATAAAACTGACTCTGGATCTGTGTCTGTACAGATGTCCTCTCTGTAGTGGAATGAGAATGCTGGCTGAAAGCATGGAACTTTAGACAAAAAATGGGTGTAAGGCTGGCTGTAATTGGCCAAGACTGTTGCTGAGTGTGAGATTGGCTGTGATTGGCCACAAACTCCTTATGGGTAATAAAGTTTAACTCTGTGCTTTCTGGTTTCAATTCTACTGTGTCTGAGCTTACCTTACAGGCATATAAATTAATCTTACAGGCATATTTTCTTTTTGCTTCTGTGAACACAATATATAACTGTTATATGACATCCAAACATAAAATCACAGTAAATAACTGCTTTTGTCTACCACATATAAACATATGCCCTGTATTAAGGTTATTAGCAGGTCTAGCTGTATATGCATGTAAGTCATATTAGCAGCCTAGGACAGGTTACAGCCCCCCCTGAAGAGAATAACACACTTCCTGGTGATTAGGAAGAGCTGCCCCTTAAAGCTTCTCATTGGACAGAGGACTACATGGGTGGGCAAAGGGAGTTTGTCTGGGTTGTGTCTAAGAATGCTTTCAAAGGCAATGGCTAGCAATGGTCTGTCCCATTGTCCTGGAGCCTAGCCAGCATACAAAACCCGAAAGGAAGGGTGTACAGTATCGTATCACCCTTGCTCTGTTTACTATGCTCTGTAATATTCTTTTAGTATTTTATGTTAGTATGTCTACTTTCCTCGTAAATAAATTAGACTTTTGCTTCTTTGAACATTGTGTTTATTTCTATATCTAACATTGTTATTATATCAGCACCTTTAACATTATCAGAGCTTTGATAGACTAGCTAACTATAGGAATAGACAAGATAATACATATTTATAATTCAAATAGAGGAAATCCAAAACCACCTCAATTTATTTCAGTATCTGTGGAAGGAGCGGCTGGACCTCAAACATGCCTATGTTGATCTTTGTTATCTGGTGATGCAAAGAATAGAAGGGGAGCTGCTCAACTTCAGAGTTCGCAATAGGTTTAAAAAGTTACCCAACACAAGATAGAGCAACCTACTCCTCTCTTACACATTTCACTCCATTTGGAGCTTTTGTCATAGAAAATTTTTTTGACTAAGCTCCAGATGGAGTGAAATGTGCTTGAGGGTAGTAGGTGGATTCATCTTGTACTTTTATAAACTGATTTCGGACTCTGAAGTTGAGTGGCTTCACTTCTATATTTTTGCATTATAATCATCAGCTGGTAATAGAGAGTTTGAAGCTGGCACCTTTCTGTTGGTGTAACAGGAGTGAAAAACCTAGTGCAGAGTATTTGTGGATTTTTTGCAGTAAGCCTATTATCCGGTGGATGGGAATAATAGTTTACACAATAAAGATCAGGATTATTTTTTCTTGCTCACTGGAAATGACAAGGACACTGCACTTCTGGCATGATCAAGTGTTTTTTTCTTTTGTACTTCCTGAAAATGCTCTTAGCCTTAAAAAAGAAAATAAGCAATACTACACAGACTAGTGTGTGAGTCAGCGCACACTGATAATAGGTAGGATGAAATATATATTAAAATATATTAATAAATAGTAGTCAATACAGTCCATTGGGATGGGAAGATATTGGAGAAGGGTTCACCAGATGGAGAAATCCACAGGTAGGTGGGGGCGGCAGTGTGGCACACACAATCAAGCAGCTCCTCAGCAGAGAGTGTGGATTCCCTCGAGAACATCAAAAACAGCAGAGGGAGGGTACCAGGTAAGCATGAGTAAAAAACAATTGTACTTTATTCCAAATACACTTAATGGTTTTTGTTTAAAAAAGAAAATGAATGCAGTCACCATATCTAAGGACTGGTAAATTGCAATATATTACATATTTGTGTTTTGCTTCATGTGTGTGTAAAGGCAGGTGTCCCAATACTTTTGGTAATATAGTGTATATCACATACAGTACATGTAGTGTTTTACTTTTGTTTTTATCTGTTTACCTAAGGTTTAGCTTTATAAATTTTACAAAGCCAAGAGAGCCTCGTATTTTGCTCTATAAATTACCACATTTATTAAAGTACTGTATGCAATTAAATCAACTTTTTAAAATGTATTTTGGCAGGCATACGTCTACAAGTAAACACAAAATATTTTATGCATGTTAAATATCCCTAATAATTTTAGACAGAGTTTAATAGAGTTAACCATTATAATAAACAGAATCAGGATGTCTAATGAGGCAAATCACATTGGTATTACAATGCCATAAAAATATCATTATTCCTTTAGCATACTTGGCTGCACTAGTGCTAGTCTGCACTTATCTTTATTTAATATAGTTCACAGGTTATTGCTTATACTTGCTTTGTCCTTAGATTGTCCAGAAACATGAATTTATTTTAATAAATTCAAACAGCCAGTTAGAAAAAAATGTTAATTTATGTTTTAATAGTGCTAGAGGGAAAACATTTTTTTCCCCCAAGATAGGGTTTACACTTCTTGTCCTTGAAGCTTGCAATCTACATTCAATAGCAACTTGCACAATGCTGCACCACAATAGTATGTTTACATATTCAAGAGGTTTAGTTGTTCTCCGACCTAGCAGAATAGGGAAAGTAAGAGATGGATTAGGCATATAAAGTGCCTAACACAAATATGTAATGAACAAAGGGCAGGCAGCCTCTGAACTTGTAAGGGGAACCTGAATATTTCCAACAGCCTCTCCCGGGGTTATTGTTACATTTACTGGAATTTCTTTTGAAAAATAACAATCCACTTAATGGTATGTGATTGTGTCTAGGTATTCCTGTACCTATGGCCTCCTATCCATACATCCCAAAAGCTCTGGAATCAAAAAGACTATCCTGAGCCTTTAACAAAATGCCGATGTCTCACTGCTAACCAGGTACTGAAATGCTAATTTCAGCACCTGGCTTCAGCCCCTTGCTGCTCTGCCAGGCGGATTTATCTCCTGTCCGACATGAGCACTATAGTTCCAGCAGAGGCTGGGAGTGGTCTGGAATGCAGAGCATGGGCAAGTAGGTAATCAGATCAGGCCCCATTTTTTTCAACATTCTTATGACTGCAAATGCTATAGGAATCAAAATAACTTCTTCTCTACAAAAAAAAAAATACATTGATGCATGCTGTATATTTGAGCCAGTCTTAACCCCTTTACTTTATACATTGTCAACTCCCAGCATTATTGGCGACCCAGGATAACAGGCTGAAATACACAATGGCTGTATGCTTTACTGAGCAGTACTCATAATTAGGGCCATATGTGTTCAGGCCAAACCACTGGCAGGCCAGATGGCCATATGCATGAGGCCTAAGACTGGGTTGTGTTGGCAGCCAATCAGTGCTTCCCCCTTGTTACAATAGCTATACTGTACACTTCCACCTCCCTCTGCTTGTTGTTATAGGAAAAAAACTGGCTAGGTCAGGGTGTAACTAGAGATTACATAGCCCCTGAATTTTAGATACTCCTTTCTGTGGAACCTACCATTCTGTATTGGTAGCCAGAACCCTCAATCTTCCACAGCCAGACTCAATACCATGTGCTTTATGCTGCTAATTCTTAGTAACAACCTTGGCCTGGCCATGGATATGAGAGGATAACTCCCAGTTAAGTAATCAGTAACCCATCACAGAAAAAGTACAGACCCTTTATAGGGGTGGCTGGTGGTAGGGGTTTTACATAATGCAATAGTGAAATGTTGAGGTGGATTGTCAAATTAATCAAAAAACAAGCCTAAGCATCTAGGTAAAAATTATTAGATTAACCTGTTTGCTAAAAAATTAGCCCTCAAGAAAGAGTATAAGGACAAACAAACAGATCACCCCTCTGTGATGTCCTCAAAGGATTTGGAAACATCCTTGAGTCTACAACAAGAGAGCGCAGGAGGTGAGAGTGCTTGGCATTAGGGAGCAGTTAAAGAGTAACTCCACTTTTGTTGAGAAAAAACATTCCCCTCTGGGTGATCTCTGTACATTGCAGTCTTCCTACCTTTTGTTATTCTGAGGAAATCATTGTTTGTTCCCCTGTGCCTCTGTGCTGAGTGGGTCAAATAGGAGTGGTTTCATAATTATCAATCAGCTGTGCACCTGCAGGGCTCTAATGAGGAAAGCTGCTGGGCCTGCATCCCTTTAGACGTGTTCCTATAAGGAGTAGCTCACCAAAAATGATATTTTTGTTGCAGGGGATGCCAGAAATCTGACTTGGATCTTAGGCAGACTTCTGGGAAAATTGGTGAGCCAATCACACAAGCAGGAAATTGTGTTTCTGGGGTGTGGTCATTGCACATTCTGTGTACAGAACAGCTCCTGGTTGCCATATTGCATTGCATTTACAGAAAATTACAACAGCTACAGATATAAAAGGAAAGGTAATTTTTAATGAAATTCAATTACAATATGATTTGTGTCGCAATTGTATACACTATATTGTTTTTTCTTTATTTGCAGATTTTTTTCCCCACAAAAGTGGACTTACCCTTTAAGCCTGGCAGCTACTCCCTTCACCCTGCAGATAAGAGCCCAAATCCCATATCTAGATTATAAAAGTCATTTTCCTGTTGTTCGTGTTTTAAAAGCCGCTGAATGGGACATTGAGATGAAAAGTGAAATATAGTGACCATTTGTTAGAGACACGTTTTGAAAAGATGTTATTACATTGTTGATTAACTAATGCTGTTGGAATATTCCAGTCTCCAATTAGGAGTTCACACATTTTATACTGTATACTGTTGGGAATAGTCTCTTTCTAATGCAAACCTCAATAAAACTTTTAAACCCAGTGGCAGTTTGGGTACACGTGGAAACACACTTTTTTGTATTTTGCAGGGTTGGCAAACGGCCTAGGTATCCCTGGAAATATTTTCACCCCAAAATCATATTAAAACACATTATACACTAATGTTTGATTAAAAGTGAGAAACAAAATTACTGTGAAATTTAATACTTTTAAAATGTAAAGTAGGCATTTTAACAATTTGCCTGCAAAAGTGAAAATACATTTGTTGCATGTCCCTATTCACAGAGCATAATGAAAAATAAAAAATCCTGCTTACCATTTAACATGTTTTTCTCTCTGGCCATAACAGCTTAATACACAATCCTGCAATGAAGCACATTAAAGGGGCACATTTGTAAAATATTTTGAGCACCAAATTCTTTGGAGGTAATGGTAGTTCATTCGGAGGCAAGGAAGTAGACATGAACTGGAGCTGAGATACGTATTTGCTTTCCTTTATATTCATATTTCTGATATGTGCCTGCTGTACCATGTACTTGAGAAAGTATCCTGTTCTCTTTTTATTGCTTCCTTTGTTTAAAATCCCCGGTGTTCCTGCCATTCCCTCTCTGCTTTCCTTTTACAAACTGACCATACTAAGCAGGAGAATGCATCGTGGTCAGTTCTCTAGCTATGCTGTGTTCTCCTCTAATGATCAGACATGTCCTGGCATGCCCCTCCCCCCTCCCGCACAGTCAATCACTGGTAAAATAACCAACAAATTATTCCAGTATTGCGCTAGAACCCCCAATAGTGTCCTTATGTGCATGATGATGCGTAGGGTGACTTATGAGTCTTTCACAAAAGGGAAAAGATAGCAGGTATGAACACCACCTTGCAGCTCTGTGATTCAGCGGGCTGCTGAAAGCTGTGAAGACATAAGAGAAAAGAGAGTGCATAGGCTCTTGGTGCAATACTGTTTTATCGGATCAAAACAAATAAGATAAATCAATGCACTTACAGTGTGACAATGCAAACGGGCATCACTGGTCCACAATTCGGCTCCTTGGGCAGCAGGTCCTCGTGCACAGTGTATCAAGTACCATCCAGAGAGTGGATCTCAGTATGCAGCCGCCGACAAGATGCAAAAACACTCGGCCTCTCTCAGAGCTGAGCAGCCATGGTAAACTGCCTCCTTCGTCACATGATATAAGGGAGAGCCAGCTGACCAGGACACACTAAGTTGCCCGGACAATGCGTTTCAGAGGGCATCGGCTCCTTCTTCAGGTCCGTCCTCTGTAAAGCGGAAAGCTCTTAAATAGGATCAAGTTAGCGTTTGGGGAAGTAACCCTTTGGACCCCGACTACCTGGCTTTCACTATTTTAACACAAGGGCATAATGCAAAGGCATAGTACAAGGGGTAACCTTCAGTAAAAAAAAAAAAAAAAAAAAAAACACACATATTGCATATTCAACCTACATTTGTCATCATATTTATAATTGCATTTATAATTTTAAATAACATTGTAATTAACCTATGTGCTCTCATACTCCTGTCCTGCTGTTCTTATTAAAATAAAGGAAAATAGCAGGGTAGGAGCATATTTCCATGAGGATATAGTTAGTTAGGCTAAGCTTTTTATTGAAAGAATTTATTGTCACGGGGCTTACCTTTGTTGGAGTCTGTAAAGCAGAGATGTATGTTCACCCTTGTATGCTCACCCTTGCAGATATACACAGTCCAAGGTGACCAGGTAAGAAAGCCACCTGGGCTGTGAACTTGTGCACAGGGGCTTGGCAGGGAAGGTGCTCCAATAAGCAAGACATGCAGGATATACAATGGGAAGGGAAGTCCAGGAATAACTGTAGTCACTGGATGACACGAGTCCGGATAAGGATCACAGAAACAACAAGGAGCAAAGTTAAGGATGGAAACCGGAGTCAGTCTGGAACACACGCTTAGGAAACAGGAACAAAGTCTGTCAAACAGGAACAAAGATCAGCAACACAGGAACAAAGATCAGCAATGAACTGACACTGCTCTAAGGCTGGCCATACACTATACAATTTTCTTGTTCAACTTTCCTTTAGATTTACCAAAACCATGTAATATAGGGTCAAACCTAAACACTTTCAATTTGTATGCAATCAGGCAGGCCCTTGCACTACACAGTTAAAGGTAAATCTAAAGGAAATTAAATAAGAAAATTGTATAGTGTGTGGCCAGCCTAAGTGAGAGGCAGTGTTTTAAAGCTTACTTAGTTGAGCAATTAGCTTCAGGTGGACAATGAGAGACAGGAGTATACTCAGGTGAAGTCCAGCCCCCTAGTGCTGCAGGCAATACCAGATTAACAAGACAGGATCCATTTGAGCTGAAGTGTGGCTCAGAGGTAGGATAACAGGACAGAATTTCAAAGTATACAGGTTCAAATCCCATGTCAGGTACTTAACGGTGACCATGCCTGGCAGTCTGTAAGCCATAGCGAGAACTGTGACATTTATTTTAAAATAGATTGTTTCAAAAAAAGGGAGTTTTTTTGTATATATACAGTGTATATATATATATATTGTTTTTATTCACTGGGAAGGCTGCTCCCCCTTTCTCTCTCCCCCAGGTCTTTATAATGTTTTTTTTTTTTTTTTTTTTCCAAAATATTTTTATTAAATGAAATTGAACAAGTCATACAGCAAGACTGGAAAGGCATTTGGTGAACATAAATTATTGCATTGAACAAGGAGAATACAATAATCTTATAACCAAGAATGGATAACAAGTCAACCTAAACATATTGTCAAGAGGAAAGGTATTTGACAAATAACGAAAAGTCAAGTACATCGTGAGAAAGGATTTATCTTGAACATGCCAAAATTAGAGAGCTAAGTAAAGATCGGTTCATGGTTGTGAGTGAAAGGCATAAAGAGTTGGTAAAGATCCAACTATAGGAATAAGATCTCCTTGTGGTTTATTCCATAGCTGAGATCTGAAGGGTATGGAGAAGGTGTTGTCTAAGTGATAGATGGGTCAGCTATGTTGATTATGTAATAATCTAGGGGTAAGTAAATGTATGACTGGGCGCTTGTGGAGGGTTAAGGTGGTATCCTGATGTGGCCAAATTAACCCTCCGTTCAAATGCGGTTGGGAGGGAGGTAAGGGGGGGGGGTAGGAGAGGGTTAGGGGGGGAGTCTGACTCCCTGTCCCTGAGTCCCTGTTCCGGGGTCGTTCACACTTAGTCTAATGTTAAGGGGGTTGGGTAGAGTGAGTATTATTAAGGGCGGTATGGAGGGTTCTCGTCCGATGAGAGAGGAAAAAGGCACGATGAACTCCCACTTTCCACCCTTGTTTAGGGGTGGGAGCATCATATAGTTGGAAAAATAAAATTCGGACGGGTCCTCCACTTTTCAATGTGTTTCGGATAAAGAAAAATTAAGGGGTATGTGTCAGGATGGTCCAGTGTCATAAGTCATTATTGGGAAGAGAAACGTTGGTGTTATTATGCGACATAAGTGTGTTATAGGTAGAGGGAGCTTTTATGTGTGATAAAGCAGATATTTTCCCATTCGCGTTTAGTGAGTTGAATGTTCAGGTCTGATTCCCAGGTATGTATAATTTTGGCTGTAATTATCTCCGAGTCTGCGAAGAGCATATTGTAGGTTGTGGAAATCATATGTCGTTGGGGGGTGTTGCTCGTGCATAGAGTTTCGAATGGAGTTAGAGATCTGGTTAGGTCATTGGAGCGGTTCTGTGTGTTTAGGAAGTGTCGAATTTGGAAATAAATCCATTGGGGTATGGGGGGTGAATCGGATATAGATGGAAGCTGGGATATTTCTAGAAGGAGACCGTTTCTATAAAAATGGTATGCTTGAATTATGTCGTGTCTCCAGGTATTTGATAGGAAAGATGGGGACATTCCCGGAGGAAAGTCTGGATTGAGTTTCAGCGGTGTGAGGGGGCCCGGAGTGGAGGAAATGAGAGAGTTCGAACAGATGTCTCTGAAGGTGGATAGGGTGGCAGATATCAAAGGATGGGATTTAAGACAAGGAGGAATATTTTGCGGTGTTAGCCAAGGTAATGATTGAATGGGGATGCCGACGATCGAATTTTCCAGAGAGATCCAGTCTTTATTCTCCCTATGTAAGGACCAGTCCAGAATTCTCGTCAAGTGGCAGGCCCAATAGTATTTTTTCAGATCTGGGAGACCGATACCACCCATAAGTTTTGGTTTAGACAAAAGATCAAATGAGAGTCTTGGTCTGGATTGGTGCCAAAGAAATTTAATGCATGTGGATTTGAAGGCTTGAAAAAAGGTGGATGGTAATTTAATGGGGATTGTCTGTAGTAGGTATAGGATGCAGGGAAGGACATTCATTTTAATGATAGCTGCTCTACCAAACCACGAGAAGTGGGGTTTGGACCAGTTGCCAATGTCTTCTTTAATGGTTTTTAATACAGGGAGGAAGTTTTTGGCAAATAGGTCTTTTAAGTTTGTTGGTAGGTATATGCCCAGGTATTTTATGGACTCTTGTTGCCATTGGAAGGGAAAGTTACGTTTACATTGTGCTACTATCTTCGAGGGTAAGGAAATGTTCAGTGCATGGGACTTTGAGAAATTTATTTTAAAATTTGAAATGCTTTGAAAAAGTTTAAATTCGTGTAGTAATGTAGGGATGGATAGTAGTGGTTGGCCAAGGAAAAGAAGACTGTCATCTGCGAAGGCAGCTATTTTATATATTTTGAAGCCAATTGTGATACCATGGATATTTTGGTTGGTGTCTAATGAGCGCAAGAAGGGTTCTAGAGTGAGTATAAATAAAATAGGGGATAGGGGGCAGCCCTGTCTGGTGCCGTTACCGATTGAAAAGGCGTCTGACAGGTGTCCGTTGACCTTGACTTTCGCTGAAGGGGTGGAGTATAGAGACATGATAAAGCGTAATAATCTATCTGGAAAGCCTAAGTGTTTTAGAACATCAGCCATATAGGTCCAGTCAAGCCTGTCAAACGCCTTTTCAGCATCTAAGGACAGCATAAAGCCTTCAAGTTTGGAAGTGGACATCCAATTGTGTACATTTATTGCTTTTATCGTATTGTCGCGGGCCTCACGGCCTGGAACGAAACCTACTTGGTTTTTATTGATTAGGCTTGGGATGATAGGGAGAAGTCTGTTTGCTAGGATTTTAGCAACCAATTTGATATCAACATTCAATAAATAAATAGGTCTATAATTCGTCACTGAGGTGGGGTCCTTTCCTTCTTTGTGTATGACAGTGATATGGGCTTCTAACAATCTGTTTGGAGGGAGAGGTGGGGATGACAATGAATTAAAGGTCTTTATCATGGGGCCAGAGAGAATGTCTAGATAGGTCCTGTAATATGGGGCGGTAAAGCCGTCTGGGCCGGGACTTTTGCCAACTTTAAGTTGTTTAACTGCTATATTGAGTTCATCCTGGGATATGGGTTTTTCTAGATCTTGGGCTGTTTCAGGATTTTTTTTTTTTAATATTTATACAACAATTTTCTGCCATTTGCTAACCAGGCTTTTTCTGCCACTTTTTGTTTACAAGTTTAAATCAGTATTTTTTATTAGAAAATTACTTATAAACTCCTGCACCTTCAGAAACCCTTCCAGCGGCTCATGAGCCACTCTGACTGTTTTTTTTAAGAAAACTGTCCACCAGCTGAAAAAAACGACACCGGGGTTATGGCTGATATCTTTAGCTATAATCCTGGTAAAACACTTGCAAACCACAAGGTATATATGTGTATTGTGGTCAGCAAGTGGTTAAACTAAATGGGTTGTTTTACAAGGTGATCATTTACTGTACAATCATTTTTATTTTTTGCAACCTTTTTTAGGCAATTTGTATTTGGGGATGGGAGCCTGTCATTTTCATAAAATATGTGCTTTAAAGAAAACCTGACACGAGAGGAAAAACGCATGAGCTGCCATTAAAGACCACCTTCTGAAAATGGTAGTTTATGGTTGTTATGCTGATTCTCTGGCTATAATACTTTGAGGGTCAATGACCCAGGATGAGACAGAGTGAAGTTAGAAGTTCTGATCTGCAAACTTTTTGGTGGCATCAATGACTCAAACGAACAGAAAAGTTAAAGCAATAATTTTGATAAAGCGCATAGCGCGAAACATGTAGTCATGGCAACCATATCGCTTGTGTTCCACCCTGGTTCCTGGCGTTTCCTCGCAAGTGGCACCTATCTGGCTGAGGTCACTGTTACGGAACTACAGCAGAGTCCTTTCGTCCTCGCGCCGGCTGGTTTCCGGCTTTGTGTGCACACACTGCTCAGCGGTCCTGGGAGACTGACCTCCTCGCACTCGTGTTGCTTGCTGCCAGGTGCCCTTGTCCACTCCAGCCTAGGGGGATGTAAGCATTTTATGTACTTTGTTTTTCGGTTATCAATAACAATAAACTGTTAACCCTTTCTATACTGGATGTTCACCTGACTTGCTTATCCATTGCATCCCGGTGTGGTTCATGCGCTGCCTTCCTCATGTACTTTTGAACAGAAAAGTTAGTTTCAACACAGAGATTTTAAAAAGATACCTTTCTATGCAGGAATGCATTGATCTGGCACTAATCTGAGAACTCATAGAAAATGCCAAATATAAAAACCAAAAACATTGCAAAGCCTTTAAAATAACAGGGCCATCAAAGGGAAGAAAATCAATTTTGATGGCATAAGAAAATATGAAATCTGATCTTCAGGTGGGCAGCTAAATAAACATGAAATTCCGTACACATACTGTGTTCCTTTTGGTTTGTTAGCATGTCAAGTAGTGCCCCGTTATGCCTGAGGGCCATATTACTGTGATCAAACAAAATTACTATAAAATGGTGGAATGGTATAATTTTGTTTGAACTACTCTTCTTTGCGGGTATGGAGGTTGTCAGCAGCTGAAAGTTGGGTACAATAAGTATTATAGCAGCTCACAAGTCTTTTATTATTCCTGGTTATATTACTGTGCTGGTGCCCCACAAATGGAAAGATAACATCTTTTTTACTTCCCTTGCCAGTGACAACTGCCCTGGAAATGACTACAGAGACATTTTTGGAGTGATAGCTTTGAGCACTCTCACTCCACCAGCTCCTGCACCACTATTTTCAGCCCGTAGGCTAGGAGGGGAGTCATTGCACACATCCTGAAACCTCTCACTTCATGGTTCAAAATCAGGTCCCTAGCATACCTCCTAACTTTTTGAGAAGGGAACAAGGGACACATATTAGCAAAAGTATATAACCATAAGACACATACCCTGTCACGGCACCTTAAAGAAGAATTCTAAAAAAAAAAAAAAATGATTAGATAAACCCACAAGTGCTTTTTTTTGACCCCCACTATTCCTTTATACTGGCTTTTGAAATTTACAAATGCAGCTATTTAGAAATTGAATGAAAGGTTTAGCACTGGGAAACTCTTTTTGAAAAATAAAAAGTGCATTTTATATACAACTATATAGATCAGACCAAAATGAGGGACAACTGAGGAGGAAAGCGGGTTAGGGGGACTTTGTTCCAAATCAGTAACAGCTTTGCCCTAGAATCGATTCCGTTCCACAGCAGGACCCTAGAATAAAGGTAATGGAGTGGCAAATGGAGTCGCACATGCTAAATACTGGACCACCCCACCTATAGGACCTCTGTCTTGCAGCCACCACCACTTCCGCTCTCAAGCTGGCTGCTTCTTCTTCCCTTACCTTTACTTACCTTGTTTCCCAAAGTGTTAATCTGAAGTACTCACTCTCCATTCCCAAGAACCCACATTGCTTTTTACAAACGATCAGGTGATGATTCAAGTGACAGTTCCATTACTATTCTTCATCACATTTGCAGATGAAGTTATTTAACATCTTCAAAAATAACAGCATCAAAATATTGTTAACACTTCCTGACTAAATGCTGTGGTGTGCCTACCTTCCCTTGTAATACAGCCCTCAAGAGGATGCATAAAGTATAGTCCAAGTCTATAATCTCATGCAAGGGTCCCACTAAGTGGTAGCTCTGATGTTAATTTGGCAATCACATCTCACCTGGTCACCAACCCCCAGCTCCAAAAAACCTTGAGACCTGTTATTTAAGTGGTTAGCAACTCCACCTGGCAGCATGTTTGCTCTTTGCCTGTGTGGGTTTCCATCAGGTTCTCTGGTTTCCTTCCACACTCCAAAGATATGGTGGTAGGTTAATTGGCTCCTGTCTAAAGTGGCCCTAGTAGAACACGGGGGGGGGGACATTGGAACTTTAGATGAGACTCTTGACCAACGGAGTCTCCATCCCTATATGCCTTAAAGCAAGAGAACAAACATAAAGTTGGGACTTTATATGAGGTGTGACCAGCAAATATAAAATGTAGATGATACAAAAAATGAGAAAAAAGAAAATAAAGAGTAAGATGGTATGTTTATTAAATCTGTAGACTACTAATGAAGATCCATAGACTAATGTTAGATAAAAGCATGTAACCCAAAAACTGGGAATGAACATGAATGATATAATATAAATACAATTTTTGTCATAAAATCATACCAATGATACATGGTAGAACAATGTTATCATGATAATAAATACTGGTAAAGTACATAATAATAGGGTCAGAAAATACAGAAATTTGAATATCATAAGCTTGTAGTAATGGAATTGCCTGCATTGAACTCAACTCAACGCGCTTCGTGAAAAACATTTCACTTCACCAGGAGTAGGCATAATTCAATTATCTAAAAGAGAAATGTATACATGAGCACCAATATATCCAAGGCATGTAATCCTCAATAGCCTATCAAAGATGTAACTTACACTAGGGTATAAGCTGTTGTTGGGGTAGCGAATCATCCGGGGGTATGGCCCTAGTATGTATATATAGGAATGTGAGTTAGAGACTTTAGATTGTAAACTCCTTGAGGGCAGGGACTGATGTGAATGTACAATATATACAGCAGGTAAAATAAGTATTGAACACGTCACTATTTTTCTAGGTAAATATATTCCTAAAAGGTGCTACTGATGTGAAATGTTCACCACATGTAAGTAGTAACTCATGCAATGCATGCATAGAAAGAAACCAAAACAATTAAGTTTCAGAAATTAAGTTATGTGTAATAAAATGGAATGACACAGAGAAAAAGTATTAAACACATGAAGAAGGGAGGTGGAAAAATTCATGGAAAACCAAGACACCAACTGAAATCTATCAGTAATTAGAAAGCAGTCTTGTCCCTTGTCTGTGCAAATTAATATCAGCTGGTTCAGTCTCAACTGATGACGGGTAAAAGCAAAGAGCTCTCTCAAGACCTTTGCGGCCTTATTGTTGCAAGACATACTGATGGCATTGGTTAGAGAAGGATTTCTAAACTTCTGAATGTTCCAGTGAGCACTGTTGGGGCCATAATTTAGTGGGAGGAACATCATTTCACTATAAACCAACCACTACCAGGTGCTCTTTGCAAGAATTCTGGTAGAGGAATGAAAATAATTATCAGAATAGTTGTCCAAGAGCCGAGGACAACTTGTGGAAAGCTTTATAAAGACCTGGAATTAGCAGGTACAATTGTTTCAAAGAAAACAATAAGTAATGCACTCAACCGCCATGGCCTGTATGCATGCTCACCACACAAGACTCCATTGCTGAAGAAAAAACATGTTGAAGCTTGTTTAAAGTTTGCTGCACAACATTTGGACAAGCCTATGAAATACTAGGAGAATATAGTCTGGTCAGATGAGACCAAAATTTAACTGTTTGGATGCCATAATACATACCATGTTTGGAGGTCAAATGGCACTGCACATCATCCCAAAAACACAATAACAACAGTGAGGTTTGGAGGTGGGAACGTCATGGTGTGGGGCTGTTTTTCAGCATATCATTGAAGAAAGGATGAATATACAAATGTACCAAGACATTCTTAATAAAAATCTGCTGCCATCTACCAGGATGATGAAGATGAAATGAGGGTGGACATTTCAGCAAGATAATGATTCCAAACGCAAAGCACAGATATGAAGACTGTTTGTGAGCAAGAATTGTCCAAAATCACACCTGAGCAATGCATGCAAACTGGTTTAAGCTGTCATTACCAACAAAGGATTTTGTACGAAGTAATAAATACATTTCAGGTAGCGTGTTCAATACTTTTTCCCTGCGTCATTTTATTGCACATAACTTAATTTCTGAACATATTTGTTTTGTTTTCTTTGTATGTATGGATTGCATAGGTTGTTACCAACGTGTGGTGAAAATGTCATGTCAATATCACCTTTAGAAATATATTTGCCTAGAAAAATGGTGACGTGTTCAATACTATTTTACCCACTATATATAAAGCGTTATACAAATTGACAGCACTATAATTACCTGTAATAAATAAATGGATACTGGGGGTGGCACACCACATTTCATTTAATTTTACTCATTAGCCTCCTGCCTACAAGTTGAGAGATGGTTTAGAGGCGACATGGCTGTTTCAACCATGGAAGCCCTGTCCGCACTGCAACTGTCCAATGCCCGCCATTGCAATGCAGACAGACACAGTCCCATTCATTCCATTCACTTACCTACCAAGTGCAACCTTTTATTTTAGTTAGCTGGCACAGCTTATGTACCACCCTTTCCAGCTGCCATGTTGGGTAATGCGGGCAGTCGGGTGAACAGTGCGGTTCACAGCATAGGGTCCAGTGCATCACTGTTCACCAATTTAAGTGCAAATCAGGTCCGAATTTTTGCCTGAATTTGCACCTGAATTGGAACCAAAGAAGCACAAGATCCTTTTTAAATGCGGACCGCAGTCATCCTTGAGCTGTGTGAGCCAGCCCCATTAAGAGCTGGTCACACTCTCCTGTCATGTGAATTGGATGTGCAGAAACCTGCATCCAATTCGCATGTGTGAACTTGACCTAAAACGGCAGATTGACCACCTATTTTTAAAAACCCTCAACCACCAATGTAATATAGGACTTTATTCACATGGACAATTTTGACCACATGCCACCAAGTATTAACCTCTGCAGCAGGTATTCACATGTGTTTGAAATCACTTTAGAGTAGAACATTTATGTCCATCACATGTAATAGCTCTGGTGTGCAGTTACATGCAAACAGCCATGTCCCCTATCAGCCTGTAGTGATTTGTACTGGCTACTGGCTGCAGCTGATTGCACAGACCTGTGAAAAGGAACTCTGATTCTTGGTATCATACGGTCCAAAATGGTTGTGTGAAGCCTAAAGCCTCGTACACGCGTCAAAAATCGGCAGGGAATTTTCGTCCAACGACCGATCTGCCAATTTTAGGCTTGTTAGTATGATGCTTCTGACAACCGACTCCGACTTTTCGGCCAAAAAAAATCTGGTGCGCAGGCTATAAAATTTTTGTCCGCCGTCAAAACACGGCCAATTTTCGTGCAGTCAGTACAGATTTAGACAGGGAAAAATCTAATGAGCAAGACTGGGCATGCTCAGAGAAGAAAGAACACAAAGAAAGCAAACCAACACATGACATCACCTCTGAAGTAGTCTAGGCACATTCCAACCAACAAAACACCACTCTGGACAAAAGACGGACGATCGGTCGGCCGATAATCGTTGCATGTGTACTAGGCTTAAGGAAAACAGTTTTATCTTCCCACATGTAGCTTTCTGACTTGGTAGTGAAGTAGCAGCAGGAGATTGATGAAGTAATCCTTTTTCCTACACTGCTCTCTCCTCCTTTCAGCATGTTCCTTGTCAACACATTTGTATGCAGCACGTCTGATTGGCTCCCAGTGCTGCTGTATGGAGCTTGCAAAAGGCTGGAAACAAGTCAAAATCAGGTACTTACAGTGGTTACATTTAATGAATACAGAGCTGTAATCATTTTTGTATTTTATATCTGCCCGGGCTTCAGCTTTAATGGATAAGTGCTGATTGTCGAGAATTAAAAATCCACATTGAAAAAGAGATTGCAGACCTGGATAAATTTGCACCTTCGACATTATCCACATCCATTTCAAGTTTTAACATCATAAAATTCTGCAACAAGACAGGTCAACAGATACATCAAAAAAGTTATTTCTACAATTTTGTCTATAGACTGCTTTTGTCCAAAAACAATAACTGATTGCACATAATGTTTCGAAAATAACATTTGCCTAGTGCTTAGCCTAAATAAAAGACCCATGGGCTCTGCTATTTGTTACCCCTGATGTTACATATGCATCAGTTTACAATCTGAAAGGCCTTTCTCAGCAGACATGACTGGATATCTCTACTTCCACGCTTCAAAGAATCTCTGATTGCTACAACAAACCCAAATCAGCCAATATTTGCACATATCACGCAGTTCCACTCACCTGCACGGCCCTCTTTGGCTGCCTTTGTAAATCATTGCCTAGCAACAAGATGAAGCATCCACCCCCATGCACAAAAGCTTCACTTAGCTCATGATTCAGTCTGACAGCTGCATTGGTAACCCCTTCCGTGCAGCAGAAAGAGCGAACGGCTTGACTGTGCCTTTTAGACGGGGACAACATTGCCTAAGGTGAAACTCTAGTTTTGTTTTGAGAAATAAAATGCCTCCAAGATCACCTGTGTGCATCACAACAATTGCACTGGACCTGATTGCATATGCATAAAATTCTTTTGCAGATTCGGAAATAGATCATGCTAAAAGTCATGTCATGAGACAATACTTATTGTATTTGTCTGAGTGCCCAGGGCACTGTCACCCCTACCATGGTCCTCACATATCATGCTCTTCTTCTGCGTGGTCCCACCCAGATCACATCCGATTTCTGGGAGGTTCCTCCCAGATCGTGCTCACTTTCCAGGTGGTGCCACCCCTAATTAGGAGAAAACTGCCAACTCATCACTGTTAATGCCCTCAGGATTTAGCATCAGCACTCTGAGGCAATCTAGGTTTTAATGCTTTGAACAGTACTGTCAAACAATGATTACATATTGTGAGTACACAAGGAGGATGTCATCAGTTTTGTTCTTTACAGGGACGAGATCAAGGTAAATTTCAAACACAAGCTCAGACTGAACATTGGCTATCAAGGCGTTTGCCTAAATGATTACCTTTTAGTCTGTTTTAATGGAGGTAAGCATATATAGTAGTGATATTTCACGCTTAACACTGCTATGCTGTGTTGCAGCTTTTGGAGGACAGGAGCCACACTAGGCAAGAGGTCCAGGCCCAGGACAGGAGGTCTGACTCCACACCATCTACAGACAGATAAAGTAATGTGTGACAATGGCACTAACCTTCTGCCCCCCCCCCCATCTGTACCCGGGAAAAAAATAACACATATATCTTTTATCACATGTACTAAAACACCTATCTCTGGCAAATGTCCACTATGGTGCAGATTCATTGTAAGGTACCCTGCAATCAGAAAGATCCTTAAATCCAGTCAGAAGGGTTTTTGGTAATTTTAGATGGTCAAACACGGCCATGACTAGTCTGAAATAAATGCAGTGCCAATATCAGCTGCCTGGATGCTGCCTCTTTTGTAAAACCCTCACATGATACACATAAATGTTGGCCATTGTGAAGGGGCTGTGCCAGCAGAAGTTAGCCAATAGAGCATTTGTGCAATTATATGACTTGATTAGGCTCTGGGGAGCTGAAATTCCTTTCACTACAATGGCTTACCATTCAAGATGCATATAGCATTTCGGCACCTTTTGAAGAGGTGACCAAAATAGTGATAGACCTGGCACTGGAGGAAGTAAGCAAACCAGCATAAATATGCACTTATAGTGGTGTGAGTATCACTGTAAACATGTCCATAAATAAGTCCAAATAAAAGAAGGGAGAGAGTCCACAAAGGGTAACCCTAGCCGCCGCGTCAGAAGAAAGCAGCAGTACTTTCAAGCCTCATCTACATGGGGATTGTGTAGGTCTTTCCGCTACATGTGCAGTAAATCACTACCATCAAAATTTGGAAATGACTAATATATAACAGTATACATATTATAATTACCATCCTGCGGCTTATTTATTACTTATTTATCTTCTCTCTCTGGGCATGGGGCTGGGATTATGTGGAGGGAGAACTTTCTCTCGGGTGCGTGGGGGGAAGAGTCTTTGCCCCAGGTAAAATAATGTCTAGCGTCTCCACTGTCTGGAAATGTCTTAGTTAGACATGGTTAAGTCAGTCCCTACCTTCCTAGAGTGTATGTCTTGAATAGTTTACCAACAGAAAGATCTCCCTGCCATAGTTCCCAACTTCGTTCCTGTCCACCGAATGGAGTGGTTGTATGCTTTTCATCTTCTGCCCTTTACCACAATATAAGATAAATAAAAAAAAAAGAAGGAGAAGGGGTCCCTAAAGTTGTAGGAGCAGGTGTGCAGACCAACAGCATAGAGCCCCTGAGAGACATATATGAAATATCAATTCTGGAGGTACTGACCCTTTAAACTTCTAAAGCTACATAAGAAAAGCATGCAACTCTTGTATGCTACAGTAAGTCTGCATTCACTCATTCACTTTCAATCTGAATTCTATTTACAACGTTATTTCTTTTACTCTGACTTAACAGGCCTTAAAGCAGTAATAAACCCAAAACCAAAAATGCAATGTATTGCAGCTTACCAATCATTACCATTTCAGCTCTGGAAGATTTTTTCCAATTCATGACCAGGCTTTTTTTTTGCTATTCGACACTGCGCTACTTTAACTGGTAATTGTGAGGTTCATGCAACACTGTACAAAACAAAATGTATGTAATTTTTGTTAGACAAATAGAGCTGTCTTTTGCTGGTGTTTGATCACCACTTTTTTTTTTTTCAATATAAACGAAAAAAGAACGTCAATTTGAAAATATATATATATATATATTTTTTTTTTTTACTTTCTGCTGTTAAACATATCCGATAAAATTTATTATGAAGAAAAATCTATTTTCTTCATGTATTTTGCTACATGTCTCAATAAGTGTATATTGATTGGTTTGCGTAAAAGTTATAGCGGCTACAAACTAATGTGCTTATATTGGAATTTCTATTGTTTTATTTATTTTTTTTATACTACTAATGGCAGCAATCAACAAATTATAATGGGACTGCGATAGTGCGGCAGGAAATCTAACACTAACTGATGCTGGGGGGAACTGACTGACTGCCACTGACATCACCAGGGACATTAGTACAGTGATCAGTGATAATACTATACACAGTCACTGCACTAATGACACTGGCTGGGAAGGGGTGATAATTTTCATTTCCATTAACCGGTTGCCGACCGCCGCACGACTATATACTGCGGCGGTCAGCCCCGGCCAGGCAGAGTGACGTATGGATACGTCACTCGCCTGTCACTGACTTGCTAACCAATCCCGCCGCGGCTCGTTCACTGACAAGTCAGTGCATGTGACCGGCAGACTCGATGTCCGCCGCTCACACTACGATCACTCCGGTGAAGGGAGAAAGGCGGAGCGGCTTATGTAAACAAGCCGCCCGTCATTCTCCCTGGTGTAAAAATGAAGATCAGACGGTTCTACTATGTAGAACCGTTGATCTTTGTTTTTACACCAATAGCAATGTCCCTGCACAGTTAGAATCACGCCCCTAGGACACACTTAACCCCTCCCTGTCCAATAAAGTTAACCCCTTCCCTGCCTGTGTAATTTTTGCAGTAACAGTGCATATGTATAGCACTGATTACTGCAGTAATGTCACTGGTACCCCCAAAAGTGTCAAAAATGTCAGTCAAGGGTCCGATCTGTCCGCCGCAATGTCGCAGTACCGAAAAAAAAAATTGCAGATCGCCGCCATTACGCGTTAAAAAAAACCCACCAAAAATGACAAAAATCTTTCCCTTTGTTAGTAAACGCAATAACTTTTGCGCAAACCAATCAAAATACGCTTTTTTTTACCAAACATATGTGGCATAAAACAAATTGGCCGAAAATGTTAAAAAATTTAGATTTTTACATTTTTTTGGGGGAATTTCATATAAAAAAATGTGAAAAATTTTGTTATTTTTGCAAAAGTGACGCTCTTTTTTTGTTTATAGCGCATGATCAAAAAATTGCACAGGTGATCAAATACCACCAAAAGAAAGCTCTGTTTGTGGGAAAAAAAGGACGTCAAATTCGTTTAGGTACAGCGTCGCACGACCGCGCAATTGTCCGTTAAAGTCATGCAGTAAAAAAAAAAATCGCAAAAAACCCCCTGATCTTTTAGCAGCCAAATCCTCCGGGGCTTAAGTGGTTAAACAATGTGGCATCCTTTCGTTCCTAACACATTACCCAGTCCATATCAGTATAGATATCTAACATTATATTTTTCTCCATTGAGATTTGATGTGTTTTCAAAGTGTTCCTTTGATTTATTTTGAGCGGTGTATATTGGGTGTAACAGCCAACACATTTTGGGGGTTTCACATCACCCTCTTCATTAGGGATGCAACATAACATAGAAATATAAAATCAAGAATATCAAGGTCCCATTCATGTATATTTATACATGTCTACACATCACACATATTCACTTGTGCACTTAAAAAAAATATTACTGGAGCTAAACATACACATGTCTGAAATAACATTTAAAAAATTAATTTACTAAAAAAAAAATCACAACAAAACCATTTTTGATCATGATGTATATAAAAATAGTAAATATAAGCACACACACAATCACTAAGCGCCGGTTCACACTGGCGCGACGCTACTTTCAGGGGCGACCTCCGAGATCGCGGTGCGAGCAGCGCGCCGCGACCTCGGAGCGGCCGCCACAGACTTCATAACATTGAAGTCTATGGCGGTCGCCTCCTGGTCGCCCCAAAGAAGCTCCGGACCCTTTTTCTAGGTCGGAGCGACTTGTGTCGCTCCGATTAGAACGGGTCCGTAGCTTCCCTATGGGAGGCGACCTGCGGCGACCTGTGAGGCGACCAGGTCGCCTCACAGGTCGCCCTAGTGTGAACCGGGGCTTAGGAGAATCTGTGGGCATAAATACATGTATTTACAGGAGTTATATAATAGGCATTGTTAAAAAGGAGCCATCGATGTTTAAAAAAATATTTAGAATTAATATATGTTTATATACTACTTTTGATTGTAAAAAAGGAGCACGCCTAGATTACGCCAACCATAATTATCTACAGGCAATAATAGTCAGGATAAAAACTGACATTTTAACCACTTAGCACTGACAAAACCCAAATATGCGGCCTTGGCTTGAGGGGGTTGTACCGGGGAGATACCTGCAGCTAGAGGCATCACCCCAGTACTGTTGTTTAGAGCCGACAATCAGCTTTCTTGTAATGACAATTGATGCGGCTGAGTAGCCGCTGGGCTGTAATTACAAGGAGCAGGAGCCCCCCCCCCCCCCCTCAACTGCCTTCTACGGCTTACCTGGGTCTCCCATTCCACCGGGAGACCTAAGCGACCAGCTGACACGTCCGCTGACTGGCCGAAGACCCGAACAAAGCTGAATTCAGCTCTGACCGGGCCTCCGATGTATAAACCCAGAAGCGATGTCATAACATCACTTTCAGGTACTGAAGCCTTCACCACTTCAGCCCCGGAAAGGTTTTACCCCCTTAATGACCAGGACATTTTTTTGCGATTCGGCACTACGTTATTTAACGGAAAATTGCACGGTCGTGCAACACTGTACCCAAATACAATTGATGTTCTTTTTTCCCCCACAAATAGAGATTTCTTTTGGTGGTATTGGGTCACCTCTGAGGTTTTTAGATTTTGCGCTATAAACAAAAAAAGAGCGAAATTTTGAAAAAAAAACGCCATCTTTTTTACTTTCTGCTATAAAACATTCCCAATAAAAAAAAATGTAAAAAATCTAATTTTTTTATCAGTTTAGGCCAATTTGTATTCTGCTACATATTTTTGGTAAAAAGCATCCCAAAAAGCGTATTTTAATTGGTTTGCGCAAAAGTTACAGCGCTTGTAAACTACGGGATAGAATTTTGGACTTTTTATTTATTTATTGTTTTTAGTAATTAGTAATGGCGGTGATGTGTGATTTTTAGTGGGACTTCGACACTGCGACGGACAGATCGGACCCCTAACTGACATTTTTGACACTTATTGGGGACCAGTGACACTAATACAGTAATCAGTGCTAAATAATATGCACTGTTACTGTATAAATGACATTGGCAGGGAAGGCGTTAATGCTGGGGGTGATTAAAGGGATTAAATGTATGCCTGTATGCTTACTGGCTGTGTGGTGGGGGTTCTGTGACAGGAACAGACAGATCACAGTTTTAGCTTAGCTGAAACTGCTGATCTGTCCCTGCCTGTCTGACAGAAGATCCGCCTGCTTTGTTTACATAAGCAGGCGGGTCTTCTCTCGGACGATCGCGGTAGGGCAGCGGCAATTGCTGCCGCTCCTTCCGCTGCCTGCCTCCAGCAGCGTGCGCGTGCCGCTGAGTCCACATGCAGCTGAGCCACCCTGCTGCAGTAAAAAAGGGGTCGGCAAGTGGTTAAAGGTACCAGATTTAAAAAAAAAAAAAAAAAAAAAAATTACAGTATTCAAAACAGCCAAACATGGCATTTTGAATGCTTTTAAGTGCAAAGGAGAGATTTACGGTCTTTTAGACCCCAGATCCCTCCATAAAGAGCACCTGTCACAAGGGATGTTTACATTGCTTGTGACAGCAATAAAAGTGATCAAAAAATGTTTTTTAAATTAAGGGCCCTTTCACACACGGGGTCCGCCGATCCCCCACTGAGCAGGAGGATGACAGCTGTGTCTCCGGGCTGTGTGAAGAGACACAGCTGTCAGGTCCCCATGCATCTCTAGGGGGGAATCGGATGGGAACGGACCGTCTGTCCACTCTCATCTGATCCCATCCGATCCCATCTGATCCGCTGGACGGATGGAAAATAGGGTTTCCATCCGTCCAGATTCGACGGATCGGATCGGATGTCAGCGGACATGTCTCCGCTGACATCTGATGCCCCATAGAGATGCATGGGGTGACCGTTCAGATCCGCCCAAAAAAATGGCAGGCGGATCTGAACGGTCCACCTGTGTGAAAGGGGCCTAATAGTGTAAAATTAAAAAAAAGAAAATAATAATTAAGAAAAAAAAAAAATTAAAGTGCCCTGCCCCTCCGTGCTCGCGCATAGAAGGGAACACATATGCAAGTCGCGCCCGCATATGTAAACGGTGTTCAAACCACACATATGAGGTATGACCGTTACAGTGAGAGCAATAGTTCTAGCACAAGACCTCCTCTGTAACACTAAACAGGTAAACCGGTTAACATTTTGTAAAGCGTCGCCTATAGGGGGTTTTAAGTACTGAAGTTTGTCGTCATTCCACGAGTGTGCACAATTTTAAAGCATGACATGTTAGGTATCTATTTACTCGATGTAACATCATCTTTCACAATATACAAAAAAGTGGGCTAACTATTTTGTTTTTTTAACTTATGAAAGTGTATTTCTTCTCAAACAAAATTGCATTTGAAAGACCGCTGTGCAAATACTGTGTGACATAAAATATTGCAACAATTGCCATTTTATTCTCTAGGGTCTCTGCTAAAAAATATACAAAATGTATATATATGTATATATAATATATATCATGTTTGGGGGTTCTAAGTAATTTTCTAGCAAAAAATACATATTTGATCTTGTAAGCAACATGTGTCAGAAACAGGCTTAGGCTCCAAGGGGTTGTAAATACTGCAAAGTAAAAAACAATGGAACACTGGTGCTGAGATATGTAATACACTGCTAATATAAATTGCAATAATAAAAAAAATAATAATATATATATACACAGTGTATATATATATATATATATATATATATATATATATATATATATATATATATTATATATATATATATATATATATATATATATATATATATATATATATATATATACACACACATACATACATACATACATATACATATGTTTATGTTCTGGAAATATGACATCTGGTAATATGGACTCAGTTTGTGACTTAAACTTCTAAAAACTATTGATAGAAAATAATAATTATCCTAAAGTGGACAAAATATTTTTGCTAGGGTTCTCCCATTGGCTAGAAGTCCCGCCATATGCCAGGATAGAAATGATAACCACCCACATCAGATAGACTATGTTCTCTGTGTCATTTTTACATGTAAAACAAATACGTTTGATGGGAGCACACCTCCGGCAGTAAGAAATAATGCTATGACATCCCTACATGGTGGCAAATTGGCAGGTAACAAATGATTTCACAAATTCTTTAGCATAATCTTTAATTTAGGTACTGCCATAACTCCATATGGCTGATTTTAGGATTTCCCAGTCTTTTTATTCCACAGTATCTACATCATGGGAAGTTTAAGAGGTCATTAATTAAAAATGTAGTGAAAGGGTGATAAAATGAAGAGCCTTAACATTTCATTCTGTTACCAATTGACACCTTGGGGGCCCCCAGCTCAACGAAGGTCGACCTTAAACCGCATGCTCCAGGCTTCCTGTGCTCTGAGCCAATACTCAGACAGGGCAGGCTCAGCCAAGCGTGAAAAGCGCAGTGATTCAACATGAAGTCAATTAGACCTCGGACAATAATGGTTTGTGTGAGAGAAAGAGGCCAGCAGCTGACTTGAATACTAAAATTAAGGTGCTTGCTGGCCGTGGGAAAGGAAGAGGCGAAGTGCAGTAAGGCTATTAGAAATGGCACAGATTCTATCTGACTGATAATGTACTTGCCAATTGTCCTCTAGGGGGAGCATGTGAACTTAAAGGGAAAGTGTAGTGTATTTTCAATGAGTACATATTTTTGAGTTGCAACATTTTTGTTAAAGTAAATATTCCTTGCATCCAGAGGCGTAACTAGAACCTTCAGGGCCCCAGTGCAAGAAACCATGAAGAGCTCCCGGAGCCCTGGCCGGGGCCTTCCCTTCAAGTCTGGGGCTCTTCCCACTGATCCTTGGCCCCCCCAGCAGTGGGACCCTTTCACAAGTTCTGCAGTGGGCCCCCTTCCTGCCATCTTGGGGCCTCCCCAATGTCAGGGCCCAGTTGCAAGTGTGATCTTTGCGATCCTGCAAGTTCACTCACTGGTGTCAGTAGTTTTTATTTTTTGGTATTTAACCACTTACCGCATACTAACGTAGGTCTACGTCGGTAAACTTTGCGGTAATGTACCGGGATGATGCCTCTAGCTAGAGGCACCATCCCGGTACCGTGGTTTAGAGCCGACGGTTGGCTTTCCGTCGGTACCGACCGATGCGGCTCGGGAGCCGCTCGATCGGTACCCGGGGGGGCGGGAGGGGACGTACCCCCCCCTCCCGCCGCCTTCCGTGGCTTTGCCCGGGGCTCCCGTTCCACCGGGAGCCCCGAGCACCCAGCCGGCACGTCCGCCGGCTGGATGGAGTCCCGATGAATGCCGGAAACGGCATCGATCGGGTCTCCGATGACGTAACCCGGAGGCGGCGTCCATGACGTCACTTCCGGGTTACTGTGCTGCAAAAGGCGGCAAATTTGAAAAACGGCTGTATGCAAAAATGCCGTTTTCTGCGTTTTGCATACAGGGAAGTGTAGTGGAGGGGTCTAGGGTCTTTTAGACCCTCGATCCCTCCATAAAGTGTACCTGTCACTACATATTGGTGTCACAAGGGATGTTTACATTGCTTGTGACAGCAATAAAAGTGATCAGATTTTTTTTTTTAAACTTTAATAAAGTTAAAAAAATAAATAAAATAAATGGGAAAAAAAAAAAAAAAAATTTAGCCGCCCCCGTCACCGTTAGCTCGCGCACAAAAAAAAACGTATACGGAAGTCGAGCCGCAAATGAAATCGCTGTTCAAACCACACATGTGAGGTATCGCCGCGATCGCCAGAGCGTGAGCAATAATTTAAAAAAAAGAGCTACACTCTAACTCAAAACTGGTAACCGTTAAATAAATTTAAAGCGTCGCAGATTGAGATCTCTATTGACCGTAGTTTGTCGCGATCCCAC
This sequence comes from Pelophylax lessonae, assembly GCF_965119305.1. Classification (NCBI taxonomy): domain Eukaryota; kingdom Metazoa; phylum Chordata; class Amphibia; order Anura; family Ranidae; genus Pelophylax; species Pelophylax lessonae. Next base: position 459,143,868 of record NC_138771.1, on the reverse strand, counting down.
GGGGGGGCGCAATTTTAAACCGTAACATGTTGGGTATCTATTTACTCGGCGTGACATGTTCTTTCACAATATACAAAAAAAATGGGCTAACTTTACTGTTTAGTATTTTTTAAAATTAGTGAAATGTGATTTTTCAAAAATTTTCCAAAAAAAATGGCGCTTTAAAGACCGCTGCGCAAATACCGCGTGATAAAAAATATTACAATGACCGACATTTTATTCTCCAGAGTCTTTGCTAAAAAAATATACATAATGTTTGGGGGTTCTAAGTAGTTTTCTAGGAAAAAATACTGATTTAAACTTGTAAACAAAAAGTGTCCGAAATAGGGCTGGGGCTTAAGTGGTTAATTGTATTATTTTTTATCATTTTATTTTATTTTTTTACAATGTCACTGACTATGACTCTGTCCATTCAGAAAAGGAAGGAGCTGGTAAATTACATAATTACCATCTCCTTCCTGGTTCTCTATTGTGACACACAACCTGCAGCAGCCAGCAGGAGAGGGAAAGGAGCACACCAGGGTCCAGAGACAGCAAAACACAAGTGAACTGGATAGGGGGAGTGGGGGGGGGGGGGTTGTGCAGCATACAGAGGAACCAATCTCCTCCATTTTCTTCCTGCAGCTACAGGAGGAAAAAGGAGGACAGTGATTTTTCTACATGCTGACCCGCTGCCTCTCCTATCCAGGTGTACAGGGGAGCCTCACAGGCCCCTTGGGGCATGGGGCCCCCGTTGCAATTGCAACCCCTGTAGTTGCGCCCCTACTTGCACCTATCAGGCAAAGACTAATGTCCATATATATGGAACACTTTTTAGATTAAAGGGGTTTTAATAAACACTAACGTTTTTATCAAGTCAATGCATTATCTGCATTAAGGTAAAAGAAAACATGCGCTGTCTGTTCCCTCCCACCCCCTCCCTTAAACTTACCCAAATCCTTTTTCAATCAAGCGCTGAACCTGAGTCTTCTCTCTCCTTTTCTGGTCTCATGGTCTTTGCTGATAGCAGCTGGAGCTATTGGTTTCTGTTGCTGTCAATCAAATCCAGTGAGGAGCCAGCTCAGGAGCAAGCTTGCACATTTGCCCCTCATAGCACGTGGCTTTTTATGGGGGCCGACAAAGAACAGGAGGAGCCCAGAGCGCTGGTGGGGGACCTCAGAAGAGGATTTTCGGGCTCCTCTGTGCAATACTATTGCACAAAGCAGGTAAGTATATCATATTTATTTATTTTAATGTGATAAAAAAATTCTTTAAATTCACTTTAGCCAGACACAGCAGAAGTCGGGCCAGGCGAGGAGACGCGTTGATCACCGCCGCTCTTCCCCGATCGTCGGGAAAAAGTGAGGAAATCCGCCCTCTTGTGTAAACAAAGCGGGCGGATATCCTCTGTGATAGGCAGGGACAGATCACAGGATTTAGCATAGCTGAACCTGCGATCTGTGTCTGGGTCACACAACCCCCCCCCCACATACGTCAGTAAGCATGAGGCACACATTTAACCCCTTGATCACCAACAGTGTTAACCCCTTCCCTGCCAGTGTCATTATTACAGTAACAGTGCATATTTATAGCACAGATTACTGTAGTAATGTCACTGGTCCCCCAAAAAGTAATGTCAGTTAGGGGTCCGATCTGTCCGCCGCAATATCGCAGTCCCGCAAAAAAAAAATCGCAGATCGCCGCCATTACTAGTAAAAAAAAGAATAAACAATAAAAATGACAAACCTTTACCGTAGTTAGTAAACGCGATAACATTTGCGCAAACCAATCAAAATACGCTTATTGTGATTTTTTTTTAATTGGCCTAAAATGTTAAAAAATTTTGATTTGTAAATTTTTTGGGGGGAATGTTATATATCAGAATGTGAAAAATATTGTTTTTTTTTTTTTCAAAATTCTTGCTCTTTTTTCAAAAAATTCAAAATCGCACAGGGGATCAAATACCACCAAAAGAAAGCTCTATTTGTGGGGAAAAAAAAGGACATCAATTTAATTTGGGTACAGTGTTGCACGACCGCGCAATTGTCAGTTATGGTAACGCAGTGCCGAATCGCAAAATATGGCCTGGTCAGGAATGGGGGAAAATCTTCTGGTCTTAGGCTGGCCATACACTATACAATTTTCTTGTTCAACTTTCCTTTAGATTTACCAAAACCATGTAATATAGGGTCAAACCTAAACACTTTCAATTTGTATGCAGTCAGGCAGGCCCTTGCACTACATAAGTTAAGGTAAATCTAAAGGAAATTGAATAAGAAAATTGTATAGTGTATGGCCAGCCTTAAAGTGGTTAAAAATATGCTCATTGAGAATTTTTTTTGTCAAAGACATGTAGCTAAATACATTTTGGCCTAAATATATGACAAAAATTTAATATATTGGATATTTTTTAACAGTCAAAGTAGAAAATGTCAATTTTTTCGCAAAATTTTTGCTCTTTTTTTATTAATATCGCAAAAAATGAAAAGCGCAGAGGTGATCAAATACCACCAAAAGAAAGCTCTGTTTGTGGGAAAAAAAGGACGTAAATTTTGTGTGGGTACAGCGTTGCATGACCGCGCAATTGTCAGTTAAAGTCACGCAGTGCCGAGTTGAAAAAAGTGGCCTGGACGCTAGGCAGGAAAATTCTCCGGTCTTAAAGTGGTAAAGGGTCACATTACTTTTTATCCTTTCAGTGCTTTTCTAGCTGCCACACCCCTAAAACCCAAAAGAAACTACCTGTCTTTTGCAAAGAGGTTAACATGTAAGGGATTCCAGAGCCATAAACTAGTATTATTTATTTCTAGAGACTTTTTCATTTACTTACTTGCCCCATAATCTAATCCAGCAAGTTTCCAAGAGCTTTTCAAAACATTTTGCACAATATTGCATCATTTGCTGCTCTTTGGTACACACTTTATAGAGCCTGGTTGCAAATCCTATTGTATATACAGTTTGGAAATTCTGATTTTCTGAGGCTCACAAGTTTTTAAAAAGTTCAGCTAAACCACAACTGAACAACTTTTTAGAAATACAACCTCTGCAGGTGTGGCTGGGATCACAGGTGTTTGTGATCACACAGACAAAGAGATTGAATCTCCCAGTAATGATGTAGACCACAGGACTTCAAACTACAGCCCTCCAGCTGTTGCAGAACTACAAGTCCTATGAGGCATTGCAAAACTCTGGCATTCACAGACATGACTAGACATGATGGGAATTGTAGTTCCTGAACAACGGGAGGGCCATAGTTTGAAGTCCCATGGTCTACATCATTACTGGGGGATTCAATCTATTTGTCTGGGTGATCACAAACACCTGTGATCCCAGTCACATCTGTATGCCAATTCTTGGTAGTGTGCAGCTTTAATCAGCCATGAGAAAGAGGCATAATGCCTAGTATAAACGATGAGAAAATCGGGAAAAAAAATACCGCTTTTGAATAGATTGTACGATAACCTGAAGGTTAGTACGTAGCTTTCAAGAGTGATCATGACAGTCCATGCAAAATTATGCGAAGGCTGAAATACGAAAGATTTTCTCGTATGATACCAGAACGAACAATTTTCATTTAATCGGTATAGTATTCATACGAAAAAAATTGGAAGACCAAGACCATGCATGCTTTGAAATGAAAGAATAATTACACTACAATACATTACTTAATTTCTGAAGTTGTATTCTGTTGCATGAGACTTTTTGTAACTTTAGTAACCTATTGGTTTTCAATAGGAGACTGGCATGCAAAAATAAAAAAAAAACAGACAATCATTCATTCGATATTCTCTTTTGTATGAGGCTTAAGGCTGCTTTCATACTGCCATGCTGCGACTTGCCCGCAGTACAGGTGCAATGCAATATACCCCTGGTTTTCATGGGGGTTATCCATGGTTTCCCATAGACTCTATTATGTCCTGCAGTTTACAAGACTTTTGGCACACTTTCAGAAAATGTGCAATAAACGTGGGACATGATAGATGGGAAACCGCAGGTAACCCACAAGAAAACTGCAGGTACACTGTGCTTCACCTGTGCTGTGGCCAAATCACAGTGTGGCAGTGTATAACTGGCCAAATTGTTTCTCCACCTGATGCTTATGCTCACCTTCCCTGCAGTCCCTTACTACTCGTTCAGCTACCAGAAAAATATCCAGTACTTCAAAGTATGAAAAAATGTGATTCACTCTCCTTCTTTCGATGTAACAGTACCGGCTCTTGGTATTTAGCCATTTAGACATGCGCTGTCACATGAGGGTGGAGAGAGACAAGTCATACAAGTGTAAATGGAGTCTAAAGCTGGATACACACTATCCAACTTTTGTGGTTAGATTTCCTTCAGATTTACCTTTTCTATGTAGTGCAAAGGCCTGCCAGATTGCATACAAATTGAAAGTGTTTAGGTTTGACCTCACATTATATGGTTTTGGTAAGTCTAAAGGAAAAAGTCTTCAGAAAATCCTATAGTGTGTATGGCCCATTAGTTTTAGATTGCCCGCTGCACTACCACAGTCCCATTAAAAGTCACTGATCCCCACCATTACTAGTATGAAAAAAAAAATAAAAAAAAATTCCAGTATCTATACCATTGTTTGTAGGCACTATAACTTTCACACAAACCAATAACCAATTTACCAGTACATGTAGCAGAATACATTTTGGCCAAAACTTATAAAGAAATTTTATTTTTTACATTTTTTTTATTGGATATGTTTTATAGCAAAAATATTGGAGGGTTTTTTTTTTTTAAATGTGGGTCTTTTTTTATCGCAAAAAATAAAAAGCTCAGTGGTGACCAAATATTACCAAAAGAAAGCTCTATTTGTGTGAAAGAAAATTATATAAATTTGTTTGGGTATAGCATTGCATGACCAGGTAATTACCAGTTAAAGTAGCGCATTATTAAATAGCAAAAAATGGCCTGATCGTCCAGAGCTCAAGTGGTTAAAGGAACCTTCTAGGACTGAAATATGGCAGAAGCCATCGATGACTTATTTTTCAAGTGGAAAACTCAAGGGCTGTCATCCTTATCCTTTCTTCTTTACTCAGTGAACAAATGCATATCACATCTCCCATCACTACACGGGCTCCACACTGGTTCCTCACCAGCGATATACTAAATAGTACAAGAAGGATCACCATGGCAGCCAAGGGACATTCACTTCCAGAACAATTAATCAGTGTCTGTTTAAATATTTCTTTTCTGACAGGTACCTTTTTAAATTTAGCTTTCTTATTTTTTATATTGCCATGTATAATTTAGACAGGGTGATCTTATCCCCTAATCACCTCTTCCCACGAGTGAATGAATTGAGGTCAATTAGTCTCTTCAGAACCAAGGTCCCCTGTGTCCATAATTAATTCAGTTGGCCTTCTCCGTACTCTTTTAAGTAAGACATTCTTTTTTCTATCTGGTACACAAAACTGAACTGAATATTTAAGATGATTCCATATTAATTCAGAAGGGCAAAACTGAAGTACAGTATATCTAAACCTAAAAACAGAAATGTAATGGTATGGCTTACCAGTACTTTTAGTGGTGGTGGCTGCATTTGGTTTCCTTAATTTTCAGGCTAAATACATTTAATGCAAGTACAGTTAGTCATGCGTTCCTTGCAACGTTGTGTGCACTGAGATGAAATCTCAGACTAGGACAACTGCCTACCCAGCTATCTTCTGTGAACTACAAAGCAACTCTCTTCTATGTAATAGAGATGAGGTAAGGAGAAGGTGTTTGTATTCCAAATTCAGGAAATCAGCCCAGGGTGGCAACTCTGCTCCTCCATAGATTAAATAAGTGCTGTCATGCTAGGACAGGAAGTGTGTTTCTGACAGGATTACCAAGTGGAAATAAAAAAGACTAAAAACAAATCAATCTAAGGACTGGTAAGCTGAAATACTGTATATTGCAATCTTATTTTGTGGGTTAAATACTCTTTAACCACTTCCTTACTGGGCCATAGTAATATGACGCCGGCAGAAGGTGTCCCTCGATCTGGCGTCATATGAGGTCCGCCCAGATCAGCTGTTTTTCCAGCCCCCCTGGGGGTGCGCAGCGCGGCGATTGGGGATGCGGCGTGTCCATCGGGACACAGCCCATCCCTGATCGGTGTAAAGAGCCAATAAAAAAATTGCTCTTTACCATGTGACCAACTGTGTCCAATCACAGCCAGCCACATGCACTTCCCTCGTGCACGCCGCTCGCGTCGGTCGGGGATGGAGAGTGTCACTCTGACACAGTCCATCCCTGATAATGGTAAAGAGCCAATGAAATTGGCTCTTTACCACGTGACTGGCTGTGTCCAATCACAGCCGGTCACAGAATGTCAACAGAGAACACGGTAACTAGCTGTCAACGTGTTCTCCTCACACACTGATCCTGTGTGAGGAGGAGATTGCGGTAACAGCTAGTTATCGATTACAGTGCACCCCAAAACACACTGATTGCCATCCCCAATAAAGAGTATCTGTCACTAGCCCATCAAAGTACCCGAGTACCTGTCACCAGCCCATCAAAGTACCCGAGTACCTGTCACCAGCCCATCAGATGACAGGTACGCGTGTACTCTTATGGTCTGGTGACAGGTATTCGGGTACTCTAATGACAGGTACTCGGGTACTCTGATGACAGGTACCTGGAGACTCTGATAACAGGTACTCGGGTACTCTGATGGGCTGGTGACAGGTATTCGGGTACTCTGATGACAGGTACTCGGGTACTCTGATGGGCTGATGACAGGTATTTGGGTACTCTGATGACAGGTACTCGGGTACTCTGATGGGCTGATGACAGGTACTCGGGTACTCTAATGACAGGTACTCGGGTACTCTAATGACAGGTACTCGGGTACTCTAATGACAGGTACTTGGGTAATTTGAGTACCTGTCATTAGAGTACTCGAGTACCTGCCATCAGAGTACTCGTGATCAGAGTACTCGAGTACCTGTCACCAGCCCATCAGAGTACCCGAGTAACTCTTTGTATCCCATCAGAGAACCCAAGTACCTGTTTCCAGCCCAGAGTACCCGAATACATCTCTGCAGCCCAACAGAGTACCCAAGTACCTCTCTGCAGCCCATCAGAGTTACCGAGAACATGTCATCAGTGTACCCAAGTACCTGTCACCAGCCCATCAGAGTACCCGTGTACCTGTCATCAGAGTACCTGAGTATCTGTCTCCAGCCCTTCAGAGTACCTATCTGCAGCCCCTCGGAATACCTGAGTACCTGTCTCCAGCCCATCAGGGTATTTGACTACCTATCTGCCGCCCAATAGAGTACCTGAGAACCTGTCTTCTGCCCATAAAAGTATCCGAGTACCTGTCTCCAGTCCATCAGAGTAATCAAATACCTCTCTGCAGCACATCATAGTACCCGAGTACCTCTCTGTAGCCCGTCAGAGTACCCGAGTACCTGTCTCCAGCCCAGAGTACCCAAGGACCTATCTCCAGCCCAGAGTACCCGAGTACCTGTCTCCAGCCCAGAGTACTCGAGTACCTGTCATGGTGGTATATCCCTATCCGGGGAGGGTGGAGAATCATTGAGGAGCTGACACAGCGACCCCTGCTGATCTTTTTGACAGACAGTGTCTATTCTATTATCCTGTACACAAATCCGTATACTGGCTGGACTGAAATAGTTTTTTCAAACACACTTCAGACGCCCACTCTTATATGGACAGTATTGATATCTTTGTCTAATTACCTCTGATTTGCTCCCGGCCGTTGTACTCCACCCTCCTCGTTATTTCCACACCTTGGCTTTGTGCTTGATACTATACCTACGTTTTCATACAGAGCATTTTACTACTAGCTCCAGAAGAAGCTATCTAAGCGAAACATGTCGAGCAATTTTGCTCTATGAATTTTCTGTACATCCGTCATTACGCCGATCGATCTCGTTGGACGTAGGAGGAGTTTTCATTCTACTCTGAGTGTCCTATGAGGATGCAGGACCCCTGACCCTCTGTCCCGACAGTGATGATTGGCCCTGTGACGAACACATGCATCCTTCCAAGAAGAATAAAAAAAAAAAAAATTCTAGCAAAACAAACCAAAGTGAGCATGTGCAGAATGACTCCAAAGGATCTGTTTTATCAGGATATGGGTTGAGGACTGTGAAAGAAGGGGAGGATCAGCCTTTTTACACAATCCATAGGATTAACCCCTTGGGTTCTACAGTGAGTATAACAAGCATGCTTTACTGCATATACAGACTGATTTTACTGTTGTGAGTTTAGTAACAATTTAAGATATTATACTTTTACAGTCAGAAGACATAAACGACTATTGTGTGTTGGTATTGAGTCTATGGTTTACTCACATGCTTATTCTGATACAATTTTACCTTCCTCATTAGTAGGTTGTCGGGGAAAGTTTTCATTAAACCAGATCATGATATAGCTAGAAGTAGTTCGCAGTGGCGGCCGGTGCTCCATGGGCCGGGGGGCGGCAGACGGACTGCACCATACACCCCTCCCCCCCGGACCACACCAGGCCGCACACAGTGCACACAGCATTACAGTACAGGACCCAGAGCATAGCATGACATGACAGTACAGTACAGGACCCCCCCCCCGACTCACTCACCCATCTACAGCGGCAGCTTCTTCACTGTCTTTCAGCCATTCGGAAAACAGGTCTCAGAACCCACTTCCTGATTGGCCAGGAGTAGGATCCGTCTGACAATAGCGAATTTTCATTCGCTATTGACATACAACTGGGCGCAGTGCTCTTTTTGCGCCCCGCATGTATATTAGGGGGCCAGACGCATGGATGCGGGGGCGACGCCCCTGCGCCCCATATGCACCAGCCGCCACTGGTAGTTTGGTTCATTTAGCTGGACCTTTGAGATTGCCAGCAATACACTGAGACAAAAGCTTTTTCACCCAAACGACCCGATACCAAAACTTTTACTTATATCATGTTCTTTGACGATCAAGAGCTACCTGGAATCATTCCACGACTATTGGATTAAGGTGTCTGTTCAGTATCCAGTGTTCACCTAACTACTGATAGTTTAACAGTAGGTTGTAAGTATGATAAAAAAAGGCAGGCTATACATCATGCAATTTTCTTTCCATCAACAAAAAGTTGAAGGAAAGAAAATTGCTTGATCCCCCTATCAACACAGTCAGCTATTGTGAGCCCTAGGAGCCTTCCCCACCGGAAGAATACAATGATCACTGCTGGCAGCTACATGGATCGACTTCAGTACAACCAGCCTGTCCATAGACGGATCAAAATTATGGCCGTCTTAACTACATTTCTGTTGCCAGGTATTACATTTCTATCTCATCTGGTCAAGTTGGAGATGACTTTAATTGGATATTTAACACTGAAAAGTATTTGTCATCTGCAAACAAAGAAGTACTTGTAATCTCCAAATAGTCATGAAACAAGAGGCAAATAATAGTTCTTATTATTGTACAACATTCTCAGTAGTGGAAACCAATAATTTCCAGTATAATGACTCAGATGCATGGAGTAACATGACACAATAATAAACATTGCCCATAATACAGTTCTGGCAGTATTCTAACTATAGATCAGTTGTGGCTTGCATGAGTTGTCTTTGATCTTCTTTTGTCAGGGGATTGTGCAATGCCCTTAAAATGGATCTCACTTTCGGAAAACAAAAGTTGCTACTAGGCAAAAAGGGCACAAAAAAAAATATGCTTGATAGTTCCCTTTTTTCCTACTGCACAAGGCTGTTCTGAGTGGGCCAAGCTCTGTTGCTTTTCCACCCCATTTTGCCCTCCATACATTTCTGTTGGTCTATGGGGAAGCCCGTGATAGTGATGGGCAATAAGAATGTGTGGGACCTGGAAAAGTTCAACTAAGAAAGGTCAAAGTTTTGCCCAATCAGAACAGCTCTGCATTTAGATGTAGAGAAGGGAGCTGCAGGATGTTGCAAGTATGTGTAGGCACTGGTGGGTGTTGTAATTTTTTATGACACACGGTATTTGTGCAGCACTTTTTCAAATGCAATTTTTTTGGAAAGAATTCCCTTTTTTAAATTTTAATGCAAAAAGAACACAATACATAACCTCATTTTTTTGGTAAAATATAAAAGATGATGTTATGTTGAGTACATAGATACCAAACATGTCACACTTTAAAATTGTGAACACACATGCAAGATTTAAAAACAAAATAAATATTACTATCCATAAGCGACACTTTGAAAACCTTTGCAGGTTAAAATTTCTGCCATGATCTGACATTCGATGGTAATAACTCACATGTGTGGGACAATTGCTGTTTGCATGCGTGCAGAACTGACACATGCATTTGCCTTTGCACACGAGCCAGAAGGGAAGGAAGCTCTTTAATTTTTTATATTTTTACACTGTCGCTTTCATTTATTTTTTTTGATCACTTTTACTGCCGTCACAAGGAATGTAAATTCCCTTGTGACAGCAAAAGGCATGTGATAGGTAGTCTTTGGATCCCTCCTCTGCATTGGTGTGTCCAAATGCTTTTCATTTTTCTAAAAATGGTGCTGCTTACAGCCAGGGAAACTGGAAGTGATGTAAGCTCATTGCTTCCAGGTTCCTATATCTTAGAGGCAAACAAAGTAATCCCGTTTTTTTTTTTGCCTCTATAATCGGCCGGAAGAAGCACCGGCTAGTCGATCAGGTGTCCCGAGGGGTGGGACAGCTCAATAAAGCTGTGGAATGTGGCGGGAAGGGGGGGGGTCATCCCCTTCCACTGCTTGTTAAAGCAATCTCATGGCTAGTTAGCCGCTAGGATTGCTTTTACAAGGGAGCATACTGTCGGCTGCAGGAATCATTCTGGTATAACCACTTGACGTCTAGTGACCTATCGGTCGTCGCTGGATGTCAAATGGTTAAAGGACAGGTTCAGCTTAAAGTTTATGTCAGGGAATGATTATTAAGAAACAATATTCAATACATCTCTGCAATGCATGTACATTTTTCCAAATGGTTGTCCCTCTAAAGACTTTGCAAGTGCAAAAAAATGCCTGTAATGCTAGAAATGCATTCATCTACTAAATCCTGATCTAGACTGACAACACATAACATTTTGTCTAGTAAATATTGGCAACCCTTTCCATTGTCATTGCTAAATAGAGATGGGCCAAACAACTCCCTGTTCGATTCACGGCAGAACTTTTCGAACAGTGCAAAAGTTCGTAACCAAATAACGAACCCCATTGAAGTCTCTGGGACCCGAACCAGAAAAATCAAAAGTGACCATTTTTAAGGCTTTGAAGTAATTGGGCATATAATGGTTATGGGGATCTGGGTAATGCCCTGGGGGACATGTATCAATGAAAAAAAATTTGTACAAAACATAATTTTTAAATGAGCAGTGAAATACTGTTGCTTAAAGTGAAACCACAAAAATGAGAAATAGCAATAACAATTAAAATATCCTTTCAATATAGTGCCTGGGGGTCCCCTTAGTCTACCTGTATAGTGGCACATCTGCACCTATGTACTGTGTATATAACCTGCTGCTGCAATAATGACATTTAAAAAGCCAAACAAAAAAATGACATTTTCCCTGCAAGGTTTGGTTTTTTGTAAATAATGGCTTGGGGAGCCAGTCAGTATGATGAGGCCACAATGTAGTGCACTGGGAACAAGATTAGAGATTTTTTGGATAAATTCTGTTTCTCTTTCACATACTTTGGATAGAAGTTACAGGTATGGAAAAATTGGGCTTTGGGTGTTGGTGGTGCTTTCACACCGTAACCCTATAGAGGTACTCTTGATTAAACCAAGAATTGGCCTTGCTGTCAAAAATTTAAATGATAAGCAGCTGTCGAACAGGTGCAGAACAATTGTGCTTTGGGTATCCATGATGTCTTCACACCGTAACCCTATAGGAGGTACTCTTGATGAAAGCAACAAATGGACTTGCAGTCAAAAATTTAAATGATATGGACCTGTCAAACAGGTGTGGAAAAATTGTTCTTTGGGTGTTAATTGTGCCCATGAAACCTACACCAAAAAATTTCTTCCAGATGAAATCAAAACTCACAAAACTAAGTAGCCTAGAAGTCTTGCAGAAATACCACATCTCCAAAACACTTAATCAGCCACATCAGCATCAGGGGTTTGATAGCTGCAGCTAATCCAGGACTGATTCATTTTGATAAATATCAGCTGGTCAACGGAGTCTGTGGACAGACGCGCTCTAGCACTGAATGCATATTTGGAAAGTACACTGAATGCAGGGCAGCCCAGCACCTCAATTGCATACTGGGCAAGTTCTGGCTAGTGGTTTATTCTCATGACCCAGTAACCCAGTGGATCGTCAACTAGAAAGCTCTAGTATGTTAGTATGTGTATGTTTTCACCTCTAGATAATCTTCCACTATATGATGCAGACTCTGCTGATGGGATGTGGAAGCTGGCAGTCCTTGGCGCCAATTACTAAAAAAATTTTGAAAAGCATCACCGAGGTGGCCCTCTTCTCCACTGCTCCTCTCTTGACCAATTTAAGCCTCAAAACTATGCTTTCCACTAGACTGTAATCTACCGGAGTCAGGAAAGGCGTTACATAAACTCCTCTTTAAGGTGTCCTAAAGAGATTTCATCTTCTACTCCCTCTGTGTTGCTGGGATGAGTTCCGAGACTTTCCCCTTTTACCGATTGTAAAGGAGCATTGCTCACCAATAGTGATCCTTCTCCTTGATGCTATGTATTGTTAGGTCCTTTCGCAGGCATTGAAGAATGAGGAAGCCCATGCAACGAAAGTTTGCGGAGGCATGAAAAGCAGACTCCTCGGGGTCTCTGAGGATTACAATGTCTGGAACTGCCTCCTCCCAGCCACGTACTACTCCCAAGGGTTCTGGGGATGGAAAACCATCTGTTAAGGGTTGACGTATGTATTGCTCTGCTTCAATGCCTCCAGAAACTATCTGAATCCTCCTTCTCTTCTCTCTCCTCTTGTGTGTTCTGTGGCATGGCAAGAATGCTGTCTGCATAAAGCAGACCTTGAGAGAAAAGAAAGTCTTCCTCTTCCTCCCGCTGTTCTGCCTCGAGTGCCCTGTCAATAATGCCACGCAGAGTCTGCTCCAGCAGGAACACAACAGGGATTGTGTCACTGATGCATGCATTGTCACGGATCACCATCCTTGTCACCTCCACTAAAGGTGACAGTACAGTGCATGCATCCTTTATCAGTAGCCATTGGTGTGGGGAAAAAAAAGCCAAGCCGGTCATTGTGCCATACTCACAAAGGTACTCACTGACAGCACCTGCTGCATGTGCAGCTGCTGCAGCACTGCCAAAGTCAAGTTCCATGTGGTGGGCATGTCAGAAATCATACAGTTTATGGGCAGGTGGAATTCTTGCTGAATTTCAGCCAACTTGAGCACTGGCAGTGTATGACTGCCTGAAATTGCTACAGTCTCTTCCAACCCTGAGTACCTGTTTAGGAAACACTGCACCACCAAATTGAGGACATGTGCCAGGCATAGCACATGTGTCAACTTTCCCTGTCTAAAGGCAGACAGGAGGTTTATGCCATCATCGCGCACCACCATTCCTGGCTCCGGCTGGTGTGACATGAACCCCCTCTGGGCCTGCTCCTGCAGAGCTGCAAGAATTTCTGTTCCGGTGTTGCTCTTGTGCTCTAGAAATACCAGCTAAAGCACTGTATGGTACCTTTTAGCCTGATTTATTGAATTGCCCCTTGAACACTGCTACTGGGGGAACATGACTGCCAATTTGTTGTTTACCAGTGATAAAGATGTGGAAATGGATGCACTTTAATCAATGGAAAGTGGTGTTTGGTGCACTTAAACTTGAGTACTCACTACACAGACACACTCCACTGACACACTACAATATACTCCAGTAAAAGAAGGGGGGGGAAGGAAGCCATGCCTAAGTGTAGTAGTACACAAGCAATTTATTGTCGCAAAATAATAAAAACTCACAGAATTTAAGTGTTAAAATGGGCTCATAGGATGAGATAAGCAGGAGAAGCCGTTCCGATCCATCTCTCACTCTAATCATGCCGTCCACGGGGCTGCATGATGCCGAATCCAGCTCCTTCGGTTGTCTTGTGGCCACCAGGAAGGAAACCAACATGGACCACAGGCAGATGTGACGTCACCGGAAGACAAAAAGAGGAGACAGTCAAGCAGGAAAACAAGAGCAGGCCTGTAGAAGGAGCTGCAGCGGTAATAAATTGCTTGTGTACTACTACACTCAGATGGCTCTTCCTTTCGCCCCCCTTCTTTTATTCTCAGATACAGAGCTGGCTAGACTCTGAGGACAGCTGCTGCCTTTTACATTCTGAACTCATATTTCATATTGATGGACTACTATTGTATGAATTTATTTATATTCAATTTTTCTGACACAGCGAATATCTTTTGCGCCAGAAATATTGTGTTTTTTAAATTTACTGCAGTAAAACTTCACTGACGCACTGAAATATACTGCAGGAAATCTGCCCTGACAAAAAAAACTGACACTAAAGTAAAAATGAACGGTCGCACTACACTCACACTGAGTTATCACTAGATTCACACTAAACTGACACTAAAGTAAAAATGAATGGTCGCACTACACTCACACTGTACTATCACTAGATTCACACTAAACTGATATTCTACACTGACAAAGGATTCACAATAGCACACTAACTTGCCCTGTTCTACCTCTCTCCATTCCAATATCACACTGCAAATGGCTGCTATTGAAAGAATAGTTTTATAGTGTGGGTTGGGAGTAAGAGCAATGAGCCAGGATTGGATAGAGTCATCATGACAGTATCCAATCATGGCTCTGACAGCGCTATGTGCCCTGATTGGGAAAAACTTTTATTGCTTCAGCCAATCAGGGCTTCCAATGCACTGTGCAGTGGTGCAGTGCATTGTAATCGTTCGGTGGGCGGAACAAATGGTCGAACACCCCGACAATTTGTGTGTTTGTCGGATGGGCAAACAGCCAATGTTCAGCCAGAACTCATGCTTGGGCCGAACTGTTCGCCCAACTCTATTGCTAACTACTGAAACCTTCCCCCTATCCTATTCTCCACAACACAATGGACAATAGTGTGTAATCCCAATATAAGAACTGGGAGAGCTCATTAGACTAAATGAAAAAACGCAGGAAGTGAGCACAGGACATCTCTGAATTTCTGACAAGATCAGCAGTGTTTTTATACTTATTGAACAATTATTAATAAACTGCTTTCAGTGAAATATATATATTTAACCTCTTGCCGACCGCCGCCCAACTATATACGGCGGCGGTCAGCCCCTCACAGGCAATGTGACGTACCGGTACGTCACTAGCCTGTGAGCCAATAGGGGGCGAGCGCGCCCCTGCTCATTCCCTAAGCAGCCGGCGCGTGTGACCGGTGGACCCGATGTCCGCCGGTCACTCGCGATCGTCGGATACAGCGGGAGAAAGGCAGACGGCTAATGTAAACAAAGCCGCCTGTCTTTCTCCCCTGTGTAACAGCACAGATCATACGGTCCTGCTATGTAGGACCGTTGATCTCTGCTGTTACACACACAGCCACATCCAATCACAGTTAGAAGCATGCCCCTAGGGACACACTTAACCCCTCCCTCTCCAATAAAGTTAACCCCTTCCCTTCCAGTGTCATTTTTACAGTAACAGTGCATATGTATAGCACTGATTACTGTAGTAATGTCACTGGTACCCCCAAAAGTGTCAAAAATGTCAGTCAAGGGTCCGATCTGTCTGCTGCAATGTTGCAATTCCGCAAAAAAAATCGCAGATCGCCGCCATTACTCGTTAAAAAAAAAACAATAAAAATGACAAAAATCTTTCCCTTAGTTAGTAAACGCAATAACTTTTGCGCAAACCAAATCAAAATACGCTTTTTGCGATTTTTTTTTTACCAAACATATGTAGCAGAAAACAAATTGGCCTAAAATGTTAAAAAATTTAGATTTTTACATTTTTTTAGGGGGGATTTCATATAAAAAAATGTGAAAAATATTGTTATTTATGCAAAATTGTCGCTATTTTTTTGTTTATAGCGCATGATCAAAAAATTGCACAGGTGATCAAAAACCACCAAAAGAAAGGTCTGTTTGTGGGGAAAAAAGGACGTCAATTTCATTTGGGTACAGCGTCGCGCGACCGCGCAATTGTCCGTTAAATTCACGCAGTGCCAAATCGCAAAATAGGCCCTGGTCAGTAAGGGGGTAAAATCTTACGGGGCTTAAGTGGTTAACAAAAACAAAAGGCTGCAAATAAGAGAAGAGAAGTTCATTTTTAGCGGTTACATAAAGTTTAAATGTTGTCTCCCCATGCTTATAAGAGGACTATATGTGCTCACCTGTTCTCCATTAGGCTGTTGAAAACAACAAAAGAGTGCCAATCAATCATTTTAAGAGTTCATTATCATTTTTTGCCTATAAAATCAGGACCACATAAAGATAAAAATGAGCCAACAGGTTTCAGGGGAAAACAATCCCTTTTAATCGGGTGTAGGACAAGGGATAAAACGAGTGTGCTAGTGGACACACTTGGAAAGACCCACAGAATCATGTCAAACCTTCCCCGCTATGATCATCATTTGCAGCCAGCAAAGATGGACATTAGACAAATAAAACAGCTATGATTCTTTTAACAATTAAATCCCATCTGCATCTGCATACCTTACACACTCACCTTTGTGGGTTAAGGTTGGAAAAAAATGACAAACTTGAAGTGGATCTAAACGCTAACTGGATGACATTTGGTTTCCAAAATATTTTATTTAATAAAATACTGTTTTTTTATCAATCTACATTTTAGTGTTATTCTATTTCAAGCCATCTTTTTGGGATTGTCCCCTTCGCAGCATTAAGTAAATTAGAAACTGCTGCGTTTCTATAGTGCTTAAGGGACTGTTTGTTTTATGAAAAAGGCATGTCCAAGGATCGTCTATAACATTCTCCCCTGTGATTTGATTAATAAGTTGTTGTATCCTTACCCAGTACATCCGAATCTTGGGACATTCCCACCAGATATGAATCATTGTGCCCACTAACTGACAGCCCCTCCAACACAGGTTTGATTTCTCTGGTTGACGGCGATGTG
Organism: Pelophylax lessonae; assembly: GCF_965119305.1. Classification (NCBI taxonomy): domain Eukaryota; kingdom Metazoa; phylum Chordata; class Amphibia; order Anura; family Ranidae; genus Pelophylax; species Pelophylax lessonae. Next base: position 459,126,843 of record NC_138771.1, on the reverse strand, counting down.
CTATAACCAATGTTATATACCATCTTGAAAGGCATTTATAATTCATCTCTATGGTGTTCACGTCCCTGGCGGTGCAGTGTACGGCTCTCAGCACAGTTTTCTCCTTGTGTTTTTCCAAACGAATTCCTATCTCTTTTTCCCAGTTTTCTATAAATGTGAGTTTCCCCCATTCCACCAGATCAGTAAGCATCCAGTATATCTGAGACAAACCGTGTCTTGTTTCTTTTAACGTATTGCAAAGTTTTTCCACAAGATTTAACTCTTTTTCTGATCTAATGGCTTGAGGCAAAGGTCTATTTTTTTTAATTGCATATATTTCCATTTGTTTAATGTCAATTTTCCCATTGTGTTAAGTTCCTGAGATGTCCTAATCTTTCCATTGTGTAAAATGTATTTTAATCACAAATCTCCTAACCCATCAAACTGTTTCTCCATCCCAGATAAAAAAAAATTGTGTGTTCTAGTGGTAATAACGAGAGTTGTATTCCCACTTGGCCTGCCTATACAACGTCCTGTATACAACTCTCGTTATTTCGTGTGTGGCCTTGTATATTTCCCTATACATTGGTGGAATCCAAATATTCTTGTCTAATTGTGCTCAGCTTAACATGATTTCCAACTTAACCCATCTTTTTACTAAATGTATTTTTGTCCATTCTGTCATCTGTGATATCACTGCTGCATTGTATTTTAATATCTGATGCCGCTAATCCCCCTAATGTCTTATCTCTACTAAGAGCCGCATACTGCACCCTAGGTTTTTTCCTTTGCCATGTATAATTTAATAACATTGTTTTTATTGTTTTAGAATATGCCGATGGAATAGTAATGGGTAGCATTTGGAATCTGTATAATATTTTAGGCAATATTATCATTTTAAACATGTTTATTCTACCCAGCCAAGAGATTTTGCAGGTCAATGTTTTCCTATTGTTTAGCTTTATCTCCTCTAACAAAGGTATATACATAATTAGTAAAAAAGGAAATTGCAGCGTTAAAAGCAATTAATATAAATCAGTGCTAAAAAAAGGGAAAAGATTGAGTCCATATATATAAAAAAGATCAGTCCCAGGCAAATCATCCACGTGAATGGAGTGGATACACCAACCAGAGGGATGTGACAGGTAAAATAGGGTGATTAAAGCACGATCCACTTCATACCCAAAGTGAATACTGAATATGCTTACAGGAAACCTGTGGACCACTAAATTATAGGTGGTCACTTTTTTTTATTACCAAAAGTTTTTATTGAAGACAAAAAGAACATAATACTCGTATAACATAAGAGGCTGAAAAAAGTATCAATACCAAAGATATGCATACAAGGCAAATCATTTAAAGTACAATGCTGATACATGCAATAGTATGCCCAAGCCTCAAGTGCAGAATAACAAAAACTAAAATAAAAATAAAAGGAAAAAATCACAAGTGAAAATAGCATAGCCATAAAAGGTCTGGTAAACCTACCAGTCACCAATGCACATATCAGTTTCCCAGTCATTCCTATTTGAAGCTAACGGTGAACTACAGCCTCCCCTAACTCCATCAACGAGGGTGGTATGAGCAGTAACAAGAATCGTAGGTATGTAAAGAGCCGGGGACCCACAATGCCCGGGGGTACCAAGTAATTAAAGAGGTCTATTCCCTAAATCATTCTGTTGACCAATACAACCATTTGGACTGGTAGATATGCATAGTGTCTAGGATCGTGTGGTGAATCGTTTCCATAAGTTTGATCACTTCCATGCGTTGCAGCACCTGGACCTGTGGAATTGAAGTTGATTTCCAAATTAATGCAATGTCCCACTGGATTGCACTAAACAGCGCGTGTATCAATTTCTGACATGGAGGCAGGGCCTTCGGTATATCCCCATAAAATAAGCAAATATGAAATCGTACCTGCAAAGGGAGACCCCATAATAGATGTGATCCTAACTGCAGACTTCTGCCATAGATGCTGAGCAACTGGGCATTCCCAGAAGGTATGGAGGTGGGTCCCCTTGTCAGAGCAACCCCTGAAACAGGTATCAGGTGCTCCGGGGAACATCCTATGCAACTGTATTGGGGTAAGGTGCCACCTAGTGTGCAATTTAACCACCTTTCCTTAATCAAGATAGACTTTTTCTGCCATTCCTCCGACGAGAACGTCCGCCCCAGCTCAGACTCCCATTGGACCATGGCTGCTGATCTATCTGGGAGACCCTGCTCATTAAGATGCTTATACCATATGGATATAGTGCCCCTGTCTCTAGAGGTCTCAGTACACAAGCCCTCAAACACTGAGGAGGGCATTCTATGAGGAAAAGCATAATGTTTCAAGAAATAGCGTCTAATTTGTAGGTATCTGAAAAACTTAGAGTTAGGGAGATCAAATTTTTGTTGGAGGGCAGAAAATGAAGTAAAGGTATAATTTTGTGGAAATGCTTGTAGAGTAGTCAAGTTATGGTCTACTCTGGATGAGTAGATGTAAATGCTGGTGGAAAGCTAGGGTCATCTAGATAGGTGGTCAAACGTGGGATAGATGTACTCCAAAGAAACTTACTTTTATACATCGACCATAGGCGGTAGGAATGCCCCACCACCTGATTCCGTCACGCAATCTCCCAGTTGGACACCGGGGCAATCCACAGGAGGCCAGGCAGGTAATATATGAGTCAATAGAGGCCTTCTCAAAACATAGCAAGGGTAGGTGGGTAAGAGGTGCGTGTCATTGAGCCATTTGAGCCAGCCTGGATGCCAAACAATATTTCCGCAGACAAGGAAGGCCAAATTCCCCTGTAGACTGGGGTCTATACATCAATGATTTGCCAATTCTAGGTCTACCATCAAGCCAGAAAAATTTAGCCACTGCCTTTTGCATTGCCTCAATCAATCATAGACCGAGGCACGTATATAGGGAGTGCCCTGAAAAATAACAGTAGCTTGGGTAAAATAGACATCTTTGCTGCCTGGATCCTGCCCAAAAACGACAACCTGAATGAAGCCCAGGCTCGCATCCAGTTACTACATCTGGTAAAGGCTGCTGGATAGTTGGCTTGATATAGCTGAGTGAGAGATGGGGCCAATTAGATTCCCAGATATGTCAATCAGTCAGAGCTCCAGGAGAAGTGTGAATGCTCCCGCAGGCTATCGGTCAATGACTGAGGCAAAGTTATGGGCATTGCCGTACATTTTGAAAGGTTAACCCCCAAACCTGACAGATCCTGAAAGGCATGTAAAGTAGATAGGAGGTTAGGGAGGGAAGACAATGGATCAGTTAGAAAAAAGAGAACATCCTCCGCATAGAGGCTCAATTTGAATTGATGGTCCCCTTTGATATAACCCTTGATGTTCTGATTGAGGTTGATGGACCTTGCTAATGGCTCAATCGCTAAGGCAAAAAGTGATGGGGATAGAGGGCAGCCCTGCCGTGTCCCAGGTTCCAATCCAAAGTAGCCTGAAGAACACCCCGGTAATTTAATTCTAGTGCAGGGGTGGGTATAGAGTGCCCTAAACCCATCAACAAATGCCCCCTGTATGCCAAACTCAGCCAACACTCTTTCCATGTATGGCCACAGAACACTGTCAAACGCCGTATGTATATCTAAGCTTAGCATCATAAAAGGGCTATTTGATAGCGTCTTGGATTAGGTTACAGGCCAGTCTGATATTATCTGTGATTTGTCTATTAGGGATAAATCATGTCTGATCTGGGGATATCAGGGAGGTGATAACTGAGGACAACCAATTAGCTAGCACCCTACCAAACAGTTTCAGTTCATTATTGATCACCGATATCAGGCGCTAATTTTGGGGGAGGGTGTGATCTTTATTTGGTTTAGGAATAAGAGTCATATTGGCCAACAGCATGTCATCCAGGAATCTGTGGCCATTAAGGACTGAACTGAATAGCTTAGTCAAGTGAGGGGGGGGGGGGGGGGGCAAGGACATCCGAAAATTTCTTTGGAGGTCTTTAAGGAAGCTATCATTTTGATAATTTCCTCTATTGTGCAGGGTGCATTCAAAATGTCTAGTTGTGAGTCTGTCAGGTGGGGGAGCGAAAGGTCCTTGAACCACTCAGGGGAGGTGGGGCACGGCTGGGTCTCAGGAGCAGGGAGAAGGGTGCTATAGTGATTTGAAAATATCCGTAGGATATCTTGCGGATGGGTCACAACCTGGCCCATCACATTCCTGAGTTTATATACATGTGGTGGCTGGAGTGACTGATGCAGTTTTTTGGTAAACATGAACGAGGCTGAGTTGCTGTATAGCAAAAATCGGGCCTTTGACCACCTAAGCAATTTTTCTGTATCCTCTGAGAGTAGGGTCTCTAATGCTGCTTATTTAGAGTTAATTTGAGCGAGTGCTTCGGGGGGAGGGGTTTGGGGTTGAAGAGCTGTGGATATGATTCAGCTTGTCTAAATCTTGGGTGAGAGAGCGGATTTCTTGGATTTTACGTTTTTTCCTCTGGGATGCTAAGGTGATCAAATGGCCTCTGAGAACAGCCTTATGGGCTGCCCACAATGATATGGGGGAAATGTCTTCAACGTTGTTGAGTTTAAAGTACTCCTTCAGGTGATCAGACAAAGTGTAGACTCATCACTAAGGAGCGAGTCATTTAAACACCAGCCAGCTACATTCGGTTTGAGACCCACCTGAAATGTATGAAAAGAGACTATGTTGTGATTTGACCAGCAATAAACATGTATCTGGGTGTTCGAAGAATTAGCTACCAGTATTGGGGAGCAAAAAATGTAGTCTAGTCTGGAGTAGCTGTCATGTACTAGGAAATAGTACGTATACTCCCTTGCTCCTACATTGTGTGCTCTCCAGGAGTCAATGAGCTGGGAGGAGGTCAATAGTTTTTAGGGTGTCTTAGGGAAGGCATTAGCACGACTGGCCACCCTGCTTCTATCCAGCTTAGGATGAGCTACCAAGTTGAAGTCTCCCCCAACCACCACATGAGGGGAACAGTACTTGTCCAAGACTGTTAAGAAGGACTGAAAAAATGTGGCCTGGGATGCATTTGGTGCGTACACCACCACCAATGTGGTACCCTTCCCCTGCAAGGTACCTTGCACTATTAAGAACCTACTATCCTGGTCTCTGTACACATGTTAGACTTCTAGTTGTAATGAGCTTTTAAGGAAAATGGCCACCCCCCGAGATCTGGACCCAAAGGTTGTTAAAAAGGACTGTTTATAGAATTTATCTAAATACACAGGGTGAGAGGAGGTGGAGAAATGTGTCTCCTGCAACAGGAGGATATCTGCACCCATTCTCTTATAGGCCCAAAAGGCATTTCTAGGTTTATGGGGAGAGTTAAATCCCTTAACATTGTCGGAGATTATTTGGAGAGCCATGGTAACCATTTAAAAAAGCTAAAACCTACTCAGGGGTCCAGATCCAGAGAGCCACCAAACCCAAGCCACCCTGTTTGTGGGCCGGGTCCACCAGTAATAAAGCGGCCCCTTGAGTATTCAGTGAGTGATAACAAGCGGGGAGGCTGGGAACTGGGAAACAATAAAATGCAATGTCCTGACCTTTTCAATGACTTGAACCCGCATGGCTGTTTTATCCCCATTGTGGCACCCATTAAAATGTCTGGCCACATTGGTGGACGGAGAAAACGTGGGCACCGAGGATCGGATGAGCTATCCATCCCGACGTCAGACACGCAAGTTGAAATAGACGTTTCTAATGTTCTCAATCTCTCTGATAGAGCACTCACGGGTGGAGAACTGTCTCTTTTGTCCAAGGGACTAAATTTTTGTCCACAGAGACACTTCAATTTATTTGATACAATTGTGGACATTAATAGATTTGTGAGGGATTTAACGATTAAAAGGCATTATTTTTCAGCAGATACTGAGGTTTCCCTACAGTCCTTACATGTACCCACAAATCCTAAACCCGATTATGATGTGTTTTCCTTTAGGGAGTATTGTGCTATCAGAGACTTGGAAGAATTGTCTGTGAATAACGATGCAATTGATGGTCTGCAGGTGTGTGCTGGCTCTGTCAGATCGGTTCAATTTAAATCTAAAAGTAATTTTTATCCAGTAAATTCACGGTCTGCTGATATGGCTAGATTCCAAAAGGCTATTGAACGCGATTTGACGGCCCTAGCACACCAGACACAACGGGGTGAGACTTTGTGGCACGATAATATGACCAGTGAAGAGAGACTTGCTTTAAAAAATCTTAGTGAGGATGATACAATTACTATCCGTAATTCTGACAAGGGAGGCTTGATTGTTGTTCTCAATACAGAACAGTACAGGCAGGAGGCCATTCGGCAACTATCCGATCGGTCCACTTATATAACATTGAGTGGGGACCCCACAAAGAGATTTAGGGGTTTGTTGGTGGAATTAATACAGAGGGGCGGGGCACTGGGTTGATTTAGTCCAAAAGAAGTTGAAGCTTTGATACCTGATTGTTCTGTTCTCCCTACGTTCCACCACTTACCCAAAATGCACAAGGGGTTAGACCCCCTCCATGGTAGACCGATTATATCGGGCATTAACTCTCTTAATGAGCGGTTGGGCCAGTGGCTGGATACACAATTACAGCCTCTGGTGAGCCAGCTCCCTGGATATCTCAAAGACACCAACCACCTCCTTTATATTATGGAAAATTTCAGGTGGGAGGAAGATTTGTCTTGGGTCACTTTTGATGTCAGTAGTCTCTACTCCTCTATTCCTCACAAGAAGGGTATAGCAGCGGTGCTTTTTTACCTTGAATTGCTGACCGATCTATCAATGGAACATCGATTGTTCATTGCTGATGTATTGGATTATTTGTTGTCACACAATTTCTTTGTTTTTGATGGGGTTTTCTACCTCCAGAGGTGTGGGGCAGCTATGGGGGCCAAATTTTCGCCCTCATTGGCCAACCTCTACATGGGTTGGTGGGAGCGGTCCCACATCTTTGGGGGTGGAAACCCCTACAGAACAGAAATTGTGGTCTATCTTAGATTCATAGATGACCTCTTGCTGGTGGTCCGCAGGGGAGTGGAAATCATGCCATCTATGTTATCATATCTCAACAATAATAATTTAAATCTTTCATTCACTGGCGCCGCGGACAGAAACTCCATGTGCTACTTGGATGTTTGTCTGACAGGTGTAGATGGCAGGGTGTACACCACTCTCTATAGGAAACCTTTCTCGGGCAATTCTCTTTTACTTGCCCAGTCGGGCCATCCCAGACACACCATTAGGGGTATCCCTGTAGGTCAATTCCTGCGAATCAGACGTATTTGCAGTAGTAATGAACGATTTGAAAGGGAGGCACGGTCCCTTTATGTAAGATTTTTACAGCGGGGATACCCCAAATGGATGTTGAATAGGGCACTTACCATAGCTAGAAACAAAGATAGATGTGAACTAATTGGGAAAGAAACTCGGCTACGAACCAACAAAAGTTACCAGCTTACACTTTCCACCCCCTTCAGTAATGAATTTAATACAATAAAACAGATCTTCAACAGGCATCTGCCTATTTTATTTTCTGACGATATCTGTTCCAAGATCTTGAAGGGAGGGGTGAATGTTGTCTCACGTAGAGCCCCATCTCTAGCGTGCTCCCTGGCTCCCAGCTTTTTCCACACTAAGGTTCCCCAATCAGTTACATGGTTACACTGCAAAGGGAATTATAAATGTGGGGCTGTGGGATGTGCCTGTTGTGGTCATATCCAGAATGGTACCACCTTTAGGTCCTCCGTTAGTCATAAAGTGTACGACATTAGTTCCTTCTTCAATTGCAATACCAGTTACATCATTTATTTAATCACATGTGCTATTTGTAAAATGCAATATGTAGGCAGGACCACGAGACAGGTCAGGGACCGGTTCCAGCAACACATTTATAGCATAGAGAAAAATTTGTCCACCAATGTGGCCAGACATTTTAATGGGTGCCACAATGGGGATAAAACAGCCATGCGGGTTCAAGTCATTGAAAAGGTCAGGACACCTAAGCGAGGGGGCGATGCCTTTCGATCCCTTTGCCATAAGGAAGTATTTTGGATTTTCCATTTGCAGAGTCGCATCCCGCTCGGACTCAACTTTGAGTGGGATGTTAGCCATTTTTATGAGTAAATTTAGTGGTTGCCTTTCCCCCACCATTCTGCGATCCAGGTACCTTTTTTAGATCTGATAACATATCCAGTCATGTGTTGTGGCAGCTCCCCTCTTTTTCTTCCCCCTCTTTCTCTTCCCCCCCCCCTTTCTCACCCTTTCCCCTCCCCCATTCTCCCTTCCCTGTTCCTTTTTTCCTCTTTTTTCACATTGCTCTATGCCATGTATTTTTCAGTATTTTTATAAGATCCATATTTATGATCATGCTAGTGTTCCGTTATCCACATACATTTCTGTATGGGCACATTTCCACAAACTATTTTTTTGGGTATACTTTACATTATGGTTTATTCTCCTTTTAGGTGGATTACATGTGTCCGCATGGTTAATGCGTTGGGGATAGTTTCCTTGTAATGTATACATGGATGCACGAGTTCAGGCATCCTTTTGTGGTGATAGTACACCATATGGAAGACACAATGATTTTATGTACCTATTTTTGTATTTTTGTATATTCATGTAGGAAGTGTATTCAGGTTTGTGTGGGTGTATACCGACATACAGGTACATACACATACTATACAAAGGTTCTTACATTTGTTATAGTCATTATTTTTCTCTGTTTGTTACGTTGTATGTATTTACATTTTTTCCAATGATTTTCATTGGTACTTTTTACACGTTTTTTTAAACGTTTTTCTATGTGATTGTCGGTCCAGGTCTTTGTGTGTATGGGTGAGTTCACGGTACACACGATGGGCTGGAACTTCAGCTTGATTTTTATATTTAAATCACCACTGAGATGCCCTTTGGGGCTGAGGCCAGGTGATTAATTGAGTTGTGCACAACTGCTGATTGTCTCCGCCCCCGGTACACCTGTTTTCATTGGGGCGGTCTATTTAAGATCTATAGTCAGCTACAGTCATTGTAATGATTAAGCACAAGATGTATGTGTGAAACGCGTCTACGAGACTTTATGCTGGTGTCTTTGGTGTCATCACTTGCAACTTTTTGGAAATAAAGGTATTTGAAACCTATTGGAATCCCTGGATGTGCGGCTAATTATTTTCCTACAAGTGTTCCCACGGAGGCGGGCCGGGGCCAGCACTCTATTGGATATCCTATCTCCTGGCAATCACCACACAATATACACCTGGAGCAGTGTCTTTCTTTTCTTCAATAAAATGCAAAAGAAACAAAAACAACACAAACATTTTTAATAACCTGGAAACCAGGGTCGGTGGAAAAGAGTGCCTCCTAACAAAGAAAGTTATGAAGCTGGACCATAAAGTCCAATTCTCTGCAAAGGATCCTGTGGCTTGGAAAACACAGGTGGCATGCTGGAAGCATGCCTGAAGGCATATAATAATTCTGGGTGCAGTTACCGTCAAAGTACCTGAGAGAGACAACACACCGGAGTGACAGTGTAGAGAAGGGGGACAAACCAGCGGGCGGTACTGTGACGCCAGTCTGACAGGTAACAAAAACCCGGTGCTAATGTGCATGCCAACATCATGTTGAGAAGAACCATATCCAGATACAAGAATCTCTCCAGAGTTAGTGGAATGTAGACAGGAAAATCAACGGTGCGCCCCACACTCCTGCTGACCTATGGGTTGCTGGCTTCATGGCGCTGTCTTCGGCGTGTTATCCTGGCGAAGGGGTGGCCCAAATAGCTGAAAGGCGGACAGCAGACAGAATCCTCGGCATCTCCTCTGCGGCCAATAATACCAAATTCACCAGCAGCTCCTTCCCCTCCCGCACATTAAAAAACTGTATAAGTGGTGCCATTTTGTGGGACATGTAGCTTAAAAGGGAACCCCCACCTGTAGCGAATCCCGGCTTGAATAACGTTGGTGACCTCCTTCACCTTACGCCTCTTCTCCAATAATGTCATCGGGGGAGATATCTGGGTAAATCTGGATCACCATGCCATCCAGTTTAATGTGATGGTTAGAGCGGGAGGCCCGTAAGATCTCCTCTTTCACCAGGAAATCCTTAAGGCATAGTATTTTGTCTCTAGGTGGCTTGTCAGGTGGGGGTTTAGGACGGAGGGCATGATGGATCCTTTCACATACAAAGGAGGAGAGAGAAGCCTCTGGGAGCAAGGACAGGAACAGTTTTTTTCATGGCATCAGGCAGGTCTGTAACAGTCTCTGGGACCCCACAAATCCTGAGATTATTGCACCTGTTACGGTTATCAAGGTCCTCTAAGTGGGCCTGAAGTTGAACTACTGTCTCAGAAAGGGATTCATGGTCCCTTCTTAGGTCAGAGTAGGCCAGGTGCAGTTTGTAGTGCTTGGTTTCAAGAAGGTCAGTGCGAGTGCCCAGGACGGCCAATTCCTGTGAGAGGACCGTGGTAGACTTGTTAAGTTCTGTCTGAAACTTGTGTGCCATTTTTTTGTATATAGCCAGAGGCTGTCATCTAGATCATCATTGGTAAGTTGCACACCATACTCACTATCAGCGGAGTGTGCAGGAGAGGCCCCAGGGTCTGGGTTCTTCGCGCTGGGAAGATCCACCTCGGCGCGGCTGTCTCCCCCTCAGGTGAATACCGAACTGTTGATACCCCAGTCACCGTGAGGAATGAATCCTTGTTGAGACGGGGTTCACACAACAGTCTGGTTGACAGGTCAGGGTTTTCCCTGTCTGCATTGGAATAGTTCATCCATTTCTCCCTGAGGGTTCTGGACTCGACATCCTCCCCTTACGGGTCCTGTGGGTTTTGCCCGAGGTACCTTATCGTTGGTTGTGCCCATGGGTCGTCCGGGGCACCTCGTGAGCGATTGATGTCCTGAATCCGTAACTTCATGTTGATAGCACTTTTGTCCACCTGGGATTTCAAAGGGGTCTTGGAGAAAGCTACTTACTCAGCGAAATGCTTCAGACCCATCCCATACTGGCTGTGACTATGAAGTTTGCTTGTAATATTTACTATACAAGTTATGTGATGATCAGACTATGAATCGGTCTCATCCATTTTAATTTTTCAATGTTTTTATTGCTAATTGTTTAATAAAACGAGTATATTTTTTGTCTATGATGTGTCGACTGTATTGATGTTCATGCTCACCTAATTAGTAACCCTTTTCACCATCCCATATAATTTTATTGGTGTGGATGAGGCCCCTCCATCCTTCTATGGTTGGACCTCGCCATATCCGTATTTTATCTTTTGCCACCTCGGCGCCATATTGGGGCATGGCCGTCTTTTCCTGAACTCGGAGCAGGTAGGTGGTGATGGAACTTTGAGCGGTCTTTTTCTTCTGATTCTGAGGTGTCGGCATGCGCTGGACTCTCCCACAGGGGTGTGTAAAGTCTCGAAGGGAAAGTATGTTCGTAATAGCCCTGGGGAGTCAAAAGAAGTGGTTGGTACCGACCGAGCTCCGACTAGTGACTTCCGCCAGCTTCGCGCCGCGTGTGCACCCCCTATAGGTGGTCACTTTAAGCATAAGGAAATAGGGTCTCCCTCCGTACCATAAGCCTGGAACCACTCAGGATAATTTATGTGACTCTACAGTATCTCCAAAAGAAGTGCTCTACACTTGCAGCAATCAATCCTCCCCCTGTCACAGTGTGTATTTCCTGTAGCTGTAGTCCAACATATTTCACAGTAACACACCTTTTTCTCGCGGCCTCCACAGGAACATCTAAAAAAAATAAGGAATATCATACTATATAGTAATCATAACAACTGTATATCCTAATAATTGCTGTGACTGTTATCCAGCTTACCGCACCAGATTTATATGATGGACCTACATAAATCTCATATCCCTCTAACTGCCACCACCTGAAGCACAGAGGCACTGGACAGACCTAACCAGGACAGGGGCTTTTGAATTTTTTGGAGTGCAGGAGCCACTGTTTGGTGGGCAGAAGCACCTAGTAAGGGATGCCAAGCGGTTTCGTTCACAGACCACACAATGACCATACACTGGTATAGACCTAAGGATGGACTTAAAAAAAACAAATCATATTGAGCAGCGCTCAAGAATTTGCCCATCAAACAATGGTATAAACACTTCATGAATCCTACATAGATCACCCTTCATACCTATTTACAGACTAATGAAATCAATCTCCATCCAGGATACTATTCCACATCCATAACCAGAAAGACGTATACAATTACTAGCATATACATGTAAACATATAGCCTAAAAAACATATATACTACCAGCATCCACCATCCATTACTCGTCTAGGACATACAACACACGAAAGAGTATCTATTCACCTTTCCACTATATACTCACTCATCTCATCTGCTTCACATTGATTCCATCTATTGGACCATCCATCCCTATAATCCAGAGATTAACTAATAAAAAAAAAAGAAAAAACCCATCCATACCTATAACTGGAGCAGGACCATTACATTTAAGATACAATCAAAAAGTCAATAAGCTATCCCATCCTAATTGTATAATATATATATATATATATATATATATATATATATATATATATATATATATATATGTCCAAAGTCAGCCTTTCCCCTGCTGGAGGTCCCGAGCATTCCCGGAAGCAGAGGAGGAGCAGAGGAGGAGGAGGAGAGCATTCCCGGAAGCAGAGGCAGTGTGTGAGGAAGCAGCAGCAGCTGCAAGCAAGGCGGGGGGAGAGAGCTGTGTGTGGAGGAGGAGCCACGGGTGACACGTGCGGGGAAGCCGCATGAGGATGCTGGGTGCGGGTACAGAGGACTCAAGGGACCAGTGACAGAGCGGCGGTGGTGGCGGCAGCGGAGGACTGAGGGACGTGAGTAGGGGGACTGAACAGCTGATCGCTGATTGGGTGGTAACTAAGTGACTGTGACCTGCGACTGACTGATCTGCGTCTGCCTGTGCCTGCGACTGACTGTGCTTCCGACTGACCATGCTCTGCGACTGACCATGCTCTGCGACTGACCATGCTCTGCGACTGACTGTGTCTGTGCTCTGCGACTGACTGTGCTCTGCGACTGACTTTGACTGTGCTCTGCGACTGACTGTGTTTCTTGACTGACCGTGCTCTACAACTGACCGTGCTCTGTAACTGCGACCGACGTGCTCTGCGACCGAAGTGCTCGGCGACAGACCGAGCTCTGCAACTGACCAAGCTCTGGGATTGATTGACCGTGCTCTGCGACCGAGTACCTGGGAGGACTGGTAAGTATCTTAGCGACTGGTGAGTATCTTAGCGACTGGTGAGTACCCCAGGTTTAGTGCCAGGGGAGATAGAGGTAGAGTAGGTAAGAAATAGCAGGTTGTTACTAATTGTCCCCATAGAGTAGAGGGTAATAATGTCTGACATGATTGGGGATGCCACTCAGTGCACTTCTTGCTCCATGTATGCGTTCCTTGATGAACCAATCGAGGGTGAATACTGATGTGCAAGATGTGTGCGACTTGTTTCTCTGGAAGCCCAAATCCTGGATCTAGAAAACATAGTGGCAACACTGTGTAGCATCAACAACCTGGAAAGGAGCTTGGACATTACCCATCAGGTGCTGGCAGGGGCCAGCATAGAGGTGGGAGGAGTAGAGGAGACGCAGGCATCAGAGGTAGGCAGTTGGGTGACCGTTAGGAAGGGTAGAGGGAAGAGTGCCAGGGAGGCCAGTCCTGAGTTGATACACCCTAACAAATTTGCCAATTTGCAGGTTGATGGGGATATCAGCTCAGGGGTGGCAGTGCTGGAGCAGGCGCCCTCCCCCAGCTGCCATGGGAGTGGCAGCTCCAGGAAGAAGGGGGGCCGAGATTCAGGAAAGGTTAGACAGGTTGTGGTAGTGGGGGACTCAATCATCAAAAGGACACATCAATCTGTCGAAAAGATTGCAGTAGCCGGACAGTATGTTGTTTACCGGGCGCTCGAGTTCTGCACATCACGGATTGGGTAGACAGATTATTGGGCGGGGGCTGGGGATGACCCAGCGGTCATGGTGCATGTGGGCACTAATGTCCAAGTAAGAGGAAGGTGGAGGATCCTAAAGAACGATTTCAGGGACTTAGGGAATAGATTGAGGAATAGGACCTCCAAGGTGGTTTTCTCTGAAATACTACTTGTACCTCGAGCCACACCAGAGAGGCAGAAGGAGATTAGGGAACTTAACAAGTGGCTGAGGAACTGGTGTAGGAAAGAGGGGCTTGGATTCCTGGAGAACTGGGCTGACTTCTCAGTTGGCTACCGCCTCTTTAGTAAGGATGGGCTGCACCTTAACCGCTTGCCGACTGCCGCAAGTACATATACTGCGGCTGTCAGCCCCGTGCAGGCAAAGTGACGTATGGGTACGTCACTCGCCTGCGAGCCAATAGGGGGCGAGTGCGGTGTTGTGGAAATTGCATATTTAACAGTGGCTCACTAATGAAACCTTTCATTTGTAAAGATTTGGAAGGAAGTTTGGCCAAGCCTAACCCCCCCCCCCTTCAAAGTCACTGTACAATGGATAAACAGCCCTTTTGTTCTCAGGAAAAATGGTGTTGGTTTGGGGGGATGGTATATTCCTTAATCACAAGTCTAAATGACTGATCAAAGCTGCAAGAAGTCAGTCTCAAACGAAACATCCATGAAGCGATGACTGCTGACTTTTCTCTGTGCCATATGCTTGGAAAGCAAACGGGACTCCATGGCTGCAAACTTCTTTTAGTTAAGTATGTTTGCTTTATCTTTATCTGTATCTGCTAGTCTTGTATTATGCTCCTAAATATTGTAATAGTTTTGTATGTACAGATTGTTTTTTGCATAGTAAAAGCACATTTATACACCACAAAGGTCTAAGTTTCCTTGGTTGTACCGCAAAGTAACCTTGCTAGAAACACACGCAAAACATTGGGGGCTCGTCCGGGATTTGCGCTATAAATTCAACTGAAACAGACCTGTTTGTTTTCTGTGGTGTGTTGTGTAGCTTGTGCTAGGTAAAAAAATGCTGCGTAAGCTGTTTAGGAAAAGCAAGGCTGCAGAGGTTTCTGGTGTCCAGAAGGAAATGTGCAGTTTACCTATCTGGGCCAGAGACAATGAGTGGGAGTCTCTTGCTAAAGAATTTGCAAAGTATGCTTCTCCTTTGAATAAGACTTGGGGTGATAAAATCTCAGATCATTTTGTAGATTTTAGCCTTAAGGGGTTGGATTTAAGTAAAGCAGAGAAGAGGACAGTTTCCACAGTGGGCTGGTATTTTCTTCATGCTCTCTATACAGAATCACAGAGAACGGAGAAGGCAGAGGCAAAAGTTAAGTTATTGAAAGACCAGCTAGCAGTTGCTTCAGAGTGCGTGCGTTCAACTGCTAGTAGGGCTGATGATTTGCAAGAGCGGTGTGCAGCCCTCATGACCAAATCAATTAATGCCTTAAGGAAAAGAAAGGGACGTAAACCTGTTAGTAAAGCCAGGGTACGTGCCATTGTCACATCCCAAAACTGGGATTGTGAGGATGTCTCCTCCAATGATAGTGAGGATGAGGAGATAGAATTTGATGTTTCTGATGATGATCATCCAATGGGAAAGAAAAAGTGTGCCAGACCTCTCATTACTAAGCATAGGAAAAGGCAACATGATAGAGAGGATATGGCAGATGGGGAGGTGCATTATCGCAACCCCAGAGATGTTGAATTTGAAGAAGTCAGGGAGTTTACACAAACTGAACTCCATGAGCTGGCAAAACAATGCAAACAAAGGTCCGGGGAACCCCTATTGAGTTGGCTCCTACGTTTGTGGGATGAAGGGGCGGACAGTGTTGTTTTGTCAGGCAAGGAAGCAGTGGCTTTGGGAGTGTTAACCCATGATCCACAATTGCGTCAGGCCATGCGAAAATCCCGAGAGTTTAGTGTGAATTTTTCACTCTTAGACCTCGTGAGAGATGGTATAGTCCGAGTATACGCTAATCCTAGTGACCTGGAAAATACCTACTCGTGGAGAACATTAGGTATTTCCAGGTTACGTGAGATGGGTTGTATAACCGGATTAAATACATTTCCAGAATGGATGGGTCCAGATATGGAACCCTTCACGTCTGCCCTGTGCTCTAAGCTAATGAAGTCTGCACCATTTAATCTCAGGGCTCCTTTATTGTCTTTGCTGGGAGGCCTGGGTTTAAACAGCAAAATTCATGAAGCAACAACCCTTTTAAGCCAGTTGGGGGAGCTAGAGGAGACTAAAACAAAACCTGTCAGGGCAGTAGATAAGGTCAGACAGGCAGAGAACAGGCTGAAAAGGACTTTAAAAGAGAAGAAAGGGAATGTGGGAGAGAAGACAGGAGGTGAAGAGAAAACCAGGCTAGTTATCTCTAGGAAACAAATGTGGGTGGACCTATTAAAGGCAGGAGTACCTAAAAGTGAGATAGATGGCATCTCTACTGCAGAAATTTTGAAGCGGTGGAAACATTTAGTGGGGAAAACTGTCAGGGTTAGAAACACTACTCCTAGTGAAGATAACATCAGCCTAGATTTAGAGACAACAGAACAGACCCCTCCTGTTAGTCCCAAACCCATTCCCAAAACTGAACATGAACCCAAAACCAAATCCCTTTATCCTGGGGAGGAGTTAGAGAGAATTAGAAAAGGGGATTGGGAGGTCCCTTATCCTTTATGAAGGGAAGGTGGGTCTCCTGTAATAGCAATAAGAACAGTGACAGCAGGAGACCGACGCCCATATGCACCTGTCACTGTATGGTGGGGGAAGTCGTCTCCTCCTACACATGTCATGGCTTTAGTGGATACTGGAGCTGAAGTTACACTTTTACAAGGAGATCCTTCCCATCACAAAGGAGAAGTGATTTATGTAGAAGGTTTGGGAGGGCAAACCACACCAGCAGTTAGGACACGGGTGAAATTGGCTATTGGCAAGGGACCAGGATTTTGGACAAATGTTTTGGTATCATAGTTACCTGAAAATATTCTTGGGATGGATGTACTTCAAGGCCAGTCTATTCAGACTGAACAAGGTACATTCACATTCGGGTATCCTGATAAAACGTATCTGGTCAGGGCGGTGAAGGCTGTGGTCAGAGGTCATGCAAAATGGACCCCTGTCTTTATTCCTCCACCAGAGAAGCCAGTCTGTCTCAAGCAATACAGACTTCCTGGAGGCCACAAAGAAATTGGGGAGACTATTCATGAACTGTTAAGAGTAGGGATCCTTAGACCTGCTGTAAGTCCATTCTCATCTCCGGTGTTCCCAGAAAAGAAACCTGATGGGACATATAGAATGACTGTGGATTACAGAGGTCTAAACAAAGTGGCACCTCCATTAAAGTCAGCTGTACCGGATATGATCTCAATCATTGAGAAAATTGCTAAAGAGGCAGGAGAATATCATGCTGTGATAGACCTGGCTAATGCTTTCTTTTCGATTCCAACAGACCCAGAGTGTCAGAACCAGTTTTCCTTTGTGTGGAATGGCCGCCAGTACACTTTCACTGTCCTTCCTCAAGGATACCTTCATTCTCCAACGATTTGTCATGGACTGATTGCCCGAGATTTAAGCACCCTAAATCTGAAAGTCGCTGTGTTTCACTACATTGATGACATCATGATCTCTGGAACAAAGGAAGATGTAACTGAAGCACTGCACCTGCTGATACAGCACATGGAGAACAGAGGGTGGGCTATCAACAGAGACAAAGTCCAAGGACCTGCCACAGAGGTGAAATTCCTGGGAATGATGTGGACTGGGCCACAGAGGAAAATTCCAGAGACAGTTAGTGCAAACTATCCAGGCATTGTTGCCACCTACTACCAAAAAGGAGGCGCAGAAGTTCATTGGAGTTGTGGGATTCTGGAGATCATTCATCCCACATCTTGGACTGATTCTGAGGCCTATATACAATGTCACAAGAAAAAAGACTGAGTTCACATGGGGTTCAGAGCAGCGGACCGCATTCCTGGCTGCTAAAGAAGCCATTTTGCAGCATCAAGGATTGGGACCTGTGAGACAAGGAGTACCATTTCAGCTGGATGTAGTTGAGCAGGATGGTACAATATCTTGGAGTCTGTGGCAGCCAAATGAAAAGAAGGGACTGAGAGCAATACCCATTGGATTTTGGTCCAAACAAATTACAGGGGCACAGAAGAGATACACGCCCCTAGAGAAGTACCTGTTTGGGGCCTACACAGCACTTCAACACGTAGAGACCATTACAGGAAAGGACACAGTCACCATCCATACTGCATTGCCAATAGCAGGATGGGTGAGAGATGATGGACTGACCACTAGGGCAGCTGTAGCCCAGAACCAAACACTAATGAAATGGAAATGGTACCTTCAAGAAAGAGGGGGTATTGCAGCTGGGGATGTCAGAGACATTTCAAAACAGTTGGCTGGGTTTGTCACTTTTACCAGCACCCATAAAGAAATTCCTGTGCTGCAGTCATCCCCCATTCACGAGGCTCCACCCTTTGAGTCTCTGTCAGATAAGATGAAGGAGTCAGCATGGTTCACTGATGGTTCAGCCATAGTCACCTCGTCTGGGCGTAAATGGACAGCAGCAGCCTACAACCCGAGTACAGACACAGTCCTGCAGGAGACCGGAATTGGAGGGTCCAGTCAGTATGCAGAGTTGAAAGCTGTAGTGATGACTCTTCAGGAGGATTTTTCTTCCCATGTCACCATCTACACTGACAGCTGGGCGGTCTTTAAAGGACTGACAACTTGGATGCCCACGTGGAAGTCCAATGAATGGTTGATTCATGGAAAGGTGGTGTGGGGAGGCAAGGAAGTCTGGGACTTCATCTGGAAGGAAGCTCACTCCCGCACCATAAAAGTGGGGCATGTTGATGCACATGTGCCCCTGGTCCCAGACTTTGAGAACTATAACAGAGTGGCAGACGAAATTGCCAAGGTGAATGCAGTTGTGCCAATTGATCCTGTCTTGATGAACTTGGCCAACTGGGCCCACAAGCAATCTGGACATTTGGGGCAGAAAGCCACATATGAATGGGCACAGAAAAGAGGATTGCCCATATCAATGGACATGATAAGGACTGTAATAGGCAACTGTACAGTGTGTGGAGAAGTGCGACAATGGCCATTGCAAAAGTACTCCACCGGGTCGATTAAGAGGGGAGAGAGGCCTGCAGAGATTTGGCAGATTGACTTCATCGGTCCCCTGCCCTGGGGAAACAATGGACTGAGGTATTGTTGCACTGCAGTGGACACCTATTCAGGACTTTTGTTTGTTCATCCTTGCAAACGTGCAGATCAAGCCGCAACACTTCAACTGCTACAGAAAATTGTTGTTGCGTATGGCTGTCCCAAACAAGTCCAAAGTGATAATGGCTCACACTTCACCGGATCAACAGTACAGCAATGGGACAAAGATTCTGGAGTGTACTGGTTGTGCCACATCCCATACCATCCACAGGCAGCTGGTTTGATTGAAAGATACAATGGGCTATTGAAGGACCAGATACGCAAACTTACACCCACACGTACACTAAGGGGGTGGGATCGGGTCCTCACACAGGCAGTCATGTTGTTAAATTCTAGGCCACTAGCCAAAAGCACACCATATGAAAGGATGGTTGGGGCTGGGAAGCAGATTCCACAGCTAGAGTGCAGAGTTCAGTATTTACACAAGGTTCCTGAAAGAACAGGGTTTAACAGGTACCAAGTTACTGCTTCCCATGACACAGAAACCAAGATTGACGTATCTGAAGCTGAGGCCTATCTAGGAATGAGAGGGAATCTGGCAGGAAGGTTTGAAGTTATATTTGCATTGGCAGATGAGCTTCAGGACAGTGGCTGGGACTCTGATTGGTTAGTGGATACTTCCCAGCAAGAGTGGAAACTGAGGCTCTATAATATCAAACCTTCCAAAATAAACAGCAGTGATCTTCTGGGAAATATCAGTATATTTCCTCTCCTCCCTATTGATGTTCTTTGGGAGGATCAGAAGTGGATACAGGCAGGTGGAAAAGTGTTGGTCAGAGATCCAGGCAAGAAGTCAGTTAGAGGAGAGATTGTAGCTGAAGGGCCGGGGTCTACTGTATATGTATTATTAGAAGAAACAGATAATCCGCTTTGTTTTCCACCCCACAGGCTGTCTCCGATTTGATCCATAGGAAGACCAGAGAAAGTGGTTACATGATGGACAGAATGATGGAAGACCGCAAGAGCTATGGAGAGCAAGGCCTTTTGATGTATTACAAGCCTGGACTTGTTTTCTAAAGAACGTTAGATTGGACTTTTCTAATGAGCTTTTAGCCAAAGACTGAAATACCTTCATAGTTATAGGAGGGGGTTGTATTTTAGTTAGTTCCCCCATTGCGTTTTATTTAAGATAAACCAGGGAGTGGGAGAATTATTAGATGTCTTTATGTAAAGTTGGAGGCATTATGTCATTTGTGAGCCAAGGGGTGGAGTGTTGTGGAAATTGCATATTTAACAGTGGCTTACTAATGAAACCTTTCTTTTGTAAAGATTTGGAAGGAAGTTTGGCCAAGCCAAATGCCCCCCCCCCCCCTTCAAAGTCACTATACAATGGATAAACAGCCCTTTTGTCCTCAGGACAAACGGTGTTGGTTTGGGGGGATGGTATATTCCTTAATCACAAGTCTAAATGACTGCTCAAAGCTGCAAGAAGTCAGTCTCAAACGAAACATCCATGAAGCGATGACTGCTGACTTTTCTCTGTGCCATGTGCTTGGAAAGCAAATGGGACTCCATGGCTGCAAACTTCTTTTAGTTAAGTATATTTGCTTTATCTTTATCTGCTAGTCTTGTATTATGCTCCTAAATATTGTAATAGTTTTGTATGTACAGTTTTTTGCATAGTAAAAGCACATTTATACACCACAAAGGTCTAAGTTTCCTTGGTTGTACCGCAAAGTAACCTTGCTAGAAACGCACGCAAAACAGCGGGCCACCGGAGGCGCCCTCCTGCCCCACTCGCTCACATCCCCACGCGTGTGACCGGCGGACCCGATGTCCGCCGGTCACTCGCGATCGTCCGTTACAGAGGGAGAAAGGCAGGCGGCTAATGTAAACAAAGCCGCCTGTCATTCTCCCTTGTGTAACAGCAGAGATCATACGGTCCTGCTATGTAGGATCGTAGATCACTGCTGTTACATGAAAAGCCACAACCCTGCACAGTAAGAATCACGCCCCTAGGGACATACTTAACCCCTACTTCTCCAATAAAGTTAACCCCTTCCCTGCCAGTGTCATTTTTACAGTAACAGTGCATATGTATAGCACTGATTACTGTAGTAATGTCACTGGTACTCCCAAAAGTGTCAAAAATGTCAGTCAAGGGTACGATCTGTCCGCCGCAATGTCGCAGTCCCGCAAAAAAAAAAATCGCAGATCGCCGCCATTACTCGTTAAAAAAAAAAACAATAAAAATGAGAAAAATCTTTCCCTTTCCCTTAGTTAGTAAACGCAATAACTTTTGCGCAAACCAATCAAAATACGCTTATTGCGATTTTTTTACCAAACTTTTTTAGCAGAAAACAAATTGGCCTAAAATGTTAAAAAATTTTGATTTTTTAATTTTTTGGGGGGAATTTCATATAAAAAATGTAAAAAATATTGTTATTTTTGCAAAATTGTCGCTCTTTTTTGTTTTTAGCGCATAATCAAAAAATCGCACAGGAGATCAAATACCACCAAAAGAAAGCTCTGTTTGTGGGAAAAAAAGGACGTCAATTTCATTTGGGTACAGCGTCACACGACCGCGCAATTGTCCGTTAAATTCACGCAGTGCCGAATCGCAAAATACCCCCTGGTCAGGAAGGGGGTAAAATCTTCTGGGGCTTAAGTGGTTAATGGGGATGGTACAGCTCTTTTGGGGATAAAGATGGCCACCAAGTTGGAGGGGCTTTTAAACTAGGAGATGGGGGGAGGGCTCAGAAGTAGAGTCAGTCAGGAAGGAGCAAAGGACAGAAGGCAGTATTAGAGTCAGCAGCGACAGTAGTTCCATAACGTCAATTGGGGGGTCTGTGCGGGAAAACCTCAGACCAAACAGGAATAAAAAAAATCACCATTCACTATCAACTTCTACAAAACTAAGAGGGGTATATGCAAATGCCAGGAGCCTAGCTAATATAATGGATGATTTGGAAATGTTAGTACATGAGGAGGACATAGACCTTGTGGGAATAACAGAAACTCGGTTTGACCCCTCACATGACTGGCTGGCCAATATCCAAGGGTATTTGGTGTGCCGGAAGGACAGGGTAGGAAAAAGAGGGGGAGGGGTATGTCTCTATGTCAAGAATAATGTAAGAGTGATAGAGAGGAGTGATATTATGGAAGGGATGAGTATGGAGTTAGAATCTGTGTCGGTAGAACTCCATAGGGAAGAAGAAAAGGGAAAAGTAATTGTGGGGGTTTGCTATAGGCCACCCAACCAAAGGGAGAAGGTAGAGCTGGAATTTATATCACTGTTGGGTAAAGTGGCAAAACTGGGATCAGTCATTATATTGGGGGACTTCAATTATCCCGACATTGACTGGGAAGAGGGAACTACACACTCACAGAAGGCCCGTCTATTCATGGAAACCTTACAGGACAACTACATGTCTCAGCTGGTGGATTCTCCTACTAGAGAAAATGAAGTCCTGGATCTATTGATCACTAATGACCCAGACCTAATCTCGGAGGTAGGAGTCCAGGACAACCTTGGCTCTAGCGATCACAGGATGATCACATTTAGCATAAATAATATAACAAGGCAAGTGGGGAACATAAGGACCCTAAACTTCAGAAGGGCAAACTTTCCCAAATTGTGCTCAATGATGGAAAGGGTAAACTGGGACCAAACCCTGGGAACACTGACCACAGAGGAAAAATGGGAATGTTTTAGGAACATATTAAACAAATGCATCTCGCAGTACATTCCTATGGTGAATAAATTTAGAAGAGACAAAGCCAAACCTGGCTGGCTAAACCGTAATGTTAAAAAACCTATTAGGGGGGAAAAAATGGCCTTCAAGAAATATAAATCAGAGGGCACAGTATCGGCTTTCGAGCAATACAAGGAGGCAAATAAGAAAAGTAAATGCGAAATCAAAATGGCTAAAATCAACTTTGAGAGACAAATAGCGGAGGATAGTAAAAAGAACCCAAAGAAATTCTTTAAATATATCAACAGCAAAAAAACTAGGGCAGAGCATATTGCACACATAATTAACGATGATGGGAGGATGGTTACAGAGGACACTGAAAAGGGAACCATGCTGAACGCTTTTTTCTCATCAGTCTTTACACAGGAAAAGGAGGGGTACACTGACCACGACTATATGGTTAGTAGTAATACATAGAACTTGCCGCTATGGCTAACAGAGGGTGAAATCAGGGAAAGGCTGGATAAAATTAACACAAATAAATCACCAGGCCCGGATGGCGTACATCCAAGAATACTTAAAGAACTTAGTAAGAATATATCTAGACCACTGTTCCTGATATTTGCTGACAGTATTATGACAGGAAATGTACCAGGGGATTGGAGGAAAGCTAACGTGATACCGATATTCAAAAAAGGGCAGAGACATGTCCTGGGAAATTATAGGCCTGTCAGTCTGACATCGATAGTATGTAAACTTCTGGAGGGGATGATAAGGGACTATATCGTAGAGTTTGCTAAAGACAACAACATCATCAGCAGTAATCAACACGGGTTTACAAATGGGCGTTCTTGTCAAACCAATCTCTTAACATTCTACGAGGAGGTGAGCTGTGAGCTAGATAGAGGTAGACCAGTGGATGTGGTGTACCTGGATTTCGCTAAGGCGTTTGATACAGTTCCCCACAAGCGCTTAATTTTTAAAATAAGGTCTGCAGGCTTCGACCACAAGGTTTGCTCTTGGATACGCAACTGGCTAAAAGGGTGTGTCCAAAGGGTGGTAATAAATGGCGCATACTCAGACTGGTCTGAGGTGGTAAGTGGGGTCCCCCAAGGCTCAGTCCTGGGACCAACCTTGTTCAATTTATTCATAAACAGCATTGAGGACGGGATCAGTAGTTCTATATCAGTTTTTGCACACAAAGTTGGGCAGGGCAATAACTGCACAGCATGCAGCAGATATCCTACAGAATGACCTGGACAAAATAACGGAGTGGGCAACGACATGGCAAATGAGGTTTAATGTGGAGAAGTGTAAGGTTTTGTACTTGGGGACTAAAAACATAAAAGCACAATACACTTTAGGGGGGGAACCTTTGGGGGAATCAAAAATGGAGAAAGATCTGGGAGTACTGGTAGAGGATAGACTAAGCAATAGCATGCAATGTCAAGTGGCAGCTGCCAAAGCCGGCAGAATATTAGCATGCATAAAGAAAGGGATGTATTCCAGAGATAAAACTATAATCCTTCCACTTTATAAAACTCTGGTCCGACCACATCTGGAGTATTCTGTCCAGTTCTGGTCGCCAGTCCTCAGGAGGGATGTGTTGGAGCTGGAGAGAGTCCAGAGAAGGGCAACTAAACTAATTAGGGGATTGGAGGACCTTAATTATGAAGAGCTTCTGCAATCGCTTGATTTATTCTCCCTGGAGAAGAGACGCCTGAGAGGGGACATGATAGCAATTTATAAATATCTCAATGGTGATCTCAGCATAGAAAAAAAGCTATTCAGTCGAAAGGATTGCATGAGGACTCGAGGACATACTATGCGATTAGAGAAGAAGCGTTTTAACCTCAGACAACGTGGGGGGTTCTTTACTGTTAGGGCTACAAGATTGTGGAATTCTCTACCACAAGAGGTGGTTTCTGCGGGAAGTATGGTGGCTTTCAAAAGACTCTTAGACGTACATCTCAAGGATCAGAACATTCAGGGGTATGAGAGATGATTACAGCCACACACACCTACACAGGTTGAACTAGATGGACTATTGTCTTTAGTCAACCTCACCTATTATGTAACTATATATATATATATATATATATATATATATATATATATATATATATATATAACAGTTGAAAATAACCAATCCCCAAGAGCAAATAAAAGGACGTAGCGATCCCCAAGGTAATGTGTTAAACCTGTATGCTTTAAAGCACAAGATGTTTCAAATTGGCAGTCGCACAACCTCTGTCCCCACCTACTGTATGAATGCCGTCCCGCCAGGCAAGACACCAATGCCACAAGTGGGAGTGGTCCCTGTCTTCTTGTGTGGTCCAGTGCCTCTGTTGCCGCCCCCCTTCCACTACCTTTGTGGCATGGGGTTAGGCCCTTACGGTGCTTCAGGTGGTGGCCGGTCGGAGGATATGGGATTTATACAGGTCCATTATGAATCTGGTGTGATAAACAGGATAATGGTCATAATGATTATTAGGATATACAGTTGTTATGATTACTTTGCAGTATGATATTCTCCATCTTTGTAGATGCTCCTGTGTAGTCCCCGATGAAGCAGTGTGTTACGATTATTAGTATATACGGTTGTTATGATTAGTGTGCAGTATGATATTCTCCATCTTTGTAGATGGTCCTGTGGAGTTCCCGATGAAGCAGTGTGTTACTGCTAATCATGCTGGAGTACAGCTACAGGGTATACACATGCATCCAATGTTTTATTCTTGCATGATCATTTATGTTTTTATG
Organism: Pelophylax lessonae; assembly: GCF_965119305.1. Taxonomy (NCBI): domain Eukaryota; kingdom Metazoa; phylum Chordata; class Amphibia; order Anura; family Ranidae; genus Pelophylax; species Pelophylax lessonae. The sequence continues at coordinate 459,101,263 of NC_138771.1, read as the reverse complement.
TTCTACTGTTTGCACATGTGTTGACGTTAAACGTTTTTAATTGATCCATATTGTAATAAAATGTTGTCTGTTACCTGTACGAAGTATGTCCTTACCTCTAATACAAAGCCTTTAAAATCGTGAATGCTACATATGAAATAGTTTTATTCCTATGAATTGTGTCTATTGATTGTGCAAAGTAGGAAATGTTTTAGTTTTGCTTGCCTTCATTGCCAAACTATAAATACAGCCGAATGTCTAATTTATTTTGGGGTTTGTAGATTAACAAACTTGTAGTACATTGTAGAGAGGACAATGTAAATATGTGGCTCCAGGGCAACAGCAGAGTCAGAGACTTTGGAAGTCTGAGATCAATGATGTACCACAACTTTCGGTCACAGTTTGATAGATGCCAGGCCACGCTAATATATGGAATACTTCAAATGACACAGAACTTCGCTGTGTCTACAATCGCTCCATGGAAACTGGCACTGTTAAACACTTCTTATTTTGAAAAATAAAGGGAGGAATAGGTGGCACTGCCTGGGGGACAAACTAAAAGTATATCAAAACAGTAGGTTAAAGTATGTGAAAATGCAAACTCCTAATAAACTTCTAATGAAAGTGCATGGGGTCTGACAAATGTCAATAATAAATAATAACAAAATACCGTATTTTCCGGCGTATAAGATGACCCCCCTATTACATGATCTACCGGTAATACTTATACTTAGGTTACCTTGGAGATATTATACTCGGCGTATAAGACGACCTCCCATTTTTGGGGGATTTTTTTGAGGTTCAAAAGTAGTCTTATACGCCAGAAAATACAGTACTATAAACAATTAAGGCACAAATCCATAAAGTGCTCATGTGCAGAAAGTGCATATATAAACCCAAAGAACAGAAGAGTCAATAAAAAGTGACTAAGTGCCAAATGAGTAACGATAAACAAATGCCAATCTCTTGTGTGAGTCTAATGTATTACTGTTCGGAATAAATAATATTTTTCAACTGAGTTTCTTGTTCAAAATAAAAAGTGAAAAAATATATTTTTCCGTGCTAGGATATATATATTCCGAACAGTAATACATTAGACTCACACAAGAGATTGGCATTTGTTTATCGTTACTCATTTGGCACTGTCACTTTTTATTGACACTTCTGTTCTTTGGGTTTATATATGCACTTTTTGCACATAAGCACTTCATGGATTTGTGCCTTAATTGTTTATAGTATTTTTATATTATTTTATTATTGACATTTGTCAGACTCCATGCCCTTTCATTACAGGTTTATTAGGAGTTTGCATTTTCACATAGTTTCACCTACTGTTTTGATATACTTTTCGTTTGCCCCTCAGGCAGGGCCACCTATTCCTCCATTTATTTTTTCGTTTGCATACCCCTGTGGGGTGATATGTGAGGTAGGCTGCAGCCTGCCACTTATATCCTAGCACGGAAAAATATATTTTTTCACTTTTTATTTTGAACAAGAAACTCAGTTGAAAAATATTATTTGCTAAACTATTTCCTGCCCTCTTTTAGGGCAAAACTGAGGCAGATATTCTTAACTATTTTGCTTGTCAAAATCATTTCTGTTCTGTTCAGCCAGTCTAGCAATTAATGACTAGAGTTGGGCTGAAAAGCCCCCAGTTTGTTTTGCGCCAGAACTGTCGAACATCACAAATGTAAGAACCCAAACCGCGAACCCTGTTAAAGTCCAAAAGTGCCCATTTTGAAAGCTTATATGCAAGTTATTGGCCATAAAAGGGTATGGGGAGGGGGGGGGGTCGTCATTTTTAAAAAAGATTGTTTGTGAAGGAGCAGTGATTTTAAAGGTGCTTAAAGTGAAACATTTAAAAAAAAATGTCCTTTAAATATAGTGCCTGGGGGGGGGGGGTCCCTTAGTCTGCCTGTAAAGTGGGGCATCTGTACCGTGTAAAGAACCTGCTGCAGCAAAACTGACATGTATAAAGAAAAAAATATATATTTATACAGATTTTCCCAGCTGGAAGCTTTCAAACCATTGGCAGCAATACAAAAATGTGAAAGAAAAAAAAAAAAAAACAGTGCTCACACTACACTATACTCACACTACACTATAATACACTATAATAACACTACACTAACACTACACTATACTCACACTACAGTATAATCACACTACACTGACACTATACTATACTCACACTAAAATCACACTACACTGAAACTACACTATACTCACACTATAATCACACTACACTGACACTCTCACTTGTCACAATAACACTAACTAGATATCACTGAGCCCTGCTCTATCTGTCTCCAACAACACTGCAAAAGTTCCAGTGCAAAGGAACCTTTTATAGTGTGGGGTGGGACTATGAGCACTGAGCCATGATTGGGTAAATTTATCATTGTTTAAAGTCATCATGAGCGGCCAGCGGTCAGGTGCATTGCTTCAGCCAATCAGGGCCCTAGAATGCACTGTGCGGCGCATTATGGAGTGCTCAGTGAGCGAACATCCCGCCGAGTGCCCTGCAGATTTTGGTGTTCGATGAACTGGGGAACAGACGATGTTCAGGCTGAACTTTTGCTCGGCTGGAACTGTTCACCCAACTCTATTGATGACCAAGGAAAGTAGAAATAGGAGTGTCATCTGTCTGAAAACACTGTTGAGCAGAGATGTGTGAAATAGAAGACTAGCTGGGCATAAATCAAATCAATTGTATGTTGAAAAATATGTAAAGCCATTCACATCAGTCCCAAGCCTCCTAAGTGAACTCACAATCTAGTGTTCCTAGCACAATTTTGGAAGAAGGCACTTAATTTGACAGTTATTTAAGACAACACCACTCTAGGTGTGAGTTTCCAAACTCAAAAATATTAATAAGTCATAGCTGGAGTTTCACAGTACTGCCTAACAATTACTAGACCAATACAAACTACAACAGCTGCAGGCTATTTACAAATCTCTAACAATGCAGATTGTACATAACATCTTTATTCACCCCTCGCTTTTAAAACCACATGCATCATTGTACAGTCTCATGTTGCATATCCACAAATCTCAAATGCCTACTAGAAGGTATCACAAATTTTCTTTCAATAATTTTTATTGATTTTTTTAGAAGAATAGCAAAAAAATATACATAAACCAACAAACGATATGGCATGTACAATGGCTCAACCTGAAGCCTAAAGTTGACAGAACAAAGATAACAAGCAATCGTGAGTATTGTGATCTGAAATGAGATCTAATTATAGGGGGGACAAATGAAGTCCATCATCCCCCTGACACCCCCAGTGGGAACAAACTGTCATGGGGAACAGACAACATTCCAACCTAATGGAAATGACGATATATGCCGTGGGTTACCGACATATATGCAGAAACCAAAATATACAGAAGGCATGTTGATGAAGTAAACAATAAAAGGTCTTAGGTATAATACATTATAGGCATACCAGTGTGTGAAGAAGAAACTGACCAGCCACTCAAATAAGCAGAGGTCAGCCCTTCTCCCCTATGGGTAGACCAAACCCCTAATTAAGTATACAGACCTATATATACAAAATATTTCTTTATTTAGAGAAATCTTTTGCCCTGCTACCATTGGCAAACTCTTCTACTCTACACATCCCAGCCCTCCTTGCCATGTGTGTGGCGTGCTTTGCCTCGTCTGCCCGCCCTGTGTTCCCTCAGCTCCCGTGGGAGACATTCCAGGCCATGTTTCCTCTCCTAGTGTCAGCAACCATCTCACCATCCTGTAAGTTTTGGGGACTTTTAGGGCTTTGCCTCCCCTTTTTTTCCCCCTTTCCCTCCCAGTCTTCATTCATCCTCATCTGCCATCTCCTTACATATATATATTGTTTATAGATCAGACATCTACTCCTGATGAAGTGGCACAGACAGTCCACGATACGCGTCGAGTTATTTGATGTTGTGACTATATCTATATATTTTCATACTGTTTATTACTAAGGATTTTGGATGCTGTAATTTCACACACTCTATTACTCCAGGATTTGCCATTTTTGGTTTTATTGAATACTGGAATTGGGAATACTTACCAGTTTTTACCCTGTCCATGCAATATGTCTACATCTTATATTCCATGTTATGGTTTTTATCTGTATGTACATGTTAATAAAATGTATTATTTTTCCCTGGAAGCCGTGTCATGTCTCTCACTTAAATTCCCGCCCCTTTCTCCTTATTTCTATGATTAGGGATGGAGACGCACGACACTCCCATCGTGCGTCTCATTCAAAGTCCCACCTCCCCCCTCCATATGCTATGTGATTAGGGATGGAGAGACATGATTTAGGCAAACAGGTTCAAATGCATTTACTTTTGACCTTTGCATCCTATTGGTTCACCCATTCCCTTGTCCAATATGGTATGCTGTACAAATCCCTTCATACTAGGTGGGGATTTCTTTGTCTGTTTTTTACTTCAACATTATCATCAGATACTACACTGTACATTTCTCTTTAATACTGCTGCATTGACACGTTATACTCAGGCATTTATCCAACTCACTGGGCAGGCTGGCTGTTGGACGTCTCTTCCCGGGAGTTGCGATGCATTGCGGCCATCCTCCCTTTCTTCCCCGCCCTCTGACGTGGAGGATCGGGTGGGCGGCACCGCCGTGCATCGGCGCCACGCCCTGTGCCGACCTGTGACGTCACTATTGACGCCACTGCGCTGACGTTCTGTTTTCCGTCTCAGTGCTTAAGAGACAGCCCTTGGACGGTGTGCTCCTATGCTCACCCTCTCCGTGGCGACCCTCAGCAGGCAATGGCATGACGCTGGGACCACAGTGTCGGGCCGCAATGGCGATCACGGTACGCGCATCCAGCATCTTGGGCTTCTATTTCTGGCATTGGTTTCCTCTTTTTTGGCACTTTGTTCACCGTTCTTCCTTCAGTTCACCTCATACTGTATTTTTCACTGCATCACTTGGGTCACTCCTGGCTTTCTCAGCACTTCAGTCATCCACCCTTTCTTACCTCGTCTCCCATTCATCACTGGGTGACACACCCACCACCTTAATTTTCACTTGCACAACCCTATTATGGTAGCAGTACTCTTAGAGCCGGTTCACACTGCCAGGACCATAAAGTCGCCCCATGTCGGAGCGACTTTTTACCACGATTTTACCGCAATTTACCGCGATTTTACCGCGACTTTACCGCGACTTGTGAATTATTTTGCACGACTTATATGACAGACGACTTTGTGTTTGGCCAATCAGAATATGATGTGTTGTGACCTAATTCCCCTTTTCTGTTTTTTTTACTCATTTCCTCATTACCCACCAGTGCCACGAATAAGTGTCCACCAGTGACGCATATCAGTGCCACGTATCAGTGTCCACCAGTGACGCATATCAGTGCCACGTATCAGTGCCACGTATCAGTGCCACATATCAGTGCCACGAATCAGTGTCCACCAGTGCCACGTATCAGTGCCATGTATCAGTGCCACGTATCAGTGTCCACCAGTGCCACGTATCAGTGCCACATATCAGTGCCACGAATCAGTGTCCATCAGTGCCACATATCAGTGCCACGAATCAGTGTCCACCAGTGCCACGTATCAGTGCCACGTATCAGTGCCACGAATCAGTGTCCACCAGTGCCACGAATCAGTGTCCACCAGTGCCGCGTATCAGTGCCACGTATCAGTGCCATGAATCAGTGTCCACCAGTGCCACTTATCTGTGTCCACCAGTGCCACTCACACAGACCAAGCAGAGATAATGGAATATATATACCATTACATATATATATATATATATATATATATATACCATATAGGCATGGCTGCAATGTGGGGAATGCCTGGCTAATCTCTTTCTTCTTCCTGGAAAGTCTGATAACAAGTCGCTTCAATTAAGATAAGGAGGCGACTCCCATTGAAGCATATGGGACAAGTCGGATCACAGGTCGCCTCAAAGTAGTACAGGACCCTTTTCTGAAGTCGGAGCAACTTCAGTAGTGCCAATTAAGACGGCACTGATTGATTAACATTGCTTTTGTCATGTCAAGCGACCTGGGGCGACACAAGTTGCCTCACAAGTTAAGCTAGTGTGAATGAGCTCTTAGACTCTTATTTACTATATACTCTGATCATATTTATTTCATACAGACTTATATATACAAAATGTTTCTTTATTTAGAGACATCTTTTACCCTGCTACCATTGGCAAACTCTTCTACTCTACACATTCCAGCCCTCCTTGCCATGTGTGTGGCGTGCTTTGCCTCGTCTGCCCGCCCTGTGTTCCCTCAGCTCCCGTGGGAGACATTCCAGGCCATGTTTCTTCTCCCAGTGTCAGCAACCATCTCACCATCATGTAAGTTTTGGGGACTTTTAGGGCTTTGCCTCCCCTTTTTTTCCCCCTTTCCCTCCCAGCCTTCATTCATCCTCATCTGCCATCTCCTTACATATATATATATTTTTTATAGATCAGACATCTACTCCTGATGAAGTGGCACAGACAGTCCACGATACGCGTTGAGTAATTTGATGTTGTGACTATATCTACTGTATATATTTTCATACTGTTTATTACTAAGGATTTTGGATGCTGTAATTTCACACACTCTATTACTCCAGGATTTGCCATTTTTGTTTTTTTTGAATACTGGAATTGGGAATACTTACCAGTTTTTACCCTGTCCATGCAATATGTCTACATCTTATATTCCATGTTATGATTTTTATCTGTATGTACATGTTAATAAAATGTATTATTTTTCCCTGGAAGCCGTGTCATGTCTCTCACTTAAAGTCCCGCCCCTTTCTCCTTATTTCTAAGTAACTGACTAATAACGTAAATATGTTAATACTTGTTGAGCCAGTTAACAAAGAATAGAACAGGAAAAAGGGAGAGATCTCAGCAAGAGGGATGGGTGAACGACAGGGCGTCCATATAAGGAAAAGAATAGGAGGCACCTATGAGTCTTACAAGGCAAATTAACTGCAGAGGAATAACAAAGGATGCTAGTTCGTCCAAGGATCCCAGACTGCTTCATCTTTTTCAGTTGTGTCCAGTAGAAGATTAGCTGTCTTCTCCTGCACCATAATCCAGGATACATTTTGCTTAGCTGCTGTAAAGGATACTGAAGGTTGTTTCCAAGCCCGGGCTACCGTAATCTTAGCCCCCAATAAAATAAAGTGTATGATTCTTGGGAGGGGTTTGGAACAGCTGGCTGGCCTAATATTAAGTAAGTAAGGCCAGCTCAGGAGATATTGATAGGATTAACCCAGTAACTTTACTTAGCAAACAAAAGATCCTATTCCAGATGTCCCGGATTCGAGGGCATTCCCACCAAATGTGTATGAAAGATCGCAGGAGGCCACAACCTCTGAAGCATAGTGGGGAGGAATCCAGGAAATTTTTGACCAGGCGGGTGGGCACTAGATACCAACGAGTTATAACCTTTATGCTAGCCTCCATAAGGGAGACATTTACCATTCCTTTAAAGGATTTTTGAAACAAAGAGAACCAGGTCTCTGTCTGCCAATTGATCTTGAAAGTCCCGCTCCCAGCTCAACGTATACGTGGGTTTTTCCAAGGTCTCGGTCAGTGAGGCATAGATCAAAGAAGTGCCGCCCCACTGATCCAAAGCTTCAGAACACCATTTTTCATAAGCAGTAACTCTTGGGGGAACAGATTTCAAATTCCACATAGATAGAAGAAAATGGCAAATTTGATGTAAGCAAAACTCCTGAAGAGTGTTAAAAAATTGCATTAAATAAGGGGTGAAAGTGTGGGCAAAAAAACTCAGTGAGTGGGGGTGAGGTCCCCCATCTACCTTATATAATTTAGCATAGAAATCATAGAAAGTATTCATGATCCGTTGAGGATTCTGCGTGAGAGTCCCTGCTAAAATGCGAACTTTGGGGAATGAGAAGGAGCGGGGCTTAGGAGATAACTTAGCAGCCAGTTTGGGGCCTATTGTAACCTTATGAAGATAGAACCGGGCGTTCGTCCACCAAAGGTGCTTTTCTGCTTGGATGGTCAGGGCATGGTTCAGGGAAATCCGACTGGATTCTAATAAGGCTCGTGGCTTAGAGGAAGGATTAGTCTTATGATTTTTAGAGAGTTTGTGAAACTCTTGTTCCATTTGTTCTATATCTGCCTGCCGCTCCCGCTTAAGCTTAGTGGAGAGTTGGATAATCTTCCCCCTGATCACAGCCTTGTGAGCAGCCCATAGAGTTGAGGAAGAAGTTTCCCATTTTCTCATTGACTCTAAAATATTCTCTAATGTCTAATGTCTTTTTCTATCATAGTACAGTGGACCGGGTTCTTTAACAGGGATTTGTTCTCGCGCCAACGGAACTGGCCGTCAGTCACATGTAATGTACGGATATGGATCGTGACCAGTGAGTCATCAGATACCGGGGAGTCCCTGATAAGCGATTTGGAGACAGAGGGGATTGTCATAAAAATATGATGGATTCTTACTAAGGTTTAGTGGCGGGCAGAGTAATTAGTGTAATCCTTTGCTGTAGGATTAAATTCCCTCCATATATCCACCAAACCATAAGAGTGTAGAAGCTTGGCTATCTTTAAACTTTGTTTAGGGGGGACATAGTAAACGAGATTGACCATTCTCAGATTTATCCAACATGTGGTCAAACGCAACACTGGAGTCTCCTCCCATAATTAGAGTGCCCATAAAATGAGGGGACAAAGGTGTTAACATAGATTTGAAAAAGGTGGCTTGTCCGCAATTTGGGGCATAGTATGAGACAAATGTGTATAAGACCCCATCTAACGACCCTTCAATGAGAATTTATCTGCCCTCTGGGTCTCTGATTTCTTGCTAAGGGGAAAACACAATATTTTTGGAGAAAAAATCCCCACTCCTTTAGTCTTGTCTGAAGCATTAGCTAAGTAGAAATTGGGGAATTTAGAATGCAAAAATGTAGGGCTATATTGTTTGGGAAAATGGGTTTCTTGTAAAAGAAATACTTCAAGATGCGAAGAATAGAAGTGTTGAAAATATTTGCTGCATTTCAGTGGTGGATTGAAGCCCTGCACGTTACGTGAGGCTACTCTAATAGGTGCTGAGTGTCCTTTGGTTGAGGCCATGGAGAGAGAATGGAACATGCATCACTAAGTAGAGACTTATCCACCTCCTTAAAACCTTTATTGAGCACTGCCAGGGTGAGGAAGCCTGGGAGATACCAGCCTCAGGTGTTACACCTGTGGAGCCTCCTTGGTGCCTAATAAAAAAGAAAAAAGTGAAATGAGAAGAAAAGAAAGAGGGAGAACGCACCAGAAGAGAGAACCCGGGAAGGTCACGGGTAAAAACTACCATTAATCACCCCCCCCCAGGACCCAAGAGATAGGAGCTGTAAACCCAGCTCCCATTGCAACATTTGACAACGAAGATGTCTGGCCTAAGAGCAGACCTACATCCACCCTCACATGCACCCACATTTAGCACTTAGAGGCAGAGGGAGGCGCATAGCAACTTCTCCAGCCCCACCAACCCCCTGATGTCATTAAAAATGGAACATATTGGAGGACCCGTCTGTGTTGGACATGACCTGTAGTTGAGAACTGAGTGAAGACCCCATTTCTCCCAGACACCACCCCAAGGGTTTCTAGAGCCAGTGGGAAGTTGAGAGGAAAGATGTACCCCCAAAAAGAATACGTAACCCCCCATGTCCTAGGGCAGGGGATCACTAAAGCAAGGCATAGTCTCCATGCCTAAGGGGAAAACTTGTAAAGATGGGGTAGCCGGAGCCCAAATAGACATATGCAAATGTAAAATCTTAACCAATTCAAATCCCCTCCCTTTCACCCTTGGCTCATTGGCCCCTTTCATGCCTACCCCGCTGAATACTTTATTGATCATTTTCAATTCAAATCCCCATCAGGAAGGGTCCTGGGACCTCCCGGCCAAACAGAGGACTAGGTCTTCAAATGTCAAAAAAAAACAATAACAAATTATGGAACAGAGACTGACATTGAACAAGTGAACTGTTGCCTCTCTGCAGTACAATGACCAATCTATGATCTAATATCAACATAAAAAAAGAGTCTTTCAGACCAAAGAAGGATTGGAGCCCCTGAATACCAAACTCAGGGGAAAATCGTTGTGAAAAAATAAGCAAAAGATAGGAAGCCTTGGAGGTCATCGGGGGTGCGAGTCCTTGGACCTTTTGGATTGTTGTTTTCGCCAGATCGGATTAATAGGGCTCTGCGGTGACGGTAGTTTGGCAGAACCAACATTCTTGTGGCTTGAGTTTAAGAGAGATAAGGTTAAACTGGATCAGCAGACGTTCCCCATCATGGAAAATAGAGAAGCCGTGCATTTTGTTCAATGGCCTCAATCCTCGTGCCTAGGCTTTGTAGTTCAGCTTGTATTGTGGAGGAAATTTGGGCCGCTGTTTGGGCCAGCCCTTTGGAGAGAATTTTAGAGAAGGTATTCATCACAATGTGAAAGTCCATTGGGTTAGCAGAATTGGGGCCTAGTATGTCTGACATGGCTGGACTAGAAACTGTGTCTCTCACTGGTGAAGTTATCAGCTCATCCAGCGTTCTTTCTAGTAGGGAGACTGTGGATGCTGGTGATAGTAGTTGAGGGAGAATATTACTCACTTTTTTATGCCCAGGAGGTGGATTAGCTTGTGGGTTCCCTGCACCTACCTCCATGTCTTTCTCCCTGTCTTCCTCCATGTGTTGAGCTCTGGGCACCATCTTGGTGGTTTCTGGGGCCGGGTTGCCAAATCCGGGCTGCAGAGACAGGTCTCTCCTGACCGATCCTAGGCGCATAGGACTGTTCCCTGGCAACTCTGCTGTCAAAAAAGCCCGGGAGGAGAGGTCAGCAATCTAGTGGTTAGCTGTTGTGGGGCTGGAAAGGCCAGAGTTTGGCGCTTAGGCATCAATCTCGGAAGTCCAGTGCATGCACGTTCATCTCTGTACAAATGTTTTTTATATAAATAATTTACCCAAGGGTGTCATAGGCTATTACAGTTCATTATCTGCACATGGTTATTATGCTTATGTACATAAAGCAACTTTTTAACTCCAAAGAGAAAGTGAAAACTCCCAGACTTTATCAACTCTATCAAGGGCAATGGTTGTCCAGCAAATATACCTGTCTGGTCTAATGGAAATAGAGGGTTCCAAGTGACTGAAGAAAGTGTCACAGACTCACATCTGAATAAATACTGTTTACTGGATACTGTATATATAGGATGCTTCAAGTATGTAATTATAGGTGGATGTAAACCCTATTCATGAAATTTGACCTGGGCACATATATTTGTACTGTTTACTTATCTCTCTCCAAAGCCCTACATCCTGTGTCTTTCTGCTGCTCAATACCTCTCTTATTAGCATGATAATTTCTGACAAGTCCTTTGACACAGGAAATAAAAGCAGCTGGAAATTTGTGTTGGGATAGATGCATAGAGATATATTAGCAGAGAGCTGGTCTATTCACAACACAGCTCTGCATGTTTCTTCCTTCCTCTGTCTATGTAGATTGTGCCTTTCCTCCAACCAGCTGCCACACATTGTATGACAAGAGTCCATCATCTCTGCCATGATTGGACAAAGGCAGGCTGCCTTTAACCAATCATGGCTCAGGGGCTAAGTACACACTCCACACTATATAAAGGCTGCTCACACAGCAACCACATGTAGTGTGACTATGCTTTGAATGCTGTGATGTTGATTCCCAGGTTGATGAAGGGAATAGCGTGAGCCTAGAGAGAGGGGGTGACAATGACGGACAAGAAACTAGCAGTCATGTTGCCACAGCTGCAGCATACTGCCAAGTTTGCTCCAGTGACGAGGAGGGAGGGGATGATGAGGTCACTGACTGTACTTGGGTGCCTGTCAGGATAGAGGAGGAAAGTGAGGGGGAGGAGGAGGAGGAGGAGGAGGGACAACTCCAACGAGGCAGGATGTGCTCCAGGGGCCGCCATAGGAGTAGCGAACCTATTGCATCACAGCACAGAGCTCCACAAGTGCAGGGTGCTGCAAACTCCCCGTGGACTTCCAAAAGTTCATTAGTGTGGGTTTATTCAGCACATGTGCAGTAGACCGCAGCGTTGCTGTTTGCAACATCTGTCTGAAGCGGATCAAGCATGGCCAGAACACCAGCTGCTTGGGCACCACATGCTTGACAAGACATATGATGACCTGCCATGCAGTCTGTTGTCAACAGCACCTGAAAGAGCCACAAGATAAAAACAAGCATACCTTGCTCCTCATCTGGGATCTCTAACCCTACTATACCCTCATGTCTTCTCAAAAACTTGCATTGAGAGGGATGATGGTACAGCAATGAGTGCCACAGAGACTTGCACCCAATCTGCTAGCAGTACACCACCACTTGATTTGAGCAGCAGGCAAATTTCACTACCGCATTTGCTGAACCGTAGAAAGAAATACTGTCCCAGCCATCCACATACTTAGCCTCCTAATGCTACCTTGGCCAAATTGCTAGCACTACAATTGCTGCCTTTTCATCTGGTAGACTCTGCTCTCTTTCGCAAATTTGTGGAATGTGCTGTACCACAGTGGCAGGTACCAAAAAGACATTTCTTTTCACGTAAGGCCATTCTGGCTCTCTACCATCATGTGGAAGGTAGTGTTTTGGCCTCGTTGGACAGAGCAGTCAGCAGGAAGGTTCACATTGCTGCTGACTCTTTGTCCAAGAGGCATGGACAGGGATGTTACATTTCCTTCACTGCGCACTGGATAACTCTGCTGGCAGCTGGGAACGATGCAGGACAGGGTTCAGTGTTGCAGCTTGTTTTGCCACCAAGCCTCCAAAAAGCTGGTGCTGGTTCTGCCACATCTGGCTACTCCACCACCTCCTCCTCTTCTTCTTCCTCCATGTCCTTCTGCTCAATTGTCCTCTGAAGCAGCAGTGCTCCCTAAGCATTCAAGGGGCTACGCAAGCAGTCAGGCTAAAAGATGCCATGCAGTGCTTCAGTTCGTCTGCCTAGGGGATAGGAGTCTCACTGGGACAAAGATTCTGTCAGCTCTGCAGGGGCAGGGGCAGAGATGGTTGAAGCCATGACAGCTTGAGCCAGGAATGGTTGTATGTGACAATGGCATCAACCTTCTCTCCAACCTCCGACAGGGACACTTGACACATGTTCCATGCTTGGCACATGTCCTGAATCTGGTGGTGCAGCGTTTCTTGACCAGATACCTGGGCTTCCATGATCTCCTGAGGCAGGCCAGAAAAGTCTGTGGCCATTTCTGGTGTTCATACAATGCCAGTGCTCAACTATCTGACATTCAACAGGAATTCAATCTGCCCACCAACCGCCTCATTTGAGACATGCCCACCAGGTGGAACTCAACATTGACAATGCTGCAGCGGCTGCACACACAGCAGAGGGCCATCAATGAGTACCTGTGTGAGTATGGCACAAGGACAAGCTCAGGGGAGCTTGGCTTTTTTTTGCCACGCCAGTGGCTTTTGATAAAGGATGCATGCACCATCCTGTCACCATTTTGAGGAGGCCACAAGGATGGTGAACTGGGACAATGCATGCATCAGTGACACTATCCCTCTAGTCTACCTGCTGAAGCACACGCTTTGTGGAATCATGGACAGGGCACTTGAGGCAGAACAGCGGGAGGAAGAGAAGGACTACCTTTCCTCACAAGGCCCCCTTTATGCAGATATCATGCCTGCAGGGACACAAAACACACAGGAGGAAGAGGAGGAGGAGGATTGCGGCAGCATGGATGTACAGGATAGCATACAGCAGTCTTCAAGGGATGGTTGTCATTCCCCAGAAACCCCAGAAGTTGTACGTGGTTGGGGAGAAGTTGCTTCTGACAATGTCATCCTTAGTGCCCCAGAGGACTCAGAAGCTCATGCCTCCTAAAATTTACGATGCATGGGCTCCCTGATTCTGCAAAGTCTGGGAAAGGACCCGAGGATTTGTGCTATAAAGGAGAGGGATAATTACTGGTTGGCAACCCTTCTTGATCCACGTTACAAGGGTAAAGTTGCAGAGCACATCCTGCCTTCGTGGGGGAACAGAGGATAAAACATCTTGAGGAGGCCTTGAAAAAAAAATTTTGTAACACCTTTCCAGACACTGGGAGGTCCACATTCTCTGGACATGTTTCTGAAGCATCGTTCAGCCAAAGGAGGAGCAGAGGAGAAGGCAGCCGGCAGACCGATGCCTTTAAACAGTTCTTTAGTCCTCAGCAGAACCCAGGGCTGTTAGGTTTAAGCAACCATCGGCAGCATCACCATCATATGGTGCATGGTCATCTAAGGGCAAGAGTAGACTTGGAGACCTTTACAAGTGAGCATCCACTGGGTTACTGGGTCTTGAGGATGGACCACTGGCCAGAACTTGCTCAATATGCAATGGAGCTACTGGCCTTTCCTGCTTCCAGTGTGCTTTCCGAACGGACGTTCAATGCTGCTGGAGGTTTTGTGAGGGACAAAAGAGTGCGTCTGTCCACAGACTCTGTTGACCAGCTGACTTTTATCAAAATTAATCAGTCCTGGATCAACAGCAGCCATCAAGCCCCTGATGCTGATGTAACTGATTGAATTTTCTAGGGTTCTTCCATCCCTTAAAGACTGCATATGCTGCCTATCCTATTCCTCAACCTTGATTCTGCTAGCTTCCAACAATGTTTTTGGTTTAGGTCACCACCAACCCCCAAGGCCTAATTTTTCAGCACTTGTATGACAGGTGCATACAATTTAAATTTTGGATGTAATTTTTAACAGCAGGCCCTGTCCCTGTGCCCTGTGCCTAGCAAGAGTAACTGTGAGGGGTTACGGTGTTCAGGCACCACCAACACCAAAGGCCCAATTTTTGGCACCTGTATGACAAGTACATGCGATTTCAAATTTGTATGGAATTTTTACCAGCAGGTCCCGTTCCTGTGCCCAGCAAGAGTAACTGTGAGGGGTTACGGTGTTCAGGCACCACCAACACCAAAGGCTGAATTTCAGTTTCAGTTCCTGACGATATTAACTTTCCAGGTCCCCATCACTCCATAGCCATCACCCAACCATGGCCAGGTCAGATGACAGCACAGCTCACCCACTAGATCACTAATAAGAACACATACAACATTTGATCTTTGCCAATTTCAAATTGGTATGGCCCGTTCCTGCACCCAGCAAGAGTAACTTCGAGGGGTTGCAGTGTTCAGGCACCAACAACAACCAAGGCCCAATTTTTCTGCACCTGTATGACAAGTACATGCAATTTCAAAATTTGTATGGAAGTTTTACCAGCAGGGCCCGGTGTTCAGGCACCACTAACAACCAAGGTCCAATTTTTCTGCACCTGTATGACAAGTATATGCGATTTCAAAATTTGTATGGAATTTTTACCAGCAGGGCCCGTTCCTGCGCCCAGCAAGAGTAACTGCGAGGGGTTGTGGTGTTCAGGCACCACCAACAACCAAGGCCCAATTTTTCTGCACCTTAATGACAAGTATATGCAATTCCAAAATTTGTATGGAATTTTTACCAGCAGGGCCCGTTCCTGCGCCCAGCAAGAGTAACTGCGAGGGGTTGCGTTGTTCAGGCACCAAAAACAACCAAGGCCCAATTTTTCTGCACCTGTATGACATGTATATGCAATTTCAAAATGTGTATGGAAATTTTACCAGCAGGGCCCGCTCCTGCGCCCAGGAAGAGTAACTGCGAGGGATTATTTTTTTTTTTTCCATAATCAGGTTTTATTGAGATTTTAAATATACAAACATACAAAATATACACAGTACATGAGAACAATTACATGGAGTGTGTACAAAACAGTGATATACTATTCACATAGTAGCATAACGTGGCAATAACGACTAGAATGTGTAACAATGTGTTCATAGTGGGTGTATATAGATCAGTAATAGAGAAGACAAGGCCATTTGAGTGTCATAACTTATGAGATGGAGGGTTCATATACTGGGTTAATCGGCTAACTGAGAGCGGGCAAGAAAAAGGAGTCATGTGCCACAGCGGCCTAATATAATGAGTATCGTTAGCCAGGTCACATGTAAGGGGAGGGTAGCACATGGCCAAAAACCAGGCATGAACCCACTAGATATGGAGTGGAGAGTCGTAGTAACTGAGTATAGAGGACAGACAACACATGGGGCAGGGAAGACGGGAAGGGAAGGAAAGGAAGGGGATAGGACCAGAAAGGGGAGGAAAGAGATTGGAGGAAAAGAGAAGTGGGACTAGGTGCAAAGGGAGGGGGTGAAAGGCAAGCAGGATGGTACATGGTCAGTAGCAATTCAGCGAGCAGCCTTTCATTGGGCGCAGAGATCAAAGTAGGACGCGGAGGCGGTTTTCGATTTCGGTACAACACTCGAGTTCACGATCGTGGGCCCTTGGTCCCCATAATCGTTTCGTATGTACAGGTATGCTTGAATCTGATCCAGTCTATCCATCGGGCCGAGAAATTGTGGATCTGGTCATTAGAGATGCTGATCAATTCCTCCATTTCCTCAATTCCATTGAGTCTAAGAAACCACTCTCTAGACGATGGAATGGAGGTTGATTTCCAATGGCAAGGAAGGCACAGCTTGGCGGCATTTAGCATGTGACGGGCAAGAATCGGCTTACGAGCATTGTGCGTATCTGAGGTGTGGTTGAGGAGGAAGTGTCCAGGAGTTAGGAGAAGATCGCAGGACGTGACCTCACGAATCAATCTGTGAACCATCTCCCAGAAGGGCTGAATTATGGCACAGTTCCACCAGATATGAAGCATGGTGCCTGGTTCACTTTGACACCTCCAGCAAGTATCAGGGACTCCTGGTTGGAATTTGTGAATTCTGTCTGGTGTTCTGTACCAGCGAGTCAGAATTTTATACCCATTCTCTTGGGTTGTGACGTTGATAGAGGCCCGATGGACAGAGCGACATATGGATTCCCAATCTTTCTCAGAAAGTGAGAGTTGGAGGTCACGGGACCAAGCTTGTGCAAAGGGGGCCAGGGACACCTGAGGGGCATCGAGTAGGTGTTCATAGAGTTCAGAGATTAGGTGACGTCGGGGTTTGGCTTGGATACTGATAGTTTCTAGGGGGGTTGGGGGCCTTGACCATTCCCTAGGGGTGGCTGTAGTGGAAAGGAAATGGCGTATTTGGAAGTAAGACCAGAGTGGGAGAGTGTAGGGGGCCAAGGAACGGTTGACCTCTTCCCAGGACAGGAGATTCCCATCTTTAAAGAATTGTTGGGCAAAGATTTCTTGAAAGGGCCAGCTGTGACTCAGGAAGGTCATTGAATTGCCAGGTGGAAAAGCCGGGTTCATCCTCAAAGAGGTCAAGGGTCCTATTCGCGGGTCAATCCGGAGCTTCTTCTTCCATTTGTCATGGGCCATGAGTGGTGGACCAATCAGGGGATGGCGTTTAAGGGTCGGGGAGACAGAGGAGAGGGGCATCCAGGGCAAAAGATGAAGTGGGATCTCCGAGAAAGCGTTTTCAAGAGTAACAACCGATTTGTTAGAGGAGTGGAGATTCCAGTCCAAAAGTCTAGTCAGGATGCAGGCCTTGTGATAGGTTTGGAGTTCAGGGATGCCCAGACCCCCTTTGTGTTTCGGAGCCGTCAACCTGGAAAATTTGATCCTGGGAGGTTTCCCATCCCACAAGAATTGAGTACTGGTAGCCCGGAGAGTCGAGAAAAACGATTGCGGAAGGTGGATGGGGGCTACCTGGAAAAGATATAAGAGTCTAGGGAGGATGGACATCTTGAGCAAAGCGACTCTGCCAAACCACGAGATGCGTAGATTCCTCCACTTCTGCAAATCGCGGCAAATAGATGAGAGCAGGGGTTTGTAGTTCGTGTCAAAGAGGGATTCGAGGCGATGAGGTATGTGAATGCCCAAGTAGGGAATGGAGATAGGCGCCCAAAGAAAGGGAAAGTTGGTCTTGCATCTCTCTACATCTACATCAGGGAGAGTTACGTTCAAGGCCATGGACTTGGAGTAGTTTATCTTTAGGTTCGAGAGGGAGTGGAAGAGTGATAAGTCTTTCAGTAGATTGGGTATGGAGGTATGTGGCTGGGTGAGGAAAAGCAACATATCATCCGCGAAGGCGGCCACCTTGTGGGTGGTATCGCCCACTGGGATTCCGCGAATATTTGGGTTGGAGCGGAGCATGTTTAAGAAGGGTTCCAGGGATAGTACAAAGAGGATGGGGGATAGGGGGCATCCCTGACGCGTACCATTGGAAAGGTGGAAGGCGTCCGACAGGTGGCCTTTGACCCGTACTCGGGCTATCTGATTGGTGTATAATGCGCGTATGCTCATTATCATCCTCTCTTGCAGTCCAATAGATGCCAGCATGGATAGAAGATAGTCCCAGGCCACTCTGTCGAACGCCTTCTCCGCGTCTAGGGAGAGAAAAAATCCGGGGGATTTGCGGGAAGTAAGCCAGTGGTGAACATTCAATGCCCTAGTAGTGTTGTCCCGCGCCTCCCTTCCCGGGACGAATCCCACTTGGTCCAAGGAGACCAGGGAAGGAAGGAGCGGGACAAGACGGTTCGCCAAAATTTTTGCATAAAGTTTGGCGTCCACATTTAAAAGAGAAATGGGACGATAACTAGAGACAAGCGTATCGTCTTTTCCTTCCTTCGGAATTACCGTGATATATGCCTCTAGTAGTGATGTGGAGTGGTGTTGAGCTTCCGCCAGTCCTCTGAAAGCTCTAATGAAATGAGGCTTAAGTACTTCCGCAAAAGCTCGATAGTAGAGGAGGGGGAGCCCGTCTGGTCCAGGTGCTTTACCTGGTGTCATCTCACGGAGGGCCCTAGAGAGCTCTTCCGTGGTGATGGGAGATTCAAGAGCTTCAGCATCCTGAGCAGAAAGGGGAGACATGCCATGGGAAGAGAAGAAATTCTCAAGTTGGGTATTTCTCGAGGCTATCTGAGAAGGGTTGTCCGGGGTGGAGGAGAGATTGTATAAGCCCTTATAAAAGTCCTCGAACTGGCGGGCGATATCTACATTAGAGGAGTGGAGGGAGCCAGAGGAGTCTCTGATTGTATGGATTGAGGAAAGGCCAGTTTTGGCACGGGTGGCCCGGGCCAAAAGGCGACCACTCTTATTCCCGCATTCATAAAACACTTTCCGGCTCAGTACAAGCCTCCGATGCGCCTGCAGACCTAGTATGTCCTTCAGGCGTGTACGGATCTCAAGGAGCTCTGGCGCGGCGGATTGAGCGAGGGACCGTTTGTATAGCGTCTCAAGGGTGGTCAGTCGGGAGTAGAGGTCCTGTAGTTCGCGTTGGCGTGCTTTTTTCAGAGATGCAGTTATAGTTAGAAATTCGCCTCTAATCACACACTTATGGGCCTCCCACTGAACCAGGGGTCCGGTATCAGGAGTATCATTGAGTTCAAAGTATTCTTTAAGTTTGGAGGACAAACTGGAAAGAACTACTCCATCTTTAAGAAGAGAGGGGTTCAATCTCCACGTTTTGGTCTTCGTGATGTGTTCAGGGAATCGAAGAGTCATGGTTATGGGACTGTGGTCCGAAAGGACCCTCGGCTCAATGGAGGCATCAGAGAGAAATTGCAGGTCTGGCTGAGAGAGAAAAATGTAGTCAATCCTCGAGAACTTCGAGTGGGGGGCGGAGAAGAAGGTGTAATCCCTATCAGTAGGGAAAAGTGTTCTCCAGGAGTCATGGAGATGTAAAGACCGGAGCTGAAGGCGGATTTGACGTAGTGCTCGGAAAGGCAGCACGGAGGCATTAGTCGAGGAGTCCATGAGGGGATTAAGAGGGGCGTTAAAATCTCCTCCAAGTATCAGGAGTCCCGCAGTGAAGTCTGCGAGTTCTTGGCACACTTTTCGGAAAAAAGGAACTTGTTTATTGTTTGGCGCGTAGATATTGGCCAGGGTTACTGGACGAGTATTCAGGCGGCCCTTAACAAAAAGGAACCTGCCCTCCGGATCCGCTTTAACTTCTAAAGGCTGGAAGTCAATTTGTTTGGATAGCAGAATAGAGACTCCACGTGACTTGGAGCCTTCAGACGTAGCGTGAAACGTGGTGGGGAAATGTTTGTTAGAGAAGGAAGGTGGATCACCTGTTCTGAAATGGGTCCCTTGCACCAATAGAATTTGGGCCCGCAAACCAAGGGCTTCAGCTAGAAATTGTGAGCGCTTTTCGGGAATGTTTAATCCCTGAGCATTGGACGAGAGAATCTTGATAGTGCGTTGTGTGTTGATTACTTCCGGAGCAGGCATGTTAGCGTCCACTCAAAGAGGGAGTTGAGTTGGGGGTTAAAAGAGAAAAAGAGAAAAGGGGGAGAGTAGGATGGAAGGGGCAGGGGGACGGGGAGGAGCGGGAAGGAGTGAAGAGGGGGAAAGAGGGGAGGGCAAAATATATAGAGAAGTAAGAGAGAAAGGGGAGAAGGGAAGGGGGAACAGAAAGGGGGAAAGATAGGCAAAAAGAGGGGGGATGGGGGGGTAGGGGAAAAACACAAGGATGGGGAGAGTGTGTAGAAGTCCCCTAGTCGGCCTCAATCAGCAAACTATTGTAAGCTGCCGCTAGAGGGGGAGTAGGGGGGAAGACACAAAGTGTCACGGGTCAACAACAGCTAAAAACTGTCGTTGAGGTGAGGAACTGAGGTTCGGGAACGGTCCCAAATCAGGCACAGGGTGGCTCTGCACTGGGGATCAGCGGAGCAAGTATGATAAGTGACAGTGGGTGTCTCAGATTAGATAGCTGAGGGGGTCACCAAATGTACTGAGATAACGATATGAGGAGGGGAGCAATAAACAAGAACATTAACATCAAAAACAGGCATGATGAACAGTTACATGTATTGCAATTATAACCAGGTTAAGTGCTGTACAACCAAACATAGTAAACTAGGCAACAGTAGTCAGAACGGTGAAACGATGAAGGTGTACCATAAAACGGCAAACAAAAAGGTCAATATCGTGGCATGTCTGCTTACACAATAGGCAAGAATTAAATGGACAGAAGGTGTTACCAGCCCATTCTAATCTATTCCAGCCCAATCCTCCCGTCTCATCCCGGTCCGTGTGAAGGGAAATGGGAGCCCTGGGGGGAAGGCAAGGGTATTTTGGGGGATGGCAATCTGGGGGGAGTACACCCACGCGTATCCACGTGTAACTAGGTAGGAGTAGACAGGGAGGAGGGGGAGCAGATATCAGGGGAAGGGTTAGGTTATCGTAGAAGGCTCTAACAACCAAGCAAGGAGGACAGGAACGCTTAGGGGGGGGGGGTGACCATGGACAGGGAGGAGGGGGAAAGGCGGGAGTGGAATTCAGGAGAGAGGTACGGTGGTCATGTGTAGGTATAGGAAAAGAATGGGAAGGGACATGAGGTTGCCAACAGCGAGGAGCCTCGGACCTATTGTTATTCCATACCCCATGCGTGACAAAGATGTAGTACGTATCTCCATAATTATCTTGCGTCCCTTAAGAGTGTCTCTGTCAGGGCATAAACCTAACGGGATTGGTCATCTCACCTTCCCCTCACATTACAGTCACGTGTCAGTCATCCCGTCTTATACTCTAAGCAACATCAAACATCAATCCGGCAGACAGTTAAGATAGCGAAACAACTAAAAGACAAATACAGAGAAAAAACCTTTCATTGCAGGAGGTAGACAATGTTCGGTATCCGGGGGATATGAGGAAGGGCACCGTGGGTTACGGGATGAGGTCGTTCAGTCCAATAGTTCCGGATCTGTTGAGGAACCTACGGAGAATCAGGGGGAGAGGGAGAGTAAAAAGGGAGGGGGGACAATGAAAGGATTCATGGATGGTGGAAGTTCCATACGTGGGAAGAACTGGGGGCACCCGGAGGGGGGGAGATGGACATGAGGGCCGGAGCGCGGGACACAGTCAGATCCATCAGGCGTCCACTGCCGGCCGAGACTAGGTTCCAGAACAGAAGGGCCAATAACAATTGCAGGGTTAAGTCGGGGAGGAACAGGACGGAGAGGACCGGGCAAGGGGGCAGACGGGGTCCACACAGGCAGGAGCAGGGGGGAGGGAGAGGGCAAGAGTACCTTTACCAAGGCAGCAGACAGGCATCAGTGATCATGCGAGGGAGTCACAGGTTCAGCTTCTCCCGCTGACGGACTGGAGAGCGCAAAGGGCTTGATCGACGATCTTCCTTGGATCGCATAGGGGTTGCATCGTTCTGGGAGTGTCGGCGTCTGCGTTGTCGGCTTCTCTGCGCTTTAGGGGTGGCAGATGCAGTAACCGATATCCAGGGGTCCGAGGCATAGAACTCGCCATACCAGTCTGGTAAGTCTATAACTGGAATCTCGAAAGCATCACAAAAGGTAGGTATGTCATCCAGAACTTTCAAAGATGCGGATCTGCCTCTGAAGGTGGCAAAGAGGCAGAAAGGAAAGCGCCACCTATAAGTGATACCTCTTGTGCGGAGTGCTTCCAGCAAGGGTCGCAGGGCTCTGCGATTTTGGAGAGTAATGGGCGAGAGATCTTGGAAGAATTTTAGTTCCGACCCCTCATGCAGTACTCGATCACGGCTCCTTGCTTTCCGGAGGATGGCTTCCTTAAGAGGGTAGCTCACCAAGCAGCAAATAACATCCCGAGGGGGATCGGAATCACCCGCTCGCGGGCGAAGGGCCCGATGTGCCCTTTCAAAATCAATCGGGGTGTCTGCCGGCCTCTCGAGCAGATCATTGAAAATCGCAGTCAATGTGGTGGTCAGGTCGGGGGGTTCCACAGATTCGGGGAGGCCCCGAAGCCGAATATTATGTCGCCTACCCCGATTGTCCAGATCCTCCAGGTGGCGGTTGATTTCAATGAGGTGAGATGTATACAAGTCCGAGCCTCTCTGGAGTTGTTTAATGGCGGCCGCGTGGGTGGTTGAGGCCTTCTCTGTGGCATCCAGTCTGGTATTCACAGAGCGAAGTTCCGCCGCAAGTTCCGAGATGGCAGATCCCAGGGTAGATTTGATATCGGTGGCAACGTTCTGGAGATCTGTTAGGCTTGGGAGAGGCACCGCCGCAGTCACCTGAGCTTGAGACCCGGTGGAGGTGGAGGAGAGCGCCTTGGGAGAGCTGGGCGCGAGAGCCGGGGAGGCCGCACGCCCGCCATTCTTCTGGGTCCGGAAGATGGCAGGGATGTTTCCCGTGAGTTGGGTTTCCTGGTCAGGCATCGCCCGACTGGCTGAAGCGCTGCGACCCGATCTTAGCATAGTAGGAAGGTTGTAGGCACCCGTAAAAGCGAGTTATAGATCCCCAGTGCACGGAGCCAAGCTAACAAGCGGCCATTCGAGTCCGGTGCCAAGCCACGCCCCCCCGCGAGGGATTATTGTGTTCAGGCACCACCAACAACCAATGCCCAATTTTTCTGCATCTGTATGATTTGACATTTGTATGTACATACGATTTGAAATTTGTATGTATATTTGTATATGACATTTTTTTTCCTTTAGAAATGTCAGTATTGCTGCAGCAGGCTATATACATTGTAGAGATGCGCTACTTTACAGGCACATTCAGGGGACCCCCCAGGCATGATATTTGAAGGAATTTTTCATTTTTAACGTTTTACTTTAAGGCTCATTAAAATCAGTAAATCACTGCTCCTTTAAAAACAATTGTTTTTTTTAAAAAATTAGCATTTCTATTTGTCCCCCAGGTCAGTACCCCGGACTCCCATACACTTTTTTTGGGCAATAACTTGCATTTAATCCTTCAAAATGAGGACATTTGATTTTTTGACATTCAAGTCCCATAGACTTCAATGGAGTTTGTTTGTTCGAACAAATTTTTCCCCTGTTCGCGTTGTTCGGTTCTTCACTACTGGCTGGCAACTAAAGAGAAATAATCATAGCATCCTAATGTGCTACATCCCTTTACATGTAAGTCCGTAAACAAACCGGGGAAAGAAATCTAACTGAGGCATGCTGTGGATTGTAGAGTGTGGTTTTACTTAGAATGGTACTTACAAAAAAATGGAGAAAAAAACTGTATTTATAAATCCTGGTAATGCATAACAGTCTTCATGGCAGTCTGTCTATAAGACTGGAATCTTTCCAGTGGTCCTTTATTACAGCCTCTTTCAACCAGGGTGCCTTTGGGTGTTTTTGTGGGTGCCTTCTCAAAATACCTAGAAATTGCCCCAAAACTGTATACAAGCCAGTGGGTGGATCAAGCTTGCCTATTAGTTACACAAAGCCACAGGTTTTCATTGTGCACCATTAGAGCCTTCCAGCCACCAGTGTCCTAACAACCACTGATGTCATCGGTTGATAAGGAGGATTTCGGGCACCTGCCCCTCTCCTTCAGCACCAGGGTCACATTCACGAGGAAGAGAAACTGAAGGAGAAGAGAAACATTGGAATACCAATCAGTACCAGTGTGCAAAGGTGTATTTGCTTTGGAAGAATAAATCCCCACTAATGTTGGATGTCCTACTCATGTGGATGTTACTACATTATGCAAAACTATTAGTTTCCTTTTTTCAATTTTAGAATGGGTTGTCTCGAGATTGTGTGGGATTTTAAAGGGTGCCTTGACTGAAAAAAAGGTTGAGAAACACTGTTTTATTACATCAATCAACATCATATACTACATGGCAGGCATTCAACTTTTTACATCCATAATATCTCTTCAAAAGTAACAAGTTAAGAAGGGGTCTGCCAGGTGCATAGGGTGAACTGGCATAAAAGTACATATAATGCAAATTGTATTCCCAGGATATTGTTAGAGGACCAGATGCCACACTTGTCTATATTTCCTGTGGAATCTGCAAAATGTGCTCTTATATTCTTTTGCTTTGACAAAATCTTTTAACATCATGGCAGACATTCTACTTTCTTTTATCGAATGTGTCTCTAAAATAGAACAAGAGTCTGCTCCATGTATAGAATCAACTTGTATTGAAATAATGTTATGGAAATAACCACTTGCTGACCGCCGCAAGTACATATACTGCGGCGGTCAGCCCCGGCCAGGCAAAGTGACGTACCGGTACGTCACTAGCCTGTCACTGGCTTGTGAGCCAATAGCGGGCGAGCACGCGCCCGCTGAGGCCCGCGCCCGCCCCGGCTCGTTCCCTAACAAGTCAGTGCGTGTGACCTGCGGACCCGATGTCCGCCGGTCACTCGCGATCGTTCGCCGGGAAGGGAGAAAGGCAGGCGCTAATGTAAACAAGCCGCCTGTCATTCTCCCCTGTGTAAAAATGGAGATCAGACGGTTCTACTATGTAGGACCGTTGATCTCTGTTTTTACAGTAGTAGCCATGTCCATTCACAGTTAGAAACACGCCCCTAGGACACACTTAACCCCTCCCTCTCCAATACAGTTAACCCCTTCCCTGCCAGTGTCATTTTTGCAGTAACAGTGCATATGTATAACACTGTTATAAAAAAAACCCACCAAAAATGACAAAAATCTTTCCCTTTGTTAGTAAACGTGATAACTTTTGCGCAAACCAACCAAAATACGCTTTTTGCAATTTTTTTTTTTTTTACCAAACATATGTAACATAAAAAAAATTGGCTGAAAATGTTAAAAAAATTAGATTTTTACATTTTTTTGGGAATTTCATATAACAAAATGTGAAAAATATTGTTATTTTTGCAAAATTTACGCTCTTTTTTTGTTTATAGCGCATGATCAAAAAATCGCACAGGTGATCAAATACCACCAAAAGAAAGCTCTGTTTGTGGGAAAAAAAGGACGTCAAATTCGTTTAGGTACCGCGCAATTGTCCATTAAATTCACGCAGTAAAAAATCGCAAAAAACCCCCTGGTCAGGAAGGGGGTAAAATCTTCCGGGGCTTAAGTGGTTAAAGCTGATCTCTATGTTTTAGTGGAGTTTCAATAGTTAATTTGGGTGAAGCTGGTCCAGACATACTCTTTTCCTTCACTAACCTGTGCAATGGCTGTGTTTTATAAACTGTATTTCTCCACTGAGATGGGAACTTCCCATCCCACTCTTGGAACAAAATCGATTAGAACTGAGCGCTGCTATGAATGAATAAACAAACTTCCTCTGATTGGCTGAGGTGGAAAAGCAAGCAGAAGATGTCACAAATCTGTCTCAGCCAGTCAGAAGAAGCTTTGTATTTATTCATAGATTACGAAGCCCGACTCAATTTTTTTCTGGGAGTGGAACGGGAAATTTCCATCCTGCTGCTGGAACACAAAGTTGCATATTGTAAGTAGCTGAAGATATATACAGTTTATACAGCGCACACAGCTGCTGCATCTGTTTGGACCAGCTTGGTCCAAGCAAACTATTTGAACTTCACTAAAAAATGGAGATAAGCTTTAAAGAGAGACTTGAATTTATTTCCATGACATTTTTTCAATACAATTGATTCTATACATGGAGCAGACTCTTGTTCTCTTTTAGAGACACTATGGATAAAAGGAGGTAGAATGTCTGCCGTAAGGTTAAAAGACTATGTCAAAGAAAGAGAATATAGAGCCTATTTATCAGATTTCACATGAAATATAGACAAGTGTGGCACCTGTATCTCCAAAAATATCCGGGCAATACAATTGGCATTATATGTGCTTTTATGTTAGTTCACCCTATACACCTGGCAGACCCCTTCTTACTTTGTCATACCTTAAATACTCAAATAAGTTCCACTTATATTTCATACTGATTTCCAACCATTGCATAGTGTACAGAGTGGTACTCTCCTCAAACAGGACTCTGAATATGATTGCCATTCCCTCTAAACTCCTGCTTGTGGGGAGCTGCAGCATGGTGCTCTGGCAGTCAGGGCCGCTGATAAGGCAGCACAGTCAGCCCTCCTGTACCGGGCCCAGACCTCATCAGTTCAAATGGGGGGCCCAGGCACCTGCCAAGCAGGAGGGCAAGCAGAACTGCCTTATTGCTGACACTTGAGATTTTTGTGCACTGCTGCTAGCTTCTACTTTTCTTTTCTTCCTCCGGCTGCAGTGCAGGAGGATCAGTTCCAATATATGTGCCCCCTTCTCCCTGCTGTCTAGGGACCCCTGTGTGCTACTTTTCCCCACAGTGCTGCGGTTTTCCCTCTTCTCCTCTCCCTCCGGTTGCTGCAGAGGGCGCACAGGCGGGTTAATTTAGGGTGATGAGCTGAGGGGGGGGCTCATCCTGAATGAACTCACCACCCTGAATGAACACAGTACATCTGAATGAACACCTGTGGAGGTGCAGATATTGCCTCTGTGCTGCAATACACTTAAATGGGTCTTGTTCGATGGTGGTATAATTTTTGCCATGGCTGCAAAGCACAGTATTGCGAGCGTGCCATTTTAGCAAAAATATAATTTGATATTTTCAGGGGAGGGGTCCCTGTCAAGTAGGCTGTACATGGGCCTGTGATTTCTATTAGCAGCCCTGCTGGCAGTAAGCATTCAGATTCCAGTTACAGTAACAGAACTGTATTGTAACTGAAGTTCAGTAAAGCAAAAATACCCAGCAGGAAGACAACCCAACTGGGTGCACTCACAGGATATTTCAGTGAAAAGTATAACAGCAGGTCTCAGGTGCACCAACAGCATCTGTCTCAAGGAATGGAATGTGGCCTGACTGGTCCTTACCCAATTGAGGAGGCTTCCAGAAAGAATGGCGTGCCCCTGTTCTTTCCTTACTCGTCTGCCACCTCTCCCTGCTGCTAATTACTGTCCCTGACAGATGGGTGATGTGCCCCTACACTACCAACACATTAAATGCGTACTAAGCCCAGGAGCCAGGGTCGTAAATAGACTCTGCCTGACCCATGATGACCACCAGAGTCACATGGCGCAGCAGCATCCAATTGGATAGCTCCCCCAGTGACCCAGGAAGTCAAGTTCCATGTGTCTCTTGACTTCCCCTCCATATGCAATGCCATTGCGGTTGATTGCCACCTGCAGTGGAGAAAGTAGAATGCACCCACCTACATGCAGGCTACATCAGGGAATGGCATCAGAAGTAACCATTTTTTTCTATGCCACATTTACTGTACATAATGTGGTGCCAGGTGGTGACCTAACCAACCAGTTAGTTATTGGATTTTAGTAAGAATCCACAGGATAACCTATTCAAAAAAGAGGAACATGGAAACGCCATGCACTTAGCATCCCACTAATGTAGGGCCTGGAGCTGCTAATCATTTAGCTACTATGCTGCTTTCCAAGTAAAATTATACCTCCTTCATTCTGTTGTCATATCACGATTTCTGTCTGTTTGTTAAATGCCAAAATGCCAATGCATATCATTATGCTAACTGTACTTTACCATGTGTTTCTCTTTCCTTGATATTAAAATACATATCACATCTCAATGCAACATACTGTATGAAGTCACATGACATCACTCAGCGTACTGTTATATGTTTAACTGACCCACGGTGTTTAATCTGCTCAGAGATACGTAAGTAAAATGACTGTATGCTGGGAATGACCGAGGCTCAGTTATTAGATAAGAATACCTAGTTTTCTCAAGCAATAGCTTTTATATTTTTTCCAGAAATAATATAAACTTACAAATGTAAAGTGAGCTCCTCCTGCTGGATGTTTGGAGAAAAGCAACCTGCAGCTTGCAAGTAAGAAAAACTCTGATTTTGATAACTTAGAGAGAAAAATGTCTGTGATCATCAAGGCTGCAACATCATCATCATCATAGCCATACTGTAATACAATTGCTGTCTAGCAACACAAATGTCTTGTAATGTCAAGGAGATGGTGACTACACATGATGTCTCAAGGCAGCCAAGTACAACCACCTTATTCTCAAACACATACTACAGATACACTAATGAATTGTGTGAGCTATTTTAATTTAATTTAAGTTTACAATCAAGATACAAGATGCATATATCAAAAGACATAGCCCGACTTCCGGTTCAGGCGCCAGATGTGAAGGAGCAGGAAGTAGCAGCTCCGGGCGCATCAGCTTAGAAAACCGGCTAAATCTACCGATTGGTGAGCCAGCGACCGTCCGCCCCACACACTCCGGTCACCTGGGGGAGCGCCTAATGGACAAATTCCTGGTCCACGGACCCTCTGTCACTACCTCCGGACAGCTCTCCCGCCGACACCCAGTCAGGCAAGATGGCTGAGGGCGCGGCTCAGCTCCCCAGCCAGCATACCCCTGTGCCCAGCTACGCTGCTGTAACGGCCGCTGTTGACACCACCACAGCAGTATCACCCAAACACTATGCGGGCATTGCCCAAGCTGTGGCGGCCCTGCTGTCCCCCACAATCACAGCAGCTGTGGACAAGGCCATGGCTGCAGGAATAGCCCAGATCTGGAAAGATCTTGGTGAGCAGGCGCTGCGGCTCACTGAACTGGAGAGCAGGGTGGCTGAGATAGAGGAGGAAAAACAAGCCTCTTTTCACCAAGAAAAGCAGTTTAAACAAACACAGCAGTATCTTTTAGATAAAGTGGACGACCTGGAAAACAGGCCGTGCAGAAATGATTTGCGCATAATCGGTCTCCCGGAATCTTATGGTGCGCATTCTTTGATGGACTTATGCTCTCAGCGTATCCCCCAGGCTCTAGGTCTGTCCAATCCCTGTGTAGCGGAGCGCGCACACCGAGTAGGGCCCCCTTCTAATGAGAGACGCACCCCTCGCCCAGTTTTTGTGAAATACTTGAACTTTGCTGACAGGGACAACCTGATGAAATCTTATCGCAACTCCAAATCCCTGCAACTTGACGCCACAAACTGTTGCTGTTCGCAGATTATTCACAAGAGGTGTCACGCCGACGCAAAGCCCTACAGCCTATCTGCAACGCTCTCCACCAACAAGGAGTAAAATTCACCTTTGCATACCCTGCAACGTTGCGGTTCACGCATCCATCGGGCCACTCAAAATCTTTCACCCATCCGGATGAAGCTTGGGATTACCTTAACTCTCATCTGCGTTTGCCCATGGACACCTCCACGCCTCCCGTACACCACTCCATTAGACCTCAACAGCCTAGGGATTAACAGAGCCCTCGTAAGGATCCAGCTAAAAAGCTGAGACTCACAGACCTCTCCGGAAAATGTACTCCTGCGTGATCAATCACTCCTTTTGCAATTCCAACCTATGTGCTGTTACGGTTCCCTTGAGCACCACTGTCTATGGTTCCTTGGCTGTCCCATCTCTGGGGGTCCCCAGCTGGTATTTCCAAATTCATTTCGTCACCTTGTTTATTCTCCAGTGGAACTCCCACTCCTCTCCTCCCCTACAGGTTATGCCTTACATCTTGCTTGGTATACTTTCACCCCATATGTGCCGCTATCTCCCAGGATGGTTACGTTAGATGCTCAGGTTATACGTTTATTGTTTAATGCTGTAAACTCTTTATTGATTATTTTGTTCTTTTTCCTTCTCCGCCTCCTCATAGGGTGCTACCGCGGAATGTCTGCTCAACTATTGCATGCTTTGGTCACCTCGACCCCTGGGAGGTATGTGATGGGCACTTCCTCTTCATCCTCAACTAACCATGAGTGGGGTTGCGGGCACACCGCACAGGCTCGGGCCTGATATTCCCCAGTAGCGCTACTGTGGGTGGTTTTTCAGATGTGGGAAGAAGTGAAGTTCGTAATTCCCCAGACACGTGAGTGTCTTGTAACTGAATTGTTTTGTACTGTTTTTATTATGCAAGTTTTGCCAGTTCACCTTCCACCACCCCCTATTTCCTCACCCCAACAACCGAATCCACCTTACACCTCTACACTCTCCGGGCTCTGTAGACGCGAACCTTCAACAGTTCATGTGTTTAGCTATATAATCTCTGCACTGCTACATCTCTCTAGCACACACCAATGGTTAGGATAGTCTCCTGGAACGTGAAAGGCCTGCGTTCCCCCAATAAACGTATGGTGATTCTTTGCCATCTGAAACGGCTTAAAACAGACATAGCAGTCCTACAGGAGACCCATCTCCCTGAACAGAACTTCACACGTATGCGTAAACTATGGGTGGGTCAGGTTTTGGGTTTGCCTGCAGTCAAAGGCAAAGCGGGAGTTCTAATCCTCATAAAAAAACACTTCCCATGTCCGGTTGTATCTTCTTGCATAGATGCGGACGGTAGGTTAGTCGCGGTCACATTATCTTCAGGACAGAGGGACTGGGTTCTAGCTACAACATACGCCCCTAACTCGCCCTCGAAACAATTCTTCCAAGAATTGGTTTCACAACTAGCTCCATTTCTACATGTCCCCCTAATTCTCACTGGTGACCTGAACACGGTTATGGATCCTAGGGAAGACAGGTCTCGCCCTATGCCCCTTCAGGCCTCGGACAGGCCCCCCCACCCTAACCATTTGTCTGACTTTGCGGAACATACCCAACTCACAGATGTTTGGCTTTCTTATGCACCCTGAAGGTAGGGATTTCACCTTTTTCTCCAACCCGCACAATTCCCTTTCCCATATAGACTATTTCTTTGCTAATTCCCTATCACAACCTTTGATCTCAAACTCCTCAATACATGATCTAGCGATCTCCAACCATGCCCCTGTCTCAGTGGATCTTTTAGAAGCATTCCCCAAACCCCCGACGAATAACTGGAGGTTCCCTTCCTTCTTGGCCCACGATGAGCAATTACCACAATTGATTGGTGACACTTGGCAAGACTTTGCACTTGCCAATGCGTCACATACTTCAAACCCTACCCTGTTCTGGGAAGCGGGAAAAACAGTATTGAGGGGCCGCATTATCTCCTATGCCGTTGGTCGAAAACAAGCCATTAGGAAGGCCTACACTGAGGCTAGTACCCGACTACGTTCTGCCCATTTGGCATTGTCGCAAGCCAACACCCGCTCTAATAGACAACAATGGCAGGAGGCGAAGCTGGCTTTTGATACTTGGGCAGCGGCACAGGAGAAATTGTACTCCTCTATTCAGGACCTTCAATACCATAAGTATGGTAACAAACCGGGCAAATTATTGTCTAAATTATGCAAAGGTCCATTCGCCCCCACTAACATCACTGCATTAAAATCTACTAAAGGGCCATTGACCACTTCACCCACAGAGATTGCTGAAACTCTCTCCAATTTCTTTTCTGACCTGTATGGCCTAGAACATCATGACGCCCAAGCTGCTGAGTCCTGGCTGGCCTCAGTTACCCTTCCCACTAAAGCGGAGGATTTGCTTTCCTCTCTGAATGCCCCAATTTCATTAGAGGAAATCAAGTCCGTCATAGCGCAGCTACCTCCAGGCAAAGCACCTGGACCTGACGGCTTCACCTCCGACTTTTACAAGACATCGGCCGAGACAATAGCCCCGACTCTTCAGACCCTATACCAATACATTCTAGATGGCAACCCTTACTTCCCGACGGGTCTACAGGCTCATGTCAAATTGATACCGAAACCTGGTAAGGGTCCGACTGACCCTGGCTCCTACCGACCCATCTCTCTTCTGAACCTTGATGGTAAGATTCTTTTCAAAATCATAGCCAACGGACTTGCCCCTATCATGCCCACCTTGATTCACCCTGCCCAAGCGGGATTCACTTCTGGTAGGTCTGCCACGGCCAATATTAGAAAAGTCCTGGCGGCCCTGGAGGCCTCCCACACAAATTTATCATCTGACATGGCAATTATTTCCCTAGACGCAGAAAAGGCCTTTGATAGGGTGAACATCGACTGGCTACACCTGGTCTTACATCGTTTTGGGTTCCGAGGACCCTTTGTCCACCTTATCAAAGTCATGTACACGAACCCCTCCGCAAACGTAGTAGCAAATGACCATACATCTACCCCATTCTCTTTACGTAGAGGAACTAGACAGGGGTGCCCATTGTCCCCCCTCCTATTCAATTTGGCGCTTGAGCCCCTGGCGAGATTTATTCTCCATCACCCTGATATCCATGGTATCCCCATAGGTGACTCCGACTTGCGCATAGCCCTATTTGCAGATGACATACTTATCTTTACGTCGGATCCGGTCAGGGACTTCAAACTAGTTCACAAGATCTTTGAAGACTTCCGCCTGTGTTCGGGTCTGAAAATTAACTTCTCTAAAAGGGAACTCCTACCCCTTCGTCATACTAAACATAACCCTTGGCCATTCTCACCTCCCTTTTCTATAGCAAAAACATCTATCACCTACCTGGGCATCAAAATTGGTCGCACCCCCTCATCTATATACCATCTAAATATTCCCCCCACTATTACCAAGATTGTCTCGACTCTGGACGCATGGGGGGGCCTTCCCCTCTCCCTGTTCGGCAGATGTCACTTATACAAGATGGTGGGCTTCCCAAAGCTACTGTACCCTCTTCAAACAATACCTCTATTGGTGAGACATAAAGACATGCAGAAATTGACTAAAGCTGTAACCACCTTTATCTGGCAAGGGAAGAGGCCCCGTATTGCCCTTCAGAAACTGTATCTGCCAAGGAGGGGGGGGGGGGGTGGCGCTTCCTAACGCCCGCCTCTACAACCTTGCATGTGTGCTGAGAGTGGGGCTGGACTGGATTGGCAAAACTTCTAGATATTCTAACCTCCAACTTGAGTCCTCACCTTATAACCTAGCTGCCCTCTTACACTGTCAGCACAGAGACCTACCGCCAAACTTAAGGAACAGTGTTCTCATCAGGGACACCAATATTGCCTGGAGGGAAATTCTCCGCAAAACCCAAGTATCACCTACTATGTCACGCCATCTACCCATCTGTGGTCACCCTCTTTTCCCTCAAGCACAATGCTACCTCCCGTTTAAGGACTGGCATACCAGGAATCTCCTCCGTTTTGCACAGCTGTTTGACCCCGACTCGGGCAATCCCTTGCCGATCTCCGGGATCACTGACCGCTTTCACCTACCTAAAGGACACACACTGGGCATCATGCAGGCTATCAGTTTTGTAGTCAAGACCTGCCCTAACAGACTACATCGGTTCCAGAGTACCATTGCCGACAAGTTCCTGGAGCAGGAACTCCATAAAATTTCAGACATATACAAATCCCTCTTGTCTCTCCCCTCTATAAGTAAATCTTCTCACCTTGCAACCAACTGGGACAAGGACTTCCCTGACCCGAATGCCCATTCGCTCATCTTAGCGGGTTACCTGGCCACTCACAAGGCCATCACAAACGAATATTGGAGGGAACAACATTTTAAGATTATGCATCGGAGCTATGTACCTTACCCCAGAACCAGGCAACATCTCCACTCGACAGAGTACCCGCTCTGTTCTTCACCCAAACAGACCCTCGCACATAGACTTTGGTCCTGCCCACGCATTTCTACCTTTTGGTCTTCAGTAGAAACCTACGTCCATACCATTACGGGGTTGACACCTCTGGATGATCCCTACCTACTCTTGTTTGGAAACTTGGACAGACCTCTTAGTATACTGCCTAAGGATCAACGTCTCCTGCTCCAAAAGCATAAAACTTAGCTATCAACCTGTTACATGATAGCCAGGAGGACAATACTGGCCAAATGGATCCACCCTACCCCCCCTTCTCTGACTGAAGTGATCATGGGCCTGCAACAACTTTGCGCCAAAGAAGCCCTCGAACTCAAGACCGCGTCCTCACCCAATTCTACCAAATTCAACCGAAATTGGGATACTTTCCTACACTCACTTCCGAACGCGAGCCTATAGTGGATGACTAAGAGACTTATTCCATCTGCCACAGATCAACTAGCTGTTGAGCTACAGCATTGCTAAACTACACTGTCAGCCTTGATAGCATGGACTTTTGCCACATTATGTCTACACCGCAGCACTTGGTGCGTGCCTGCCACTTGACCATCCACTAAGATGATACTTCGGGTTATTTGTACTCTACTATTATATGACTCCCTTACTCCATATATAGACTCAGGGACCTCAGACCGAGCTCTCTCTCTTGAGACACCCTTCTAACCTCTTGAGCTCCATAAACGTGTACTGTGCTATGAGTCCATGTTACCTAATCAGTTGGTCTACAGCTCCTGTACTGTTATTCCACCCCCTCCTCCCCTCCCGCCCCCCCTTTTTTCTTCTCCCCCTAGTCCCCCCCCCCTAACACGCTGTTGTATGCAATACATTACTACAGGGCTTACTGCTTCGCCTCAGGTATTACCCGTTTATACGCTGTACTGAATCCTGAGGCTTGCTCTGTAGCTCACTTTGCCTAATTTGTTGACTTGTTGATTTACTAGTTTA
This sequence comes from Pelophylax lessonae, assembly GCF_965119305.1. Taxonomy (NCBI): domain Eukaryota; kingdom Metazoa; phylum Chordata; class Amphibia; order Anura; family Ranidae; genus Pelophylax; species Pelophylax lessonae. Next base: position 459,066,229 of record NC_138771.1, on the reverse strand, counting down.
CTCTTTGATAATTCCTATGCATTGTTTCAGTGGTTACTATAATTGTTCATGTGTTGAAAACCTCAATAAAATATGTTTAAAAAAAAAAAGACATAGACCATCCACAATTTAGTTTTGTGTATGAGAACTCTAATAATAAACATATTTTATTTGCTTCCTTTTGGTCTAATTAATACAGTATTGGAAGCATTTCGTTATATCTGTTTGATGTGCAAAAAAAAAAGAGCTGCCCTATTTCTCTACACTTTCTGTGTTATGTCAAAGAGCCCTTCTAATTCTTATCTTTCACTACCAGAATAATGAGTCAATATGTTGTTGAGATCTGAAACTAGGTGTGGATGAGTAGTTTAGCAAAGGACATTGGGCAGGGCTGATACCACTCAGCTCATAAAAAAGCTGTGCCTTATCAGCCCACAATAGGATTTAAGATCTGAGGGCATTTCTAGGAGATCAAACTGTATTTTTCTGTACACACAGGGTTTTCAATAAGGATAGGTGCATTATTATAGCGGTATACCGCATTTTTTAAAATATTTTGCCTTGACATACATTTTAAATTAAAACTGTAATGGTTTTGTGTTCATTTTATTAGAATTTTTTTTTTTTTTTTTAGTTTTATTTTTTGTAAGCCATTGTTTTGTATCTTTTTTTAAAACTAGAGATATACACTATATTGTTAAAAGTATTGGGACGCCTGCCTTTACTTGCACATGAACTTTAATGGCATCCCAGTCTTAGTCCGTAGGGATTAATATTGAGTTAAGGGTAAGTTTGTATGGTTGAAACTTTGAACTGAGGCTGAAGATTAGTTATTTTTTCCACTTTCGTTAACAGGGAGACAGTGGTGTTTGTTCTGCAGTGAATTCAGACAGCAGTGCTGTGGACAGTGTATTCTTGGATGGACATGTCGTTTTAATTAACTTTGATGAGACAATTATCATTTGCCTATTTATGGCAAAATGAAAGCATCTGTAAAAGGCTCCCCCAGCCCAACCCGCCTATTATTTTCTTCCAGTAGGTAATGGGTATTTTGGTACCATTGGTTATATAACAAACTCTACAATTTTTTTAATCAAGCTGATACATTTTTCACTCTTTAATTGCAAAACATCTGCACATTGATATATGATCTGTATGATCTGAATGCATAGGGGAATATTTAAAAAGCAATGAATGTCACAGTTACCAGACATTTACTAATCCCTTACCAGTCTGGAGTCTATAGTAACTTTCCATAAAAGAACAAAGAAAGACATTATTACCATATTTAAACCAACATTTTCCATATATAGCTACAATAATATATCTGCCAACTGTCCCTCATTTGGAGTCAAATCTCTCTGTCTTTTCTTTTTTGTCTAATGTGCAGTTATCTATGAAAATGTACAATTCGTCTACCAAAAGTGTTATTCTGCACCAATCCTTCATACAATTTCTTAATTATCTTATTTGCTATTTAAAAAGTCAGTATAGCAAAAACTATTTTGGCCTATACATTCTTAATGGTCTGAATAACTGAGGGGATGGCAGGGATGTGCCATTTGCCAAAATACATTGTGCTAAAAGGTGTCTCTCTTTCTCATTTCAGAAAGTTGGGGGGGGGGGGTAAGTCAATAACATTGAATATCAACTAAAAAATTAACATAACATCAGCCATGTCCCCATTATAAGACCAATTACTGTACAGAAAATACATAAACTGCTAAGGTATACCAACCACCATTAAAAATTTCACTCACCGGCTTTTGGTGCCTTGGCGATCAAATCACTCTATACTTTTGACTCCAGATAACCCCTGCCAGAGAAGATTAGTGTTGGGTAAACGGTTTGGCCCAAGCATGAGTTTGGGACGAATATTGGCTGTTTGCCCTTAGGGCAAAAAAATGGATTGTTGGGGCGCTCGTCTGTTTTTTCGACTGTGCCCAATAATGGCTCATTGCTCATAGACCCACCCCTCATTATCAAAAGTTCCTTCTCCGAGCAACCATTGCAGTGTGATACTGGAAGTGAGATCGATAGAACAGGGCTCTGTTTTTTGCTACTAGTGAGTTAGTATGATATAGTGTGCTATTGTGATTCAATTGTGAGTGAAAAGTGTTGTGTGAATATAGTGATAGTGCAGTGTTAGTGTATTACAATGGTTCATATTTACTTTAGTATCACTTTAGTGTGAATAGTGATAGTGATAGTGCTGCATGCGTGCAGTGTGATTGTTCATTTTTACTGTAGTGCCAGTTTAGTGTTTCAGGGCAGGTTACCTGCAATATATTGAAGTGTGTCAGTGTAGAGTGTCAGGGAAGTTTTATTTTTGTAGATTGAAGTGCGTTAGTTCACTTTTACTACAGTATACTGAAGTGAGTTGGTGCACATTCACTGCAGTGTATTTAAGTGTGTTAGTGCACATATACTGTAGTATATTGAATTGAGTTAGTGCACGTTTAATGCTCTATATTGAAATGCATTGGTGCAAGTTTACTGCAGTATTTTGCAGTGGATCGGTGCATGTTTACTGCAGTATATTGAAGTGCGTTCAGGTACTTTTACGGCAGTATATTGAAGTGAGTTAGTGCACTTTTACTGCAGTATATTTTAATTGTGTTAGTGCACCTTTACTGCAGTATATTGAAGTGTGTTAGTGCACTTTTACTGCAGTACATTGAAGTGAATCAGTGCAGTTTTACTGCAGTATATTGAAGTGTGTCAGTCTAATTTTACTGCAGTATATTGTAGTGTGTTTGCTGAGTGTTTCTGTGTAGTGAGTACTCAAGTTAAAGTACACCAAACACTACTTTCCATTGATAAAACTGCATCCAAGTACACATTTCCCTGTCTCTATTACATTCCCGTAAGAAGCACCCCCCCCCCCCCCATCATGTCTCGGAGGCCAACAAGGAGAGGCAGACATCCCCATGGCAGTGTGAGGTAGCCAGCAGAATCTGTGCCCACAGGCAAAGGTGGAAGTGGTCTGTCTCCAGGCACGACACCATTTCCTCTGTTTAGTAATGTTGTTAAATCCAGCCACAGCATGCAGAGGAGGTGGTGGACTGGCTTACTAAACCACCCTTATCCTCTATCACCCAAGCAGAGTCTAGTGCAAAGTCTACCGCAGCTGTCAGAGTGGCATATTCTGCCTCCTTGTCCACAGCTACCCCTTTAATAGCCCCAGCATCATGCATGGAGGAGTCAGCTGAGTTATTTGAACACAGCATCAGCCACTTGCTCCTTAACAATGCACAGGCATTACTTGATTCTGATGAGGAAGGTAGAAGCAAAATGAGCCTACAGAGAGGGGAAAACATTGGTAACAACCAATTGGTAGTCATGTTCCCCCAGCCCCAGTGTATTGCCAAGTTGGCTCCAGTGATGATGGGGATTGACAGGATTATGATGGTGATGAGGTCACTGATGCAACTTGGGTGCTGGATAGAGCAGAGGAGGATAGTAAGGGTGTGAGGCACAACATCAACAAGGCAGCCATCATGAAATGGAGAGCCACCCTATCCCATCACATTCTGGAGCTGTTATCTCCCTGCCCACTTGTTGGAAGCTAGAAGAATCAAGGTTGTAGAATAGGATAGGCAGCATATGCAGTCTTCAAGGGATGGCAGACCCCTAGCAAATTCAATCAGTTACATCAGCATCAGGGGCTTGATAGCTGCTGTTGATCCAGGACTGATTCATTTTGATAAAAGTCAGCTGGTCAACAGAGTCTGTGGACAGATGCACTCTTTTGTCTGTCACAAAAACTCCAGCAGCACTGAACGTCTGTTTGGAAAGCACGCTGGAAGCAGGGCAGGCCAGTAGCTCCATTACATATTGAGCAAGTTCTGGCCAGTGGTCCATCCTCAAGACCCAGTAACCCAGTGGATGCTCACTTGGAAAGGTCTCCAAGTCTGTTCTTGCCCCTAAATAATCATGCACCATATGATGGAGATGCTGCCGATGGTTGCTTAAGCCTAACAGCCCTGGGTGCTGCTGAGGACTAAAGAACTGTTTAAAGGCATCAGTCATCCCGCCACCTTCTCCACTGCTCCCCCTTTGGCTGAACGATGCCTCAGAAACATGTCCAGAGAATGTTAACCTCCCAGTGTCTGGAGGTGTTACACAAATTTTTTTCAGGCCTCCCTTAAGATGTTTCATCCTCTGCTCCCTCTGCGAAGGCAGATGAGCACTGCAACTTTACCCTTGTAACGTGGATCAAGAAGGGTTGCCAACCAGTAATTATCCCTCTCCTTGATAGCACGAATCCTCGGGTCCTTTTTCAGGCTTTGCAGAATCAGGGAGCCCATGTAACGTACGTTTGAGGAGGCATGAGCTTCTGAGTCCTCTGGGTCACTAAGGATGGCATTGTCAGGAGCAACCTCTCCCCAACCACGTACAACTCCTGAGGTTTCTGGGGAATGAAAACCATCCCTTGAAGACTCCTCTATGCTATCCTCTACATCCATGCTGCCACAATCCTCCTCCTCTTCCTCCTGTGTGTTTTGTGTCCTTGCAGGCATGATATCTTCATAAAGGGGGCTTTGTGAGGAAAGGAAGCCCTCCTCTTCCTCCCGCTGTTCAGGTAGACTAGAGGGATAGTGTCACTGATGCATGCATTGTCCCGGCTCACTATCCTTGTTGCCTCCTCAAATGGTGACAGGACAATGCATGCATCCTTTTTTAAAAACCACTGGCGTGGTGGGAAAAAGACAAGCTCCTCTGACCCTGTCCTTGTGCCATACTTACACAGGTACTCATTGATGGCCAATGCAGCATTGCCAATGTTGAGTTCCACCTGGTGGGCATGTCACAAATGAGGCGGTTGGTGGGCAGGTTGAATTCCCATTGAATTAACCGAGCACTGGCATTGTATGAACACTTGCCAATGTTGAGTTCCACCTGGTGGGCATGTCACAAATGAGGCGGTTGGTGGGCAGGTTGAATTCCCATTGAATTAACCGAGCACTGGCATTGTATGAACACTTGAAATGGCCACAGACTTTTCTTGCCTGCCTCAGAAGATCTTGGAAACCCAGGTATCTGCTCCAGAAATGCTGCATCCCCCAGATTCAGGACATTCCTGCCTCAAGCTGTCATGGCGTCAACCATCTCTGAGCTTGCCCCTGCAGAGCTCACAGAATCTCTGCCCCAGTGTGACTCCTATCCCCTAGGCAGACTAACTGAAGCACTGCATTGCATCTTTTAACCTGACTGCTTGTGTAGCCAGTTGAAGGCTTAGGGAGCACTGCTGCTTCAGAGGACGATTCAGAAGAAGAGGACATGGAGGAAGAAGAAGAGGAGGAGGTGGTGGAGTAGCCAGATGTGCCCGAGTCAGCACCAGCTTTTTGGAGGCATAGTGGCAAGACAAGCTGCAGCACTTATCCCTGTCCTGTATCCTTCCCAGCTGCCAGCAGAGTTACCCAGTGCACCATGAAGGAAATGTAACATCCCTGTCCATGCCTGCTGGACCAAGAGTCAGCAGTAATGTGAACCTTCCTGCTGACTGCTCTGTCCAACAAGGCCAAAACACTACCTTCCACATGACAGTAGAGAGCCGGAATGGCCTTACATGAAAATAAATGTCTTTTTGGAACCTGCCACTGTGGTACAGCACATTCCACAAATACGTGAAAGGGAGCAGAGTCTACCAGATGAAAATGCAGCAATTGTAGTGCTAGCAATTTGGCCAAGCTAGCATTAAGACACTGAGCATGTGGATGGCTGGGACAGTATTTCTTTCTACGGTTCAGCAACTGGGGTAGTGAAATTTGCCTGCTGCTCAAATTAAGCGGTGGTGTACTGCTAGCTGAGTGGGTGAAAGCCTCTGTGGCAACCATTGCTTATCGATCATCCCTCTCAATGCTGGTTTTTGAAAAGACATGAGGTATAGTAGGGATAGAGATCCAAGATGAGGAGCAAGTTGAAGTATGCTTGTTTTTATCTTGTGGCTCTTTCAGGTGCTGTTGCCAATGGATTGCATGGCAGTTCCTCATATGTCTTGTCAAGCATGTGGTGCCCAAGCGGCCGGAGTTCTGGCTCTGCTTGATCCACTTCAGACAGATGTTGCAAACAGCAACACTGCTGTCTATTGCACATGTGCTGAAAAAGCACACACTAATGTACTTTTGGAAGTCCGCGGGGAGATTGCAGCACCCTGCACCTGTGGAGCTTTGTGCTGTGATGCAATAGGTTGGCTACTCCTATGGCGGCCCCTGGAGCACAACCTGCCTCGTTTGAGTTGTGCCTCCTCCTCTTGCCTCTCACTTTCCTCCTCTATCCTGTCAGGCACCCATGTACAATCAGTGACCTCATCATTCCCTCCCTGCTCGTCACTGGAGAAAACTTGGCAGTATGCTGCAGCTGTTTCAACATGACTGCTAGTTTCTTGTCCGTCATTGTCACCCCTTCTCTCTAGGCTCACATTATTCCTTTCATCAATCTGGGAACCAACATCACAGCATTCTAATTGCTGCACATCCTCCAGTAGCATGTCACTGACACTATGATCGGATAGTTCAGGTGACACCTCTGTGCATGATGGTGGGGTGACAGAAGGAGTAGCTGTGGAGAAGGAGCCTGTGGAACAGGCCACTTTGGCAGCTGCGGTGGAAGGCAAACTAGTATGAGCGTTGGTGTCAGAGGACAAGGAGGAGGACAGCTTATTTATCCACTCCACCAACTCTTCCACATGTTGTGGCTGAATAACACGGCCAGCACCAGAAAAAAAAAAAAAAGGATGGGCGTGCCCCGCCTGCAGAGGATGCACCATGTGTGGGACCACCACTTTTCACTGTGGACACAGAGGCTGCTTGCCCTCTTTTCGTGGCCTGTGAGCGTCTGCCTCGCCTTGTCGGCCTTTCGGACATGATGTGGATTTTGGGGGGGGGTTCTTATTACTGGTTGATCAATATATAATCTAAATATAATGCACTGCTCATATGTATTGAATTGACCGATACTGAATGGCCTGATATATACTCAAGTGGCCTATTTATCTATATAGATATCAATATATATGGTCTATATTAAAATGGCCAATAGATACTGAATGGCCTGATATTTACCTAAGTGGCCTACATCTATAGAGATATCAATGTATGATCTATACAGAACCGACCAAGAGATACTGAATGGCCTGATATATACTCAAGTGGCCTATATATATTAGATATCAATGTATGGTCTATACTGAACTGACCGATATATACTCAATTGCCCTATATATGTATAGATATCAATGTATGCTCTATACTGAACCGACAGATAGATACTCAATGGCCTAATATATATATATATATATATATATATATATATATATAGTGCCTTGTGAAAGTATTCGGCCCCCTTGAACTTTGCAACCTTTTGCCACATTTCAGGCTTCAAACATAAAGATATAAAACTGTAATTTTTTGTGAAGAATCAACAAGTGGGACACAATCATCAATTTATTGGATATTTCAAACTTTGTTAACAAATAAAAAACTGAAAAATTGGGCGTGCAAAATTATTCAGCCCCTTTACTTTCAGTGCAGCAAACTCTCTCCAGAAGTTCAGTGAGGATCTCAGAATGATGCAATCTTGACCTAAATGACTAATGATGATAAATAGAATCCACCTGTGTGTACTCAAGTCTCCGTATAACTGCACCTGCACTGTGATAGTCTCAGAGGTCAGATAGGCGCAGAGACCATCATGAAGAACAAGGAACACACCAGGCAGGTCCGAGATACTGTTATGGAGAAGTTTAAAGCCGGATTTGGATACAAAAAGATTTCGCAAGCTTTAAACATCCCAAGGAGCACTGTGCAAGCGATAATATTGAAATGGAAGGAGTATCAGACCACTGCAAATCTACGACGACCAGGCCGTCCCTCTAAACTTTCAGCTCATACAAGGAGAAGACTGATCAGAGATGCAGCCAAGAGGCCCATGATCACTCTGGATGAACTGCAGAGATCTACAGCTGAGGTGGGAGACTCTGTCCATAGGACAACAATCAGTTGTATACTGCACAAATCTGGCCTTTATGGAAGAGTGGCAAGAAGAAAGCCATTTCTTAAAGATATCTATAAAAGTGTCATTTAAAGTTTGCCACAAGCCACCTGGGAGACACACCAAACATGTGGAAGAAGGTGCTCTGGTCAGATGAAACCAAAATCGAACTTTGTGGCAACAATGCAAAACGTTATGTTTGGCGTAAAAGCAACACAGCTCATCACCCTGAACACACCATCCCCACTGTCAAACATGGTGGTGGCAGCATTTTGGTTTGGGCCTGCTTTTCTTCAGCAGGGACAGGGAAGATGGTTAAAATTGATGGGAAGATGGATGGAGCCAAATACAGGACCATTCTGGAAGAAAACCTGATGGAGTCTGCAAAAGACCTGAGACTGGGACGAAGATTTGTCTTCCAACAAGACAATGATCCAAAACATAACGCAAAATCTACAATGGAATGGTTCACAAATAAACATATCCAGGTGTTAGAATGGCCAAGTGAAAGTCCAGACCTGAATCCAATCAAGAATCTGTGGAAAGAACTGAAAACTGCTGTTCACAAACGCTCTCCATCCAACCTCACTGAGCTCGAGCTGTTTTGCAAGGAGGAATGGGCAAAAATTTCAGTCTCTAGATGTGCAAAACTGATAGAGACATACCCCAAGCGACTTACAGCTGTAATCGCAGCAAAAGGTGGCGCTACAAAGTATTACCTTAAGGGGGCTGAATAATTTTGCACGCCAAATTTTTCAGTTTTTTATTTGTTAACAAAGTTTGAAATATCCAATAAATTTTGTTCCACTTCATGATTGTGTCCCACTTGTTGTTGATTCTTCACAAAAAATTACAGTTTTATATCTTTGAAGCCTGAAATGTGGCAAAAGGTTGCAAAGTTCAAGGGGGCCGAATACTTTCACAAGGCACTGTATATATGCAGCACCCTCCTGGATAGGTGCTAGGCAGGCAAAGTATAGTTTGCTCTGTCTGCTTATCAGGGGGAGCCTGATTATTATTGGTTATGCCTGTTGCATGTGTCCATGTGTGATTCATCTGGTCTGAGGGAGTGTCCCCACTGTGTCCAATAAAAAACAAAAAGAAAAGCGCTCTAAGTGCAGACAAATTTATTGTAAAAAATAAACAATAGCTGTAGCAACTCACAAGATGTCACGGTATTCAGGCTTTAATACATCAGGAAGTGAATAAAGCCCCTCTAGGTGGTGCCATCTATCCACGCTTCAGGCAGTATACAATAAGTCCGTCCGTCACAGGAGAGAGGGTGCCAGCTGTCTTTAGCTGCGTCCGGAGCAGAAACTGCAGTGTGGAGAGGGGAGATGCGGCCACTTCACCAGGAAGCTGTGGAATGCTTGGAATGAACAGAATGCACAACGCATTTCTTGGCATGCGCAAGGTCCCGATCAGACATGCATGCTCTTTCATCAGGTGCTCTGAAGAAAGAGCGCGCAGCCGGCTAGAGACAGCCGGCACCCTCCCTCCTGTGACGGACGGACTTATTGTATACTGCCTGAAGCGTGGATAGATGGCACCACCTAGAGGGGCTTTATTCACTTCCTGATGTATTAAAGGCTGAATACCGTGGCATCTTGTGAGTTGCTACAGATATTGTTTATTTTTTACAATAAATTTGTCTGCACTTAGAGCGCTTTTCTTTCTGTTTTTATTCTGCTCGAGTTTCCCTCACTTCTGAGAAGAGCCGCTCAGTGCTTTTGGACATCCTGATTGTGGGACTTTATTCATTGACACTTGGTGTATAAAAATAAGTTCCTTCTTTAAGGTATTTCCCATCCCCCACCTCCCTCTCCCCTTTTGTTGTGATGTTTTTACCCTTCATATGCTGGTGGTTTTTAGCACTCTTCTACAGTTGTTTTTTTTTTTTTTTTTTGTCCACTGTGTCCAATAGGGAGGCCTGTTGGATAGTGGAGGAAACCCAGCCAGAGATACACAGGCTTTTGTAGCTATCCCAGTGGCTTGGCACAGAGAGTGATGCATTCTGGGATAGACTATAAAAGCCAAGGGCACATGTGGCAGGGGGTCTTTGGGTGGGAAGCCAAGTCCCAGAAGTAGGGTACGGCTGTCTCTCCTTCTGCTGCTATGGATGGTGGTCACAGGCGGTCGGTCTAGTGAACCAGGAGTGTGGAGCTGAGCCAGGAGGTCCATGAAAGCTGACTGGTGAAGTTGGAGGCAGATCAATCTTGGGAAAAACAGTGTCCATGAGTACCGGGAAGCTTGCTAAGGGTCTGCCCAGAAAGGGGACCACTCCAGTGGAGAGTCAGTGGACGGGTGTCAGCACACACAGCAAGTGAGAAAGGGGGTGCCAAGTTAGAACCCTGAAGAGTAATTCAAGCAGGAACACTTTATCTATCTTCACTTCAGTGGCAGGGTGAAGCAGCAGCCTTGCAGCATTCTAAAGTCAGTTGTCCTCACCATTGTGAATAGTTGTCAGTTGGAGTATCCCACTCATCCCTTCTCCTATCCGAGTTCTCAAAAAAATCACAAAACCAACATCCCCTGGATTAATTATTGACTAAGCCAAGAACTTTCATTGCTGTTTATCTGTTGTCAGTTGCTAAGGGTAACCCAGGGGAATTTAAAAAATGTAATTCTCAGAAGTCCTCTAGGGGGTAGTGCTACATAGAGATCAATGTATAGTCTATACTGAACTGACCGATAGATACTCAATGGCCTAATATATAATAAATTGTCCTATATACAGTATATATATATATATATATATATATATATATATATATATATATATATATATATATATAGATATAGATATATATCTATATATATATATATATATATATATTAGTGATCGACCGATATCGGTTTTTCGTTGCCATACCGATACTGATATTTTGGCGATCGCATATCGGTATCGGCCGATATTGGCCGATATTTTTGTACATTTAAAATTTTGCAAAAGAAACACAAATTTCTACACAAATCTGTTACTGAACATTTTTAACATTAAGGGCTCGTTCTTCACACATTAACTGCATGAGAACTGATAGGAAAACTTAAATTGCAGCGACATTTCGTTTCACATCATTCTGATTGTGCATTAATGCATAATAAACTGCTGCAGTAGTGCACCCATTCACTGCAATCATTTTATATCATTACTGCAGTACATTCAGTGCAAAACTGCTAGAAAAAAGCTAGACAACAGCTAGACAGTGGATTGGATTGGAGTCAGTGGACTACCGCTAAAGTAGGGCACTCACTGCAACTACTGTAGTCAGTGCAATACTGCTAGTAAAAAAGCTAGGCAACAGTTACACAGTGGATTGGACTGGAGTCAGTGGCCTACCGCTGCAGTAGGGCACTCACTTCAACTACTGAAGTCGGTGCAAAACTGCTAGAAAAAAAGCTAGGCAACAGCTACACAGTTGATTGGACTGGAGTCAGTGGACTACCACTGCAGTGGGGCACTCACTCACTGCAATAATTTTAAATCACTACTGCAGTGACTGCAGTAGTGATTTAAAATTATTGCAGCAGTGAGTGGCGCACTACTGCAGCAGTAGTCCACTGACTCCAATCAGTGGAGGAAAAAGCAAAAGGCAAAAGCTAGACAGTGGATTGGAGTGGACTCAGTGGACTGGACAGACACTACTACTACACTTCAATACTCCCAGTTAAGTAGAACAATATTATAATGCAGAAAGCATAACATTTTAGCATGTTCACCAGTTAAACGGCTTCTTTTCTTTTCATAAATTGCAGCCACTTTACTGAAAACATGCTCACTTAGTACTGAGGAAGGAGGAGCAGAAAGGTATATTCTAGCATGAGAAGCAAGTCTTTTGTAGCGTGCCTCATTTTCTTTCCACCACTGAAGAGGATCACCACTTTTTCTGTCAATTACTGCTTCCTTCAAATAGATATGAAGTTCATCATCCAGGCTCATTATTGCAGATTTAGAAGAATCCTCCTCATGAGGCCCCAATATAACAATGAACATGTCATCTATTTCTCCACAATGAAGTTTCTCTTCTTCTGTCCGTTGTCTTTTTGGACATTTTTCTTCTTTAGCATCCTGCTCTTCCACATTAGAAACCTGCTCTTCTTGACTTTTCTTTTCAGCAGGAACCTCCTGCACCTCCTGTTGAATATCTTCTTTCAGCCATTGTTTTGCCTTGGCCAATACATCATCAGAAGAGAAAGGATGGTTCTTGTATCGAGGATCCAAAAGACATGCAAGCACAACATTTTTATTCTCTTAATGCTTGTCAAAACATTTGGTGAGACTGTCCCTCATGGCCTGCCTACATGTTTTAGTGCCCCGTGTGTTGGGTCCTTCCCGTTGAAGAAGCATCTTCAGCACTCTCACACATGGGATGACAGATGACTCACCTCTAGTGTCACTTCCTCTATGGGCAGGAGGGTCTCAATGACATTGGCTACAATGTCCCACTGATCAGCAGTAGGACAAGAATATCCTCCAAGTCCATATTCACCGTAATATATGGTAAGAGCTTGCTTCTGCTCCAGCATCCTTTGCAGCATGTGCAGCGTTGAGTTCCATCGTGTTGGACATCCTGTATCAAGTTGTTTTTGGATAGGCCAAGGTCTTCCTGAATGCACCTCGGTCGCTGCTTGGCAAGGATTGAATGGTGAAAATGGCCTGCGCACTTCTTCAGCATGCTATGTCAAGCAAAGCTTTCTGGTTTGACAGACCATTATTTACCACAAGTTGGAGGGTGTATGCCATGCAACTGACGTCTGACACTTCAGCAAGTCTCATTCCATTCACCATGTTCACTCCGCTGTCTTGAAACACAAGCATCACTCGGTCTTTGGGGATTCCCCATTCTTCTAGCATACCTAGAAACATTTTTTTATGTTCTCCCCAATGTGGGATCCTTGCATCCCTTTTTTATTCCACACCACATGCCTTCTTGTCCATCCGCTGTCAATGTAGTAGCATGTAAGACTCATTAGTGATTCTATTTGTCCTGACCAGTAGTCAGTCGTGAATGAGAGTGAGTTGCCAGCATTCAATGGTTGCAGCATAGCCTTTATTTTCTCAACGACCTTTTGGTGAATCTTTCCCAGCATTTCACTTCGATACTTGTCACTCTTCAGTGTGTACCTTGGCTCAACTATGGACATCAACTGCTTAAATCCAGAGTTGGACACCATTGTAAATGGCTGGTTATCACTGACCAGCATCTCTGTGATTACTCTGTCCAGCAGTTGGGATCTTCCATCCAATTTTAGCCACCTGTTTTTTTTTTTTTTTCTGAAACATATCGGTTATTGTTGCCTGGGATAGTGATGTTTCACCTTGTGATTCATTTTGTTTTTTCTGTCCTGCATGAAACAGTTCAACATGATGAACTCTTAGATGGGCCTAAAGATTTGACATATTTTTGGTTTTTGCATCTATCTCCATTGACATTTAAAAGACACTACTACTGAAATTGAATATTAGGCTTAAAAAAACTGGCTGGCTGGCACCCTGTGGGGATGAGTAGCTGGCACCCTTTGGTGAGTGGCTAGCTGGCTGTGGCTGGCACCCTGTGGTAGGTGGCTGGCTGGCACCCTGTGGTGGGTGGCTGGCTGGCACCCTTTGGCGGCTGGCTGGCACCCTGTGGTGGGTGGGTGGCTGGCACCCTTTGGTGGCTGGCTTGCACCCTTGGTAGGTGACTGGCTGGCACCCTTTGGTGGCTGGCTGGCACCCTTTGGTGGCTGGCTGGCACCATGTGGTGGGTTGGTGGCTGGCTGGCACCCTTTGGTGGCTGGCTGGCACCCTGTGGTGGGTGGCTGGCTGGCACCCTTTGGTGGCTGGCTGGCACCCTGTGGTGGGTGGGTGGCTGGCTGGCACCCTGTGGTGGTGGCTGGCTGGCACCCTTTGGTGGCTGGCTGGCACCCTGTGGTGGGTGGGTGGCTGGCTGGCTGGCACCCTGTGGTGGTGGCTGGCCGGCACCCTTTGGTGGCTGGCTGGCACCCTGTGATGGGTGGGTGGCTGGCTGGCACCCTGTGGTGGGTGGCTGGCTGGCACCCTGTGGTGGGTGGGTGGCTGGCTGGTGGGCACCCTGTGGTGGATGGGTGGCTGGCAACCTGTGGTGGCTGGGTGGCTGGCACCCTGGCCTGTGGTTGGTGGCTGGATGGCTAGCACCCTGTGGCCAGGAGGGTGGCTAACTGGCACCCTGTGGTGGGTAAAAAAAGAAATGGGAATGTTCCCATATTGGCCTCTAACCTCTGTCAAAAACCTATGAGGGATAATAAAACAGTACCTGTTGATCGGGGCGTATATGAGAAAAAAGAAAGGAGGGAGGGGAGAGTGGGTGGACAAAGGAGTGGCCCTCCCACAGACTAGGGATGATCGAACTTTTGAAAAGTTCGGTTCGACCAGAACACCCGAACTTCACGAAAGTTCGGCCCGGATTTCAGAACCCCATTGAAATCAATGGGACCCGAACTTCTGTAATCAAAAAACACCATTTTTAAGCCCTAAAACCCAATAAATGCCCCTAAAAAGTGCCTAGGGTTCTGGGTCATGCCCCATTAACTATTAATCACACAAAAAAAAGTTCTTAAAAATTGTCATTTTTGATAAAAAAGCCAATTATTGAAAAATTAAAAAAAAAAAAAAAAAAAAGAGATTTTTTTTGATTTTTACTTTGGATTTAGTATCTGGGGGGTCTAAAAGGTGTGCATGTGAAGTTTCAGCTCTGTAGCATGTCCAGAACCATGAAAAAAAAAAAGATAATTTTTCAGTAGAACAGGGATGTGGTTCGGGAGCCTCCTTTAACTTTAACACCTATATGATCTTTTTTTCTGGTTCTGGACATGCTACAGAGCTGAAACTTCACAGGTACACCTTTTAGACCCCCCAGACACAAAATCACACAAAAAAAAGTTCTTAAAAATTGTCATTTTTGATAAAAAAGCCAATTATTGAAAAATTAAAAAAAAAAAAAAGAGATTTTTTGATTTTTACTTTGGATTTAGTATCTGGGGGGTCTAAAAAGTGTGCATGTGAAGTTTCAGCTCTGTAGCATGTCCAGAACCAGAAAAAAAAAGATTGTTTGTATTAGAAAACTTTAAGCACAGGAATATGGCTTCTCTGCTGTAACACCTTGCCGGTTTAATAGCAGGCATTTTTTTGGGTTCTTTGCAGTCAGGAAAAACATCTGAACTTGTGTATAGTAGTACTGTGCACAAGTTCTGATGTTTTGCCTGCCTCCAAAATTCCCCAAAAAATGCCAGCAAAAACACACCTGGGCATTTTTTTTTTTGACGCTAGCGTTTTTTTTGGCATTTTTTGGGGTTCTTTTGAGGCAGGCAAAACATCTGAACATGTGTATAGGGGGGATATATAGACATATATGTCTGAATATATACCCCTAGACATATATAGGTGTGATAGTAGCAGAAATATATTACTGTAAATGATTTCATTAGCGCAAGCATTTATTTCTGCTACTATCACACCTATATATGTCTAGGGGTATATATTCAGACATATATGTCTATATATTCCCCCTATACACATATTCAGATGTCATGTCTGACATCAAACATGTCCTCAAAAAAGCACTGGCAGTGGCAGCCCCTGCAGCATTAAAAAATGCTTGCTGGTGAGAAGCCACATACCTGTCCCGAAGCAGAGAAATGATCATTTCTCTATAGCGGTCACCCTGCTATGGAAGGGTTTTGTCACCCTGCCATAGCAGTCACTGTCAGTTAACCCTACACTACACTACGGTCCCCTGACACTTAACACTTTCCCTACAGAAACTAAATTTTTGAAGCTAACTTAAGTGTAAAGGAGCACTCTAACTACACTAGATATCCCTTTCCTCACACTAAAAATAGCTAAATGACACTTTTAAAGTAAAATTAACAGAACTGCTTCCACTCTCTTCCATGTCCAGTATAACAATGCTGGGAATATGGCGGGGGCGATCTTATATACTGGGGGGCGTATTCACTAATGATTGGTCTAGGGACCCCCTAGTCACTCCAATCACATTCCTAGCATTCTCCTGCCCCCTCAATTGGCTTTTGCTAATGGTTCTGGTCCAATCACGGGCTTTTAAAGCCCATTTCCTGAAGCATTGCATTTTGGGCGGTTCTGGTTGCCGAATTCCGAACTTTTTGGGCAAAAAGTTCTAAATTCGGCCGAACCTCGAACACCCAATGTTCGGGCCGAACCGATGGTGGACCCGAACCGTTCGATCATCCCTACCACAGACCCCCACCAAAAGGTGATCAACACACAGTACCAATGAAATAATAATGAGAATGTACTGCTAAAAATAATAAGTTTTATTGGGCACTTATGCCTGGAAAAATAGGTTTGCACATGTAATCAAAAAAGACACCACAATATATAAAAACAATTAAAAACAACAGATGAACATGCACACATCTGGAGCCTGAAGTGAATATAATTCAGACTTGTACAATAGGGCACATGATACTGGGCAACATGCAAGTGAACCAACTGAATGTGGCTGAGGAAGATCCGTGAGTACCCTGCTGGTAATTATGCTGAAAAACATATACGGTACACTACCACTGGGCCCATTGGGTAAATGACAAAAAATAGGTTGGATAAAACGTTTCCAATGGATGAATGAAAATGGATTCCGGAGCCCTTGGGGTGTGCTGATCCTGTGCTCAAAGGGATCAAACTGTTGCTCCTGAATGGGAATGAAGATCAAAGCAGAAATGATTCCACCTGCACAAAAGGAGTACTGATGTATTGCACACAGTCCCAGGAACTAATGAGGTAAGGTCCGGGATATAGATACTCCAATGCTGAAATAAAGTGCTGGCCGTGGACAGTTGCCAATTGGCTGTGCAAAGTTATATGCATAAGGTGGACAGAGCAGATTCCTCCATGAAGTTACAATACATAGCGGTGCCACAAAGTACAGCCGATATAATTATATGTCCATACCTCTGTGTGCTTAAGCTATGACTCAGCCGGCATCTGCATTCCTCGTACGGCGTTCCCTCCTGTGCTCGCTCAAGCCTTCTCCCAAGTGGCGGCGTGTAGGTCCGTCAGTGGCGGCCTGACGTCATCTCCGGTGCGGCGAGACTGGAGCTGGGGGAGCCGTGAGGGGCCAGCCGTGCCTGAGTCAAGCTCACAGGTAAGGCTGATTCAGAGTGTGCTGTTCGATCAGTGCTACTGCTGACGCGTTTCACCGACTTTGCGTCGGTTTCCTCAGAGCTCTTGTGCAGGTGGAATCATTTCTGCTTTGATCTTCATTCCCATTCAGCAGCAACAGTTTGATCCCTTTGAGCACAGGATCAGCACACCCCAAGGGCTCCGGAATCAATTTTCATTCATCCATTGGAAACGTTTTATCCAACCTATTTTTTGTCATTTACCCAATGGGCCCAGTGGTAGTGTACCGTATATGTTTTTTAGCATAATTACCAGCAGGGTACTCACGGATCTTCCTCATCCACATTCAGTTGGTTCACTTGCATGTTGCCCAGTATCATGTGCCCTATTGTACAAGTCTGAATTATATTCACTTCAGGCTCCAGATGTGTGCATGTTCATCTGTTGTTTTTAATTGTTTTTATATATTGTGGTGTCTTTTTTGATTACATGTGCAAACCTATTTTTCCAGGCATAAGTGCCCAATAAAACTTATTTTTAGCAGTACATTCTCATTATTATTTCATTGGTACTGTGTGTTGATCACCTTTTGATGGGGGTCTGTGGGAGGGCCACTCCTTTGTCCACCCACTCTCCCCTCCCTCCTTTTTTTTTCTCACCCTGTGGTGGGTGGCTGGCACCCTGTGGTCAGGTGGGTGGCTGGCTGGTTGGCACCCTGTGGTGGCTGGCTGGCTGGCACCCTGTGTGGTGGGTGGGTGGGTAGGTGTCTGGTACAGGCCTAGGGCCTGTGGCTGGCTAGCTGGTGCAGGCCTGTATGCGGCTGTGGCGACTGTGTTAAACTGTGTGCACTGTGTGTGTGACTGTCACTGAATGAGCAATCACTGTCTGACACTCACTGTCCCGACTCCAGTACAGCACTACAGAGACTCCACTATCTTGTGTCCGTGGCGGCTGTTCAACAAACACACTGGTGTTGTGCATGCATGCATCCCGAGTCGACTCCACAGTCAAGACGAGGCTGAGGGAGGCGGCCTAAGAGGCAGAAGCTCTTCCAGAGTGCGCAGAGGTGCGTGGCGCAACATACACAATGAGGTCACGGCAATATCGGCAATATCGCTAACCGCTGGGGCCGCTTCTGATATATTGGGGAAAGTGCATATCGACCCTCAATATATCGGCAAAATCTCTAATATATATAGAGAGAGAGATATATATAGATATCAATATATGGTATACTGAACTGACCGATAGAAACTCAATGGCCTAATATATACTCAATTACTAATACGGTAAGTATGAAAACATTTTTCCTTATTCCTGGACCTCCTCATGTCAGCCTACTATGGGACGTACAAAAAAATATGGACAAAAAAAGAGAGAAAATTGTCCAAAGCGCCATATGGCAGAGTCACTGCGGTATGGATAAATGGTGGTTAACAAAGAAACCACAAATTTAGTTCCTAATAAAAATACAAATAATTTATTAAATAAGGGAACATACAGTTTCAATAAAGACTAAAAATAGCAAAACCTTCCACCTCACCACTATAAAGTGACCACGTGGTAATTAAAACAATACACACGCTTAAACCTGCTGCAGCTGGAATATGAGCAATGTATCAATGCAAATAGAAAAAAAACATATATAAATATAATATTCAAATAATGCAAAGTCCACCATATCAGGGTGGAACCAAGTAAAAGAGGGGCAAAAACTCAGCTGGATTGTAACTATTGGCTAGACTAACAAGCATAGCCAACCACCAATTAGAAACAACCAAGCTGAGCGAGGAGCAGGGCCATACATGCTACGATGTGTAACACCAGTGGAGACAATCATGCAGGAGCAAATAGCACGGCATAATAGACTATAAATAGATAAGAAGCCTAGAGGCTCCTGCCATGAGGTTCCACTGGTATATCCATGCAGAGGGATAGTACTGCTCAAAAACCACCATTTTTTGTGTAGAATTGCATTGATACATTGCTTATATTCCAGCTGCAGCAGGTTTAAGCGTGTGTGTTGTTTTAATTACCACGTGGTCACTTTATAGTGGTGAGGTGGAAGGTTTTGCCATTTTTGGTCTTTATTGAAACTGTATGTTCCCTTATTTAATAAATTATTTGTATTTTTATTAGGAACTAAATTTGTGGTTTCTTTGTTAACCTCCATTTATCCATACCCCGGTGACTCTGCCATATGGCACTTTTGGACAATTTTCTCTCTTTTTTGTCCATATTTTTTTGTATGCTGCTTTTTAGCCATTAGAGTACCGCTCTTTAAGTTTTTCTTTTGAGCGAGTGGGTGAATATAACTATTACATTGATTCTTTTACTTTCCTTCCCTTCTTTTTTTGTCCTACTATGGGACGTACCAAGCAATATTTCAGGAAGGGAGGAAATAAAGACTACAAAATAACTCAACCTGCTGTCTAAACCTATTTACACGAGAGACAGCTGCAGAAAATCATATGAAGAAGTTCCTCAGAAGGCAGCAAGGTCAGGCCCATTCTTTAGTGGTGAATGAAAGTGTTTACCAGCATAGCCCGATGCTTACACTCTACTTCTGCCAACCCCTCAGGCCTATATGCTCAAGGAACTGCCCTAGTTTTGTGCAATGTGTAATTTCTGAAGACAGAGGAAGCCGCAGGGAGCTAGTCAAACCAAACCATCCTGACTGACTGTTAAGGAAAGATTATCCCCTGCCAATGCCATGAAACTCCCCTAAACCCACTTGGGACACCAAGTGGTCATTCCCCTTGAAAAGACCATACTGATCCCAAGTAGGCAAAATGGGAAGAATCAGATTGAATTCCTTTTCATATTCACTTCCTTTCATCTTCTGAAAAAGCAGGAAGAGTAGTTTCTCAGTTCACTTGGAAAGTAGTCCATGGAATGTTGGAACTTGGGAAAAAGCCATCTGGCCGAAAAGACTGAAAGAAGACTTTTTTTTTTTTTTAACAAAAAAGCATAATCCTGATACTCTCTAGAGAAGCAAGTATCCATTGCCACAGGATGTAAGATTTACAATGAGTTGAATGCTACATCATTCCCTAAGCAATTTGGTGGCATACAACAAAATCTAAACCTGAAGGAGACAAGGAATCTTAATTCTTCCGTGAATAAAATGCACAAGTAGACTGCCACCTGTGGTGATAAGTGGAATAGCCCGAATTTCTTGATTCTAAAATACGGAGCCTATTCTCCCTCTGGCAATATAAAATGATCACAGATATCACATTTCAACCTACAGACCAACCATTTCCACCTCACAAAATCTGGATGGAAATACTAGTCTCCTGGAGTATGAAATCATGGCAGCACAATAGTCAAAATGGCCAATGAATCCTTGGAATCATCCTGAAAATCAGCAGAGCTGGAGGGAAAAAACCACACCAGGTGGAGTTTCCACATTTTAGCCAAGGCACCCTGACCTATGGTCTGAGAGTCCCAGGACCAGGATAAGTAGAAAGGACATTAGAATATCTCTGCTGACCCTACCAGACCTACAGGAAGCGTAACCTAAAGTTTTAAGAAGAACCACGCTTGTTCCAGGTTGAGAGTCAATTCACAGGGATCTATGAATTTTCTGGTCAATAAGACTGGTAATACTCTGACCCTGGAAGATTTAATACCCTCCAAGATAAAACCTGCACTCAAGACAAAGGATAAAATCAGCACAATACACTCTAGAGTGGTAGACTCCTGACTCCCTTTTGGTGGACTAAGCAAATTACCATGGTAGTTGCCTGAAAAACACCCCCAGACCTCCTATAAGAGACCGAATTGCTATCAGAACAAATCAGACTGCCTCTGGTTTCAACAGACTCAAACTGAGTTTGAGTCTTGCCATCTCTAATCCTTGGCATAAAGACTGAGCACCCCAGTCCCAAGGACTGCTGTGTGTAGACACTAGTTTGGACCGGCAAGACGGAGATCAAAAACCACAAAACCGTCAACCATACTCTCCTTCCCAACTCCATCCATAAGAAAAGGAGGTGAAGGAGGATGCTCCAGAGACAAAAATCTAAACCCCAGCAATAGGCAAGTTATTTGTTCCAAGACTGAGACACCCTGTCTACCGAAGAAACAGAGGAATATGCATTGCCTGGGTGCGCCAGGAACTGCCCCACCTGACATTACCCTAGGACTAAGGCCTATTAAAGAAAAGATCAGAACCAGGAGGAGACAGACCTATCAGTAAGAAAAGAGCCCCTGTCCTGAGCAGTGTGCAGGAATATCCAGATATTCAAAAAGGTGAGTTAGTCCCAGAGACGGTCTCTGGAGGTTCTGGCCCATCCAAATTACTGGAATTCCTGAAAGATCTTTTTGGGTCAGTCAGTAGAGCCCATTCCAATTGTAACCTAACAAGAAGTCACCACAAGATCACACGAAGACTCTAAGGCTAGAAATGGGCCTAGCCTCCTAGCGCCCACAGCACTGGCGAGAGGCAGAGGGTTAATATAAGTGGGCTAATGGAACTGGGAAGAACCACCTCTCAGAACTGAAGAATGGCAATCTCATTGTCAGGGAAAATGACAATTCCCTTGCCAGCCCAGGCATGGTGGAGGATAGGAAGACCAAGCAAGCACACATCACTTGCTAATAGACAGAGCTTGTCCCCCACTTTCCTCCTGCATAAACTTCTCAGGATCCCAGGCCCCTGAAGGATGGGCCTGATCTTAACTAGCACTGAACAGCAATCCAGGACTAAGTAGACTGAATTTGATTCTACTAAAAATTGACAAGATGAAAGCTCTCGAGGGTCCTGCAGGCTAAAGCGTTATCTAGCAGCAGCGCTCCTACGTAGCTATAAGCAGGATATCACTGAGGAAATGAATGCCCTAAGGATAGATAGTACCTCCAAGGGGGTTCTGGGGTGGGTGCCATGACCAAAAAGCATACCAGGACCCAGAGGGATGGACATGACCTTCGCTTGCAATGAACAGCAATCCAGGACTTAAGTAGACTGAATTTGAATCTACTTAAAATTGACAAGATACTCCAAGATCTAGAGGGTCTTGCAGGCTAGAACGTTACCTAGCAGCAGCACCCCTACTTAGCTATCAGCAGTATATCCCTTGAGGAAATAAATGCCATAAATATTGATAGTACCCTCAAGAGGGTTCTGGGGAGAATGCCAACCAGAAAACATACCATGACCTAGGCCAAGCCATTGTCTGCTAGAAAACCTGAGAAGTGCTGGGGAACCCAGGCTATAGGAATATGTAGACTAGCATCTGCTAAGTCCAGAAAAGGGCACCAGCCTCCCTTCCTCACCACCAGAATAATGGCTTTCCAGGATTCTGTCATGAAGACAGGAACCTTCATAAACACATCCATGTGCTTAGCACTAAGATAAATCCAAAGTCCATCCGATATTTGCGACCCAAGAGAGGGAATGAATATTTGTGCTCCACCTCTGCATCTGTATCGAAAGAATGCCCTGAGCCACAAATCACTCCTTTAGGCCCTGTTCACATTGGGGCGATCCGAGTTGCCGGGGCGACCTCATAGGTCGCGGCGCGCTGCTCACACCGCGACCTCGGAGCGGCCGGCACGGACTTCATAACATTAAAGTCTATGCAGGTCGCTCCGGGTCGCCCCAAAGAAGCTCCGGACCCTTTTTCTAAGTCGGAGCAACTTGTGTCGCTCCTATTAGAACGGGTCCATAGCTTCTCTATGGCGAGCGACCTACGGCGACCTGTCAGGCGACCAGGTCGCCTGACAGGTCGCCCCAGTGTGAACGGGGACTTAAACTGTGACAATTTGGTGGAGCATGAGAGCTATGACATGAAACAGGAAACTGCTGCAGGGATGAGAACATTTAGCTATCATTGATACTCAAAAATTTAAAAAGGTCTTCCAGGGTATGGGAGGCAATGCAAATAGTGTACACTGCTTTTTAAAACCTGCATTTGACAGAAGCCCTAGAGCAGTGATGGCGAACCTCGGCACCCCAGAACCACACCCCCCACAATGCCGAACTACACTGCAGAGTGCATGAGCACCATGGGAAATGCAGCCCCAAAACATCTGGGGCACCAAGGCTCGCCACCACCGCTCCAGAGCAAGGTAAACTGAGGTAGCCAACCGTGGCCCTGCAACTGATCTGAAACCACAAACCCCCTGTTGCCTCTGCCTTGAGGAGGCATGCCTATGGCTGTAGAGTTTTGCAAAGCCTCAAGATGCAGAACATGTAAGGGCCCCCCTGGACTTAGAGTGGTGAACTGTCCCCCACAGCACTGGGACAGCTTGACCCAGAAACCTAGAGAAGCTAAGTGCACAATTATCAGTATTACTGCCCTCTTCTGGTAAAGAGTTATATGTGCTGTAGTACAGAATCTGGTATTCTCAGGTGGTTCCCCCATCCATCCACTAACCAGGTCTGATCCTGCTTAGCTTCTGAGATTAAGCACATACAGGGTGGTGTGGTGTGGCCATAGGCAACTCTGATACTGTAGTCCTGGGCCATCTCCAAGAGACACTGTCTTCAGCCAGGCAAACAAGCCTTTACCTGAAACTGAGACTGCTTAACACAAGCTTCCCAACTAGAGCCCTGGAGCCCTTTCTCCTCCACTCATGGAGAACCTCATCTGCCCTAAGCAATAAGGACTAATAGGATAGCCACAGGCTGCACATAAAGCGCCAGCTTATACTGTTGTCTGTCGCCTTGTTGTGGGAGGCTCTCTGCAGCAGGTAGCAACAGTATTGTAAAGCAGCGGAAGCTATATGCCAAAACTTGGTAACTACACCCAGTGTTCACAGTAACTTTGAGGCTATACAATAGTGGACAGGAGAATCTCTGATTACCCCATTAAGGCATAGACACATTCTCCCTCCTGGCAATGTAGCCTCCCAGCACCCCATTGTGGCTAAGCATAATGAGAGGAAGATCCTTGGACTACCTCCTTAAGGTATTGCTGACACAACCTCCAAATTAGTGAAAAGATGAAAGTGACAGCATTCACAGCCATTTCAATATTTCAGTATGTAATCTACTGGGGAACTGAACTCAAGGTCGCAGGGTGCATAGCTCGCAATCATCCCCACTACACCATGGAGCGAGCCTTGAGGCTTGGAGGCTCCATCCATCCACGCAGCCTGACACTTGATTGTGGCTACACACAATGTGAGGGAGATCCTGTCTGCCTCTTTAAAGCAGCTCTAACACACATACATTTACACACAAGACCGAGATAAACTGACCCCACTCAATTAGGTCTATTCGGAGTGACCAACTGACGAAAATGTATTCCGTCCTGGCCACATGCATTGCTCTTTTTTTTTTTTTTAAAGATAGTGAAAAACAAAACAAATTCCTTTTCAAAAAATCTTTAGTGCTTTGAGGCTGGCGGCAGCTTTAGACAAAACCACCCCAAGCTTCAATACATGCAAAGTAGACCAGGATGTGCATGTACTCACAGTGAGGGCAGCAGAGACCCAGTTACACACAGTGTATTGGCCACAGAGAAAAAGGAAAGCCAGACGCACCTGAAGACTGCCTCCACTGATTAAAAGCTTCCCAACAGATCCATAGTAATCAGAGGAAGCCCGGGCTGGCCCCCTCCCCCCACGCTGGAGCATGCAAAACCACCATCTCTAGCAAACTACAAGAGCCAGCAAGCCTGTTTAGGGGGAAAAAAATACAGCCAAAAAAATTGCCAGCCAGCTTCATTATCATCCTGTAACAATAATGAGGAAAGAACCTCCACTGGAATATGGCATCTGTGGCAGTTTTTAACTGTCAAGCAATGGTACCAGTATGAAATGCAGCAATTTATACTGCAATGTAACTTACCCCGAGCACCAAGGGGAACCCACCATTGAGGGAGATTTACAGCCCATAAGAGGGGTCTTCTTACCCAGGAGAGGCTGAACCTAGGAAGGCCACAAGGAAAGGTAAAAAGGAAAGGTAAAAATATATATATATATTTTTTTTTAAGGTGTCGGGAGTGAGGAAGAAAAAAGAACAGTTTCCTAGGGGAGACAGCTGCACTTTAAAGGCTAGTTAGAGGTTGTCCTAAAGGGGTCAGAGGGGTGGAGCTGACCCATAGTAGGCTGACATGAGGAGGTCCAAGAAATATATATAAATAGATATCAATGTATGCTCTATACTTAACTGATAGATAGATATTTGATGGCCTTATATATACCCAATTGTCCTATATATATATATATATATATATATATATAGATATATATTAATGTATGCTCTATACTGAACTGACAGATAGATACTCAATGGCCTAATATATACTCAATTGTACTATATATACTTTATATAGATATCAATGTATGCTCTATACTTAACTGACCAATACATACTCAATGGCCTTATATATAATCAATTGTCCTATATATATCTATCAATGTATGGCATATGGTCTATGGTATATGCTGCACTGCTGAATGTACTTCACTATCTGATCTCTTAAATTGTAAAAAGCACAAATCTCTCTCCCTGCCTAACTGACTGCTACTAGCAATGTCTTCCTAATTAGACTACACTGCACTGTCTGATAAACTGCTAATCACTTTTCCTTTTCCTGCCTCAGTCACGTTCCTCTCCCTGCTTTAACCACTTCCTATCTCGCCCGCACAGTCACACTACACGCAGCTGCTGCGTGAGCAGCCTTTATATAGTGTGGGACGTGTACTTAGCCCCTGAGCCATGATTGGCTAAAGGCAGACTGCCTTTGTCCAATCATGGCAGAGATGATTTGATTGGCCAAAGCATGGAGGTCAGGTTGCATGCTTTGGCCAATCACATAATGCACTGCACGCGCGCAGTGCATTATGGATGCAGGCGCTCAAAGCACATTTGTTTGTCATTCGACGAACGAGCGAACAGCCAATGTTCGACTCGAACTCGAAGCTCATCCCTACTTATTATGTGAAGCATCTAGGAAATTTGTACTGTGACTTTGTTTTAGTGCAGTTCTTGAGAATACGTAAAAAAAAATCCCACCCACCAGATCACCTACTTTGAGGAGAGCTCTCCTATAAATCATTTATGACAGTACTGTCAATCTAACTTCCCTAGATAGTAAATAATAATACCCAGGAGGAAGGGACATTAGAACAAAAGAGAGAGCAAGTATAATCAAAAATACATATGCATCATGAACAGACAATATATTCATGCATGTTTAATTTACACATCAGAAAGACACCTCCATTTAGGTATAACATTGAAAAATCATATCAAATGATGCAAATAAAAATCAATAATTATGCACCACCAAACAAAGGCAGTTAAATGTCTCTATGGCAGCAGCAAAGTTATTCACTGTACTGTATCAAACTGTCCCATTTGCCTCATTAACACTCACGGGATATAAAATCCTCCCAATAGTAAAGCATAGAAGAAATAAAATGTAATGGTCATTAAATAGGAGTCAAGATAATGACAAAAGGTAAACAAAGAAGATATGAGAACAGTGCCATCAAATGTTTCCTAACATTATATTGTGGGCAGTATTTTGATACTCAGGAAGGAAGTCTCCCAGATCTTCTCTGCTATATTAGGGATATCTACAAATAAACACACCAGGAAGTGAAAATTTGGAGAATGTCACTTTTATTGAATATGCCCCTAATTAGTGTTCTTTTCTTTTTATGCTTCTGTCTGCAGATGACAGTTTGCTGTCACAGATGTACTCTGATAAAATTATGAAAACATACAAATAGATTATCTGAGAACACTTGCTTTTGTGCCTTGGGCTTTGCTAACTATATTTAGCAGGTAATCAGTATCCTTAATCTCAGGGTAGAAGTAAATAAATAGTCTGATGTGTTGGATCACTCAGCAAAGTACTGCATCTCTTTAGAGCTGTTGCAAGAAACTCAGTACAGTAGCCTATGTTGCTGTGACATACTTATGTTTATTTACTGTATGTTGAAGGGTCCATTCAGACTAGCGCGACTTGTCAGGCGACTTGTCAGCCTGACAAGTCGCGCTCGGTCACTTGCCATTGATTAGCACAGGACCCGTTCTAATAGGAGCGACACAAGTTGCTCCGACTTAGAAAAAGGGTCCTGTACTACTTTGGGGCAACCTGGAGGCGATTTGCATTGACTTCAATTATATGAAGTCCGTGCAAGTCGCGCCAAAGTCACGCAGCACGCTGTGCACCGCGACTTCACAGGTCGCCCCACAAAGTCGGATCGCGCCAGTCTGAATGGGCTGTTAGGCAGCCTTTCCTAATCAGGAATCCACAAAACCCTAGGTTCCTCTTGATGATGCTAATGGGTTCTAGAGCACTCAGCAATTCTTGCTTCTAAGATAAGTGCAAAACTATCAAAAAAATCCCCACTAGGGCAATGTTATTTTTAACGGGTATAACCACTTGCCGACTGCCGTCAGTAGATTTACTGCGGCAGTCAGCCCCTCACAGGCAAAGTGACATAAATTAACGTCACTAGCCTGTGAGGCTCGTGGGAGCGAGCGCGCGCCGCCGGCGGCGCGCTCCCGCGCGGTCACGGACCCCCCCCCGTGCGTGTGACCGGCGGACCCGATGTCCGCCGGTCACTCGGCGATCGGCGGGGGAGAGGGAGAAAGGCAGGCAGCTTGTGTAAACAAGCTGCCTGTCAGTTCTCCCTGTGTAGAAACACTGATCATACGGTTCTACTATGTAGAACCGTTGATCAGTGTAACTACAGCTCAAC
Organism: Pelophylax lessonae; assembly: GCF_965119305.1. Lineage (NCBI taxonomy): Eukaryota > Metazoa > Chordata > Amphibia > Anura > Ranidae > Pelophylax > Pelophylax lessonae. The sequence goes on along the minus strand of NC_138771.1, from coordinate 459,038,466 downwards.
AGTCCTCAACAGAGTGAGACAACAGTGTCTCACTCAAAGTCCCAAAATTGCCCACATCTTGAAAAAACAAGTCTCTTACCAGAAGGTGTTGACCATTTAGAATAAAATGGTCAAAATTGCTCTCTATAAAGATGTTATTCCCACTGGACGGCAGGTGTTAGTTTTTCCTGTCAATAATCATTGCTCCCAATAAACCACAACAAACAGTAAGAGTAGCAAGCCATAGTGCAGTATTTTATAGAAAAAAAAATGTTTTTTTCTTTTTTTTAAATAAGTGTGCACTCATATAAGTACACCATATAAAACTTTTACCCAAGCAGACATGCTGACTCCGATCCAATCATCAATACCGTGCATAATTATATCACATCTTAGGTCATGCCCAACACGTTTTGTCAGAGATTACATCATCTGAGGGACTGGCTAGATGGTACTCATTATGCAAACTTACATATAAAGCCAAAAGGCCAAGCTCTTCCTCGGCAATGGACGCTACTACATAGCAACCAATACCAGGCACCATCTGATAGTCAAAATAGATCACTACATGCCTGTTTATAGTCTGTCTGCCTGTTTGGAAAAAAAATAAAATTAAAATTCAGAAGCGAAACGTAAAAAGAAACAAATTAAATTCAAAATACATAAATAAAATCAAAATACACATATCTTCATTAAACCAGTACTTAAATAGAGACATACAGAACTGGCAAACAATACAATAGAGGCTCATGATCACTATATAATTTGTAAATAATACATCAGATGACCAAATTAAATAACACAAGGGGGGAATCGGTCACTCCCTATCTTAATTGTTTTTAAAAACACACACCCCATTAAACTTTTATTAATAAAACTATTAACATTGCATTCAACGTTTAAACTAAAAGGTACATTTTCAAATTGTAAAATTCTAATTGTATATCCATTTGGTCTCAAGATGGGAAATCTCTCTCTTGATGAAGCTCCTGCTCCAGGTTGAGGAGACTTCATCTACAGTGCTGGGAGAAGGTCATCCAGCCCCAAGATGCCAAACTGCGCCCCCCTCCTTCCCTTAGGGTTAGAGTTAGAGGGCCCTCATCCCTGCAATAAACCATTGTGCCCAGGGCAGCCACCCCTCCTGCCCACCCTTTGCCCTGGCCCTGTTTGTCTTTATCAATATTAATTAGTGTTATATTACAGAGTGGATGGGATTATTTTATAATAAATATGAGAGCAGCAGGAGTAGAGGAGCGGGCACTGGCACGAGCAGACAGGTAGGGAGGGGAGGGGAACAGAGAGAACAGTGCAGGGCTGCAGATGATAGAGGCACTTAAACTGACCACAGTGTCAGGGCTCAGCAGCCATGATATTGTAATGTTCCGGTACCTTTGGTACCCTAAATTACACTTTCCACAAGTGTATGCGCCCCACCATTTACTTTTGGAAAGGTGCGCATACACCTTTAAGACTGGAGCTGTCATCACCCAGCGCCGGACTAGATGGCTATTTAAAGCGCCGGTTCTCACTCACATGTGTTCGTTCAAACACCTTTACCTGGATGCTAACCTTGCTTGAAGCTTCCATGCTTGCAAGCTTACCTCGCTGACGGAACCTCGCCGCGCTGATCCCTGTATCCCGCTACTGGATCATCCGCCACTCCTGAACCACCCTTCGGCTGTATCGCTAATAGTGCTAAGTACCCCGCAGCGGAATTCTCTATAAACTTATACTAAGCTTACACTATCTAGCTCTGCATAGTAAAGACTGTTTATCACATCTGCATAACTAGATTGCTAGCTCTTGAGACTACTGCTACTTTTCTGCACTGGGTTGATCTCTTTTGTATTTCCACCTGCTATTCTGTCATCTGCTACCATACAACATTGCTAAACCTTCCTGCATCCATCTGCTACTGTCTCACCTTCAAGTGTCTATCACCTACCACCTCCACTCAACCTATCCCTCAACCTTCATCATTGTGTTACCACATACATAAAGTCATTCTAGGAACCAGCTTGCTAATTGTGTGTATTTACTGGCTGAAATAAGACCTTCCACACATGATGAGTCATTGAGGTTGGGAATGGTATCTCAGCATATCTCTTACATGACTACTGACGTGGAACTATTTCTGCAGCTGAAAATCCACACCATATAAGAAACGCAGAAGCGTTACAGATTGAACGAACCAAAAAATGGATTCAGCAGAAATAACCACTCAGGTGACACAATTAAAACAGCAAGTATCTGCGTTAATACACGCACTTGCTGAATTAAAAGAAGACAATCAGGCTCTGTCGCAGCAGGTAATTAGACTGACACAACTTACCTCTGCTCAGTCCCCTGAACCCAAGATAAATCCCCCTTTGGTATTTACAGGTGATCGCAAAAAATTTCGCGAATTTAAAAATGCATGTGAGTTACTTTTTTTGCTAAAACCTCGTACCTACCTTACTGATCACATTAAGGTTTGTACTATTATTTCTTACCTATCAAACAATCCTCGAGCCTGGGCAGATTCTCTTTTTGAGAAAAACGACCAGCTTCTCAACTCCTATGCCTTGTTCCTGGCAGAGCTCACTAGCCTATATGATGACCCCAATAGGCAGAGTACTGCTGATCTTCAGTTAAGATCCTTGAAACAAGGAAGGAGGCCTTTAGAAGACTTTGTCGCAGAGTTCAAGAGATGGACCCTTGATTCAGAATGGAATGATGCATCTCTGAAAACCCAATTTAGGCTTGGCCTATCAGAAGCCGTTAAGGACGAGCTCGCCCGAGTGGATCTGCCAAAAACCCTGGATGCACTAATACAACTCTGTATTACCATAGATAGAAGACTACGAGAAAGAAAGGCTGAAAAGATGGGAATGCCATTATCCGTTTCCTCTCGGAGTCTGGCCGTTGACCCCGTTCCTATGGAGATAGGAACCATACGCCCACCGCTATCAACTATGGAAAAAGCCAAAAGACGAAATGAAAATCTCTGCTTGTACTGTGCATCCCCGGATCACAAGATAAACGTCTGTCCCCTAGTCAACAAAAAGAAGGGTGAGTGTTCACATGTCTCCCTAGGAGGATTGACAACTTCATTCACTAACCCCTACATTTCTGTTTTTTTGACATTACAGTGGGACCAGAACAGGATTACTACTAAGGCCATGATTGACACAGGATCTTGTGGAAATTATATGGATATATGTTTTGCTGCTTTAAATAAAATTCCTATTATTTCTAAACTCAAACCTGTCTCAGTAAGTCTTATTACCGGTGTTCCGTTATCCTCTGGTCCGATCACCGATCAGACACAAGCACTTCTAGTCACTATTAACGAGTCTCATAGGGAGACTTCTACCTTCGATTTAATACCATCACCCCACTTTCCCATTGTGTTGGGACTTCCCTGGTTGCACACACACCAACCAACCATAGATTGGAAGAAACGGTCCTTGACCTTCCCTTCTTGTTATTGCGAGGAAACGTGTAACCTCCCGTTTTCCAGGAAGATTCTGTCTGTGGTGACAGATGAGATTGCACCACTATGTTATCAGGATCTTTCTGAGGTTTTTCTTGAGAAAAATGCTCAAGCATTACCTCCTCATCGAGACTATGATTGTAGCATTGATCTACTCCCAAATAGCAAATTGCCGTTCGGTCATGTTTATCCTCTTTCACAGGATGAACTTGCCCATCTCAAAACCTATTTGGATGAGAACTTGGAAAAAGGTTTTATTAGACCTTCCACTTCTTCCACAGCAGCAGGACTCTTTTTTGTTCGCAGTAAAGATTCAAGTCTCAGACCTATCATCGACTACAGGAAATTGAATGCTATCACAATAAAAAATCGCTATCCTCTACCGCTTATCCCTGAGCTCATTGAGCAGGTGCGTGGAGCTACCTATTTTTCAAAATTAGACCTGAAAGGAGCATACAATCTCATTTGAATCCGTGATGGACACGAGTGGAAGACTGCATTCAGAACTAGATACGGATTGTTCGAATATCTTGTGATGCCATTTGGCCTATGCAATGCCCCTGCAGTTTTCCAACGATTTATAAACGATATTTTTAAAGACTTACTAGATGTCTGTGTTGTGGTATATCTGGACGATATACTTATATATTCACGGACCCTGTCTGAACACATAAGACATGTAAGACTTGTATTATCGAGATTGCTTGCACATAATCTTTATGTGAAGCTGAAGAAATGCTTGTTCCATAAAGATGAGGTACTCTTTCTAGGCTACATCATATCCAAAACAGGAATCGAGATGGACATGAGTAAAATATCCTGCATTCAGGATTGGCCTACACCAACTACACGCAAGGCGCTACAGCGATTCCTGGGATTTGCAAATTTCTACAGGAAGTTCATAAAAAACTTTTCTGCTATTGTGAGACCCCTCACACAGCTCGCTAGCATAAAAATACCATTTAAATGGTCAGAAGAAGCAAATAAGGCTTTCCACTTGTTAAAGACAAGGTTTACTTCCGCTCCCATATTACGCCATCCAGACCTATCCCATCAATACATTCTGGAGGTAGATGCGTCAAACATGGCAGTAGGAGCAATACTCTCCCAACGACCTACCCACACTTCACCACTTCATCCAGTCGCTTTTTTTTCTAAATCCCTGAGCAGTCCCGAGATAAATTACCCCGTGGGTGAAAAGGAACTGCTTGCTATAAAATTGGCTCTGGAGAATTGGCGACATTTACTCGAAGGCACCCAACTACCAATAATTATATACACGGACCATAAAAACCTCCAATATCTTCAGACTAGCAAAACTCTCTCGCATCGACAGGTACGATGGTCACTATTCTTTCTAAGGTTTAACTTCCTAGTGACCTACACACCTGCAGATAAGAACAAAAAGGCGGATGCACTATCACGACTAACTGAAGAAAACTACTTTGAAATCCCTTCCGTTCCTATAATACCTCACAAACGCATTATTGGAGTTGTTCGTTCCTTAAAGGAAGAGGTTCTGCATGGTATAAGTTTGGATTTACCCCCACCACAACTAAATACTGATGCAGAAGGCTTCCTCTACTACAACGACAAACTTTACATACCACCTACCCTACGCACCAAGATCTTGGAATTATCGCATGATGTGCCTATGGCAGGACATATGGGTATGACAAAGACTTTAAATTTGATTTCTCGACAATTCTGGTGGCCTGACATGAAAACATCTATACAAAAATTCGTCTCTTCATGCAATGTCTGTGCCAGGTCCAAAATTGACACTACGAGACCATCCGGTCTACTATGCAGTCTACCAATACCCCAAACTCCATGGGAGGTTTTGTCATTGGACTTCATCGTAGAATTGCCTCCTTCCAAAGGATTTAATACCATCTTGGTGTCAGTGGACCATCTGACAAAGATGGCACATTTCATTGCTATTCGCAGACTACCTTCGTCCAAACAAACGGCAGAACTCCTGATGAAACATGTCTTCAGATTACATGGTATCCCAAAAACTCTTCTGTCTGACCGTGGATCCCAATTTATTTCTAAATTCTGGCAAGAACTATGTCACATACTACGGATTGAGTGGAAGCTCACTTCTCCTTACCATCCGCAGACCAACGGACAGACTGAAAGAGTCAACCAATGCATCGAGCAGTATTTACGTTGTTACACTTCTTACCAACAGGATGATTGGTTGGATCTTCTCCCCACTGGCAGAATTTGCCTACAACAACGCAACTCACAGTACAACCAAGCAGAGTCCGTTCTACTTGAACTATGGGTTCCATCCCTCTATTCTCCCTCCACGCATCCTTCCTTCAAATAACCCAGTAGCCTCAGACTATCTTACCCAAATAAAGGATTCTCTGGGTTTACTAAATACTACTATTGCACACGCTCACAGTCAACAAAAGAAGTACTATGATCTTCGTAGAAGACCTTCTCCACAGTATACTATCGGGGACCTCGTTTGGCTCTCAACAAAAAACTTGAGACTGAAGATCCCTAGCAAAAAGCTTGGACCTCTGTTCTTGGGACCTTTCCCAATCAAGAAACTTATTGGAAAAGCTGCAGTGCAGCTTACATTGCCAATGGACCTAAAAATCCATCCCATTTTCCATGTGACGCTACTAAAACCCCATGTTCCGGACCAAGGAATAAGGCCTAATATTCCACCTCCCCCTCCTGTACAAGTTGAAGGTGGAGAAGAATACGAGATAAAAGAGATTCTGGATTCTCGTATCTACAGAAGAAGACTTCAGTACTTGGTTAGATGGAAGAACTATGGGCCCCAAGACGACACCTGGCTAAACACCTCTGACATACATGCCCCTAGATTAATCCGCAATTTTCATGCGAGATACCCAGACAAACCAGCTCCAGAGGCCTTCAGGAGCAGGCCTTAAGGGGGGGGGGTATTGTAATGTTCCGGTACCTTTGGTACCCTAAATTACACTTTCCACAAGTGTATGCGCCCCACCATTTACTTTTGGAAAGGTGCGCATACACCTTTAAGACTGGAGCTGTCATCACCCAGCGCCGGACTAGATGGCTATTTAAAGCGCCGGTTCTCACTCACATGTGTTCGTTCAAACACCTTTACCTGGATGCTAACCTTGCTTGAAGCTTCCATGCTTGCAAGCTTACCTCGCTGACGGAACCTCGCCGCACTGATCCCTGTATCCCGCTACTGGATCATCCGCCACTCCTGAACCACCCTTCGGCTGTATCGCTAATAGTGCTAAGTACCCCGCAGGGGAATTCTCTATAAACTTATACTAAGCTTACACTATTTAGCTCTGCATAGTAAAGACTGTTTATCACATCTGCATAACTAGATTGCTAGCTCTTGAGACTACTGCTACTTTTCTGCACTGGGTTGATCTCTTTTGTATGTCCACCTGCTATTCTGTCATCTGCTACCATACAACATTGCTAAACCTTCCTGCATCCATCTGCTACTGTCTCACCTTCAAGTGTCTATCACCTACCACCTCCACTCAACCTATCCCTCAACCTTCATCATTGTGTTACCACATACATAAAGTCATTCTAGGAACCAGCTTGCTAATTGTGTGTATTTACTGGCTGAAATAAGACCTTCCACACATGATGAGTCATTGAGGTTGGGAATGGTATCTCAGCATATCTCTTACATGACTACTGACGTGGAACTATTTCTACAGCTGAAAATCCACACCATATAAGAAACGCAGAAGCGTTACAGATATACCGTGGGCAGTTAAGGGGGGGGATAGAAACTGGCAGGATCAGCCAGGTATTTTAGGTGTTACAGGGAGCCAAATGACACAGCACAAGCACTGTGCTGTATAACATGCTTTAAGGGAACAGTATCTGTTTTTTTTTTTTTTGTTTAGGGTAACAAACGCTTTAGGCTTTAAAAACTATCTCTTCGGTATTAACCTGAGCCTAGTGGAGTGATGACAGCAGCCAAACCTTGATCATGTAAAATCATTGTATACAAGGATGTGACATCTGCTGTGTATAGAATAAAAATGTTTCTAAATATAACTAGTAACTAACATTATTGATTATAAATAGGTGATCAGTATCACAGTGTTAGTGAATAACATGAATACGTGATTTTAGGAAAACAGGATAAAATGAATGTTTAAACGTCCAAAAAAAGGAAGATTAAAACAGTGAGTCAAGATTTGCAGTGCCACATGCCATGATGGAAGTTGGAAATCATTAGATAGCCAAGGTCACACCATCCACTCTCATGCAAGGCTTACCAGAATGTATGTGACCCCCTAATAAGAGTGATCCATATACACTTTGTTTACAACAATAAGGCAGCCATCCCAGGGTATGCAATAATCCTCACAGGAGATCTCTAAGCATCAACTCCACAGGAATAGAGTTGGGCCAAACACCCCCCACTTCGATTCGCTCCAGAACTCCAGAAGATGGAAAAAGTTTGGACCTGAACGGTGAACCCTATTAAAGTTTATGGAACCTGAACTTGAAAAATCAAATGTCTCTATTTTGAAAGCTTATATGCAAGTTCTTGGACATATAAAGGGTATGGGGCCTGGGTACTGCCCTGAGGGACATGTATCAATGCAAATTTTTTTAGTCAGCAAAAACTGTTTACCTCAAGTGGAGTTTCAAAATGTATTATTGAAATAAAGTAACAAATGGCCCTATACCCCAATTATCACAAATATATACCACATCCCAACAATGATTATGATCAAAAGAAGAGAACAAAGAAAGGGGATCCAGGACTGTAAGGTACCAAACATTACAGGAACTGATAAATATAAAACATTTTACAAATCTTTTAGCCATTAAAATTGGTTGTGTGAAACATAGAAAAAGTTGCATAGGGGGGAGCGTGGCCGCCGCGTAGCCGTATGGACGTGTGAGTTCGCCGCTCCGCCGACACAGGGACAATATCCAGCAACATCGGCGTCCTATCTTCACCGATCGCCTTGTCAAGACCCTCATAGGATTCACTAAAGCCTCCTGCATCCATCGCTATGGCCAGGAAGAAGAAGGACGGCGGGCAACCCCGTCAACTCCAGCACTTCTTCATGCCACAAAGCCAGCAACGGAGCCAAGATGGCGCCGGCAGCAGCTCCCCGGCCTCCTCGAGCGGGACCTCTCCGGCACATCCCAGCCCTACACCTCCACAGGGCCAGAAGGCAGGCCAGCCCCGATCTCCAACGGTCTCAACACCGCTCACCGGGAGCCCGGCAAAGAGCAGGCCTCGGCTGATAGAGGATTCACCATCTGGGGAGGTAAGCCATGAGGAGGTTTCCTCTCTGAACTCTACCAGGGAGCTTGCTTCCAATATAGACTCTTTCCCTGTCAGTGACCGGCCGGTCTCGGAGGTGAAACTGAGAGACATGATGATGTCTCTCAGGGCCTCTATGCACGCTGATTTAATGGACTGTGTTAAATCGTTTAAAGGAGAGGTCAGGGCCTTGGGAGGCCGCATGGACAAAGTAGAGGGCAAAATGGGGGAGTTTGCGGCATCCCATAACGAACTAATTGATTCCCACTACAGCCATGAGGAAGAAATAGACAAGTTGAAGAACAAAATTGCAGATATGGAGGACAGGTCACGGCGCAACAACGTCAAGATCCGGGGGATCCCCGAATCTGTGCAGCCCAACGATCTAGAGCGATATGCCAGGAATCTGATCCATGCAGTCCTACCATCTGCACCTTCTTCCGAGCTGGTGATTGATCGCATACATCGCCTCCATAAACCTTCCCACATCTCTGAAGACATTCCAAGGGATGTTATCATGAGGATTCATTTTTACCATATAAAAGACCGTTTGATGTCAGAATTCCGCAAGATGGCTCCTGTTCCGGAGAAATATGCCAGGATTCAGCTGTTCGCTGACTTATCCCAACATACTCTCCAAAAACGGAGAAACCTCCAAACGCTTACTAAGGCGTTGAGGAACCATGCAATTATCTACAAGTGGGGGTTTCCGGTCAAACTGACTGTCACATACAACAACAAAGCCCACACCATCACATCTCTACAAGCTGGCCTGGATCTGCTTCAATCATGGGGTATTCTCCCTGCTCCTGGTGCTGATCTCTCTACACCGTCAAATAGGGTGTCCCCTCTCCCGGAAGAGTGGCAGAAGGTCACATATGGGAAGAAGGGGAAGAAATCCTCCAAGGGAACGCCGCCTCACGGTACCAACACCTGAATGTCCCTGGGCATACGGCTGCTCAGGCCACTAGTACTTTCTCCCCCTCGCAATGTTATGCAGCAAGACTGCATTCGAGATCATTCTCATTTTTTTACTGACTTTTTCTTTGTTTATTCCTTCTGTTTTCTCCCCCTATATGTGCTTCCCTACCCTCCACCAATGTGGTCAGCTCATCACAAGGAAACCTGGAATGTCTCTACATCTGGAACCACTCGACAGCCGTCGCCCTGATGTGTATTCCAGCACCACCATTGATCTCCACTCTGAAGCTCATCTGATGCACCTAGCTACAGGTACTCTAACCCCTCTAATATTGACAGTATATGCCCATTAAAATAACAACCTTTAATGTTCGGGGCCTGAACCATCCAGCCAAGAGGTCATCTCTGTGGTCTGAGGCGCTGAAGCTTCAGAGCGATGTTCTGTGTATACAGGAAACCCACCTACAGCAAACCTCTGCCCCCACCATAGCTCACAAGAACTTTCCGCACATCTTCCAGGCATCTGCTTCCCACAAGAGAAAAGGAGTACTGATTGCGGTTAAAGACTCCGTGGCATTCTCATTAGTGGACCTTAAAGCTGATCCCAATGGGAGGTATGTTATAGTTATCTGTGAGGTGAACAACATGCCACTAACATTGATCAATGCATACTCCCCCAATACACATCAACTCCGTTTCTGGAGGAAGATTTTGCGTATAGGCCACTACCCTGAAACGAGGCTCCGTTGTGATCTGTGGGGACTTTAACATCACATCTGATCCGTAAATTGACACCACCTCATCTCCCCGACGTGCTCCTCCAGCCTTACAGCCTTTATTACATTCTATGGATATGTACGACTCATGGAGATGTCTGCACCCGGGTGAAAGGGACTATTCTTACCACTCCCAATGTCATAATTCTTACTCTCGAATAGACATGATTTTAGTTGATAAATGCTTGCTTCAGATGACGGTGTCTGCAGAGATACACGCCATTAGCTGGTCGGACCACGCCCCGGTCTCCGTAGTATTACGTGAGTCCGGGGCGCCTGGCCCTGCATATCTATGGAGAGCCAACAGTCAAGTTCTGGAATCTCCGCACCATACCAAATATATTGCTAAATGTTTGAATGAGTATTTTTGTAACAATGCTGGCTCTGTGGCGGAACATGCGACTGTATGGTGCGCTCACAAAGCCTTCATAAGAGGTATTCTCATACAGCTTTGCTCTAGGCTTAAGAGACAGAGGAGTCGGCAACTTGACCACATTCTGGACGAGATCAAAAAATTAGAACCTTTGAATAAGGCTTCCCCCTCACAACCGTTAGCCCAAAAGCTCTCCCGACTAAGGCTAGAACTCCGACAATTACTAATTGATAATCAGGATAGACTCTTCAGAGCTTTAAAACTTTCCCACTATTCACATGGTAACAAGGCGGGCAAGGTACTGGCCAACCGCCTTAAAGCGAAACAGGTCAAACGCAGAATCGCACACTTGCTTGACCCCGCCACCAAGGCAAAGATCATGGATCCTCAGGCAATCGCTGATTCTTTCGCAAGCTATTACAGCTCTTTATATAACTTAAAAGATGATCCTTCCACCCCGCAACCTACAGATCAATCCATTTCGGACTTTCTGTCCTCCATAAATCTGCCCCGCCTCTCTCCTGAACAACTTCAGGCTCTAAATGCCCCGATTTCACCCCTTGAAATAGCAAAGGCTATCCGCACGTTGCCGAGTGGGAAATCGCCTGGCCCTGATGGATTGCCTAACCTCTATTATAAGATGTTTAGTGATGTGCTCAGTCCACACCTGTCTCTGGTGTTCGAGAATGCTGTCTCCTCTGCCTCACTACCACAAGAAATGTTGCAGGCTTACATTGTGACATTGCCTAAACCGGGGAAAGACCCTACGTCCCCCCCGAATTTCAGGCTGATTTCCTTACTGAACACCGATGTGAAACTGTACGCAAAGGTTGTTGCGCTGAGGCTGCACCCTGTCTTGCCTGACCTGGTCCAAGCGGACCAGGCTGGGTTTGTGCGGGGTCGCCAGACCTCGGACGCAACGAGAAGAGTGATTGGCCTTATTGAAAGAGCGAACTTTGGTCGGATGCCTTCTCTGCTGCTGTCCTTGGATGCGGAGAAGGCATTCAACCGAGTACATTGGGCATACATGTCTCAGGTCTTGCTGAAGTTCGGCTTTCAGGGTCCCATCATTTCAGCAATTCTTGCACTGTATTCGAACCCATCTGCCAGGGTCTATACCTCCAATATGCTTTCTCAACCTTTTTCCATTACGAATGGTACCAGACAGGGTTGTCCGCTGTCCCCATCAATTTTTAATCTGCTAATTGAGCCACTGGCGGAAGCAGTCAGGTCCTCGGATGACATCAACGGCATACGTATAGGATCCAGACATCATGTGGTGAACTTATTCGCAGATGACGTCATCATATTCCTAACGGATCCTGTTCGATCCCTGGCTGCAACCCACGCCATATTGCAAAGATTTAGTCTGGTGTCATATTATAAGGTGAATTTCACGAAATCGCTGATTTTACCGATAGCTATACCCCCGAAGCAGTGTTGTTACTTGACCGCACAATACCCTTACACGTGGAAAACACATAGCATTCCCTACTTGGGTATCCAACTAACCCCGAAACCTTCTCAACTAGTTGAGGCCAACCTACCGCCTTTAATAACTAAAATAGCTGCCGAGTGTGCTCGAATTTCCAAAACAGAACTTACTTGGTCAGGACGTCTTGCATCATTCAAGATGCTCCTCCTGCCGCAAATCCTTTATATCTTTAGAACATTAGTAGTCCCCATCCCATGTAAATTTCTTACACAACTGCAGGCTGCCCTGAGGGGGCTGGTGTGGAGGGGGAAACGTCCTAGGAATAAGCATACTCTCTTGGTTAAGCATTGGTCGGCGGGGGGAATGGGCATGGTAGATGTTAAGGACTATTTATTGGCATCACATCTAGCCCAACTACGTGCATGGGTTTCATCCGAGCATGGGACTACATGGAGCGCTATGGAAACTGAGTTCTGTGCCTCTTCGTCCCTGCGATCGGTGCTCCTGGCCGATAGGTGGCGCCCTATGTCACTGAAGGACAAGCCGTTATCGATTCAAGCTTCTCTCCTGGCCTGGAGAGAGTTTGCCTCGTCCACACCAGACCCCTCTCTACTTGTGAAAGTACCCATACCTATACATGTTTTGGAACTAATCATGCCCCACTTATCTCTTAAACATTGGGTGGCGAGGGGTATCTCCACGGTTGACAACTTGCTGAACGGAGTCACCTTACAACCGTTTTCCCAACTGCAGACCACATATGGCCTCATCCCTACTGACTTTCTCACATACATGAGCATATCCCACTTGCTACCGTCCCCACATTTATATCTCCCGTCTGCGGGCTGGATGTTTTTGTTGGGCACCTCCCGGGCGGCAAAAGGAACGTCCCTATTTTATAACTGTTTACAACAGAAAACAGTGTTTCGTAAGACGACACCCTTGATCAAATGGGAGGAGGATCTGGGAGAGGTTTTCACTGGAGAACAATGGAGAAACGCACTCCGCTCCGTCAGATCCGCTTCTTCTTGTGTAAATCATTGGGAACTTTCTCAAAAAATTAATTTGCATTGGTACCTCACACCCTACCGACTTTCCAAGTTCATACCAGATCACTCTCCTCTTTGCTGGAGGGAATGTGGAGAAGTAGCCCATCTTAAACATGTATTTTGGTCCTGCAAGAACCTAACCAGCTTCTGGAACAAGCTATTTTCCATTATCTCAGATATCACAGGTGTCCTCACTCGACCCTCCCCAGCACTAGCTATTCTAAACGTGGGCATAGACAAATTTCCCAAGGATTGTAGATGTGTAGTGTCACATATCCTCTTAGCTGCTAGAGGTTTAATCGCTCGTAAATGGAAAGAGGTTGAGACGCCTAGCGTATCTGCAGTCTTAGACTTGGTCAAGACTAACCAAATGTATGAAAGTATGCTTGCACGAAAGGCGGGCAAAGGGACTGAATATGACGCAAACTGGAGGTTGTGGTATTCTTGGATCTCTACAAATTGAAATGTTTATCTAAACTCCTTCTGAGCTGACCACCCCCCCCCCCTCCCCCAACTACCCACCTATTCTAGTTCATAACTGTACGCCCTTGTAGTACTAAGTTTGTTATGCAGATGCAGACTTGATGATAGCTAAAGAGTGAAATATGTTAATTGAAGATACTTGAACAGTATAGCTACTAGCCCCCTTCCCCCCCCCCTTCCTCCCCTCCTTACCTTCCATCCGCCCTTCCATTCCTGGCCCTTCCTTCCTCCCTCTCTGCCTTCCTCTCCCCCCCCCTTCCCCCCCCTTCCCCCCCCTTCTGCTCTCCCACTCTCTCCCCCTCCCACCCCGTCCACCTAGTCCATAGTCCCTCTCCTCTCTCTCTTCTCTCTCTTCTCCCTTCCCTCATCCATCTTCAAATCCTTATACCCTCCTCCCCCCCCCACTTCCATCTTCCCCCCCCCCCCCTCACCTCTCTCTCTTCCCCTCCCCCTTCTTGAAATAGACCAGATTAGGCAATGAATACAAGGTGATGTTCTATTGCTTGTTTATTTACGGATGTATTGATTATATTAGGACGTTGAACCTTTCACTCGATGCTAATGTCGTCTCTATGCTTTGCACTGTTCTGCATTGTTCTTTGTATAACCCTGTTCTTGAAAAAAAAAACTTCAATAAAAAACTTAATGTTAAAAAAAAGAAAAAGTTGCATAAAAACATTTTCATGCGCTATTGTATGCTATATATAACAACAAACATTATTCATTACCAATGTCAAATGAGAAACTGCAACACATTTCAACTTGTATGTCTTTCTCAGGAGTCTTCCTTCCTGAGGAAGACATACAAGTTGAAACGCGTTGGAATTTCTCATAATTTATCAGTTCCTGTAATTATTTGGTACCATACAGTCCAGGATCCCCTTTCTCTGCTCTCTTCTTTTGATCATTTATTATTGAAATATGAGTATAATTGAAAGAATCCGCAAACATTGTTATATGAAGCAAAATAAAATATTCCTGAACAAAAGATAAGGATTAAAATGATGTGTGGCCTGTTTGTCAGCAGACACTGCTGTAATGGGATATAATAGTGTTATGGGGAAACTTGCAACCACTCCCATCTACTCTATTCAACAAAGGGCATATTCGAAATTGAAATACAATTCTTAAAATATGAAACAACAACAATTTAAAAACACGGGGGTCAACTCAATAACTACATTCTGTAATTAATAGAGAAACTTTAGCACTCGCAGAAAAAAAATGCAAAAGATTCATTCTTAAAAGGTACAATTTTAGGTTTAATTTCCCAGTGCTTCAGATACTCCCCCCCCCCCCCCCCCAACAAGAGACACATGTACCTGTCCTCGCTCTGCCAAGATCTTTGCTTGGCACCATTCTTATTTTCAATGGTTTTTATTGAAGATTTTATAATACAACAAAGGAAAAGGAATAAACGAACATAGAAAGCACATTGTCCCGAACAATGAAATACAGCAACTAGGCATGATCGAACATTTGAAAAGTTTGGTTCGACCAGAACACCCGAACTTCCCGAAAGTTCAGGTCCGGAATCCAGAACCCCATTGAAATCAATGGGACCCGAACTTCGGTAATCAAAAAACACAATTTTGAAGCCCTAAAACCCAATAAATGCCCCTAAAAAGTGCCTAGGGTTCTGGGTCATGCCCCAGGGACTATTAATCACACAAAAAAAAGTTCTTAAAAATTGTAGTTTTTGATAGAGAGCCATTTATTGAAAAAATTATTGGAAAAAAAATGAGATTTCTTTGGATTTAGTGTCTGGGGGGGTCTAAAAAGTGTACCTGTGAAGTTTCAGCTCTGTAGCATATCCAGAACCAGAAAAAAAAGATAATTTTTCTTAGAATTTTTATTAGCGCAGGGATGTGGCTCCACTCCTATCTCACCTATATGTGTGTATGTGTATATATACATATATGTGTGTGTGTGTATATATACCCCTATACAGAAGTTCAGAGGTTATGCCTGCCTCCAAAGACGCCCAAAAAATGCCCAAAAAAATGCCTGCAACAACACACCTGGGCGTTTTTGTTGCAGGTGTATATTGGGCATTTTTGGGCATCTTTGGAGGCAGGCATGACATCTGAACTTCTGTATAGGGTTATATATACACACACACATATATGTATATATACACATACACACATATAGGTGTGAAAGTAGCGGAACCCCATCCATGCGCTAATAAAATTATTTGCAGGGATGTGGCTCCGCTTCTATCACACCTATATGTGTGTATGTGTGTATGTGTGTATATATATATATATATATATATATATATGTATGTGTGTGTGTGTGTGTGTGTGTATATATACCCATATACAGAAGTTCAGATGTTATGCCTGCCTCCAAAGACGCCCAAAAAATGCCCAATAAATGCCTGCAACAAAAACCCCCAGGTGTGTTTTTACTAAAAATTCTAAGACAAACGATCTTTTTCTTATGACGGTCACCCTGACATGGATGAATTCGGTCACCCTAGCATACAAGGAGCGGAGCCCCATCCCTGCTCTACTAAAAAGTTTAAGAAAAATGATCTTTTTCTTATGGCGGTCACCCTGACATGGAAGAGTTTGGTCAACCTGGCATAGCAGTCAGAGTCAGTTCACCCTACACTACCCTACGGTCACCCTGACACTTAACACTTTCCCTACAGAAACTAGATTATTGAATCTAACTATAGTGGTATATAGTACCCTAACTACACTAGCTATCCCTTTCCTCACACTAATAATTGCAAAATGACACTTTTGCAGCAGGAGTAACAGAACTGCTTCCACTCTGGACCCCCTAGTCACTCCAATCACATTCCTAGCATCCTCATGCCCTCTCAATTGGCTTTTACTGATGTTTCTGGTCCAATCACGGGCTTTTAAAGCCCAGTTCCTGTCCCATTGCATTTTGGTCGGTTCTGGTTGCCGAATTCCGAACTTTTTCCGCAAAAAGTTCGGAATTCGGCCAAATTTCGAACAGTCAATGTTCGGGTCGAACCGATGGTCGACCCGAACCGTTCGATCATCCCTAACAGCAACCACAGGTACAAGTAGTAATAAAATGTAACATGCTACAACATGCAACATAAACATGGGTTCATTATGGCACCATTCTTCATATTTGTTTCAGGTCATTGTCTCAGAAAAAGAGATGAACAAATCTACCTGGGATCAGTTTTGCAAATTCTCAAAGTTCACAAACATTGTGGTGAACGTCACTGAAGTCAATGGAAGGGTGTGGACCTTGTCATGTATTTCTGCCCATTTCTAGGGCTTATAAGCAAGGTATTGGTAAATGAAAATCATGAAAAGGTGGGCACTGCCATAGGGTGCACATACCAATGGCAAAATAAAAATAAATAAATAAATACATAAATAGATAAAGTATCTCCCTCTACACATAATTGGTTGTTCTCCTTAAAAGCTCCACCATACACTGACAGTATACATTGTAGCTGCTATAAGCCCACCACTTATGCAGTGGAAAGAGGGATGGATTATCTATTCTCTTAAAGCATTGGCTTTTTTTTTTTTTCCAATATGTTTATTGAAGAAAATGCAAAGGAGAGAACATACAAAACATGAGTAAACAGTTGAAATTTTCACATAAGCATAGAACAGATCACGTCAAGGTGAAAAGCAGCAACTGAAGATGCTAAGCCTGAGGCCCAATGGCCTAACACAATACTGAGGTACATTTAAAACAGATAAGCAATGCATAATAATAATTTTGCAAGTAATGAAAGTGATCCCTGGAAGAAGCTGCGTGAGGACGCAGCGTAACGCGTAGGATAGAGCGCCGGAAGTGACGTAGAGGCACCCTTTGACCTATACTGGCTATGCGACTGTGAAAGACGAAATACATGTGAGTGTTACTCTATTTTTTGAATAAAAAGAACTGGCAATACATTTGGCCGAGATTCCTTGGAAGCGGCCATCTCTATGATTCCCAAACCACACACAGACGACTCCTCCTGGTCCAATTATCGCCCAATCTCTCTTCTAAATATAGACATCAAAGTGATGGCCAAAATACTGTCTACACGCCTTAACCCAATCATAGGCTCCCTAATCCATAAAGACCAAACCGGATTCATTCCCTGCCGACAAGCCAGAGACAACGTTCGTAGGGCTATACACCTAACCTATCTCGCACGTCGTCGTAACATCCCTGCCTGCTTTGTCTCCCTTGACATTAGAAAAGCATTTGACTCCCTCTCCTGGTCCTACTTACAAACCCTATTACACAGATGGGGTTTTGGCCCTCACTTTCTCTCTTGGATATCATCGCTCTATTCTTGCCCGTCAGCGTTTGTCCGCTACGCAGGCTTCCGCTCATCCCCCTTCCCTATTCGGTCTGGCACTAGGCAAGGCTGCCCTTTATCTCCCCTCCTCTTCGCACTAGCAATAGAGCCCCTAGCACACAAAATCCGCGCCAATCCTGACATAAAAGGACTTGAATTTGGGGGCATCCACCACAAACTGTGTCTCTTCGCGGACGACATCCTCTTGTTCCTTACGTCCCCTCTCATTTCGGTACCCAACCACCTCGCTACCCTGTCCCAGTTCGCACACCTTTCAGGCCTGACTGTTAACCCTGGTAAGTCACGTGCTCTCAATATTTCTCTGCCCCTTCTCTCTTTTCACAACTACGTGCGGTGCTCCCCTTCTCCTGGGCGCAGCACTCCCTACCCTACCTGGGGATTAAGTTGACGGCGGACCCGCTGGAGCTGTTTTCGGCTAACTACCCCCCTATGCTTCGTCATCTCACGAACTTGATGACATCTTGGTCCTCCATACCTCTAGCCTGGATGGGGCGCATCACTGTCGCTAAGATGGCCATTCTGCCTAAGATTCTGTATCTCTTCTGGGTGCTCCTGATTAATGTCCCCTCTTACTACCTTCGCCAGCTTCAGCGACGCACCTTCACATACGTCTGGGGCAAGTCTAGACCTAAAATACCCCGCAGAACACTCTTTCTCCACAAACTCCAAGGCGGCCTAGGCCTCCCACACTTTACCAAATACTACCAGGCAGCCCAGCTGGCCCAACTACTCAAGTGGCATGCCACCTGCGAAGTCCCACTCTTGGTATCCCTGGAAACGGTTGAATGCGACCCCCTCTCTGTATCTAACTTATTATGACTTACTCCCCCCGATCGTAGGTCCATCTCTAATCCCGTTATGCGCCACTCCCTACACCTCTGGGACACCCTTAAATTTAAATTCAAGCTACAATCACCACACAACCCGCTGCTTTCCTTTCTACGCAACCCATCCTTTCTCCCGGCCTGGGAATCCCCCTCGTCCTTCCGACACTGGGCGTCAGCTGGTTTACTTTGGGTACACACTCTGATAGCATCCGACACTATTAAGCCTTTCTCTACGCTTTGTGAGTCCCACCACCTACGGAGCTCTGAGATTTTCCGCTACCTCCAACTAAAACACTTTTACGCCAATTGCATCCGCACTGACTCTTCTCTGCCCACCATGACTGCTTTCGAACATACCTGCCACCGTGACCCACACACCCGGGGCCTCATTTCCCAGCTGTACTCCAGACTCACGGACTCCCCTGACAACACCCCCCCCCCACTTATGCTGCTAAATGGGAACAGGATCTAGGGTCCTCCTTAGATACTGAGGCCTGGGCTAAGATCTGGCAAGTGACAAAAGCGGCCTCCCAAAATATAGTTGCCTTGGAAACCAATTACAAAGTGCTGATGCGGTGGTACTTGGTACCCTCACATATTGCAAAATTCCTACCCTCCCACTCTTCCACATGCTTCCGAGGCTGCCTGGAGGCGGGCACACACATGCACATCTGGTGGACTTGCCCACTAGTAAAAACCTTCTAGCAAGCTGTCTTCCAAATCCTCTCTACCTTGATGGCTGAATCAATCGCACCTGACCCCCTCTTTGCGTTACTCAATGTGAAGCCGGACACTGTATCTAACTCTAAGCACAAACTATTCCTCCAAGTCACAACGGCAGCCAAACAAACCATTGCAAGAGCATGGAAGTCCCCTCACCTCTCCTTGCCTGAGGTCAAGCAGCGGGTCACCACAGCCATGATACACGCCAAAATTGAGGCGGTTCTAATAGATAAAATAGACAAGTACAGTAGACTTTGGCAACCTTGGGTTGACAATTTTCTTCCATCCAATTTTGACACCTCCCTCCTACTGCCCTGATATTAACCTGAGGCTTACTGGTTACTACTCCCTGTTCATTGCCCCCCCGGCAAACCTCCCTTCTCCCCCCCCCTTTTTTCCTTCTCCGCCTCCCCACGTGATTTGTTCTGGCACCAACAACACACCTGTTTGAGCCTGTCAAGAACTACAGAGTGCACCCCGCAGGCTCCCTGGTTTGGCCTGCTTTTCCTGGTTTTACTTATTGCATCCTCTGTTTCCCCCGTCTAGTTGCATTACCATGTGGATTATCACACACATTTATCCCTTCTCACATACTACCGAGCTACTGGGCTTTGTTCACCCTTGCTTCGCCTGCTGCTTGGCCGCGCCACCCCACCTGGACACAGAGTGTTCCCTTTATGGGGTGCCTATGGGTTGGCTTCGCCGGTTGCAGAGTCCTGGCCACAGCCCCCCTGGTTGCCTCTTATCTACCTACTCCTAAGTTTGACCCATGGTTATTGTAGCCATTATTTTGTTAGCGCATCTGGCTTGTACTTATCTTGTCACTCTGTTTACCAATTGTTGTTACCTGTTTACTTTGTTCTCCAATAAAATGTTTGAACCATAAAAAGAACTGGCAATACTTCACTATATTGGCCCATTTATTTTGGAGATCCAAAGGTCCTTCCCATATCCCTGTCAAACCGATCCTCAGCATAAGGAGAAAATCGGTATCCAGCATCCTTACAGCACCCCAGTGGCAGAGAGGAGTAAAGAGCATATCTTAGAGACACAGCATAAGGTGTATTATGGAAGGAATGGAGGTGAGCACTTAGGACACCTAGTGGTCACCGCACTGAAGAGCACCTGCATGCATTTTTAGGAGGAAGAGTTTTGATCACCATTTAACACTATTTGGGACACTTCATGCACTTGAAATATATGTAGAATATTTTAACCACCTATGTATATAAAAATTGATTTATTTATTTAAATTATTAACAGTATATAAGCACAGAACACTTTAATTTATCACCAATAATATTGATTGTATGTACTCATTGATGATTGAATCCATATAAGGTTTCTATATACTCATTAATCAACGGTATTAATTCATGGTGAAACACATATTTATTTATCACTGAAGCACTAAGTCACTTTAGATATATTATTTGAATGATTAATTTATACATTGGAATAACACATAAACAGTTTTAAGCACAGATGCACCTTTAAAGCGCGGTACTCCCCCCTGTTACATTGATATCTGGGTTGGGGTGATACAGCAGAAACACTTCAATCATGGATAAAAGGGTTGATCCATTTGGAAGCCTGGGGGGTAGCGTAGCAGAGTCAGGCAAGCGGGCTGAGTAGGACAGGTAGGGTAGAGAGATGGAGAAATAAGTTGAGAGTGAAGGGGGGGGGTGTTGCTGGAATGTAGCAGGGTATCTGTGGAGCTGTGGACGGTTGTAGAAGTGTTATTCCGCCAGCACCCAGGCATTCGGAGTTTCTGCTTGGTCTTCGGAGCTGTTGAACACAAAAGACAGCATGTGGAGGGAGAATATGTCATAAATTGGCTCCATCTGTCCAAAAATGTTTTCGTTGGAGTGTTGGCCGATCACATCCAATTTTTCCAGTAGGAAGAGTTTCAAAAGGGCCTGTTTCACCAAGGCCAGCCGAGGGGGGGGGGGGGTTGTATCCATGCGAGCATTATAGTTCTGCGTGCAGTCAAAAGGCAAATATGAGCCCAATTTGGGATCGGGTTCTTAGTCCCTGACGTTGAAGCGGACATAGGTGAGTCCCAGCCAAAGAGGCACAGCAAAAGTGTTTTCAGGAGGATTGTGGTGACTTCGAAAATATATTTAAGCACACGATCCTAGAAGGAGGAGATGGCTGAGCATTCCCAAAGTCTGTGAAAGAGAGTAGGGCAAGGGGTCTTACACCAGGAGCAATTAGCAGAAAGGGGGTCTAGTTTGTCATGACAGTATGGAAAGTAGGCCCTGTGGGCTAATTTAAACTGAGTCTCTCGCCATGTTTCATTGTTAATTAGGGAGCGGATTTCCTTTTAGCCCAGCAGGATGTGGTCAGGTGCTTCTGGGGAGTCCAGAAAAGGATCCAGGGATTGAAAAGGAACTGTATGGTATTTAGACATATGGTGGGCAATAAATTTTAAATAGATTTCTGATATGGAGTAGAGTTCCTGGTCCACCAAAGTATCAATGAACGAGCGTTGACATAGATTTTTCCTGGCAGGAGTGCACCCTTTAATGTAGCCACAAAGTTGGTAGTAATGGAATGCGTGCGAGGGAGGGAGAATTGTTGAGCAATGGAGGAGAACGGTCGAGGAGAGCCCAGGGTGTGGTCCATAAAAGAACAGTGGAAGGATAGGCCTAGGGATGCCCATCGATGAAATGTGCTGCACTCTGTGGATGGAGGGAACATCGGGTTGCCAGTAATAGGTAAGTGGGAGGAGATAGCAAAAAGAAGATCCAAAATTTTCCTCAGTTCTCTCCAGGCAATGATCATATCCCTGATAAGCAGATTTCCTCTAATAGGCAGCAGTAGAGCATAGAGTTTAGAGTGGAGAATGGTTTGTAGTTTGTGAGGGGCAACAAGGGCAGCTTCCAGATCGTAGTTGGAATAGCAAGATTTCTCTGCCAGCCAATCAATACCTTGACACAGTAGACAGGAGAGATTGTGCAGTCTAATGTTAGGTAACCCAGCTCCCCCCTCTCTCTTCGGGAGAGTTAGTTTTTCATATAGAAATGCGTGGTCTCCTTCCCCTCCATAAGTATTTATGTAAGGCAGAGTGTAGTTTTTGGACATCAGCGTGTTTCAATAGCAAGGGAAGGGTTTGTAGGGGGTATAATAATCTCGGGAAAGAGACCATTTGGAACAGATGGCATCTCCCAAAGAGCGAAAGGGGAAGCTCCGCCCAGGCTTCCAAATCCCGTACAATTCTTTCAATAACTGAGGGATAGTTCAGAGAATACAATGAGGAAGGGTCTTTACCTATTTCTATCCATAGGTAGGTAATGTGATGTTTGGCTACCAAAAAAGGTGAAGAACTCATCCATGAGCTAGCCAGCCGTGGGTTGAGAGCTAGGACTTCACTCTTGTCAAAGTTAATGCATAACCCTAAGCATTCATGAAAGGTCTGGAAAAGCCCCTTGAGAAGAGTGAAGTCTGAGGACTCGGGAGATGTGGAAAAGAGCAGAATGTCGTCAGCGAAAAGCACTGAGAGCAAGAGCTGATTCCCTATCCTAATACCGCTGATCCCTGCATCTGAGTTAAGCAGTCTTTAAAGTGGCTCTATAGCGATGTTGAAGAGGAGGGGAGAGAGGGAACATCCCTTTCTGGTCCCCTTAGTGAGTGGAATGTCGTGAGATATGAATAAGGGTGTGACAATTCGCTTGGAGGGGGAGGCGTACATCGATTGCACAAATCGTAGAATGGGACCAGTGAAACCCAAAGACTGCATGACCATGAACAACCAGGAGAAGCTAATGTTATCAAAAGCCTTTTCGGTGTCGAGGGAGATGATAGCGGTATCGATGTCAGGGTGATTTTTGGCAAACTCCAGGGTCAAGAGGACTTTGCATAGGTTGAGTGTGGCAGATCGACCTTGCACAAAATCAGATTGGGCCCAGGGGAGGAGAGATGGAAGTATCGTCGCAAGGTGGAAAGCGATAATTTTGGAGAGAATTTTCGCATCAACATTGATGAGGGAGATGGGTCTGTATGATCCGGGGTGTAAAGAAACCTTGCCTTTCTTGGATAAGAGCTTGACGTGGGCTTGGGAGCCAGTGGGGAGATACAACCCCCCACACACACACGTGTTGGTATACACGGCAAAGGGTGTCAGGAAGGAAATCAGAGGTGAGTTTGTAGAACTCAGAGGAGAAGCCACCCGGGCCTGGGGCCTTTCCTGATGCTAGGGACTTGATTGTGACCAGAACATCAGAGGGGGTTATAGGAGCATTCAGGGACTCTAAGTGTTCACTTTGTAGCTGGGGCAGCTTCAAAGCAGCAAGGAGCCTCAAAGCGGCGCCAGTGTCTATGGGATCATTGGAGTATAGGGCCATATAGTAGTCAGTGAGGATCAAGTTGATCTCTGAGGGTGAGCTAGTAACGTCGGGATCCGAAGAGCCCCAATGAAGGTCGGTTGATGCTGGCCTCTGCTCATCTTAGCAAGCAGTTTTCCCTCTTTGTTACCAAATCTATGGAGCTGGAGTGCAAAGTGCGAGTGGTGGATGAGTTCCATCTGAGTTGCCCAGTGGTCAAAAGAGCATTTCGCTGAGTGCCAAGTCTGAATGTTGGATGGGGTACGGTGTAGTGTCAGGGTGTGGTGTGCCCTACGGAGGGTCTCGCTGGCTAACAAGTACTGCTGTCGATTACGCTTTTTGAATTGCACCACGTAGAAATAATGCGACCCCTGAGAAAAGCCTTCCCTGCTTCCCAAAAAAGGTTAGGGGTTGATTGGTGAGTGTGGTTGGTTTGAACGTATTCATCCCACGCCGCGCGTAACGTGCGTTGGAATTCCTCGTTTTTGGCGAGATAGGATGGAAAGCGCCAGGGAGAATTCCCCCGAGGGAAGAGGAAACCCGAGAGGTGGGCCAGAACAGGGGAGTGGTCTGAAACAGCCATGTCAGCTATATGAGAGTGGGAGATGAGGGGGAGTAGAGCTGGGGAGGTGAATAAATAATCGATACATGAGAAGGAGGAGCGGGGCAGTGAGAAAAACGTGAAGTCTCTATCCGTGGGATGGGTGATGCTCCATACATCCGTGAGCTGGAGCGAGGAAATAGCTTGGGCAAGTGGAGTGGGAGGGGCCTCGACTGATACTGAGTGTCTAGGAGCAGGGGATCTCCTCCCAACAAGTTCAAAGGTTCGGGAATCTGGAGGGCCCAAGTGGTGAGATTGCCGTAGAAGGATTGTCCCGGGGAATTTGGGGCATAGACGTTAGAGATGGCAATGTCCCTAGAGGCTAAGGTGAGATGTAGTGTAGCCCTACGACCCATCGAGTCTGTGTCTAGAGATCTAAAGGTGTAAGAGAGTTTTTTTATGCAGCAGAATTAGCACTCCGGCTTTCCTACCCACGGATGGTGATCCAAAAACCTTGCCAATCCAAAGTTTCTGCATTCTAATAAATTCCTCTGCGGCCAGATGCATCTCTTGGAGTAGAGCCACATCCGCCCGCAGACGCCTAAGGTGTGTCAAAATTGCGTTTTTGGGGGGAACGCAGCCCGTTCACATTCCAGGACACTACCGTTAGGTGAGCTTCAGCATCGAGGGAGCCATGGCTGCTGAAGAAGGTGAAGCAGATCGATCCCCGACAGGGATAACAGTACCGCAGGCATCGCTCCATCGGAGCCGAAGACCCCCATGAATGAAGTGTGACCTAGATCAATGAGAGAACAAGTGACAATAAACAACCAGATAGCAAGAAGAACCTCAGAGAGGAGGCAAAGCCTCCAACAAAATCTAACTAACGACTTCACTTTTTTCCACATGGAGACACCACCATGTGAGGCCACTGCCAAAGGGGAATCTCCTGGAAACATAGGAGAGAGCTCTACAGCGGTGGAAAATAAGGAACAAGGGGAGGGAAGAGGGGGGAGGGTTAAAAGAGAAAGAAAATAAAAAAGAAAGAGGGGGGAGGGATGGGGGAGGACGGGAGGGAAGGGGGGGGACATTGGGGCAAAAAGAGGGAGAGGGGAAGAGGGCACCTGACACAAAGTAATGTAGAGTATCAAGAATCCAGGCCCTTTTAACTAAGGAATAAACAGAGGGTAACAAACCGTCCAATGGTAAATCAAAGTGTAGCAGGAAGATTCAAAACCGGTGGCAATAAAAAGCAAAGATGAGGTAGGACAGTAGGTTAGCGCCGGTTGCCGTGGGGGCCAGGCAGTCCTAAGCAAACTCTTTTGAAGGGCAGCTTCTGGGGGCTATGTTGCTGTTTAGATGAGGCTGGAGGTCTCCTTTGGGGAGGGGAGGACGAGGAGAATGAGCCGGTTTCCTGATCCATGTCTGTATGCTGTTCTGTGCTGAAGTACTGTTCAGCTTCGGATGGGGAGGAAAAAGACACGTGTTCCCCCGAGGCCAACTGGACATGCAAAATGGCTGGGTACGCTAGCGTGAATTTAATTTGATTATTGTGGAGAGAGGAGCAAATTGCAGAAAAAGCCTTACGTTGTCGCATGACCTCTAGAGAATAATCAGAAAAAAGAAGCAAGGGATGATCATTGAGCGTTAGGGTACGTTGTCTGCGAAATTTCTGGAGAATCGCATGCTTGTCCACACAGTTCAAGTACCTGATGATTACAGGGCAAAGTTTAGTACGAGTTTCCGAGGGCTGTCCGATGCGATGGGCTCTCTCGACAGTACAGGGGGTACGTGCGTATACCTAGCTGTTCAGGAATAGGGGTGGCACATATGGTGGCCAGCGAGGAGGCGGTATAGGACTCCAGTATGCCAATTATGTGCAAGTTATTGAGCCGTGCATCATCGGCTCTGGCCTGGAGTTCCTGCTGTATCACTGACAATCTGGCTAGCGAGGCAGTGGTGGCAGTGGCATCATCCTCCAGAAGGGATATATGGTCCTCAGCGTGGGTGATCCTCTGAGCCTGGGAGTGGACTTCCTTTGTAAGGTGTTCTAGCCCTTTAAGGATAGCGCGGTCCACTGCATCTGTCAGCATGGGGGTCATGAGGGCCACTACAGCTTGGGCAATGCTGGCTGGTGAGGCTGGATCAGGAACTGCTAATACAGGGCCCAGCTGGGGAGAGGCAGGCTGAGAAGAGGCAGAGGGCTGAGTGAGAGAGGACTCGTGGATTAGAGAAGAAGCCAACGCCATATTGGCTGCAGCGTGTCCTGTGTCATCCGACATTGCGGGAGAGGCAGGCACCGAGCGGGGTGGGGATTGCTCCACAAAGTGATCCATGATGGTGTCACGGGCTGTGGGGGCGAGGAGAAGGGGGGTCACCGCTGGAGGTGGCAGGCTTGGAGGCAGGTAAAGCGGGGTGCCTGGTGGGAGCTTCGGCTTCCTAGCTTCTCTCCATTCGGTGCCAGAACCGGAAGTCTGCATTGGCTCTTTTGACTCAGCTGACCAGGGGCAAAGGTTATGCACTGCAATATATGTTGCCCTTATTTTCTGTCTGCAAACCTGAAAAGTTTATGGGCAAATGTTCATTATTCCTGAGCTTTGTGAATCTCAGTTGCAACCCAAACTATATACCTATACACCATAAAAATAGCCAGGCAACTAAGATTTTCAGAAGGAGGTTAATAGATGTTGGTTTACTTTAAAGTTATTTAAATGCTAGCTACATACTTGGCTGATTGAAACTAAAAGTTCAGTTTGCTTTTAAATATGTCATTGAAAGTGATTTGTTACAGTATATCTGTTTAGCAAGTGCAAAAAAAAAAAAAAAATGTGATCATGCCAGACATCTTGATATGATTATATATTTAGGTCTCCTGCACATGTGCGCATGTGGCCGTTTAACATATGAGCATATTTGTCAGCCCAGAAGCCACAGGTGCTGCATACAGCCTCCTGCAGCAATCAATGGCTATATGCAGCTGTACACAGGTACATTATATTACCAAAAGTATTGGGGCGCCTGCCTTTACACGATCATGAACATTAATGGCATCCCAGTCTTAGTCCGTAGGGTTCAATATTGAGTTGGTCTACCCTTTGCAGCTATAACAACTTTAACTCTTCTGGAAAGGCTGTTCATAAGGTTTAGGAATTTGTCTATGGGAATGTTTCACCATTCTTCCAGAAGTGCATTTGTGAGGTCAGGCAGTGATGTGGACGAGAATGCCTGACTCGCAATCTCAGCTCTAATTCATTCCAAAGGTGTTCTATCAGGTTGAGGTGCTGGCCAGTCATGTTCCTCCACCCCAAACTAGCTCATCCATGTCTTTATGGACCTTGCTTTAAGCACTGGTGGGCAGTCTTGTTGGAACAGGAAGGGGCCATCCCCAAACTGTTCCCAGAAAGTTGGGAGCATGAAATTGTCCAAAATGTCTTGGTATGCTGACACCTTAAGAGTTGCCTTCACTGAAACTAAGGGACCAAGCTCAACCCCTGAAAAGCAACCTCACACCATAATACCCCCTCCACCAAATGATTTGTACCAGCGCACAAAGCAAAGTCCATAAAGACAGTCCCAGTTTTGTCCCTTTTCTACTCTTTATGTATGGCGATGTTGGTGTTATAATTAGTCGACTACTGGGTCCCTTCACAATTTTCTATATTTTCCCTAAAGACATGGATGAGCGAGTTTGGGGTGGAGGAACTTAACTGGCCATGGGGATGTGTCTGTTAGTACGAGTATTTACCTGCACACTGCAATTGATTTCTCTGGGCACCTTTGGCTCTCGGGCAGAGAAATATGTCTTCAAATTTTTTTGAGGAGGTGGGGGGGTTGGGGAGTGGAAAATAAACTCTATTGAGTTGAAAACCTCCACATACAGAGCCCGCTGCCCACAGTGGATAGAGGGGAAGGTTAAAAAACTTTTATAGCGGGGGCGGAGCCGGCAGCCGCAGCGGATGGACGAGTGATCACACCGCTCTGCTACAATGGGCCACATTAAGCATTCCCAAGCGAATATCCAGCGATCTCACCCGGTCGGGTCAACTCCTAACAGTGCCAGGATTCAAAATAACAAAAAAAAAACAAAAAGGAGAAGCGCTCTAAGTGTATACAGTTTAATAATACATAAGAAGCATCCTCTGGGGGGAGGGAGGTGGTGATGTCCAATCCAAAGCGCCGTCCGTGGCTGAGTAGATGTTTAATGGGAGGAAAAAAAGCCGGCAGCCTCCCGCCTCAGTGTACGATGAGCGGTCAGATGGAAGTGACCGACGGCTGCAAGGTTCCGTGGATGGATGGACGCTCTCCCGTCACCAGGGGTGGTGAGTTCAAACAGCAAAGGAACGGCAGGCACGACGCGTTTCTGAGCATGCGCGGGGTCGATGTACCCGGCGTGCTCTTTCCTCAGGTGCTCAGGGAACTCACCACCCCTGGTGACGGGAGAGCGTCCATCCATCCACGGAACCTTGCAGCCGTCGGTCACTTCCATCTGACCGCTCATCGTACACTGAGGCGGGAGGCTGCCGGCTTTTTTTCCTCCCATTAAACATCTACTCAGCCACGGACGGCGCTTTGGATTGGACATCACCACCTCCCTCCCCCCAGAGGATTCTTTAAAGATCTGATGATGTTACACAGCCTGACTTTCACTTATGTCTTGTGAGTTACTACACACATTGCTTCTTATGTATTATTAAACTGTCTACACTTAGAGCGCTTCTCCTTTTTGTTTCTTTGCTCTAACAGAATCTCCTCTTGGTCTGTGGAAGAGCGGTTCAGTGTTTATGGACTACTCCTTTCTGACTACACGTCGATCCTATACAATACAGTAAATTTATTCCATCAGCTTTATTTAGTGTTTTGCTTTTGTCCCTTTCCCTCCCCCTCCCCCTCCTCCCTCCCCCTTCTCCTTGCTTTTTTAATTGACTCATCATACGCATCCCCTGTGTTGGAGGTTTTTAGCGCTCTGGTTTCACATATGTTGCCAGGATTCAAAATGGCTACAGTGGGGAAGAGAAAACAGCGGGACAAACCTAAGAAACTAACGGAGTTCTTCTGCCCTGCATCAAGCCGCGCCAGCCAAGATGGCGCCCGTGCAAGGTCCCGCTCTCCCGCCTCACGCTGTGGAGGATCGAGCCAAACCAGGACTCCTCTCCTGGAACCCGGTGAGTCTCCTGACGGTCACACCACACAGCAAACTTCCCCATTCTCTAGCCCCATTAAACAAAAGAGAAGGCTGACAGGGGAAGATGAGGGCAAGGAGCTAGATGGCCAGGACATGGAGGAGGGGGAATCCATGGAGCAGACAGTCTCCTATGGCCAGAAGCTGGATGCATACCCCACAACTGGTCAAGCTATTACTGATACAGCAATGAAGGACATGATGAGGACACTGAGGGGGGCCTTACAGCAGGATATGGCTACTTTCATGAGAACCACAAGAAAGAAATAGCCTCACTGGGAGACAGGGTGGACTACACTGAGAACAAACTGAGTGAATTCACAGGAGCGCATAATGAGCTAGTGGATGCTCACTTTGAATTAGAAGAAGAGCTCAAGCACCTTAAGTTGAAAGTGGCAGACTTAGAGGACAGGGCACGGAGGAATAACATTAAATTCCGAGGGATCCCGGAATCAGTGAAGCCAGTGGAGCTCTCCTCTTTCCTTCAACAGCTTATGCATGCTGCCCTGCCCACGCTCACTCCTGCAGACCTCCTTATTGACAGGGCTCATAGGCTGCCGAAGCCGTCTCATATCCCTGATACAGTCCCCAGGGACGTTATTGCCCGTATACATTTCTTCCATGTGAAAGATCAACTAATGCGCTTCGCGAGACAAAAACCCTGCGCTCCCAGATCCATATGCTGGAATCTCCCTGTTCACAGATCTCTCTCAAGCCACCCTCTCAGCTAGACACAACTTGGTGCCTATTACCAAGATCCTCAGGAACCACAAAATCCTGTATAAGTGGGGTTTCCCTGCAAAAATTACTGTCACAGTAAATAACACATCACACACCATCTCCTCTCTGCCTAGAGGACTGGAGCTACTACGGCAATGGGGTTATCTCCCTCATGAAGACGTCAGAAGTACTGCCTCACATCAAGATCAGCCATGACGTACTACCAAATCCCATGATGCAGCCACATGAGTTAGATTTATGCTATACTGGCATGTCTATCACACGGAACTTCCTCAAGTATTCCAGATATTTCTGGTTCAGGATGGTTTGTGCAGTCCCTCATTGTTTGGTTTCCTTCCCCCTTTTCCTTCTTTGTCACCAGGAGCTACACCTGCACTGTCTCACACCGCGATGGTCATTAGAGTGATGTCCCTTAATGCCAGGGGTCTAAACAGCCCTTACAAGTGGAGAAGCCTATGGAAAACAGCACTGCAGCACCAAAGTGACATTTTCTGCATCCAGGAAACTCATTTTGCAGGTAACAAAGCACTTAAATGCTCACACCCTAAATTCCCACACATTTTCACGGCCAATGACTCTTCCAAGAAGAACGGGTTTTTGGTGGCTTTCAGAGATACGCTAACCTTCATAGAGCGGAAGACTCTCATGGCAGGGCCCTCCTGCTAATAGTGGAACTTAATGACGTTTTATATACCATTGTGAACATATATGCCCCCAACAAGCATCCTATGAAATTCCTGCGGAAAACATTCCTTTGGGCAAAAAAACAGGCCAAGGGGCGCTTATTACTTGGCGGTGATTTCAATGTTGTTATGAATGCGGACTTGGATTGCTCATCAGTGGGGCGAAGAGGCAGGCCAAATTTAGGCTCCCTTTGTGTAGAGGAGGCATTGTTTGATCCGTGGCGGTGTCTTCGAACCACTGAATGGGATTACTCTTTTTTTTCTTCTGTCCATAGCAGCTATTCTAGAATTGATTTTTTTTTGACAGACAAATATCTCCTGCAACGAATTGTCAAGGCAGACATCCATTCTATCACATGGTCGGACCATGCTCCCGTCACTATGGATATAATGGATGGCTCCAGCAGACACCACGCTCCTATCTGGCGGAATGACACTTTTGTGTTAGCTCACCCGGAGTTTAGTGTAGAACTCAAGGCTAAGATTGATGAATATTTTCGCATTAATGCTGATGGTACAACCTCCCCTGAAGTGGTATGGTGCGCCCATAAAGCGGTAGCCCATAGGTCTCCTGATTCAGCAGACGTCTAGGGATCGGAAGAAAAGAGCAGCACACATAACAGATTTACAGTCTAAAATTGCAGGTTTAGAGCAACTCCACAAATCGGGTAGAGTTAGCTCTCCTAATGTTGTGACGGAACTTAATAGCTTAAGGACCGACCTTCGGACTACCCTGCTTCGTGACCATGATGTATTTTTTAAAAGATTAAAACTGACCTGGTATTCACAAGGCAATAAAGCGAGTAAACTTCTAGCTTCCCAACTTAAGAAAAAACGGGTTAAATCTCATATTCCTATGATTAAACACCATAGTTCAGGTAGATTGTTCACAAACCCTAAAGATGTGGCTAACGTCTTTAGGGACTACTACAGTTCGTTGTACAATCTTAACCACTTCCATACCGAGTCATAGTAATATGACGTCGGCATGGTGGTTGTACGGATCCGGGCGGGCGTCATATGACGTCCGCCCGCTCTAGCTGCTACTGCGCGCCCCCGGGGGTGCGCAGCGCGGCGATCGGGGGTGAGGCTCGTCCCTCGGACATAGCCCATCCCTGATCAAGGTAAACAGCCAATAGAAATTGGCTGTTTACCACGTGATCGGCTGTGTCAATCACAGCCGATCACATGAGCGGCTCCAGCACGAGCCGCTCGTTCTCTCTGCAATGCGCGCCCCCGGGGGCGCGCAGAGCAGCGATCGGGGACGAGGCTCGTCCCTCGGACAGAGTCGATCCCCGATCTAGGTAAAGAGCCAATGAAATTGGCTCTTTACCACGTGACCGACTGTGTCCAATCACAGCCGGTCACAAATGTCAACAGAGAACACGGTAACTAGCTGTCACCGTGTTCTCCTCCTCACACACTGATCCTGTGTGAGGAAGAGAGTGTGGTAACAGCTAGTTACCAATCATAGTGCACCCCAAACACACTGATTGCCCCCCCCCAATAAAGAGCACCTGTCACTAACCCATGAAAGTACCCGAGTACCTGTCACCAGCCCATCAGGTACTCTGATGACAGGTACCCGGGTACTCTGATGACAGGTACTCGGGTACTCTGATGACAGGTACTCAGGTACTCTGATGACAGGTACTCGGGTACTCTGATGACAGGTACCCGGGTACTCTGATGACAGGTACTCGGGTACTCTGATGACAGGTACTCGGATACTCTGATGACAGGTACTCGGGTACTCTGATGACAGGTACTCGGGTACTCTGATGACAGGTACTCGGGTACTCTGATGACGGGTACTCGGGTACTCTGATGACGGGTACTCGGGTACTCTGATGACCGGTACTCGGGTACTCTGATGACAGGTACTCGGGTACTCTGATGACAGGTACCCGGGTACTCTGATGACAGGTACTCGGGTACTCTGATGACAGGTACTCGGGTACTCTGATGACAGGTACGCAGGTACTCTGATGACGGGTACTCGGGTACTCTGATGACGGGTACTCGGTTACTCTGATGACGGGTACTCGGGTACTCTGATGACAGGTACTCGGGTACTCTGATGACAGGTACTCGGGTACTCTGATGACAGGTACCCGGGTACTCTGATGACAGGTACTCGGGTACTCTGATGACAGGTACTCGGGTACTCTGATGACGGGTACTCGTGTACTCTGATGACGGGTACTCGGGTACTCTGATGACGGGTACTCGGGTACTCTGATGATGGGTACTCGGGTACTCTGATGACAGGTACCCGGGTACTCTGATGACAGGTACTCGGGTACTTTGATGACAGGTACTCGGGTACTCTGATGACAGGTACGCAGGTACTCTGATGATGGGTACTCGGGTACTCTGATGACGGGTACTCGGGTACTCTGATGACACGTACTCGGGTACTCTGATGACGGATACTCGGGTACTCTGATGACGGATACTCAGGTACTTTGAGTACCTGTCAACGGAGTACCCGTCATCAGAGTACCTGAGTACCTGTCACCTACCCATCAGAGTACCCGAGTACCTTCCACCTGCTCATCAGAGTACCTGACGCCTGAAGTACCCGAGTACTTGCCGCCTGCTCATCAGTACCCATCACTACTCATCAGTACTCATCAGTACCTATCACGTATCAGTATCACCTATCAGTATCAGTACTACTCATCAGTACCTATCACCTGCCTGTCACCTGCCCATCAGAGTACCTGAGTACCTGTCACCTGCCTATCGGAGTACCCGAGTACCTGCCACCTGCTCATCAGTACCAGAGTACCTGTCACCTGCCCAACAAAGTACCCGAGTACCTGTCGCCCTTCATACAGCCACCATGTCTAAGTCCAAAAAGGTTTATATACGTCCTCCGTTTAAACCTAAATACCGGTGTTATGGCAGCAGATAGCTGCCATAACCCTGGTATTTTTTTAAACGGTGGACGGTTGGCTTTCCGATAAGGGTGGTCCCAGCAGCGGATTCGCCGTGGGATCACCCTTCTGGGATGGCGGAAGAGGCGCCCCCCCCTCCCGCCGCGTCCGGTCCTTTTCCCCGCTTACCGGACCCGCCGGCAGCGGGGAAAACAATCCGGTCCCGGATCCTCACAGACAGGATGTCGAGTGAGGGCAAGCTTGCCCTCACTTGACTCTATGGTCTTGGAGGACCGGGGCTACGGAAAATGTTGTTGCCTAGCAACCGGTTTAAAGGTCCTTTTTTTTTTTCATTTTATATAATAATTTTTTTTTTTTTTCTTTCTATCTTTTAGTGTACTTGTGAGATCTGAGGACTTTTTGACCCCAGATCTCACAAAAAAGAGGTCCTGTCGTGCCTTTTTCTATTATAAGTAATGTTTACATTTCTTGTAATAGAAATAAAAATGATCCTTTTTTTTTTTTTTTTTTTTGTTAAACGGTGTAAAAATAAAAAATAATAAATAAAATAAATAGTAAAAAAAAAAAAAAAAATTAAAGCACCCTGTCCCCGTTAGCTCGCGCGCAGAAGCGACGCATACGGAAACCCCGCCCACATATGTAAACGGTGTTCAAACCACACATGTGAGGTATCACCGTGATCGTTAGAGCAAGGGAAATAATTTGAGCCCTAGACCTCCTCTGTAACTCAAGGATGGCA
The DNA here is from genome assembly GCF_965119305.1 of Pelophylax lessonae. NCBI lineage: Eukaryota > Metazoa > Chordata > Amphibia > Anura > Ranidae > Pelophylax > Pelophylax lessonae. Next base: position 459,003,718 of record NC_138771.1, on the reverse strand, counting down.
ACCTGTAGAAATTTTTAAATTGTCGCCTATGGGGATTTTTAAGTACCAAAGTTTGTCGCCATTCCGTGAGCGTGCGCAATTTTGAAACATGACATGTTGGGTATCTATTTACTCGGCGTAACATTATCTTTCACATTATGGAAAAAAATTGGGCTAACTTTACTGGTTTCTTATTTTTTAATTAAAAAAAGTGAATTTTTTCCGAAAAAATTGCGTTTGGAAGACCGCTGCGCAAATACGGTGTGATAAAAAATATTGTAATAATCTCCATTTTAATCTCTAGGGTCACTGCTAAAAAAAAATATATAATGTTTGGGGGTTCTAAGCAGTTTTCTAGCAAAACAACTGATTTTAGCTTGTAAATACCAAATGTCAAAAATAGGCCTAGGCAAGTGGCTAGGATGCATGATGATGCTCCTTGGATGTTAGGCCCCTCTATATGGCTAGGCTGTGAAAAAGTCTCACACATGTGGTATTGCCATACTCAGGAGGAGTGGCAGAATGAATTTTGGGGTGTCATTTTTGCTGTGTACATGCTATGTGTTAGGAATATCCTATAAATTGACAACTTTGTGTAAAAAAAAAAAAGTTTTCATTTTTTTCCCACATTTTCCAAAAACCTGTGGAAAAAAATGACATGTTCAAAGGACCCATAATGCCTCATAGAATATACGTTGGAGTGTTTTCTTTCCAAAATGGGGTCATTTTGTGGACTTTTCCATTGTATTGGTGCTCTAGGGCCTTGAAAAGTGTGATAGGTAGTAAGAAAGTTTTATGTGTATTTATGCTCCTAGAACGCCTGAAGGTGCTTCTTGGACGTGGAGTATCTTTTTGTGGCCAGGCTGTGTAAAAGTCTCACACATGTGGTATCGCCATACTCGGAAGGAGTAGCAGAATGTATTTTTGGGTGTAATTTTTGCTGTGTACATGCTATGTGTTAGAAATAGCTTATAAATTGACAACTTTGTGGGAAAAAAAAGAAAAAAAAAAATTTTTCTTCATTTTCCCAAGAATTGTGGGAAAAAATTACAACTTCAAAATACCCACCATGCCTCTTACTAAATACCTTGGACTGTCTACTTTACAAAAAGGGGTCATTTGGGCGGTATTTGTACTGTCCTGACATTTCAGGGCCTCAAGAAAGGAGATAGGCAGTCAGTACTTCTGGTGTGATCAATTTTTAGTAATTGGTACCATAGCTTCTAGACTCAATAACTTTCACACAGACTAAATAATATACACTAATTTGGGTTAATTTTACCAGAGATATGTAGCAGTATACATTTTGGCCCAAATGTATGAAGAAAAATTAATTTTTTGCAAAATTTTATAATTGAAACTAAAAAAAAGTGTTTTTTTTTCAAAATTTTTGCTCTTTTTTTGCATATATCACGAAAAAAAAAAAACCCCAGTTGTGATCAAATACCACCAAAAGAAAGCTCTATTTGTCTGAAAAAAATGATAAAAAATTTGTTTGGTTACAGTGTAGCATGACTGAGCAATTGTCATTCAAAGTGTGAGAGTGCTGAAAGCTGAAAATTGGTCTGGGCAGGAAGGGTGTCAAACTGCTCTGTATGGAAGTGGTTAAAGACGACCCCAACACTCATGACCCCAAGGACCATGACATTGACAAATTTTTATCCTCACTTTCCTTACCAAAAATAGATGACGCCTCCCTGGAAATATTGAACAAATCCTTCTCCCAAGCAGAAATTCAAACTGTAATTGATTCCCTTCCACTACACAAATCCCCGGGGACGGACGGATTTTCCGCAGAATACTACAAATTGATGGCCCCCACAATCATCCCCCATCTTGTCCCGCTTTTTAACTCGGCCTCTACATCTGGCAAATTCCCTCCGGAAATGCTCCAAGCTACGGTAGTTAAAATCCCCAAACCGGGAAAAGTGACGGACTCCCCCCTCAACTTCAGGCCCATATCATTGTTAAATGTGGACCTGAAGATCTATGCGAAGGTGATAGCTAACAGACTATTACTCTGCACGCCGTATCTACTGGGTCTGGATCAAGTAGGTTTTGTGAAGGGCAGGCAGGCTACAGATGGTACTCGTCGCATGATTGATCTTTTAAAGTTTGTTGAAGAACACCCTACTCCAACGGTCTTTTTGGCGCTGGACGCCGAAAAGGCCTTTGACAGGGTCCATTGGGGCTATTTGTCCAAAACTCTCACTAAGTTTGGGTTTCATGGGTTTATTAATTCGGCTATTATGGCCCTTTATACTACACCTTCGGCGAGAGTCCTCACAGATGGGATCCTATCAGATGCATTCACCCTGACAAATGGCACGAGGCAGGGTTGCCCCCTCTCTCCAATAGTTTTTTTCCGTGGCTATAGAACCACTGGCAGAAGCTATTAGGTCCAATTCCACCATCAAAGGTATAAAAGTTGGTCGAACTGAACACAAATTGGGACTTTTTGCTGACGATATTATTTTGACCCTGACTGACCCCAGTGTATCTTTACCTGCACTACAATCAATTGTTCGACTATTTGGTCAAATTTCATATTATAAGATTAATACTGCCAAATGTTATGCTCTTCCGATCTCCATTCCGTCTGCTGACATATCCAATCTTAAAGCTGTGTTTCCATGCAACTGGGAAGCTCCCTCGATAACATATTTGGGTGTCCAACTTACCTCTCCGGTCGCAAAATTGTATGACTATAACTTCCTGCCATTATTGGATAGCATTGCGGATGAATTCTCCCAAATCAGGAAGGTCCACCTCTCCTGGCTGGGCAGAATTGCTGCATACAGAATGCAGGTCCTTCCGAAGTTATTATATATTTTCAGGACACTTCCCATCCCCATCCCCCAAATATTTTTCAATAAACTAGCATCACAACTACTGAAGTTTATTTGGGATGGGAGACCACCTAAGATAGCCTTGACCACTCTCTACAAACCCCACAATTTAGGGGGAGTAGATCTCCCTAATGCACAAGCGTACTATAGAGCAGCAGTACTGGCACAAGCCCGCTATTGGTTTGTACACCAAGAAGATAACTTATGGAATCAGATTGAAAGACAAGTTTCCCCTGGTAAAAACCTACATGCTCTAACTTTTGCAGCTAGCCTCCTACATAAACTTAAAATTCCCTCTTACCCTACCATTCAAGCTACTTTACAGGCGTGGACCCACCTACTTAGTCAAACCTTCTGTGACGAGGAATGTGTCCAACTTGATACCCCCCTAGCAGCGTATGATTTACTCGTTCCAGGAGTTTCGACTTTGGAGAAGGAGGGGTTTTCACTTCTCCGAGCACTTAATCCAGCCCCAATCGGCCCTCGACATGTTAACTAAGTTCCAGATCTCAGCATATAACAGGGAACACGCTTCAAAAATTAACCCTATACCAAAAAACTTTGGGAATTCCTTATTGCTAAATCCCGTTCCAATGCTAAAGGTATCTCACTTGGCTATAGATATTTCAACTATCAACCTCCTTTACGCAAAACCTCTACCATTCTAAAATGGGAAACAGAATTGGGCCAATCCTTCCATGTTTCACAGTGGGTAAAAGCGTTCCAGTACAGCCGTTCATCTTCGGCATGTGTGGACCACTGGGACAACTCCCAGAAGCTCTTTCATCGATACTACATGACTCCAGCTAGACTCCATGCTATAGATAAGAAATGCTCCCCCCTCTGCTGGCGGGAGTGCCAAATGCAAGGTAACATATTACATATATTCTGGAGCTGTCCGGTGGTTCAACCCATGTGGAAGGTAGTTTTAAACTGGGCTTCCCGACTATTGGGAATGCCTTGCCACCCAACACCTGAGTTAGCCTTGCTGGGGCTTGGTTTGGATTCTTATCCTCCTGGCCCCAGGAAGGTATTGGCGCATATCTTATTTGCTACCAGAATAGCAATAGCAGCCAAATGGAGGACTACTAGCCCTCCGTGCCTGGCAGAGGTTAAGAATAGAGTAGCCCTCCAGTATGAAATGGAAAAAATGCTCGCCTTCAAACTTAGGAAGGCAGACTTTTTCAAGAAACAGTGGAAATCTTGGATTGATCAACCCCCTGACTAATTGTGTAATCTCCTCTCATGATATGATACATTAACATACTTTTATCAGCTACATGATCATTGCACTGGTGGCATATTCCCCTCCCCCCCTGCCCTATCCCTCCTTTTACCCCATCCCCTGTTCATAGTTTGTTTGGTCGTTCTTGATAACTACAAGTTATTGGCACTCCCATAGCAATTGTGGTAGGGAGTCATACACAGGTAGTGGCGACCCTGTGTCTGAGAAATAAGAGAATGGAGACGGTGCTCCCACAGTGTGTACCCAACGGGGTTGGGAGCTCGCTTTCCACAAAAACTACGCTAATCCCTATTACAAGCTTGGTTTTGAATGAGTGCACGATGTGTGCTCTTTGCATTGTATTTCTTTTTTTATGTGTGAAACCGGCACTTTTACAAAAATAATTTTCGCTACTTATCACTTGTTGGTATTGTACATGCTCATCTAAGAATGTACCTATGTTTACCGTGTTGCATGTATTGTTACTATTTTCCTATCTTTTCAATAAAAATTGATTTACAAAAAAAAAAAACTTTTATAAAGTATAGTCCAGTTTGCTCCTACAAGGTAAGAAAATTTTCTAAATCAGTCCAATATTCCCTGGATCGACAATCCCTGGTGTTATTACTTATCATTGTAAATAGCCAGCTATATTTTGTGCATTTAAACATGCATCCAGCTTAAAGAAAAAAAAAAGAAAAAAAGACAGCTGAGCTGGCTAGAAATAGTTCTTAAGGGAGCTTAAACCCCATTTTCACCATTGTTACTGTGAAGAAGCCTTTCCATGTGCAGAAGGCTGATAGCTTCCTGTGATCTTTGCTTTCTCATCCTAAAGTGACTATACTGCTTTTCCATAGATACAGCATTGGGTGTGAGCCTTGCCAGTCAGCTGCAGTATAATATATTTTTATTCTTGGGTTTGGATACACTTTGAAAAAGTCTTTTTAAACCTTTACCATTTTTTGAAAGCAAACATAACTCTTCAACATGACAAGAATTAACCAAATTATGTAGGAATATGGGGCTAACTAAGTTATATAAACAGTAATATTTTATTCCTATATACACACAAGTGCGCAAAAATACTTTTATGAATAATATGTTATTACCAGCGAATATATCAGTATGATATAAACCTGCCTGGCAGATACCAATAATCGGAAATTATGATAAATGGCAATCTAACATACATTTTACTTTAGTAAGGAAAAGGGACATGAATTGCCTTTCAAAGTCGCTTGTACACATGCATTTTTAAACGACATAGGAGTACGAGTAATGCATTTTTAATATAACATTTTGACATTTCTTTCGAAGAATATGCTGGCTCTGGAGAGTGAGCTAAACAGAATAAAATTTACTTTGTGTACTGTCAATAGACAGTTCTGAGGCTGTTTCTTTGATGTGAAGATGCTGCTCTCTAGTGGAAAATACACTGTTTGCAATTCCATTTTCTTTCAGAAACCTTTTATGTTATGAAATGTATACATAAATTGCTGGAAAATAATTCATGAATTATTTTATTTACAACTTGTACTGGGGCATAACCAGGGAACGAAAACTCAAGTCTGTCCCCAGAGACCTAGTTATTCCCTTTTTGGGTGCCACCATCATGTCTCTATACAGTATAAAGAAGGTGTATAGCCAGAGTGTCAATCACAGCCCATAGGTAAAAGATATCTCTTCTCTTTTTGTGTGTCTCTGCTCCATGCATACATCAGCAGGCTTGGAGGAATGGCTAAAGATGGAGGTGAGGGCTTAGTATCAACTTTTCATAAAAATATATCTTTTCATATTATCTGCTGTTTAGACTGCTTAGTTTGCACATATAGGGGAAAGAGTGTGTTTGTTACAGATAATGTAGCAGGTTTTAAACGTATCACAATAATCACATACTTGGGGAATGTAAAAGTTCACTTTACTGAGGGATTCATCAAAATAGCATTAAATAATTAGTAATAGTACAGCGCCAACATGTATCAAACATAATGGTGAGAAAATCCAGTTCAATGTAAAGGCCCACAAATGATGAAGATACACCCCAAAAGGCAAGGAACCAAGAAATCCAACACCAGGAGATGGGATCAAGGTGGGAGAAGAGGATCACCACGTGCATCAAAATAGAAAGGATGTCTCCTTACCGGAACAAATTGACCACCGGTTAAGGTAGGTCAAAATGGGCTTGTATCCAAATGTTTCCCCTGGAACAGCCAAATCCCCAGAAAGCGGTCAATCTGATCAATGCAGGTAGCAGTTCCAAAACTTCGTTGATCATTTAAAAATGGAAAAAACTAAAGTAGATGACATTGAGTTGAACACAGTAGCCACTTTATTAAACAAATCATGAAATAATTCTAAACTAGTACAAACAGCATAACAAATAGAACTGCAAATCAGGCAGCAGGCACACCGCATCAGGTCAAAGACCATCTACTGAAAAACCCCACCAATCCACTGGGAATTGAGCCTTTGGACCATACCAACCACCAACTCCAGAAGGCTCCATACTATCTGATGTGCTACTTTTAATAATACAAAATGTAGTAAACAATTACAAAGTTGCGTTAATGAAGTGATTAAACCATCAGTGACACTCCGGCAGAGCGATGTGCTGACGTCATTGCGGTCCATGAGTCCCGGAAAGAGAGGTTGTTGCTGTTTTACCAGCTGGCAAAATTATTTTAAACGTGAATTTTTACTTCTGTTGATTTAAGTGTAATTTTTCGAGTGTTGGCAATAAAAGTTTAAAGATTTTACGCTACGTGGAGCCTACTGTATTTTGGGTTTACTTATGACATCGCTCTCCGGATGTTTGGTCGGATGCTGTGAGCGGACTCTCTGCTTATACTAAAGGCCCTTACTGGGTATATAGCCACAAAAATTCAAAAAGTGTACCGCGCTATGGATAAATATAAATGCTATACCCAGATGCAGCTGTTCAAAAATGGTGATAACCAAATTACTAAAGTGCAGTGCCAAATACCAGCGCAAAAAGGTATACAATAATCAATATTACAAATAGAATAAATATCACTCAAAAAATAATAAATATTAAAGTGCAACGTGCATGACATGTGCAATTAAAATATCACTAATTTTAATTGCACATATAGCCACAAGCGTCACTGATCTTCCGTCTGTGCGAGCTGGTAAGCGAGCACTTTTATCCGTGTTGGTGGTGGTGGTGCTTAAAGAAGACACACATTCTAGGTGGTGGAAGGTGGTGAGGATTAATTCTTTAATACCCTTATTAATTTCTGGACTTTTTATTGTCACCAATGGTTTAATCACTTTATTAATGCAACTTTGTAATTGTTTACTAAGTTTGGGACTGTGCTTGTATCTCACAGAAGAGTTGCTGCTTTGAAAAATTATTTGTTTTACCTAGTGCAGTTTCTACTCTCTTTACAATTTATTTGTTTTTATTGAGAATTTATCCAATTATACATTATACATAACATTTAAGATATCTCAAACATTTCTAATTTAGTACATGTTATACTATCTCTACTTTTCCTCTTGCTATTTCTTCAAATTCTCCCTTTCCTTTTTTTTTTCCCCTCTTCTTCCATCTTCCCCCTCCCCCCCTCCCTCCACCCCCCCCCCCCAAAAGACAAAAAAAAAAAAAAAAAAAAAGAAAAAAAAAAAAAAAAAGAAAAGGAAAGTAAATATAGTCTCTCTCCCCCCCCTCCCCTCTCCCCCTCTCCCCCTCCCGTCTCAAGTCCTCCACAATTATAAGAGATGGTGGGCCCTTCCCATCCTCCCTTCCTTTCCTCCTATTTTATTCATTTTGCCATATGTTGTCTCCCTTCTTCAGAATTTATGAATTGATTCCATAATTCCCAAGTTTTCCTATGTCTATCCTGCCTACTCTGTGCTGTGGCAACCAATTCTTCTAGCCTCCTATTGTCTTCCACCCTGTGTATCCAATCGGAGACCAAGGGTGGTTGTGTTTTCTTCCAGAATCTTGGGATACATGTTTTTGCCACATTTATTAAGAAAGGAAGTATCGATCTCGCGTATTTGTTTACTGGTATATCAGATATATTTAACAGGAAAAGGCCTGGGTTTTCTTCTATTTCATATTCCGTAAACTTCTGGATTATATTTCTCACTCCTGTCCAGTATGTTTTTATCTTGGGGCAACTCCAAAATATATGGTATAATGTGCCCACTTCTCTCCCGCACCTCCAACATAAATTAGTTTCATTTGGAAACCAGTTATGGAGCTTCCTAGGCGTGACATACCACCTCGTTATAAGCTTATAGTTCATCTCTTGTATTCTAGTGCATCTAACTGGTTCAAATGCCAGCCTCAGTATCCTCTGTATCTGGTCGTTTGACAGTTCACAGTTCAAGTCTGCCTCCCACTTTCTCACCCAAGGTAATTCTGGCTGTTTGTCTGGGTTTGTCAGTAGGCCATAAGTGATTGACAGGGCCCGTTGTAAATTTCCTGGTTTTACGCATACTTGTTCGAATTTTGTTAATGGTCTGTCAAAATCATTTGGAGTTGGCAGTGATGCTAAAAAGTGTTGTAATTTAACTGCCTGCCAAAATGGCATATTAAATGGTCCTTCCCTGTCCGTCAGTCCGGCCACTGAAGGCCACTTTTTATTTATTAAAAAAGATGAGGCCTGTTCCTGCCCTTTTTCCCTTAGTACTGTAAACTGTCTATCGTCCATTCCCGGTAGAAACCGAGGATTGCCTAATATTGGGAATAAGGGAGATCTGTCCGTTGTCAGTTTAGAGTATATGTCTGGTCTTGTACAAATACGTAGTGTGTTTCCAATTATTGAGTGATCTTTCAATTTCTTAGGTATATCTTGGTAACACCACATAGCTCTCTTCAAATTTACCTCTGTTTGGGCCTGTTCCAATTCTACCCACAATTTAGTGCCCGAGTGGTGCCACCAATCCAGGACTCTACTCACATGGGTAGCCTGGTAATATGCTTTCATATCTGGGATAGCTAAGCCTCCTATTTTTTTAGGTAAAGTCAACGTTTTCCTGGCTATACGCGGTTTTTTGTTGGACCATATATATTTTACATATAAAGAATGTATTACCTGGAAAAACTTACTAGGTATCTTCACTGGTAACGCCCGAAATAGATATATAAATTTTGGTACTATGATCATTTTCAGCAGATTGCATTTACCGAACCAGGACTGCATTCCTCCATGCCATTGTTCTAGGAGTCTTTTAGTTAATGCTATCAAGGGAGCGAAGTTGAGGTCATACACCTGCTCTAGTTTCGCCGGGATGAATGTTCCCAGATATCTCACTGCCGTTTCATTCCATTTGAAATTAAAGTTATTTTTCAAAGCTCGTATTTGGGTCGGGGACATCCCCACTCCCATTGCCTCCGATTTCCCAAAGTTGATTTTTAAATTTGATATTGCCCCATACCTTTTAAACTCCTGTATAAGGTTCGGCAGTGAGATACCTGGGTTGGTAAGGGAAAACAACATGTCGTCCGCATAAGCGGCTATCTTATATTGCCTCCCTTTTACTCTTACTCCCTCTATGTCTGGATTTCGCCTAACTGTACAGAGGAATGGTTCCAATGTCAGTGCAAAGAGGAGGGGTGATAGCGGACACCCCTGCCGTGTGCCGTTTTTTATTGGGAATGCCTCTGATAAAATCCCATTAGCTTTCACCCGCGCTGATGGGTTTGTATAGACTCTGGTTATCTTATCTACCATCGATTTTCCTAGACCTATATATTTGAGCACGGCGAACAGGAAAGGCCACCCAACCCGGTCGAATGCCTTCTCTGCGTCTGCGCTCAGCACTACACATGGCTTCTTTTCCTCATTTACTATTTGTATCAAATTGAGTATCCTTGTGGTATTATCTTTTGCCTCTCTTGCTATCATAAAGCCCACCTGGTCCAAATGTACTAATTTTGATAGTACTTTTGCCAGCCTGTCAGCTAAGACTTTGGTGAATATCTTTAAATCTACATTTAGTAGAGATATTGGTCTATAGCTGCCACAGGCAGCTGGATCTTTGCCTTCTTTTAAAATCAGTGAAATGTGTGCCGCTAAGGTGTCTCTATTTAGTTCCCCGTCTGACTCTGTTGCATTATACAATTTTACCAGGTATGGGCCCAGGGTTGGGAACAATAGATGGTAATATTGCATTGTTAAACCATCTGGTCCTGGGGCTTTCCCTGGTTTCATTGCCTTTATTGCCTGTTGTACCTCCTCTATAGTTATTTCTGTTTCTAGGGACTCCCGATCTTCCTCCGCCAATTTGGGTAGTTGTGACTGATCTAAGTATTTTCCAATCTCCCGGTGTGTAGGTGGATCTCTTTTTAGGTCATATAGGGTAGCATAGTATTCCTTAAACACCTCTGTTATTTGACTTGGTAGGGTTTTCTTAATCCCTCCTGCTGTTACAATATGTGGTATGTATGACCTCAACCTCTGCTCCCGTACAGTCCTAGCCAGCGTTTTCCCGCATTTATTTCCTGCCTCGTAATTCAGCCTACGACATCTCTGTATATCTGCCTTAGCTTTATACTGTAGTAAATCAATGATCTGTTTTCTAATAGACGTTAACTCTACCAGTATGTTGTTTGATAGTGAGTATTTATGTTTTGTTTCTAATACTCTAAGTCTATCCAGTAACTGTTTCATTTGTTCATTTCTTTCCCTTTTTATGTGGGCGCCATGTTTAATTAGGATCCCTCTCATCACTGTCTTGTGGGCCTCCCAGAGAATTCCAGTTCGACACTCAGCTTGATCATTAGTCTCAAAGTAGGCTTTGAGTTCTTGATTTACTTCTCTTAGAATTTCCTCTCTTTGTAATAGACTCTCATTCAATCTCCAACACTGTCTTGTCTGTAGGGAATTCGTTGTCAGGCTATATATTATTGTAATAGGTGCGTGATCTGACCAGGTAATGCTGTCAATAACTGAGTTTTTAACTGCCTGTAACTGGGCATGGGGTATCATAAAGTAGTCTATTCTAGAGTAGTTCTTATGTGGATGTGAATAAAATGAATATTCCTTTTCGGTGGGATGTTGTAACCGCCAAACATCAATCAGCTGCGCTTTGTACAGTGCCTTTAATATTCGTCTACTTATTCTAGTCGACAATGCTGAGGTCCCCGAAGAGGTGTCTACTGCTGGAGCTAATGGAGCGTTAAAATCTCCCCCCAGGATCAACTGACCCTCTGAGAAGCTCACAAGACTACTCAGTATTTTCGATAAGAATACATCCTGTTTATTATTAGGAGCATACAGTGTCGCTACTGTCACCTGTATTTCGCCTATTAATCCTTTCAGGAATAAAAATCTTCCCTCTGAATCTTGTCTGCTATCCTGTAAAGTCCAAGGGACATCTTTTGCTATAAGGATCGAGACCCCTCTTGATTTTGCATGTATGTTTGTAGAATGGTATGTATATGGGTATAGCCTATTTTTGAGGTAAGGTATTTTATCTGTCCTAAAGTGCGTCTCTTGTATTAATGCTATACTGACGTTATGTTGCCTAATCTCCCTCATTAATATCCGTCTTTTTTCTGGGACATTTAGTCCTTTGACATTATACGAAGTAATTTTTAAGTCTTCCATCTTCAAATGTTCCTATCCCACTAGGAAATGAGAACTGAGAAAGGAGATACCAGAGGAGAGAGAAAGAGAGAGAGGAAGAGAAGAGTAAGAGAAAAAAAAAAAAAAAAACACACAAACCACCCCAGCCCTCTTCCCACCTGTCGGCAGAGGAAGAGATCCGAGCTCGTAAGAGGTCGGGTCTGTCCCTCGTCGACTCGGATAGTAATCCTATCCTTTCCTCACACCGCACTGCTAAGTGCGTCCTGTGTGAGTTTCTTAAAATAAGGGGCTTGCCCCGGTGTGACTTCCCGCCGCTTTCTAGCATCTCCTACCCTTTCTTCTTCAAAATAAAACACCCGGAGAGAAGAGGGAGAAAAGAAAAAAAAAAAAAAAAAAAAAAAAAAAAAAAAAAACACAATCTGATACCTCTTTAGATCTATTACCCCTTCTACCCATAGAAGTGGACCGAGTCCATGAGGAAGTGGAAGACAAGGGCGAGGAGGAAGGGCAAGGAACAAAATGAACAATAGAACTACCATTGTCCCACCTCCCCCTCCCCCCTCACAACCTCCATATCCCAGTATGTTCCTCTATTCAAACAGACATTCCTCTCCTATCCCTTTCTTCTTATATAGTTCTTGTCTTAATACAGCTTAATACAGATTTTGTATTATCTCAATCCTCCCCAGCAGTTGAGGGAGAGGGAAAAAAAAAAAAAAAAAAAAAAGAGACATGCCAAAATCATATCTCGTGTGTTTATCTTGTAGGGGGTGTTATTTCCAAAAGTAAAACCCTCACCCTTATTTCTTGTGTAAAAAAAAAAAAAAAAAAAAAAAAAAAAGAGATATGCCAAAATCATATCTCGTGTGTTTATCTTGTAGGGGGTGTTATTTCCAAAAGTAAAACCCTCACCCTTATTTCTTGTGTAAAAAAAAAAAAAAAAAAAAAAAAAAAAAAAAAGAGATATGCCAAAACCATATCTCGTGTGTTTATCTTGTAGGGGGTGTTATTTCCAAAAGTAAAACCCTCACCCTTATTTTTTGTGTAAAAAAAAAAAAAAAAAAAAAAAAAAAAAAAAATCCTGTCCCTCACTAAACTCTATATGGGATATACTATAAATTACGAGAGTCTCAGTCCTATTTTTTAGTTCTTCGTGAATTACTCATCTTCTGCTTACATCTTCTCCTCTTCTCGCAGTTGTCCCTTTCTCGTGCTGTTGGGGATACTGAAGCGGTCTCTCTCTAGGTAGGGAACTCAACCAGTTACTGATCTGTATAGGTTCTGTTTCTATAAACCGGAAAAATGCCATTCGGTCTTGATACGTCCTCAATTTGTAGTGTCTGTCATTTCTACGGAACGTTATGGAAAATGGGAAGCCCCATCTATATGTACACCCTGCTTTCTTAGCTAATTCCAGTAATGGCCTTAGAAGCGCTCTTCTCCTTAGTGTCCCTCTGGAGAGGTCTGCATATACTTTTACTGGTTCTCCTTCCACTGTTATGTCCTGGGCTTCCCATGCCGACTTCAAAATCATTTCTTTGTGCGTAAAATAATGTATTTTACAGATCACATCCCTAGGCCTCCTGTCCTCCTTACTTCTAGGGCCGAGAGTTCTATGAATCCTCTCTATTTCCAATTTTTCTGGATATCTGTCCTTCAAGATCTGTTTAAAGATCTCCTTTGCTACCTCTGCTAAATTTTCATTACTAATAGCTTCAGTGATGCCTCGCAAACGAAGATTACTACGTCTACTCCTATTCTCCATATCCTCCAACTGTAGTTGTATTGCGTCCTCTGTCTCCCTCTGTGCTTCACATTTTAGTTCTAAAGCTGACAGTCTCTCCTTTATCGAATTAATTGAGGCCTCTTCATTTTCTAAGCGGGTTGCAATAGTTTGTATATCTTTTTTAACTTCCTGGATCTCTTCCTGGTGCTTCTCCTCTATTCTATTGATCATTGTTTCTATATCCGCCTTAGTCGGTAGTGCTTGTAGTAAGCTTATCAGTTCCGAGTTTTGTGTAGCGGTCTCTAAAGAATTTGGTATATCACTAGCCTCTGGGCTTGTGGGTGCCGTTTTTTTACCTTTGGAAGCTTTTTGGCTATTAGAAAAAAAACGCTCGATTTCTCCCTCCGTTTTGCTTGCTTGCGTCTTTCCTATACTCTTTCTTCCTCTCCGTCTTTTAGCCAGTGTCATCCTTCTCTTTTATCTCCTCAATAACCTTACTTTAGAGGTGTATTTTGGTAAGTTAAATTCTCTTACCCTTCAACGCTTGTATAATTTTTAGGGATATTTGAGAATATTGAGAGTAGGGTCCCGCACCTCCGCCACCCAGTTTTAAAATAGGGTGTCTTGTTTCGTACTCAGCGTCACTCCATACGTCTCAAATACCTTGTGATACTCACAGATCCTGATGTAGTTATCACCTTCCTCAGACCCTCTTTCTCTTTTTATGTAAGGTCTGATATTTTCAGACTTTATAGGGAGCTGTCAGCAACAGGTGTGACCAGAAATGTGTGGACTGACACAGAGAACATTAGACATAATTAAGGTGTAAAGAATATAATTTATTTAAAAATAAGTGAATAACACAAATGTAAACGCACCTCCAGAAAACTATAACTGTGTAAATCCAATCAGATACCCAAACAATAGTGACACACAGCAAACAACTGCTCAAACCAAATATATACAAAACAGGATAAATGAATAGTAATAGTAACAGAGCCGGGGTCATACACGGGAGATCAAGCAGAGGGAGCTGGGAGCAAGACAGAACAGAGAGAGGGTTGCAGGAGACGGAGTAAGCAAACAGGAAGGAAGGAATCAGGCTGCAGGGTCAGGGTCAGGATCAGGATCAGAGTCCAGGATCAGGATACAGGGACACAGGCATGCAGGTCAGGCGCACATGGAGACAATACCAAGGCAGTGAGAAGAAGCATACACAGGGTTTAAATATACTTCCTGCAACCAGCATCAGGTGATGACTGATTGCATAAGATGTTCGCTTCTGACTACTGAGAGACACCCGCTGGTGGACACTGGAACTGCAGCTTATGGATCTGGGAGCTACAGTGCCACCAGCAGGTGAGCTCTTTCCTGACAGTACCCCCCCTCTAAGGAGCGGCCTCAGGACGCTCCAAAAAACCCTAGCTAAACCAGTCCATAAAAGACAGTCATTTGCTGCACAAATCCAGAGCAAAAGTTCCTTGTAGGCTGAAGAAGTGCCGGGTTCCAAGCGAGATGCCCCATTGCCAAGATCCAACAATAGGCAAAGTGTCCCACCGCCTGGGTCAGGTGACTGACTGGGTATCCCACCGCTGAGGTCAAGCAACTGGCTGGGTGTCCTGCTGGCCAGATCCTCTGACATGTACAGAATTTGATACTTCAAGTCCCTCAGAACAGCAGGTACCCCATTGCTGGGGTCCCACGAGTTGCCTGCAGACTTAGCCATGGGGTCATGTGACAATACCAGAACTCTGACACAGAAGTGTCTCGCCATAACCAAGTAGCTTGCCTGGTTTCCAGGACTTACTCTGCACTTCAAAAGCCACCTAGGTATCTCTGAGGCACTGGTTACCTGACCCGGGTCCCCTAGTGCACCCAAAGCTGGGGCAAGCGCATCCGGATCATGGAGAGGCACAGATAGTACCCCTCCATTCCCCAGGAGCTTACCATGACCAGGGCCATGAAGGCAAATGCAGCTACTAGTTACCATGGGCATGTCCGGACCACCAGGCTTTGGAGCCATAGGAACAACACTCTGCCAGAGGGACTCAACCGAGGCAACCGACAAACGAATCTCAGGCCAAACAGGTAACCCATATAAAGCATGCGAGGACTCAGAGCTTTCAAACCCATTAGCAGGTGAACACTTTGTTTTTGCATGACAGTCCAACCGAGCAGCTGGTATTGAGTCAGTAGAACCCGGCTGGGTGGTAAGTAGAAGAGAAGTAAGATCAGGCTGGTCAATGGTAAAAGGATCATCAGACGCATGCTGGACATCAAGCATGGGATCATCAGGCTGGACATCTGTCACCGGATCAGAGGCAGAAGAAGGCAGGTTGTCAGACAGCAGATCCCTAGGGGTAGACGTGTCATCGAGCAGCAGACCATCAGAGGCAGGCAGGTTGTTAGGGACAGGATGTCCAGAGACAGGCTGGGCATTGGGCACCTGCCCCTTTGGCTGGGCAACAGGGACCGAAACTTCAAGCTGGGCAACAGGGACCGAAACTTCAAGCTGGGCAACAGGGACCGGAACTTCAAGCTGGGCAACAGGGACCGGAACTTCAAGCTGGGCAACAGGGACCGGAACTTCAAGCTGGGCAACAGGGACCGGAACTTCAAGCTGGGCAACAGGGACCGGAACTTCAAGCTGGGCAACAGGGACCGGAACTTCAAGCTGGGCAGCAGGGACCGGAACTTCAAGCTGGGCAGCAGGGACCGGAACTTCAAGCTGGGCAGCAGGGACCAGAACTTCAAGCTGGGCAGCAGGGACCAGAACTTCAAGCTGGGCAGCAGGGACCGGAACTTCAAGCTGGGCAGCAGGGACCGGAACTTCAAGCTGGGCAGCAGGGACCGGAACTTCAAGCTGGGCAGCAGGGACCAGAACTTCAAGCTGGGCAGCAGGGACCGGAACTTCAAGCTGGGCAACAGGGACCGGAACTTCAAGCTGGGCAACAGGGACCGGAACTTCAAGCTGGGCAAAAGGGACCGGAACTTCATGCTGGGCAAAAGGGACCGGAACTTCAGGCTGGGCAAAAGGGACCGGAACTTCAGGCTGGGCAAAAGGGACCAGAACTTCAGGCTGGGCAAAAGGGACCGGAACTTCAAGCTGGACAAAAGGGACCGGAACTTCAAGCTGGACAAAAGGGACCGGAACTTCAAGCTGGGCAAAAGGGACCGGAACTTCAAGCTGGGCAAAGGGACCGGAACTTCAAGCTGGGCAAAAGGGACCGGAACTTCAGGCTGGGCAAAAGGGACTGGAACTTCAGGCTGGGCAAAAGGGACCAGAACTTCAGGCTGGGCAAAAGGGACCAGAACTTCAGGCTGGGCAAAAGGGACCAGAACTTCAGGCTGGACAAAAGGGACCAGAACTTCAGGCTGGACAAAAGGGACCAGAACTTCAGGCTGGAGCAGTTCGGCTGGCGTGGAAGTAGGCTGGAGCAGATCGGCTGGCTTGGAAGCAAGCTGGAGCAGATCAGCTGGCATGGAAGCAAGCTGGAGCAGATCCGCTGGCGTGGAAGCAGGCTGGAGCAGATCGGCTGGCGTGGAAGCAGGCTGGAGCAGATCGGCTGGCGTGGAAGCAAGCTGGAGCAGATCGGCTGGCGTGGATGCAGGCAGATCGGCTGGTGTGGATGCAGGCTGGAGCAGATCGGCTGGCGTGGATGCAGGCTGGAGCAGATCGGCTGGCGTGGATGCAGGCTGGAGCAGATCGGCTGGCGTGGAAGCAGGCAGATCCGCTGGCGTGGAAGCAGGCAGATCCGCTGGCGTGGATGCAGGATGGAGCAGATCCGCTGGCGTGGATGCAGGCAGATCGGCTAGTGTGGAAGCAAGCTGAAGCAGATCGGCTGGCGTGGAAGCAGGCTGGGGTAGATCCGCTGGCGTGGAAGCAGGCATGGATGCAGGCTGGAGCAGATCCGCTGGTGTGGATGCACAATTGGATAGTGGCAAGATTTTGCAAGTTGGGAAAAACTTTCGTTTCTTTTTGGGTTTTGCCACTGAGGTTCTGCATGTGAACACAGGGCTGTGAGTAGGGGGAGCAGCTGGTAGCAAAGAAAAGCTGGGGGGTTTTGAAAAAGAGGGAGCAGTAACTAAGGAGGATTTCTGAAGGATTGGTGCAGACAGTGGAGAAGAGGTAAGCTTCAAGGAGTTAAAGGCAGGGTAGGTGCAGCAAGTGGGAACAGGGTACTGACATATGGTTGGTAGAAGGGTAAACTGGGCTGCAACTGTGGTTGCTGTGGGTGATGGAGAGAGAGATGTTTGAGCAGGCAGGTGTCTAGCAGTAGGAAGGGGTTGTTGCAAACTGACTGAAGCTGAGTGCAATATATCTGACCATGCTTGTAATAACGGTTGAACAAGATTCAGTTTACACTCTGCCTGTCTGACAAGAGAATGCACTGCATTAATACAATCTACTAGCACCTGTTGGGAACATGCTGAATAGTGCTCAAAGAAATAAGAGGAGTCATCCTCCAATAACCATACCAGTGATTCTACCTGAGCCATACTAAAGGGGGGAGAAAAGTCATCACTTTCTTTAGGAATACTGGACAAAGCCAACTCTGCACAAACTTGAATCAATGGCTGAACATCATCAAACAGCATCCTGCCCTGATCAACTAGGGAATGAGCAAGACGAATGCATTCTAACAGCTGGTCCCTGGCCCACTCCTTTAATATCTGGCAGCAGTATTCCTTTTCCTCTGTCACCAGCAAAGAAAAGTAAATTACCTCCTCAAGATGCATCTTGCCACAAACAACAGAGCTAAGATGGCTTCTCTGTGCAGCCACTTCTGGTCAGGACTGGCCTTGGTATTCTGTCAGCAACAGGTGTGACCAGAAATGTGTGGACTGACACAGAGAACATTAGACATAATTAAGGTGTAAAGAATATAATTTATTTAAAAATAAGTGAATAACACAAATGTAAACGCACCTCCAGAAAACTATAACTGTGTAAATCCAATCAGATACCCAAACAATAGTGACACACAGCAAACAACTGCTCAAACCAAATATATACAAAACAGGATAAATGAATAGTAATAGTAACAGAGCCGGGGTCATACACGGGAGATCAAGCAGAGGGAGCTGGGAGCAAGACAGAACAGAGAGAGGGTTGCAGGAGACGGAGTAAGCAAACAGGAAGGAAGGAATCAGGCTGCAGGGTCAGGGTCAGGATCAGGATCAGAGTCCAGGATCAGGATACAGGGACACAGGCATGCAGGTCAGGCGCACATGGAGACAATACCAAGGCAGTGAGAAGAAGCATACACAGGGTTTAAATATACTTCCTGCAACCAGCATCAGGTGATGACTGATTGCATAAGATGTTCGCTTCTGACTACTGAGAGACACCCGCTGGTGGACACTGGAACTGCAGCTTATGGATCTGGGAGCTACAGTGCCACCAGCAGGTGAGCTCTTTCCTGACAGGAGCGGGAAGCAGGAATATTCCGGTGGAGGGAGAGGCGCAACAGTCCCTATAGTCCGGAATCGAGATATATGTTCCCCAAAAATGGGAGTAGAGATGTAAGGTCTTTATCTATAATGCTGGTATTATATGATACCCATCAGGCAGAGCTAGGGTGCCAAGTCCCAATTCGAAGGAAGCCAAGGGTGCAGAGTCCCTGTCTATAGGTACAGAGGGACACAGAGTCTCTATACCTATCTACAGATGTGTAGAGTCTGTGGGGGTGGAGGTACCGAGTCCCCTATAAGTATACAGGTAGGGGTGCCCAGTGGGGGTTTGTAATATTTAGAGGTTTTGCATAGTAATGTCCAGGGTTAAAACAGCGGGGTCCAGACAGCAGGTTAAGTCTGTACTGATATTCCCATAGCGCCGTGGCCCCAAGGAAAATTGCACTTCTTTACTATTATACTTTATAATATATACTCCCGCACGAGTTATATGCCTTGAGCTTCAGAGCAGCCTGAGCGGGTGACTGAGCCAGCCCCTGGTGTATCGCTATGCTTCCTGCCTGGGATGTATATCAGACTCGGATTGAGTGTACAATCAATAGGTGGCTTTGCTCACCGCTTTGTCCAGGGTCGGTGCTGGTGTCTCGGCGGGTGCTCAGTCACCTCCGCTCCTCCAGATCGTCTCCACACCGTGTGGGGCTGCTCCGCTCGTGTCAGCCACGGCTTCGGCTTCGGCTTCGGCTGTAGCTGTGGCTGCGGCTTCGGCAGGTCTAGCTCTCCCTTCTCTCTCCGGGTTTGCTCGTGGAGATGCAGATCACGGCGGCGTTCATCACCCAGCGGCACTCACATTACCGCTTCCGGTGCACGCCCCCCCCCTGTTTCTACTCTCTTTACTTATTTTTACCAATACCACCCTGCATATTTTCCTATTGCCAAAGACTCCCTATCAATCCAGCTGCTATGACAAATGATCCACCATAAGTGAGTAATCCAATTTGGGTGTGTGGGGCAGGCGAAACGGCTTTACACCTCTGCAGAATCCTCTCGAATTGCCACTCTAGCTAAGCCCCTAGAAACATACACCAAGGACCACCCCGATCCAGCTGACTGCATTTTTTTTAACAACTTGCCGACCGCCTGCCCGCCTCAATTTTACTGCGGCAGGCTGGCTCGGCTGCGCGAACCGGCATAGTACTACGTCGGTTGAGCGCGTGGTACTGGGGGGTCAGTGCATGCCGCCGGTGGCATGCTCCCACCCCCACTAGGCAGCAGGGATGCCGTTGCACGGGGCCAGCGGCCGCGATTGCCGCCAGGCACCCGCGAATGCTCCCTGCTGAGAGAGAAGGAAGGTCAGCTGTTGTACACACAGCCGACCGTTCTTCTCACTGAAATGATCATAGAGCCCATGTGATCCTTCTATATAGGATCACAGGTCTCTATGGTCACTTCACAAGACCCTCCCCCCACAGCTAGTTAACACTTTCCTAGGCTCACATTTAACCCTTTGATCACCCACTATGTTAACCCCTTCCCTGCCAGTGTCATTATTACAGTAACAGTGCATAGTTTTAGCACTGAGTACTGTAGTAATGTCACTGGTCCCCCCAAAAGAGTCAAAAAGGTCAGTTAGGGGTCCAATCTGTCTGCTGCAACATCGCAATCCCGCTAAAAATCGGTGCCATTACTAGTAAAAAAATTAAAAATAAATAAAAATGACATAAATCTTTCCCTTAGTTTGTAGACACGATAACTTTTACGCAAACCAATCAAAATACGTTTATTGTGATTTTTTTTTTTTTTTACCAAAAATATGTAGCAGAATACAAATTGGCCTGAAAGGATGAAAAAATTAGATTTTTACTTTTTTTTTCTTTGGGAATGTTATTTAGCAGAATGTGAAAAATATTGCTTTTTTTTTCAGAATTGTTGCTATTTTTTTGTTTATAGCCCAAAAAATAAAAACCACACAGGTGATCAAATACCATCCAAAGAAAGCTCTAATTGTGGGAAAAAAAGGACATCAATTTTATTTCAGTACAGTGTCGCACAACCGCGCAATTTTCCGTTAAATTAACACAGTGCCGAATCGCAAAAAATGGCGTGGTCTTTAAGGGGGCAAATCCTTCCGGTCCAGAACTGGTTAAAAAATATCTAAAGCCAAAACTTTTTTTTTTTTTTTCATTTTGCATAGACCGGGAAGGATTAAGACCAATGTCATTTTTTGCACCTGTCACTCATCATTAGCAAGATTCCCCTTCACTTCCTGTCCTGTAGAAATGAAAGGATATATTTTTATTGTGAAGGAAACCTTCTGTTAGGCAGTTGTCATCGGAGCAAGCATCACCATTTAAAGATTTCACCTCTGCGACATTACGGCGTACAGATCGTACCCCTAACTGACATTTTTGACACTTTTGGGGGGACCAATGACATTACTACAGTAATCAGTGCTATAAATATGCACTGTTACTGTAATAATGACACTGGCAGGGAAGGGGTTAACACCGTCAGTGATCAAGGGGTTAAATGTATGCCTCATGCTTACTGACGTGTGTGGGGGGAAGGGGTTCTGTGACTGAGACAGGTTCAGCTATGACAGAGACAGGTTCAGCTATGCTGAATCCTGTGATCTCTCCCTGTCTGTCACAGAGAAGATCCGCCCGCTTTGTTTACACAAGCGGGTGGATCTTCTCACACTTTCCCCGATGATCGGGGAAGAGAGGCGGTGATCGCCACCTCTCCTCCTCCGGCCCGACTCCCGCGGTGTCTAAACACAGCGGGAGCGAGCCTCCGGCGGTGTGCGCGTGCCGCCGAGACAACTAGGAGTCCAGCGACGTAGGTGTACGTCTCTGGACCCAGGGCTGCCACTGTGCCGCAGTAGCAGCACAGTGAGCAGTCCTAAAGTGGTTAATGTAAGCCTCTCCCATTGTCCTCTTCAACTCTTTTTAAATGGCCTGACTCTTCATCACAGTCATGTCTGACTCATGTAGTCCCTCTGCAAACTCTGTTTTCTACAGGACTAACTTTAATCCAGTTTAAATAAATATATTTAGAAAATATACAAATATAAATTAATAAATTATTAAAAGTTATGCTTGTAACAGACTAGTTAATTGTCCAAATGATCAAAAAGGGAGTAACTGTAAATTGCAGTTTTCTAAACAGCAGTTTTCTAGAAGCAATCATGCAAAAGAGGTTCAGGGTAGGAAAAAAAAAAGTGCAGAATAATGAAATCTACACAGGCATGGACTCCTCACAGCAATGTTTCTGTAACACAATCAGGGTAAGATGTCTATATTAAACTCTAAAACAACAGAGAGTCAGGCTGAGAATCATTACATTAGTAAAACAATACACAATACAAACAGCATATCCTCATAAAACACTTCCCTCTCAAAACAAGACTAGCTCTGGCAAAATAGGAGAACAGCTGGGGGATCCAAGGCTCAAGAACAAAGGGCCTCCCTATTGGAACTGTAGTACTTGAGAAAGAATCAGGTAGGGGTTCCCCACGGCAGCTGGATCTTCCACAAAAGCTTTGTGCTCTGGCAAGACTGCACATATGCTGGTTATCCCGGTGGAGGGCCTCACATCTAGCTTCAGATCCCTTGCCCAGCTGCCTCTGACCTCTCTAAGCTGCCGAGAGTGGGATGCTTAGGAACCTATCTTTCCTGGGTTTGTCCACAAGCCCAGAAAGTTGTTGGAGCAGTAGTTAAAGAGGTCTGAGCATGGCGAGTAAATAGACACTTCACTACATGCTAATATTTCTAATCATATAATCCTTCATGTCAAAATGTAAGACATAGACATTAAAAAATAATGACAGATATTAAATAAAAAGTTCACATCCTTAAAACACTGATACCCAGCACACACAGGTATCACAAATTTCCAACATGGTAATTTAATGGGAATTTCGATCACTCTGTGGTAGTGTGTTGGGGGAGCAGTTCAGACCGAACATAAGTTCAGCCCGAACAATGCCCGTTTGCCCATTGGCCGAAAATACCTGAATTTCGGGGGAACTCAGTGGGAATTTCTGAGGTGCGCTGCACAGTGCATTCTAAGTCCTGATTGGGCAACGCTTTGATGCCGGATGCAGGATGCCGGCCGTGGAGTCCTTAACAATGGATGAGTCATCAGCTGTCAATAGGCTTCCCTGCTGACAGGTAATTGAAAAAAAAATATTGCCGGCAATCAATGGGCTTCCCCGCTGACAACTTATCAAAAAATAAAACATTGCCGGTGTTCCGTGAAAAAACCCTACCCGTGAAAATTCCCTACCCTCGTCACTTCCACAGCTGATGTGGTGTAACGTTACAAAACACTACCCCGTGAAAATTCCCTACCCTCCGGAGCTATGAGCATGCGCAATGGTAAGCTGCTCAGCTGTTCCATGACGTCTGTGCACAGGAAGTGACGAGGTTAGGGAATTTTCACAAGGTAGGGTTTTTTAACATTACACCGGCAATAGAAAGATGGGGAAAAAAAACAAAATGTGGGGTCCCCCCCCCAATGTATAGCCTTTGGGCCTGATATGGATTTTAAGGGGAACCCCATGCTAAAATGAATAAAAAAATGCCATGTGGTCCCCCCCCCCCCAAAATCTATACCAGATCCTTATCTGAGCATACATGCTTGGCAGGTCAGGAAAGAGGGGGGGAGGCATGGGGGAGGCCACATGTCCTCAACATGGGAAGGTGGTTTGGGGTAGGGGCCTGTTCCAAAGCACCCTTTCCCCATGTTGATGGAGACAAGGGTTGTGGTTGTGGGGGGTCTGCCGGAAGGGGGCTTATCAGAATCTGGAAGCTCCCTTTAACAAGGAGGCCCCCAAATCCTGCCCCCCCCCCCATGTGAATGAGTATGTGGTACATAGTATCCCTACACATTCACCAATACGCCCGGTATGCATGGGGGGACCCCATGCTGTTTTTTTTTTTTTTTTCTATTGCAGGCAATAGCCTGCGGCTGGGACATTCAATTTAAATGTCATTTTTTTCTTACTAAATGTCAGTTTTGCTGCAGCAGGTTATACGCACGGTACAGATGCGCCAATTTACAGACAGACTAAGAGGACCCCCAGGCACTATATTTAAAGGCATTTTTTGTTTTTATTGTTTCACTTTAAGCTTCATTAAAATCACTTCTCCTGTAAAAACGATATTTAAAAAAAAAAAAATGTTGCATTGATACATGTTCCCTAGAGCAGTACCCCCATAGATGATGTGTATCAGGTGCGCTAACCAAATAACTGGTGAAATTACAAATGAAATCATATATGTGTCAAAACATAAGTGATAAGGTCTATAATAAGACAATTCAATGGTGCTGGGGACTGATAAAAATATGCAAAAGCAAATAAATAAATTCAACAGTGAAACATTGAAAACATCAAATGGTATCAAAACAATAGTGACCTTCCAAATAATAACGTGACAAAAACAGTCCCAATTGAATGCATACAGTAAAGAAAAAGTCCAAATACAAAATTTCTTGTGAAGAAACGGTTAAACTGAAAATGTAAAGACCACGTGAATAAGGATTCAGTGTCCCACCACCAGCTTGGCTTCTTACCAGATGATTGAAATATAACGGCATATAGAGAAATAGCTCTGCTCTAGAGATCACACAGCAGAGGAAAGACCCAAATGGGTTTAGCCACTAATGTCTCCCAGGTGGAAAAAAGAGAATGATTGGCCGCCGTATTGGTGTATGAGTGATGACGCGGTACCTCCTCGCTGACGCGTTTCCCCCGATTGGGCATCCACTGAGATAGGAGGTGGAGCCCGTGTCATCACTTCCGCCCTTTTATGTCTATCCAGACATAAAAGGGCGGAAGTGATGACGCGGGCTCCACCTCCTATCTCAGTGGATGCCCAATCGGGGGAAACGCGTCAGCAAGGAGGTACCGCGCCATCACTCATACACCAATACGGCGGTCCACACTGCAGGCGGCCGCCGCTATCTGCTTAATCTCTAAGGGAGACTGTAGCGTGTATTTTCAACATAAATGTAAGTGCATTTCTTTGATTTAAAACAAAATGCTTTAAACGATAATGCACCATTGGCGGTCCCCTCTTCTTTCCCCATACTTACTGAGGACAAGAAAGGCGAGAATCTACCAGAGATCTACCCTACACCTTATCCTGCCTAGGACAAGAGTGTACATTTACTCACAGCTCAAGTAATCCATTATTTGGTAAGAGGCCAATCATTCTCTTTTTTCCACCTGGGAGACATTAGTGGCTAAACCCATTTGGGTCTTTGCTCTGCTGTGTGATCTCTGGAGCAGAGCTATTTCTCTATACGCCCTTATATTCCAATCTTCTGGTAAGAAGCCAAGCTGGTGGTGGGACACTGAATCCTTATTCACATTGTCTTTACATTTTCAGTTTAACCGTTTCTTCACAAGAAATTTTGGATTTGGACTTTTTCTTTACTGTATGCATTCAATTGGGACTGTTTTTGTCACGTTATTATTTGGATGGTCACTATTGTTTTGATACCATTTGATGTTTTCAATGTTTCACTGTTGAATTTATTTATTTGCTTTTGCATATTTTTATCAGTCACCAGCACCATTGAATTGTCTTATTATAGACCTTATCACTTATGTTTTGACACATCTATGATTTCATTTGTAATTTCACCAGTTATTTGGTTAGCGCACCTGATACACATCATCTATCCTATTCACTATTTAACCACCTCCCACCCGGGCCATAGTACGGCCGGGTGGGAGTCTCGTCCTTCTGAATGGACGTTCCGGAACGTCCTTCAGAAGGACAGAAATCGCGCCGCCGCGGGCACGCGCAGCGGCGCGATCTCGATGTGCCTGTGTCCCTAGGACACAGAGCAACAAGCCTCGGCAGGAGGGCCCTGTGATTGGCCCTCCTGATCACATGACGGCTGTGACCAATCACAGCCGTCATGTAATGTCAATACAGCCGTTGTAACGGCTTCGATCTCTTCTCCTTCTGACAGATCCTGTCAGTGAGGAGAAGAGAAGAGGATCAATTCTGCAGCTGGGGTGATCAGTGAGTATTTCTAATTACTCACTGATCACAGGGGGGGTCTGTGCTGGTAATCAGATGATTGATTACCAGTGCAGCCCTGGGGGGAGGGGATGCCACTAGAGCCACCAGGGATGCCCACCCATGACCACCAGGGATGCCCACCATGGCCACCAGGGATGGCAAACAGGGCTCAGGGAGCCTGCCAGTGGTGCCCCCCTATCAGTGCTACCCACCAATGCCATCTATCAGTGCTGCCCACCAGTGCCTGTTATTGCCATCTATCAGTGCCGCCCACCAGTGCCCATTATTGCCCACCAGTGCTGCCTATCAGTGCCCATCAGTGCCGATCAGTGCCGCCCATCAGTGCCACCCATCAGTGCCCATCAGTGCCCATCAGTGCAGCCAATCAGTGCCCATCAGTGCTGCCTATCAGTGCCCATCAGTGCTGCCTATCAGTGCCCATCAGCGCTGCCTATCAGTGCCCACCAATGCTGCATATCAGTGCTATCTATCAGTGCCACATATCAGTGCCCATCAGTGCTGCATATCAGTGCTACCTATCAGTGCCCATCAGTGCTGCATATCAGTGCCACCCCATCAGTGCCACCCCATCAGTGCCACCCCATCAGTGTCTCCTCATCAGTGCCTGTCAGTGCGGCGTCATCAGTGCTCATCAGTGCAGGAAAAAACGTATCTATTTACAAAATTTTATAACCTAAACAAAAAACTTTTTTTTTTTTTTCAAAATTTTCTTATTTGTGCACCAAAAAAGAAAAAACCTGGCGGTGATCAAATACCACCAAAAGAAAGCTCTATTTGTGGGGAAAAAATGACATAAATTTGGTTTAGGTACAGTGTTGCATGACCGCGCAATTGTCATTCAAAATGCAAGAGCGCTAAAAGCTGAAAATTGGTCTGGGAAGGAAGGGGGTTTAAGTGCCCTGTATTGAGGTGGTTAAAGCTCTAAGGTAGCAGCTTCCCACTATCCAATCAGCGCACTTTTATTTTTCACCTCAGTACCCCCATACCCTTTTTATGGCCAATAACTTGCATATAAGCCTTCAAAATTTTGATTTTTCAAGTTCTGGTCCCATAGACTTTATTAGAGTTTGCGGGTCGGGTCCATACTATTACATATTTGGGAGTTCTAGTGTGAACCGAACTGAGGGGTGTTTGGTCCATCACTAATCTGTGGTAATCAGCTTTAATAGTTTCATGCAGCAACTGACTTTGCTAGTGTAGTTTGTGTTTCAGGGCTGTTCCTTTATGATGCTATGTTGACATGAGCAAGGGAGGTTTTTACAGGGTTGTTCCTTCATAATGCTATGCTGAGATGAGCAGGGGAGGTTTTTCCTAACTAGGGATGATCAAACTTTTCAAAATTTGGGTTCGACCAGAACAGCAGAACTTCCAGAAAGTTCGGCCCGGATTTCAGAACCCCATTGAAATCAATGGGACCCGAATTTCGGTAATCAAAAAAACCCATTTTGAAGCCCTAAAACCCAATAAATGCCCCTAAAAAGTGCCTAGGGTTCTGAGTCATGCCACAGAGACTATTAATCACACAAAAAAAAGTTCTTAAAAGTTCTTGTCATTTTTGATAGAGAGCCAATTATTGAAAAAATGATTGAAAAAAAAAAATGAGATTGATATTTTGGATTTAGTGTCTGGTGGGTCTAAAAAGTGTACCTGTGAAGTTTCAGCTCTGTAACATGTCCAGAACCAGAAAAAAAAAATTTTCTATTAGGTCACTTATAGAACAGGGATATGGCTCCGTTATTTTCACACCTTGCCGGTTTTGTAGCAAGCGTTTTTTTGGGCATTTTTTGGGGGTTATTGGAGGCAGGCATAACATCAGAACTTCTGTGTAGGGGTATATATACACACACACTTATATGTATATATACACGTACACATATATAGGTGTGAAAGTAGCAGAACACTATGCTTGGGTTAATTAAATAACTAACACCCATATGGCTTCTCTCCTTTCACACCTATATATGTGTATAAATACATATAAGTGTGTGTATATATATACCCCTATACAGAAGTTCAGAGTTCACTCCAATCACATTCCAAAAAAACGCCTGCAATAACACACCTGGGCGTTTTTTTTTTGGCGCAGGTGTTTTTTTGGGCATTTTTTGTGGGTCTTTGGAGGCAGGCAAAACATCTGAACTTCTGTGCAGGGGTATATATACACACACACTTATATGTATATATACACATACACATATATAGGTGTGATAGGAGCGGAGCCATATGCCTGTTTATTATTTCATTAGCGCAAGCATAGTGGTCTTCTATTTTCACACATATATATGTGTAGGTGTGTATATATACATACATGTGTGTGTATATATACCCCTATACAGAAGTTCAGATGTTTTGCCTGCCTCCAAAGACCCCAAACAAATGCCCAAAAAAACGCCTGCGCCAAAGAAAAACGCCCAGGTGTGTTTATAGCAGGCTTTTTTTGGGCATTTTTTGGGGTCTTTGGAGTAAGGCATCACATCTGAACTTGTGTATAGGGGTATATATACACACACATGTATGTATATATACACCTACACATATATAGGTGTGAAAATAGCAGAACACTATGTTGCGCTAATGAAATAATTAACAGGCATATGGCTCCGCTCCTATCACACCTATATATGTGTATATATACATACATGTGTGTGTATATATATACCCCTATACAGAAGTTCAGATGTTTTGCCTGCCTCCATAGACCCCAAAAAAATGCCCAAAAAAGCGCCTGCGCCAAAAAAAAACGCCCAGGTGTGTTATTGCAGGCATTTTTTGGGGGTCTTTGGAGGCAGGCAAAACATCTGAACTTCTGTATAGGGGTATATATACACACACACTTATATGTATTATACACATACACACATATAGGTGTGATAGGAGCGGAGCCATATGCCTGTTAATTATTTCATTAGCGCAAGCATAGTGTTCTGCTCTTTTCACACCTATATATGTGTAGGTGTATATATACATACATGTGTGTGTATATATACCCCTATACACAAGTTCAGATGTCATGCCTGACTCCAAACATGTCCTCAAAAAAGCCCAATAAACGCCTGCAGCAAAAAGCAGGCTGACAGGAGAGAAGACATATTGCTGTTCTGTAAGTGACCTAAGAGAAACGATCTTTTCTCTATAGCGGTCACCCTGAAATGGAAGGGTTTGGTCACCCTGCCATAGCAGTCAATGTCAGTTAACCCTACACTACACTACAGTTACCCTGGCACTTAACACTTTCCCTACAGAAACTAGAATTTTGAAGCTAACTATAGTGGAAAATAGCACCCTAACTACACTGGATATCCCTTTCCTCACACTAATAATTGTTAAATGACACTTTTGAAGCAGAAGTAACAGAACTGCTTCCACTCTCTTCCATGTCCCTGTATTAAAATGCTAGGAATTTGGCGGGGCTATCTTATACACTGGGGGGCGTATTCACTAATGATTGGCCTCTGGACCCCCTAGTCACTCCAATTACATTCCTAACATTCTCCTGCCCCCTCAATTGGCTTTTACTAATGGTTCTGGTCCAATCACGGGCTTTTAAAGCCCATTTCCTGTCCCATTGCATTTTGGTCGGTTCTGGTTTCCGAATTCCGAACTTTTTCAGCAAAAAGTTCTAAATTCGGCCGAACCTCAGTCAATGTTCGGGTCGAACCGATGGTCGACCCGAACCGTTCGATCATCCCTATTCCTAACCTGGATGTATTCAGGTGTCATGTACCTGATTGGAGACTGAGAGGACAAGGTGGGCCCCTCTTGTATCTCCAGCCCAGGTCCCGCTAAAGATGGAACAGAGGGTACTGAGGGGCAGGAGAAACATGAGTGCCTGCAGGTGTTGATAGGAACGCTTACATCAGGAGATGCAGTCCTAGGCAGACTGGCAGAACACCAGGTCAGAAACATGGGCTGCAGGATCCAGATGTGTAGCTTGTCAGAGCCCCCCAGCGGACCTGAGGCAGGAACACATGGTGTAGACCAGAGCTGGTACAGATGACAGCCAGTAAGGCACTTGAAGGGACATGGGAGCAGAATCAGGAACAGAAGCCTGGTCATAAGAATAGCCAAGGTCAGCAGCATGTGGGCAACAAAGTACAGAGTCAAAAGGCAGAGAAGTGGTCAGACACAGAACTGGGGTCAGGAACTGGCAACAAAGCAAAAGCAGGATCCAAGTTCAGGTCAGAGGCAAGCCGGGTCAGCAACAAGGGAACAAACAGAGAAAAAGCAGGACACAGGGAGTCAGCACCTGAGTATAGGCAAGAGCATCCTGCGCGCATTCTTGTGAGCATGCATGTGCATTCCTGCGAGCATGTGTGCAGTGCACCTGGTCAACATTCTGCTGAGAAGGCCACGCGCATGTGCATTTCTATGAGCCAAACGTCTCAGAGGCATTCCCTGACATCAGGACTCTCTGTAGAGAACATAGCCAGTCCCAGCAGCGATTCCTTCATGACACTCTCATCCTTCACCTCCACTCCTGTAGAGAGTCCTGAGGACTCCCCTGCTGATACTAAAAGGGAGAAGAAGGAACTAATGAAACCATTACTGGGTGTGGCTTTGTGCTCTGCAAAGCAACTAAATGCATGGCCAAAGTCAGTTACTGCATGAAATTACTAATGTGGCCCACTGCAGATGACAAATTATTTTGTTACGAAAAAAAACAAATACAAGGTAAAATGGTTATCAAGATTGCCTTTAGTTTAGGTGCTATCTCTGCACACTGCAAGCCTCTGCACACGGCTAATATATACAAGTGTATGCACTTCTAGCAAACTTCGCATAGAAATAAGGATTTGGGGTTTACATGTAGGTCTAACTGATCCCTCTCTGGCTGCTGGCAAAATAATAATGACTTACAGATAGATATCATACTTAAAGTGGACTTATATTTTGCCCATTCAGATCAAAGAACCAGGCATTCTGTCTACTGCCTATATTCACCTCTCCCTTCTCCTGTCGCAATACTGTCTACTGACTATATTCACCTCCCCCTTCTCCTGTCGCAATAGAAACGGACGCACACCGCGATTGCCGCTGATGTCAATTCATTGGGACATGTTTATTTCACCCAAGTTTACTGTCCCAGCTTGTAACTAAGCCCTGATTTGAATGTTTTCACCCTGATTTGGAATAGTAATAATACAAATAACATAGAGAACTTTACGACTAAGCCCAGTCAAGGCGAAACACATCAGACTGTGTGGCCACATGTAGGCTGTTTAGAAAATTTCTGGAATAAACATATCTTAATGGATTGATCGTCCATTGGTCATCAGTGTGTAGCGTTTACTGAAAGAATATTGCAATATTGCAATGCAAGGCAGCATCTGTTTTACTCGACTAAGTAGGATGGAGTTTGGAGCAGCGTCCTATACTGTGGATTCCCTCTCTTCCATGTCAGAATGTTCAACCAATAGAGTAAAGTTAAATACCTTTCCTTTCTGGGCATGGGGGAATCATGTCGTTTTATAAACAGCACAAGCTCCAAATTCCAAAGTGCAGAAATACATTGCAAAAATGTGAGTTTAGGTAAGAGAAGAACGGGAAGTGAAGGGGAATCTTGCTAATGAGTGACAGGTGCCAAAAATGGCATTGATCTTAATCCTTCCCCCTCTATGCAAAATGAAAAAAAAAAGTTTTGGCTTTAGATATTCTTTAACTGGTTCTGGACCGGAAGGATTTTCCCCCTTAATGACCAGGCCATTTTTTGAGATTCGGCACTGCGTTACTTTAATGGAAAATTGCGCAGTCGTGCGACACTGTACCCAAATAAAATTGATGTCCTTTTTTCCAACAAATAGAGCTTTCTTTTGGTGGTATTTGATCACCTCTGCGATTTTTTATTTTGGTGCTATAAACAAAAAAAGAGCGACAATTCTGAAAAAAAAAAAAAAAAAAAACAATATTTTTCATATTCTGCTATATAACATCCCCCCCCCCCCCCAAAAAAAAAAAAAACTATAAAAATCAAATTTTTTCATCATTTTAGGCCAATTTGTATTCTGCTGCAAATTTTTAGTAACAAAATCGCAATAAGCGTATTTTGATTGGTTTGCGCAAAAGTTATCACTTCTACAAGCTGGGGGAAAGATGTCATTTTTATTATCAATAATCAGTGACATTACTACAGTAATCAGTGCTAAAAATATGCACTGTTACTGTAATAATGACATTGGCAGGGAAGGGGTTAACACAGTGGGTGATCAATGGGTTAAATGTAAGCCTAGGGGAGGGATTACTAACTGTGGGGGGGGTTGGGCTTTTGAAATGACCATAGAGACCTGTAATCCTATATAGAAGGATCACAGGCACTCTGTTATAATTCCAAAGAGAAGAATGGTCAGCTGTGTTTACAACAGTTGCCCGCCCTTCTCTCTCAGTGGGGAGTGATCGCGGGTGGCTGGCGGCAATCGCTCGTGCATCGGCATCCCTGCTGCCGTGTGGGGGTGGGAGCGCATCACCAGGGGCACGTGCTTGCCCCTTAGCATCAGGAATGCGACAGACGTAGTCCTACGTTGGTTCACGCAGGAGGGGCTGCCTGCCACAGTAAAACTGTGACAGGTGGTCCGTAACTGGTTAATTGGTTGTTATGGTGATGACTTTACCACTTAAACACCTTTTTTTAAAAAGGCCGTAAAGTGGTTGTAAATCCTTACATATACCCAGTGAAGTGACTATCCTCAGGTGACACACAGAAATAAAACAAAACCTCCTACATAAGTTGCACCTGTTTATCTGCAGTCTTCTCTTTTCTACAGCTGTTCAAAGTGCTGAATTTATAAAGTTTGTCTGAGCTGTCAGAAAAAAGGGGCAGAGAGCTGAGGTACCAAACTGCAGAGCTCAGTGAGGAGAGCTCTGAGAGCTGATTGGAGGGAAGAGACCCCCCCCCCCTTTCACACAGAACACAGGAACTGAGCTGAGACTATCAGTCAGGTGGAGCTTCCTAACCTGTCACCATTTTTTCTCTTGGTGTCAGGAAAACTTGTTAGAAGTGATTCATGCTGATAGCAGAGGAATGAGGCAGCAGATAGAAATTACATGTAATGCTCTAAATTAGGGCAAATACACACTATAGAGGGATATGCCTTGCTTTTTTTTTTTTTAATGTCTTAGGTTTACAACCTTTTAAAGGTAGTCATATTAGTGCACTTGCAACAACACAGTTCTATCCTTGACACTTTTTTATTTGCATTTACAGTTAGGAGTCGATCCTCTTCTTCCAAAATCCAATCAGTCCTTAAAAAATAACGTTTAGTGCAAATAAAAATGTATCATGGGCAGTACTCCACTTTGTTATTATGTAAGCCAAAATACATAATCGGTGTAAATATACAGTATATATTAGGCAAGCATAGTATATAAAAAAATAAATTCTACCTCACGATTACAAAGTACAATAATTCCCGTATTTTCCCCTACTAGCATTCATGACATGACCACTCTATCCCTCCCTCCTAGCTAAAGATCATCTAGGATGGATTATTCTCAACCGATCATTATTGTTTTTCTCTGATATAGATCAGACTGAGACTGTCAACAGAGTACTCCCTCTCCCATCTACATTGGGATGCGTATGCGTGTTTGTACAGAGCTTGTGGGGACATCTACAATTCAGCTGTGGATCATGCACAATGAAGATTTTAATGTCTGCTGTCTTCTTAAGGAGAAGCTGTCCAGTTTCTCGGAGTAGACAAAGTGATTGATTCCCTATCTACTGATACTTACCTCTGGTCTCTAGCTTCATTTGCCTATTGAAGCCCCAGGTCTAATCTCTGTGAAAGCTCCCTGTTGGTCTGCACCAGAGCTTTCACAGGGTTAATACCCTTCTCCCCTACCCATATGACAGGGTTTGGCTAAGCTTGCCACCCAGGCTCAAACACTGCATTCTAGGAGTAAAGAGACAAGGTCACACACTACCCAGAAGTAATGGGTATTTTGAGCACTACAACAAACAAATTAAGAAAAAACTTTTAAGCCAGAGGTCAGCAACCCGTTGATCGCGATATACTCATCAATTGCAGACAGGTGACCGGTAGATTGAGTCCTTTGGTTTCCAACCCCAGAATCTGTAGGTTCTGAGTAGGGATGGTGGGGGCGGCATTTCGTAGGACCAATGGCTGTATTTCCCTCCCTGCAGCAGCTAAATGCCTGCTTCTACTCCTCTTCCTCCCACAGCCATCAGTTCCACCTAATGCTGCTCCCACCAACCCTCCTCTCTATGTTCCTCTTTCTTCTGTTGCCCGGCCCCCCTGTGTACTCCCCTGTACCCCCCCCCCCTGCAGCTCTGCCGCCTCCCCCCCCCTCCTCTCCCACCGGCTGCTGCGGGGGATCTTTTCAGGATAGAGAGTGGGGGAAGGAGCTGGTAAATACAGTATATCATCACTGAGCAGTGATCACTGTCTCCATTCATAAATGAAGCATAGTAAACTGTAAACTATGCATGAACAAGAAGCCGCTAAGGACAGAGCAGTTCTCATTCATTCAATTCCCAGTGCAGCTGAGGCTGCAGAAAAAGGACTGGGGAATCTCTGTCTTCAGTCCCTTTCTCTCTCTCAAACATGCAATACCACGGGTCTGTGTTAGACCCCTGATATTTTACCAAAGCCCCCCAAAGGGGCACCTACAAATTGTGAACGATAATAAGAAGATAATATTGTAAAAACTCTGTAAAAAACTAATTTATAACCCGCGCTTATGGATACTCAGGTGAAACACTCAATTATCAACTTCAAATTATGTGAAAAATATATATATAGAAATATATATATATATATATAAAAAAAATGTGTAAACAAATGTGTATATAGAGTGCAGCTGCTGCACACTAAGAAAATCTTAGAAAGAATATTAAACACAAAATTAAGGTACACAGGATTCATTGGATCGTTTTTTAGCACACATGAACAATAATCAGTATGACATCTCTTTTTCCCATATGTATAATATTAATGATATTAACTTTTTAGATTTGAGTATTTTTAAGAATTTTAACAGGCTTTTTACCAAAACTTATTTTAAAGAAGTCGATGCTAATGGTTACATTCCCGTGGGCAGTTGCCACCATCCCAGATGGCTAAATACAATCCCAAACAGCCAGTTAATGAGAATAAGGAGAAATTGTAACAGAGAAAGTGACTATGATACACAAGCCGATATAATCATAAAAAAATTCCAAGAAAAAGGATATAAAAAAAAGAGATCTCCTAACAGTTAAGAATAAGGTCAGAAATATTGAACGTAAAGATCTATTCAGTAAAAAGGATAAGAAAAAAGAAAAAGATTTTAGTCTGGCCTTCCTAACAAGTTTTTCAAGACAGCACTCTCAAATTGAAAGAATTTTTAAAAAGCACTGGCACCTTCTGTTAAAAGATAATGTTTTAAAGGCTCTTTTACCCCCCAAACCCCAGTTCATATACACCAAACCAAAGACCCTGAGGTTACAGTTAGCTCATAATGTGATTAACCCCCCTACCAAAACATGTACGTTCTGGGATCAGGTGGGTTTTTTTAGCTGTGGTAGGTGCATGATCTGTAGGACATCTAGGTATAGGAAAAGAAAAAGTAGTGATTTTAAATCTTTCCACAATGGCAAAACCTACCAAATAAATAAATATATCACCTGTGCGTCCACCCACGTAACCTACCTTCTTTTATGTCCCTGTGGGTTGCAATACGTGGGGAGGACCACCAGGGAATTGAGAGTAAGACTCAGAGAACACGTTTTAAACATAAAAAAGGGTTTTAAAAATCACAGCCTCTCTCATCATTTTAAGTTAGCACACCAGAGCAACCCCGCTCTCTTAACCTTTTGTGGCATTGATAAAATTGAGCCCCATTGGAGAGGTGGCAACCTCAAAAAAGCTGTCTCACAGAATGAGACACAATGGATCCTTCGTTTGGAGACATTAAAACCGAAAGGGTTAAACGTGGATGTTGATGTGAACTGTTTTCTATCCAACTGGTAATGTAAAAGCTCTTACATTCATAGTCCCCTAATAAACCCCCCCTCCCTTATTTTACATGTTAATTAATAATAATCCTCCCTCTTTTTATACCCCAGGTTTAATACTTTTATAATATTTTAAAATATTTTTAATAAATATTTAATTCACACATAATAAAATATTAATTAAATTGTTTTAGAATTTGAAAAAAACAATTCAAGTGATTTAAATTTAATTCTATATCCTGTAGTATCAACAAAAGAATATTAATAAATTTTTAGAGTTTTAATATTATACACAATGTTTAATATTTAAATAATGTTTAATATTACTATTATCAACCTAATAATATTTCTTCTCTATCTATCCATAATCAATTTCCACATAACTATGCAGTTTATAACATTTTTTAATAATAATTTAAATAATTTGAAATAAACTTCCACATAACTATGCAGTTTATAATATTTTAATAATAATTTGAATAATTCAAACAAGTTGTGATGTATACGTTTAATGTTTGTATGATTTGAATAAATATGCGCAATAAAATATGTTTTTAATGTATAATATTATGATGTAAACAGGAAGTGAAGCCCGGATTTGCATACCGCTATTCATCCAATATTGTGAAAATATGACATAGGTAATCGGATGGTATTGCCAATATATCAATCACGATACATACTTCTATTTATTTGTTTAGTTCTTGATAATGGTTTTCAGAATAATTAATATCCGGATATGACGTTCGGTAAGCCTACCATATAAAAGGCATTTGTAAACAGGAAATGATGTCTTTGAAAACGTCGGAACTTACGGCGAAACGCGTTGACGTATTTCCTGCCACGCACGGAGCGGCACGTCACTTCCAGTTGGCTACTTCCTGCCCTTGGAACGCACGCCGAGCGGCGTAACCACGAGGTTTTGTGTTGTATATGCCCATACACTATTTTTATGCTGTAAGTATGTTTTTGGCTATGCAGCGAGATTAAACTGTATATACATACTTCACTATGTACGGCCTTTTTTATTCTTAATGGTGGATGCGGAAGCGGACCCATGCATATATATTGAAAGGCGTATGGAGAATCTTGTTTAAAGATCCTGGTGTCAAGGGCTTATGTGCAATAATATCAAGACTTCCAAATATTGGCGAGTTGGTGAGTGGGGAACCGAGAGGGGCACCTATCACGTTTGGAGCACTATATTGTATATCAGCACTGGAGCACTTTACCTTTGGCTCACCATAAGGACACTATTATATACTTAAATTATTTTATGGACTTTTTTATATAACACTTCACTTTATCACCACTAGATTGTGTTTTATTAATGGAGTTTTTATTATGATTATTTATTTTTTATGAGGATTTTTTCATCACGCAATTGAGCACATATTATTAGAGTGTTATTTATATATTTAAATTGAAAAAATAGTACTATTTAATTATATCACCTCAGTGCTAGCGCTGCTTAATTTTGTGTTTAATATTGTAAAAAGTCTGTTCTACTGGCACCATGCAATGCCCTACTGAAATTGTCCACTGCTCTATTGACAGCATCCACTGCTTTACTGAATCCATACTTTGCCCTACTCACATCCTCCACTGCTCTACTGATATCATCCACCCGCTGCCGTAAACACAGCAGACCATTTTTCTCTCTGAAATGATCACAGAACACCTGTGATCCTCCTATTAAGGATCACAGGTCTCTGTGATAATTTCATAAGCCCCCCCCCCAGTTAGAAAACACTCCCCTAGGCTCACACGTAACCCTTTGATCACTCCTGCCAGTGTCAATATTACAGTAACAGTGCATATTTTTAGCACTGATTATTGAAGTAATGTCACTGGTCCCCCCAAAAGTGTCAAAAATGTCAGTTAGGGGTCCGATCTGTCCGCCCCATGTTGCAGTCCAGCTAAAAACTGCACATCACTGCCATTACTTGTAAAAAAAAAAAGAAAATAAAAATTACATAAATCTTTTCCCTAGTTTGTAGATGCGATAACTTTTGCACAAACCAAACGAAATACGATTATTGGGATTTCTTTTACTAAAAATATGTAGCAGAATACTTATTCGCCCAACAGAATGAAAAAAAATAGATTTTTTAATTTTTTTGGGAATGTTATTTAGCAGAAAGTGAAAAATATTGTTTTTTTTTTTTTTCAGAATTGTCGCTCTTTTTTTGTTTATAGCGCAAAAAAAAAAAATCACACAAGTGATCAAACACCACCAAAAGAAAGCTCTATTTGTGGGGGGAAAAAGGACATAAATTTTATTTAGGTACAGCGTTGCATGACCGCGCAATTGTCCATTAAAATAACGCATTCCCGAATCGCAGAAAATGGCCTGGTCATTAATGTGGCAAATCCTTCCGGTCCAGAAGTGGTTTATAGCCTCAACGACTTACCTAAAACATTCAGTCTCATGTCTCCTTGCTTCTAAAATTGCTTCTGTTCTAGTTTGGGAGGGTCTGATTTGCAGTGGCAACTATAATTCTTGGTGAAGTGCTACTCAATCACTGTTGGAAGGGCCCATCACGGGTCCTTCATAGGATCCTGCAGCACATTGACTTAAAGAGCTTGTAAACCCACCTCACAAACTTTTACCTATAGGTAAGCCTATATTAAGGCTTACCTATAGGTGCTATAAATATCTCCCAAACTTGCACTGTTTAGGAGATATTTAGAGTGCCTACTGCCGATGACGTCATCGGCGCATGCGCTCTGAAGGAACGGCCACCCGTGTCGTTCCTTCAGAGCTCAGTGCCGTGAACGGCGGCTCCCGCGCGCACGCGCGGGAGTGATGTAATCGCACCTCCGGCCAATCAGATGGCCAGAGGACGCGAACCCGGAAGCAGGACAGCCAGACATGTCGGCCGTCCTGTCGCTGAGCGGGCAGCATGGCGGGGGCTTCGTTTTAAGGTAAGTACTTCATAATGAGCTAGTATGCATACTAGCTCATTATGCCTTTCTCTTTACAGGGCTTTTTTTTTCTCATTTTTTTTTTTAGGGACTTTACTTCCTCTTTAATGTCAAACAAGGGGGCAGACTTAAAACTATTTGGCAAGATCAGGGAAGAAAACAGAGGGAGGCTTCACATTTCAATTCATAGAGAGGATACAGTCTACTCATGCAGAACAATGCCACCATACTGTTTTAAAAAGTTCTTATTGCCAGTCAACTAGTAAGACCATTTCCTTAGACTAGGGGTATGTAAATGTCTACATAAAATGTTCTCAACTCGACCCCCTGAAGGCATTTGTCAGCTTCACCCCTTGTCAATTTTGCATTCACTGGAATCAACCTTCAATTGCACATTGCTGCACTACAAGGTGAAAAAAAAAAAAAAAAGGAAAAAGTTTAAAATGAAAAAATACAAAACACATAAATGGGCCAAAAATGTTAAACATTTGCCTACTATACACTTTTACCCCCTTCCTGCCCAGGCCAATTTACAGATTTCAGCACTGTCACACTCTAAATGAGAATTGTGCAGTCATGTTGCACTGTACCCATATGACATTTTTATCTTTATTTTTACACAAATAGAGCCTTCTTTTGGTGGTATTAAATTACCACTGGGTTTTTTATTGTTTGCAAAATAAAGGAAAAAAGACCTGAAAATGTAAGAAAAAAAAAGTTTTTCATAGTTTGTTATAACATTTTGCAAACAGGTAGTTTTTCTCCTTCACTGATGTGCGCTGATGAGGCTGCATTGATGGGCACTGATAGGCTGCATTGATGGCCACTGATAGGTGGCACTGATGGCACTGGTAGGCAGCACTGATTGGTGACACTGATGAGGAGGCACTGGTGGGCACTGATATGCAGCACTGATAGGTGACACTGATGAGCACTGATTGGCAGCACTAGTGGGCACTAATAGGCAGCACTAATGGGCAATGTTGGGACTGCACTGATAATCAGGACACTGACAATCAGTGCCCTGACTATCAGTGTAGAAACCCATTTCACACAAGCTGGTTACTGGGTCTCCTCTCCAGA
This sequence comes from Pelophylax lessonae, assembly GCF_965119305.1. Classification (NCBI taxonomy): domain Eukaryota; kingdom Metazoa; phylum Chordata; class Amphibia; order Anura; family Ranidae; genus Pelophylax; species Pelophylax lessonae. The sequence continues at coordinate 458,963,944 of NC_138771.1, read as the reverse complement.
ATGTAGGCAAAAAGAGCTCTATTTACCGAACGGTAATTAATTACAGGTACCATGTCCCAATTACGTTAAGGAAATAGGGAGTGAAGTATTGTGGGGCATACAAGGGGACTTTATGGGGTACCGTCTCTGACAAATAATGATGGTATATTACCACTTCAAAAATTTATATAAAATTTTTTATAAAAAAGACACAAAAAATATGGGGATGACTGGAGAACAACAAATATCACATTGAATCACACGTACATAGTGTCAACAATTTTCAGCAAGTTTCAAAACCTCTTGTACCATATATGTTGAAATCATCAGGGAATACTATGGAGACCAGATAACCCGGTTCAACCCATGTATTTCTTTTGATATACAACTAGCCCACCTACTGATTTTCCATTCCAGTGCAAAATGAATAAATTCCAAGTCCCACTTCTCCCCCAAAGTGTAAATCAACCAACTGCAAAAAGTAACATAAAAAATTGAATTTACTTGGATTACACAAGCTTTTCAACAAATACCATTCAGAGACCAGCAACACGGGGGGGGGGGGGCTGTCATGTAATATCTAACCATCTGCCCCATACTTTTTAAAATTTGAACAGGCATCCTCTATGTTGGTAGATAACCGATTTATAACTGGTGCCCATATGAGTTACCCATTCTCTATGGGTGGGAAGGGAAACACCTTTCCAGTGAAGCAAAATTACTCTGGTCTGGAACTGGGTCCTGGAGATTGCTTCCTTAACAAATGCATATGAGATTATGTGTAAAACAATAAATTATTATCTGCGCTGTGATATATAATTTAGTGACAATAAAATAAATAAGAAAATTAAAACCTGAAGCTGCTGCTCACTAGGTTAAATACCAGAAAAAACTACAAACATATATAGACAGCGCTAACAGGTGAAAAATATATATACATATATAAGTGCTATAAAAATTGGTAGTTGCTCTAAAAAATTAATTAATATAATATAGCCAAAAGTGCATTCATAAACACTAAATATATATTAGTAAAGTGCAATAATTAAGTGTCCATAACTTGACCATATAAAGTGCAAAATAATTTGTTAAGGTGCAGTCCAAAAGAAGGTTTCTTCAAAAGAAACTAAAGTGCCAAACAGGTGCTCAAATCCATAAAAGTGCCCAAGTGCTCTTCAGGAAAAAAGACCCCCAATGGGGATGCACTCACCAGACTTTGAGTATAAATGAGCCTTTAAACATATATGATGTTCCTTAATCGGATAACAGGATCAATGCAGCCACCCAAGCATATGAGATATCCCTTGGACGGATGGATGGATAACATGCACCTCATAGACTGGCTCCTTAATAATTCATCTCCTCTCACTCTGTCATTTAGAGCAGCCACATGGATGCTCCATGATTACCACATGTCCTTCCTTGAGCACACACTGTACTCTACGAAACTACGGAATAGATCACTAGATGGAGTCCATAAACTAACAATTCCTCTTATCTATTATATACTAAACGTTCTATAACCACTTTACCACTTCATTTTGCTGTCTTACGTCTGGGCCACTTTTTGCGATTCGGCGCTGTGCGACTTTAACTAACAATTGCGCGGTCGTGCGACACCGTACCCAAACAAAATTGATGTCCTTTTTTTCCCACAAATGGAGCTTTCTTTTGGTGGTATTTGATCACCTGTGCGATTTTTAATTTTTGCGCTATAAACAAAAAAAGAACGTTTATTTTGAAAAAATAACAATATTTTTAACATTTTTTTATATGAAATTCCCCCCAAAAAAGATGTAAAAAACAATTTTTTTTAAAATTTTTGGCCAATTTGTTTTCTGCTACCCATGTTTGGTAAAAAAAATCCCAATAAGCGTATTTTGATTGGTTTGCGCAAAAGTTATTGCGTTTACTAACAAAGGGAAAGATTTATGTCATTTTTGGTGGGTTTTTTTTAACGAGTAATGGCGGCGATCTGCGATTTTTTTTGCGGGACTGCGACATTGCGGCGGACAGATCGTACCCTTGACTGACATTTTTGACACTTTTGGGGGTACCAGTGACATTACTGCAGTAATCAGTGCTATAAATATGCACTGTTATTGTAAAAATGACACTGGCAGGGAAGGGGTTAATTTTATTGGAGAGGGAGGGGTTAATGTATGCCTGGTGCTTACTGACGTGTGGGGGGGGGGAGGTGACTGTGTGAGACAGGGACAGATCGGATGTCCAGCTATGCTGAACACTCCGATCTGTCACTCCCTGTCACTGAGGAGATCTGCCCGCTTGTGTTTACACAGTGTTCTCCACACTGCTCCTCCCCTGGCCCGACTCCCGCTGTGAATGAAAACAGCGGGAGCGCGCCTCCGGCGGCGCGCGAGCGCCGCCTACAGGGGAGGAGTCTGGCGACGTAGGTCTACGTCATCAGATGGGATCGTGCCACTTTGCCGCAGTACTATTCCAGTACTCAGTGGTAAAGTGGTTAATCTGATGGAAATTTCCTCTCCAACTCACACAAATCTTTTCAGTACATAAAGGGTAAAGAATCTCCTCATTCACTTGCAGCCCTCATATACCTCTCCAATATCAGCTTACTCACTCATGTTTATAGAGGTGCTCATAGTGTAAAAAAGCTTTCAACTTTTCTTTGCATAAAAAAGTTTTCAACTTAAATCCTAAAGTGTCAGTCCGACACTTAGGTATACACACTTGTTATTTGCCCCAGACGGTAACATCGAGCCAGGAGCAGACAGGCTGTGCAGGGTAATGTCTCAATCCAAAACGCAATTTAGGCGTTTCAGCGCCAAGTCATCTTCGGAACCCACCTACGAGTAGTGGTTAATGATTGTTCTAAGCAACAATTTTTTTTTTATGGATGACATCAATTCATCCAGTGTGTACTATTTTAATTAGCTGTGATTGGCTACATCTAATCACATGGTACAGATGGCCTGTGATTGGCCCTGTCTGAACTATGTGATCACTTTGACCAATCACAGAGATCAACACAATAGCTATGAATCAAAGCGATCCATTGTGTGCAATTGCCATGTGTTCTGCTGTGATTACTCACACTGATCACACGGTACTGGCAGCAGGTTGGTACACTGATCTGTCACCACTCAGCCATTATTTGTCTTTAGGCCGGTGGGGAGATGGTTAAATATCAAAACATAAAAAAAAATCACAAAAAATTACTATCTCTGTGTGCAGAACTTCTGCCTCTAAAATACCTATGCCAAACGAGAGGAAACACAGAGTGCTTTGGTGTACACCTCTCCTTTGTACAAGTATATGGAGACATGCTGCCCCAAAAAGAGCAGCTTTGCCTGGGTCAGGAAAAAATGGGAAACCAAAGCCACCTGGTGTAAAGGCAGCAAACCTATGCCCACCTTTAGCTACTGAATGCCTCCAGTACAGTGAAGCTAGACATCAGATTTAATAAATATAATAAATAATATTCTCCACATGGAGTAACAACATGACAGCAATTACTAAGCAGCAGGTGCTGTGCAGTTGTTACTCTATGTGGAGAGTTTAATACCGGTCTGGTGCTCTTTTCTGATGAAGGGGGAGTGTCCCCAGAAATGCATTGGATGTAAATATTTGCTTTTTTACCATCAATTAAAATGAGCTTTGACCCTCTTATTTTAACCTGGTGCTCCTTTCTGAATTTCTATGGTTTGAGCTACTGTTGGGTGCTTATTGAGGGAAGTCTTGCTTTGTGGGAGCAGCCTTTCCAGAGCTATTGAGTTTGTCTGAAATCTTCCTTCAGCTGACTAAAAATGCAAGTCTAAAAGCTCCTAGCACCTCTGAGTATGTTATTGTTAATACATTTAATGGCAGCTATGGCAAACAGGGGGACAGAATAAGGGTGCTTTGGAGCATGCCATTGTTGCACACATGTATGTGGTAATGCGCCACATGCAAGGAATAGCATTCCTTGTTTCTGTAGCAAGGGTCAAACCAAATATATCACGTGGAAGTATGCAGCTAGCCTTTTCCTATTAGATTTCCATCTTCAGCTATTCGTACAGTGTGGTGGATAATTCTTTGCCATTTAGCCTCAAATTGAAATACTTTGGGCTCCCACTTGGATGTGGCATAGATCCCTGTATCTGAGAGTGGTAAAACTCCCTCTTTAGGCCAGCCCAAAATTTATTTGACTCCTTATCATCAGCACTGCCAGTTCTCTCCTCACCCCAACCAACCTCCTCGCCACCACTGCATATAGTTGTGGCATGGTGGTTCTGCCTTTTCAGGTATTTTCTCCTCCTTTACAGAGGAGAAAGAGAACAAGTTGGTAAAGGATACTTAATTTCTGAAAGGAAGAACATTTGCAGTTGTAGATGATAAAAGCTTCCTGAAGACACCTGTGCATAGGCGAAACACATAGAGGCAGAATCTAAGGACGTCACTTCTGGTTTTGTCACTTCCTCCCTGTGGAGTGCATGCTTGCTTTCAGGTGTTCGGACCACCGGCAGTGGGGATAGAGACAGAGATGTGCGCTGAACATACTAGATATTGAGGGGCACCTTTTAATGTGAGTTGTAATGGGTTTCTTCTTTTTAGCAGTGTACCATTAATGTGCAAATTCAAATAAATCTGCATATTGTGCAATAATGGGTTTATTTTTTATTATTCCCTGGTCTATGGTTTTATATTCTCTGGCTGTGAGGTATTGCAGGAGGTTATGCCTGGAAGAAAGCTACAGTTTTATCCAGGGCTTTTTTTTTCTTAGAAAATAGGTGCAGGAACTCAACCACGACTCTCAAACCTCCCCCCTTTCAAACTTCAATTAATAGTGGGTGTGGCCAAATTTCACTAACAGAAGGAGGGTCTTAAAGGGGCATTAAATACCAGGAGTGTGAGGAGGGGGGTTTACACACAGAGTGCAGAGTTCAGCCTTCTTCCACAGCTGCTTACCACTGCATCCCCCATCCACATCTTACTTCCACCCCTCTTCAGCTCTGACCTTTGCATGCAACTCCCCTTCCATGCCCCCTCCCCCCCCCTAAAAAAAAGCTGCACCCTCTTCCACCATCTTACTTTTGTTGCTGTAATAAATTGAAGCATCCAGCCAGCTCTAGTACCTTTATGCACACTGTAGGTGGCTCCACCTCCCTCACTTGCAGGGAGATTATTCCGTGGGTGTGTTAGCATCCGCACTGCAGCCTGGGCACCTGAATCTCCTTTGTCCCCATCCTGCACTCAGTAAGAGATGCTCAGGGGATCAGATCTTTGGGAGCCATTGGGAGACAAGCTGGACTTTTATGTTAACAAATGATAGTGGTAGGCAGGGAGCAGAGGGCCTGAGCCAGAGGTAGTGGAACTGAGTTCCACCAAGTTCCAGCTGAAAAAAAGCCCTGGTTTTATCACCCAAAAGCACTATCTGGCTCATTTATGATAAAAGGGTCAGAGGTTCTGGTGAGTTTTCTTTTTGTGTGGGGCATGTCCATTAAAGGACTACTGTACTTTGTAGGAGAGCAGATTGAATTGGCACCTGAAGTCAAGTACTTTATTAAATGATTGTGGACATGAGCACTATGTTTATCGCAATTACAGGAGGAATGCATGTCACCGTGAAGAGATGTATTAGGTATTGATTCACTTTGTTTTAAGAATTTAAATATTCATTTATTGAGTGTTCGCACTTAGCACCTTTTTTTCACTTAAGCGCAGCTGTATATATTAATTTTAATCTCTATATTTAGTTACATAGGTAGACTCCTAAAACCATGCTCCCAGGTTTTTCCTTTCTAGTTTGTGCGGCACAAACAGAAGAGCTGTTTTTGACTCCTAAAATGGAATATGTCATTTACTTTTTCTCCATATGGGGGAGAGAGCGCTGCATCAAAGAGAGGTATTTATTGCAGCAAACATCTGCTTGGTTTAAAAAGAAATTTCATCTGAATAATTAAAAGGTCATGTAAAAAGAACAATCATTATAACACTTATACACAAAAACCCCAGAGGCAAGACAACAGTTTCTTAGCCATCCTTTCATAATACCTTCAAAAAGAAATTAAAAGAAAACAGTGTAAAAAATACACAATTCTGGACCTTTTTAGAGGTATTACCAGGAGGAATGAATTGTAGTCAATATTAAGTGTGTTATTATTGTAGTACGATATTATGAGGGATTTTGAGGACTTAAAAACACAGCTTGGTTAAAAATGAAAAATAAACCTAAAGGAGTTGTAAAGTTAGAAGGTGTTTTATCTTAATGCATTCTATGCATTAAGATAAAAAAAACCTCCTCTGTGTAGCAGCCTCCCCAGCACCCCCTAATACTTATCTGAGCCCCACCTCTGTCCAGCGATGTTCAGGAGTCCCTCAGACACCCGGGACTCTCCCTCCTGATTGGCTGAGAAACAGCAGCGGCGCCATTTGCACCCATGGCTGTCAATCAGAGTCAGTTAGCCAACCAGGAGAGCGAGGGGTGGGGCCAAACTGCAGCTCCATGTCTGAATGGACACATGGAGCTGCAGCTGGGCTCTGGTGCCCCCATAGCAAGCTGCTTGCTGTGCAGGCACTCAACAGGAGGGAGGGGCCAGGAGCAGCAACAAGGGACCCAAGAAGAGGAGGCTCCATGCTGCTCTGTGCAAAACCAACTGCATAGAGGAGGTAAGTATAACATGTTTAAAAATATAAATATATAATTAGTACAGCGCTATCATCTCTTTCAATATAGTGATCTATGTGCACAAAATTTGCTACACGTGGAGAAGCATATGAATAAACATATAAAATAACTTTGTTAAAATGTAGCTAAATCACAACACACCCAACTGAAATTGGAGATATCAAGATGAAAGTCCACCCCACTGTAGAAGTGTATTGAAGATGATACGCATCTAGAGGCAGGAGCTGACATCTGAATCTCACCCACGTTCATCACCATACTGATGGCTGCGAGGATTGTACTTCATGTTGTTCACAGCTGGCATGGCTCATAGTGCTGCTCAATGTGAGTGAGCATATTTTATTGGTGGTATAAGAAATTTGTTTTTACAGAGAGCACTAGATACTTTGCTTTTGTTTTATATGGTTGATTATTATACAAGCACCTGAATAAAGAAAAAGTGGGATCCTAATAGATCCAGGGACATCCATCCATCCATCCACACTGAGCTCGATTATCCCCAAGGGGGAACAGCACACTTTGACTCCCTGGTAAAACCGAAATCAAAGCTGGAGGTGAGCTGCTAGTAAATACCGGTGGTGGATTTTTTTGAGCACCTGTTCTTTTGATTATCACACAAAGAGGAGGCAAGATTATTCGTTTGTTTGGGACTGATCGATTGTTATTGGAGAATTTGATTGTTTTTTGGACTTTTGTTGATGCCAGTCTATTTGTGATCTGTTGTGATTTAGCTACATTTTGACACAGTTAATATATGTTTATACATATGCTTTCACATGTGTAGCAAATTTTGTGCACTATATTGAAAGGGATGTACTAATTCTATATTTATATTGTTGGTAGTGAGGTGAAAACACTTGTTGAGTACTGGCAGCAATGAATTTATCAAATTTTCACTTTGTTTCGATTTATTTAACTGCGTGATTTAAAAAAAATAAATAAATAAACATATATATATATTTCATTATTCCAATTCATTATTGGGTGTTCCCCACCAAGGGATATTTAGGGGATATTTTGTCATCCCCCCTCTCTAAATGTCTCTATATATATGTACACGTTTATTTATTTATATGTGTATTTATCTATACCCCCTTTTTTTTTTCTTTCTCAACATATGTTTCTGACTGCTTACCCATACAGGGAAAAAATGTTTTCGATGAGGCTATGTTCTTTATAATAAGCATGTTTTTGTCGTTCTGTCTCTCTACCATATCTTTTTTGCGCTGTTATATGACTGTTGACTGCTTTAAATATGTGTGCATATATGTTGGTGCTATGCAACATTAATGCAGTTTATCCTCATGGTTTAGCCAACATAAATAGGCACCTCTAACCTGTTCATTTTGTTGCACTGCCTCAACACATGTAGCTCTTGTATTCTTCTTGGCCCGGAAACCCTTTGTCTCGCTCCAACCCAGCAGTAGCTCTGTGCTCCTGCTGTTCTCTCCGGACTTTTTTTCCTACTCCCCCACCTAAAAGACGAACCAGTTTGACTGAGCGTGTCTCCGGATTAACATCTTTCCACAGTCTCATCTATCTTTTTCCTCTTCATGCCTCTTTTCTTCTTTTATACAAGTCAACTCTTCCACCCCCCCCCCCCACTCATCTCTCCCTCTTTTTTCCTCTCTCTCTTTTCTTCACTCTCCCCCACTTTTTTTTTCCTCTCTCTCCCACTTTCTCCCTAACCTCCCGATTTCAATCTCAGTTTGCAGCTGAGCTACAGACTCCTAGCCTTTATCTAGATTCCACATCCTCGCTGACTTACTCTCTCATACCATGGCCAATCCAGAACCAATCTCTACACCTACTACTCTTAAATTTATCTCTGTGAATGCCAAAGGATTTAATATCCCTGAAATATCCCTGAAATATCCCTGAAAAGTTTTGGACATGTCCTCTGACTATTGCCAAAATTTATTGTCCAAATAATAGTCAGGTTACGTTCTTTTGAAATCTTAGTCACAAAGTCCTGGATTTCGCTTCTAAGATTCTGTTTTTAGGCAGCGACTTGAATGTCCCCCTTAACCCTCTATTAAATACTTTGTCTGGTTCCTCTTCAGTGCCTTACAGAGCACTTTGTCAAATAAATCTACAGTTACAGAATCTTCAGCTCAACAATTCCTGGAGGATCTTAAACTCTAGAGAAAAAGATTTTACTTTCTTCTCACCTCCACATTGGAAATTCTCTAGGATAGACAATTTTTTCATATCCTAGCCAGATCTCCCCTATCTATCGTCAGCAACCATCAAATCTATGGTCTTATCTGACCACCACCCGATAACTCTAACATTGACTTTCCCTGAACACACTTCAAGAGTTAAGATTTGGAGATTGAATTTGTCTCTTCTTAGGGACATGAATGCTGTCTCCCGAATTGTGACCAAACTGAAGGACTATTTTACTATTAATGACACTACTGACAAGGACCCCCTAACGCAATGGGAGGCGCACAAATGTGTCATTAGGGGTGAATTTTTTTTTTTGTCAAAACAGTTTATTAGATGTTAACAGCATACATAAGTCACGACAGAGATACAGAAAAACGCCAAGAAATATGCAAATAAAAATACAGTCAAGTAATGCAATAGGAAACATAGAAATCTATTCAGAATCACACTTGGACCCAGGTGTAACACAAAACCTCTGAAATCACAAAAGTGCAGAAAAACACATTGGGGACATTATAAAATCGTGACTCCTACTAAGGGTAGAGCAGACGGAGCATCCTGCCTAACAGTGGGGACCAGGGCTAGAAGTCGAAAGAAGCATATCAGGGGGGCCCCCCATCTCCTGACACCCCCATAGGGGAACTTGCTGTGTCAGGGGGCGGGGGGCCCACACCTCAGGGGCGTGAATCCCGGCGTAGGGAGCTCCTGGCACGGGCATCGTCATTGTGGCCAAAGGAGGAAACGTGCCCACCATACGGTGGACCAAGGAGCCTGTGAATGTAATGGAGGGGGGGGACGAGGATAGGGGAAGAGGCAAAAGGATGGAAGGGAGGAGAGAGACAGGGGATCACACAAAAGGGAAAGAGGGGGGAAGGGAGAAACGAAGGCCAAAGGAAGGGCACAAGGGAAAAACGAGAGCACGAGGAAAGGGGGGCATCGAGAGGAAGACAGTAAAACCCGAACATCCAAGGAGGCATCCAAGGGGGGCTGAAAGGCCGCTTTGGCAGTGACAGGAGTATGAGGCACTGCCGCAATGCTCTAGGTGCATAACCTCTGGAAATCAGGAAGGGATTGGAAGTGTATCCAAGGTGCCCATGTCGTGTAAAACTTCTGGTGAGAGTCCTTAGCCTGAGCAACAATGTCCTCCATCTCCGCCACTCGCTGTACCCTCCGCAACCACTCAGAAACCGTGGGAGGGGAGGTGGACAGCCAGTGACAGGGCACGCACATTCTGGCTGCGTTGATAAGGTGCAACTTGAGGGATTTCTTATAACTGGCATAAGATAAGGAGGTGTGATGGACTAGGTATTGTGCTGGAGCGAAGTCAGGCGTGTAAGTAGTAATACGGGGGATCAAGGCCTGAACCTCCCGCCAGAACGGCTGGATAATAGGGCAATCCCACCATACATGTTTCAGAGACCCCCTGTGCTGCCCACATCTCCAGCACAAAGGAGAGTTTGCTGTAGAGAATTTGTGCAATAAGTCGGGGGTTCTGTACCATTTGGAGTACAACTTGAAGCCCATTTCCTGAGCTAACACATTCAAGGATCCTTATGCATGTGGTAAAGGATGTGCGACCAATCGTCGCCCGAGAGGGCCAGGCCCAGCTCCCCTTCCCAGCGCGACTTAAGCGCTTCAGTGGGTGCATGCGCGACCAGGAATAGCATAGAATAAAGAATGGAAATCGTATGACGGTGCGGGCCAGGGGCATCGCAAAGGCGTTCAAACAACGTGAGTGACCGAGACCAGTCCGCTAACGGCTGAGTGTGTGATAGAAAATGACGTATTTGAAGAAAGCAGTAGAAGGGGATGGTGACCTTCGGGTATTTACGCTGTAGATCCTGATGTGATAATAATCGCGAGCCATCAAAAAAGTGGTATGCTTGAAAAGGCATATCCGAGGAGGGACCCTCGGAGGGCACATACGGTAGGCCCGAGGGAAAGTGGGGAAGAGTGCAAGGTTGTAAGAGGGCTGCGTTTTTGAGAAATATCAAGCTGCTTACAGATCGTACGAAAGACCCGCAAGGTGGCACCAGTCAAGGGATGTGTAAGTACGGGCCGCGGGGTCGCAGAGTGAGCCAACCAGGGGAGATGATGGGCAGGGAACGCAGAGACAGCCCCTTCAAGACGAACCCAGTCCTTAGAGGCCGAGTGGGCATGACAATCCACAATCCTGGAAAGGTGACATGCCCAATAATACTTCAGCAGGTGTGGAAACCCCAAGCCTCCGTCTTGCTTGGGGCGGGTGAGCATATCCCAACTAAGCCTAGGCTTCTTAGAGGACCAAAGGAACTTGGAACACAGTTGCCTGTACGAATGAAAAAAAGCCAGAGGAACGTGGATCAGTAAAGCCTGAAGGATATAGAGTAGGCGGGGCAGGATATTCATCTTCACGATTGCAACTCTGCCAAACCAAGAGAAGGGGCCCTGTGTCCAGGATTTTAGATCCTGTTCAACCGTGCGTAGGATTGCTAGGTGATTTTTGGAATAAAGGTCCGACAGATCGCTTGGGAGTTGAACCCCAAGGTACGTAATAGAGTGAGGATCCCAGAGGAATGGAAAGTTGGTCTGGCAGAGTTGCAGAAGCAAAGAGGGGAGGGAAACATTAAGGGCACGCGACTTGGAATAATTGATTTTCAAATTGGAGAGGTCCTGGAACTGTTTAAGGACCGAAAGAAGATTGAGAACTGTAAGCAGGGGGTCAGTGAGGAAAAGCAAAATGTCATTGGCGTAGGCGATCAACTTGTACATCTTGCCCTTCAGAGAAATCCCCTTGATATCAGAACTATCCCGTATCTGGCGTAGGAGGGGTTCCAGGGTGAGGATATAGATCAAGGGAGACAAAGGACAACCCTGTCTGGTGCCATTCGACACGGAGAAGGCGTCCGACAGCGAGCTGTTAATACGAACCCTCGTTGTGGGAGTAGAGTATAGAATAGAGACAAAATGTAAAAGCCGGTCCGTCAAGCCAATGGCCCTGAGCGTCTCGGCCATATAATCCCACGCAACTCTATCGAACGCCTTCTCCGCGTCGAGAGACAGAAAGAAACCCGGGGTGCGAGATGTGGAGAGCCAATGATGTAAGTGGACGGCCTTGGTGGTATTATCCCTGGCCTCCCGGCCAGGGACAAATCCCACCTGATCGAGAGAGATCACATCCGGAATCGAGGGAAGGAGACGGTTTGCCAGCACTTTCGCATACAGTTTAACATCCACGTTGAGCAAGGACATAGGGCGATAATTGGGGACTAAAGCTGTATCCTTACCTGGTTTGGGAAGGACAACGATGTGAACCTCCAAGAAGTCTGAGCCCAGGGAAGGAGTATCAGGGAACGCATTAAAGGCATTGACCATATGCGGAGTCAGCTGGTCCATGAAAAGTTTGTAGTAGCCCACTGTAAGACCACCCGGGCCAGGGGATTTCCCCGGTTTAGACTGCTTAAGTGCCGTCAGGACTTCCATGGCGGAGATTGGAGCGTTCAAATCTTTCAAGGTTTCCTCCGATAGCGGGGGAGGGGAGTATTTGGACAGAAATAGTCTAATTCTAGCCATTCTGGATTCAACAAGATCCGGAGAGTGTACCCGGGGCAAGTTATACAAATCAGAGTAGTATCTGACAAATTGGGTCGCTATGTCAGGAGTCGAAACAAAGGCTTTACCCGAGGAATCCGAGATTGAGTGAATAGTGGTAGCCGCCCTCTTCTTTTGAAGAGCCCTCGCTAATAGTTTCCCAGATTTATTGGCATGTTCATAAAAAAAGCCGTGGGAAAGGGCGAAATTGCGGCGGGCAGCTCTCCCCAGAACCTCAAGCAATTCCTGACGTGTCCTAGTAAGTTCCTCAAGGGTACTGGAAGCCCTGGACAATTTGTGGGCACGTTCCAAATTGCTGATTTTAAACAGAAGCGCCTCCGTATGGGCTATACGTTCCTTTTTGCGTTTAGAAGCCAGTGCGATGAGTTCACCGCGGATCACGCACTTATGAGCCACCCACAGGGAGATGGGACCCGTATCGGGGGACGCATTCTCAGAGAAGTAGTGTCCGAGGCGATCGGAAATAGCAGCAACACATGCCGAGTCCGATAAAAGGGAGCCATCTAAATGCCAAGCCTTCGAACACCGCGAGTGCTCAGAGAGGGAAAGGGTGGTACTGATAGGATGATGATCTGATAGGAACATTGGCTCTATAGTCGTGGTCGAAAGTCCTGTTAATAAGTCCTGGGAAACGAAGAAATAATCAATACGAGAGTAGCGGTCGTGGGGGGGGGGGGCGAATAGAAGGTGAAATCCTTGGTAGTCGGGTATAGGGTACGCCACGAGTCGTGCAGGAGCAAAGTCGTCAGTGAGGATTTGATAGAGTGCAAAGCAGCATATGGTAACAACGAGGAGCCCGCGGAGGTGTCCAGTAGGGGAGACATGGCTACGTTGAAGTCCCCGCCCAGGATAAGCTGACCGGAAAAAAACTCTGTCAACTGGTGGAGAGTGGAGCGGAAAAAGGGGACGAGATTTTTATTGGGAGCATAAACGTTGGCCAGCGTGATGGAGCGACCATGGATCGAGCCCTTAAGGAAGAGGAATCGGCCATGTTCGTCAGCCAAGGACTCAGACACGACAAAGGGGCACTGCTTGGACAGGAGGATGGAAACCCCCTTAGTTTTAGAATCCTTTGAAGTAGCCTGATATGCCGTAGGATAGTATTTCGTGTAAAGTTTATGGATGCTATCAGCCCGGGAATGCGTCTCCTGGAGGAAGATAACGTCAGCCTTCGTTTTGCGAAGGGTGAGGAGAAGCTTGGAGCGCCTTTCAGGGATGTTCAGGCCTCTCACATTGAGAGAATAGAGTTTAAACGTAGAGCGCATGAATAAGGGAATCGCGAAGTATAGGAGAAAAGAGAGCCAACAAACAACACTGTGGAAGGGGTACGAGAAGGGGAAGGTAGGTACGGGCGGAGACGAGGGGGAGGAAGGGCAAGGAGCAAGGAGGGAGAAGGAGAGGGGGAGGCGGAGCGGGTTACCAGGGAGGGACCACTACCCAGTTCGGCCAGCCGAAGCCGGAGAGAGAGTGGCAAGGTATGTATCCAGAGAGTTAGTGGTGAAATGGAGTGCTATGGGTAAGATGTGTACACTATATGTGAGGGGACCACTATGTGGGGTTGGAGTAGAACTTACCAAAAGACGGGAGGAGAACCGAGAACCCAGCTATAGATCCCGGCCACGAGCCCAAAATCCCCAGCCTGAACCCGGAGACCAGCAAGTGCGGTGAGATCGGAAGACACGTGAGGGGATCTAAACATCACTGGACGTGTCAGCCCTAAACAGCTACTCCAGCCAGAATTGGCATGTCAGCTGTGGTTCTGAGTGCCGTAGAGCCATCTAGCGGGCGTAGCATGAGCCTGCAATGATGGGAAGATAGGGAGAGGCAAAAAGGCAAATGACTGGGAGCCCATATTACATTACCGTCTACCAACAAGAGTCTGATATACACAGTAAACCACTATACCAACATATATCATAGGTTGACCACCTTCAGCATATAACATCTATGCTCCCCGAGTCGCCTCCGGTGTGCACCTACCCCTAAGGACCTGTGAATGAGGGGAGAGGACGTGAGCGGGCAAGAAGGACTGTGAACCGGACGACAGCGGGAAAGTGAGAATGTAGGAGCAGGGAGTAGTACTACGGGAATGCCAAAACCCCTCTAAGGGGAGGCACATGTAGAATTCCAAACTGGCGTCCTCAGGGAGCATAGGAGCATTAGAGTATGTCATAGAGCAACATTTGGCAGTAGAAACATACATATAACCTGGTAGGAACAAGGAAATCAACAGACATGCATGAAAAAATTGTCGTAGAGAAACAGAGCCCCAAAATGAAGGCATCGCAAGGATCCACTCGGGGTGTAATAACATTGTTGTATCCCTCAAAACCTAGCCGCCAAGGGGGCACCCGTACCCGCTCCGATAGACTACGAATCGAGGAGCCGGCCTAGTACCCCCATGGCGGCCACGTTCAGCGAGTCCGAGCCCTGCAAAACGAAGGGACCCGCACCCTTGCACAGCAACAGTAGAAAAAAGATAAGAAAGCATAACCCGAAACAGTTACCATGGGTAAAAACGTCCCCATGGGGGTGGGGGGAGGCGCTGCCAGCCGAGATATGGGGTCCAGTCTGTGAGAGTACAGCCTCCAGTCCAGATACACAGAGGGACCAAGACCATCCTCTCACCCAGCGTGCTAGGCCTTTCCCCCATTCTCACAGCTATGCAAAGTCGCACGGGGAGGGCAGGGTATGCCTGTCTGTCCAGCCCGCCCCCACGGTGACTCCGGCGCGACGGCCCAATGCAATTGAGCCCCCTCGCCAGAGCCGCCCAGGGCCCCAAGGGCAGAGAGGGGTAGAGAACTGCGCACTCCCCCATAGCAAACTATACCCACAGTCAGGAGGTTCCAGTCCCAATGTTGGGGCCGATGACCCCATAGAGTCACGTATGAGGGGAGCGGGAGGCATCAAAGTCTAAGTCAGGTGGAGATAGGATGACCAGAAGCATGAACAATGTGAGGGGCAAAGAGTACGTTACCAATCCTCATGGCAGTCCATTGCTGGGGCAGTAAGGCCAGTCCATGAGGCCCGTGCAGATGCAACAATCCGAGACGTTGTTCCTGATGATCCAACAAACGTTACAAAGCATAGGACAATGTCGGTGGAAGAAAAGAGAGAACGACAAATGAAAATTTGAAACACGAACAGTTCAGGCAGCATGTAGAAAAAACAGTGCATACAATCCCTGAGCATAAACATGGGCGTCAGCAAACCGCCGACCAACAGAAATCCTGGTGACACAGCAACTGTGTAGGACTAGTGACCTCTTCTGGCCCTACTTCGTTGAGGAGGTTTGGTAGGGCTATGAGCCTCATTGGGGCCTACCGCACCCGGCGCCAATCTATTTCCAGAGGGAGAGCGGTGTCTCTGAAACCTAACCTCCTGAGCATCCATAGGTTCACCCTCCAGAGGCTCCCTGTTGTCTGTGGGGGTGCGGAATTTGGCATACCAATTGGGGAGTGCCATGTAAGGAATTCCCAGCATGGAGCAAAAGTGAGGCAAATCATCCGGGACCCGGAGGAGGGCAGTACGGCCCTGTACTGAGGCGGATAAACTAAATGGGAATTTCCATTTATAGGCAATGTTCCTCGCTCTCAAAACTTCTAGTAAAGGCCGGAGCTCACGCCTGCGTTGTAAAGTAATCCCAGACAGATCCTGATAAAGCTGCACAGGGGAGCCCTCACACTCCAGGTTCGGCCTAGTCCTAGCCTTCTGCAGAATATCTTCCTTCAAACGATAGTCGACCAAGCAGCACACCACATCCTGCGGAGGGTCACCCTCCCACCCTCTAGGCCTCAGGGCTCTGTATATGCATTCTAGGTCAATGGGGGACTGTGGAGGCTGATCCAGCAGTGAGTTAAACAGGGCTATCACTATAGGAGCAAGATGGTCACCCTCCACCGCCTCAGGTAGGCCCCTGAGCCTCAGGTTGTGACGTCTCCCCCGATTATCTAAGTCCTCAAGGTGACGCTGCATATCCCTCATCTGCATGAGGTGGGAGCCAGACTTATGATAAAGGTCCCTGATAGCCACATCTTGCTGGGACGTGATGGTTTCCACCTCATGTACCCGGCCCGATAAAGACTGTATGTCTGCCCTCAGTTCTGAGATGGCCGTCCCCAGGGTGTTTTTGATGTCTGCCGCAATGAATTTCAGGTCATCCATGCATAATTGTTTGGCGGATCAGAACCTCCAGAGGCGACCGCCGCCGCATATGACCGGGCAGCTGAGGTAGACTGTGGGGTAGGCGGTGAGGAAAGTCCGGTCTGCATGAGGGCTGCGGCCTGGTAGCGGAAGAGCTCCGGAATGCTGGGGCTGATCTTACCGGTCGTATCCCTCGGAGAGCGGGACCGGGTAGCGGAGGACGATCGGGCCGATGACGCCATCCTTCCCAGCGCTGTGTGTGCGGAAAAAGTCTCCGTGCTCTGCTTGTAAGGGCTCGTGGCAGCGGGAGCTCGTCTCTCAGGCAGCCATCTTCTAGCGCGTCCAGACCACGCCCATTAGGGGTGAATTTTTATCCTTGTCGGCGGCACTGGAAAAGTCTCACCAAACCTTAGTCAACTCTTTATATTTCCGTTTAGGTTTATTAGAGAAGGCTCACAAACAATCCCTCTACCCTTCAAGAATTGACAGAAGCAACTCCTTGAAGTCCTGGCAAGAAAACCCATTGACAACTTATGCTACGCCAGAAGATCTTCTATGAACAGGGCAATAAGAGTGGTCACCTTTTGACGAAGGCCATTCAAGCCCAAAAAAAAAGCTCAGCGGTCCATTTTATTAGAGATGCCCAAGGCTTTAAACATTGTTCTAACAAAGCAATTGCTAAACAATTTTAAGAATATTAAAAATCTCTTTAAAATCTTAGGGACAGTCCCCAATCCACACCATCGCATCAGGCGAGAAAACAGCAACCTAATACCTTTCTCTCTCACATTTGTCCCTCACCTATCCCTGTGTCAGAAGCCCTGAAATTGAGACCCCTATCTTGGGGAGGAGTTGGATAGGGCAGTCAAGGAAATGAAACCGGGGAAAAGCCCTGGCCCTGTGGCCTCATGATTCAGAATAACCGGACATTTTTGGATATTCTGAAGCCTCGTTTTCAGCGTGCCTTCCGCAGTCTTGCGGACTCCCTTTCTCAGTCCCCCTCTTTTCTGGAGGCTCATATCACCATAATACCAAAAGAAGGGAAATACGATTCTCAGGTCACCAATTATCATCCTATATCTCTTCTTAACGTGGACGTAAAACTTTATGCCAAGATTTTGGCCAATCGGCTGCTTCCCTTCTTGCCCTCCCTAGTCTCTCTGGGACAGGTTGCCTTTGTCCCAGGAAGAAAAGCTCGGGACAATACAATAAAAGCCCTAAATATATATCATTGGCTGACCTTTCAAAACAAAGCTGGTTTCTTTCAATCGTTGGGCGCAGAGAAGGCGTTCAATAGAGTGGCCTAGGACTACTTGGCAGCGACTCTAGAAGCAATTGGGCTCTTGCCGCAGATGTCTTCCAGTATTCGGGCCCTGTATTCTAATCAACAGGCAGGGGTCCATGTCAATTAGCACCTATCTGACGCCTTTCATTTGTTCAATGGTACAAGACAAGGTTGCCCTTTGTCCCCTATCCTTTTTATACTGTCACTCGAACTGTTCTTGAACAAACTACGCTCCAATCCGGACATCCACGGGATTTCAATTCATGATTCAACATATAAAATCACTGCTTTTGCAGATGACATGCTGCTGTTTTTATCCCAGCCTCACATATCTCTACCAAATCTTCTAAAGGACTTAGACCACTTTAGGACATTGTCAAACCTGAAGATTATTAATAATCACACAAATAAAAAATAGTGTCCAAATGAATGGGGAAAAGTAATAATCACAATAAAAAGAAAAAAATGTAGGTATGAGAGTGTCCAAATGAATGAGTCCCAATACAGACGATGTGAAAATAAAATCATGAATCCGCGTGCACAATATTCCAAGGAGTGATTCAACCCGTGATACCAAGGGTATGTGAAGAAAGGGAACACCTCAGTGATGGAATATGTTAAGCAGCTTACCAGATTTCATTGGCTGCTCAACTTAATGAGTCAGCCTCTCCCAGCTTTCAATCACTGAAGATCTGATGTTACATGGATGCCTCCTCTCAAGATGCGTACAAAGGATCAATATGGGATTGGCGCTCCTCAGTATTTTTCATCAAACATAAATGAATATGTAAAGAGAAAAGGAAGCGAGGCCCATAGCGTAATCCCGTTCAAAAAATTAAATTCCACTTTATTAAAAAAACATTACTCACAATTTATCGTAAATAGACAGGCTTGTCAATGTCGCTAGAACAAGGGATGAAGGTGCGGCGTCCCGCGAATAGTCCCAAGTAGCAAAAATGGTGAAGGCCGGCTAAAATTTCAGGGGGCGTGTGGACGTTGCGTCTGGAGTCGCCTTAGACTTCGTCTGGGCGTGACCCCAGACGCAACTCACACGCCTAAATAGCCCCACATCTCCGCCTATTGGCCACGAGATTCGCCGCAGCATGTCAACACTTTACAATGAAGCCAAACGCCTACCAATCCGCGATCAGCGGAAGTGACGTTGGTCAATTAATCTGGTGCAGCTGGCAGTTTACAATGGTACCGAACGTTCAGCCAATCCGCGATCGGCGGATGTGACGTTCGTAAACCAATCAGATGCAGATGACAATGGTGACGGACGTTTACCAATCCGCGATCAGCGGATGTGACGTTCGTCATCCAATCAGGTGCGGCTGGCAATAGTGACGGACGCCCGCCAATCCGCGATCAGCGGAAGTGACGTTCGTCCGTCAATCAGGTGCCGGCGGAAGTGACGGCGGAAGTGACATTCATCACCTCCGGCGGGGATAGCATGAAGACATACATCGGCGGAAATCACGTGACCAAACAGCGGAGGAAATAGACAAAAACATGACACATCACTCCTCCCATAGCTGATATTGACACAGGGAGTGAACATTTAGAATCACATCATATGACGAATCTCCTCTTAATTGCCCAAATAACTTATAGGGAGAATGTGTTTCATATATGTCCTCCATTAAAGAGCAACTCAGATATTGGTTATTATTAAAATAGAACAACCTAAATGGGCGATATTGACAATACCCCAGGCAGGGAGTCCGCTCATTGGTTGTTCATAAAAAACAGAATATGGGGAACAATATAATAGAATATCAAGCATAAAAGAACTTATAGGATTACAGTAAATTTAAATATAAAAAATCTCATAGTAAATGATAATAATGAGATTTTAAGGCGATGTGTCTATTTCATCTAGCTGAATAATATATATAAAAAACGCCATCTAGTGGCCAAAATAGTGTAACATTTAAACACCTATAAATTATATATAAAACACTAAAAACTGTGTGAAAAAATAAAAATATTAATAGTGTTGATAATAATAAAAACATATATATGAGTGATCCAATATATTGGAAAAAGTGTGAATAAAAAAATCAGTGACGATCTCACACAAAGCATATAAAGTGCTAAAAGCAAAAAAATGGCTAATGACAGCCATATCTAAATAGATAAAGTGCAAAATTATAAAAAATGCAGCGAGATGTGTATCACAACGAGTGTAAGTCATAGACACATTACCACAAAAATCTCCCGACAATAAATCCCCTATACAGAACTAAAAAGTTAAACGAATTTAAAAAATAAAATATATTATGTATTAAAATCAACTATTATTGATAAAAGCATTTACATCCCACTCCACATTTAACCCATAGGGACTATAAGTTTTGAGGATGTAGATCCAGCGAGTCTCCATTTTTGATACTTCTCGTCTTGCATTGGATCCCCTCCAATGTGGTATAAACTTATCAATCCCTATAAATAGTGTATTTTTAGGGTTATTGTGGTGACACTGGTCATAGTGTTTTGATACACTATGGCCTGGGAAGCCCTTCCTAATATTGCCTGCGTGTTCTCCCAGCCTGACTTGCAATTTCCTCGTTGTGCGGCCCACATATTGTTGTCCGCACTTACATTGAAGCATGTATACAACATTAGTGGACGAGCAGGTGATAAGTGAATTGATCTTATACTCTCGTCCAGTTGCGGAGGATGTGAATTTCTCAACTTTCCTTCCCTTGAAGGAGTTGAGAGCACAAATTTTGCATCTACGGCAAGGATAAAAGCCTTTAAAATCACCAAAGAAGGTAGGTTGTATAGGTCTTTCAATAACATTTTGGGCTATTTTGTGTCTCAAGGAAGGCACCCCCCTAAAAATGATTTTGGGATGTTCAGATAACATAGGGCCCAGAATCCGGTCATTTTTTAAAACCGGCCAATGTTTTTTAATAATTTTCTTAATCAGAAAATGTTGGGTCGAATAGGAAGTAACAAATGAATTCTTGAAACTTTCATTGTCATTTCCCTTCAATTTTGGGCGTAATAGAGACAACCTATCTACGGCTACTGTATCTTTAATAGTAGCGTCCAATTGATTGGCATCATACCCTTTTTCTATAAACTTGGCCTTAAGGATGTTAGCCTGTAGTAGGAAGTCCTCCTGTCGGGTACAGTTTCTGCGTAACCGCAGAAACTGACCTTTAGGGACGGCATTGAGCCATGATTGATGATGGCAGCTGTCACGTGGTATAAAGCTGTTCCGATCTGTTTTCTTGAAATGAGTGGTGGTTATAATTTTGTCACCCTGTACCACCAAATTCAAATCAAGAAAGGTAATGTCAGTAGAGCTGCTGGTGTGATCCAGTTTAATGCCTCTATTATTGACATTTAAACCAGAAATAAACGAGTCAAGCGAAGGGGTGCTGCCATCCCATAGGAGGAGGATGTCGTCGATATACCTCCGCCACAGAATCAACTGCGGCGGCCGGTTGGTAAGAACGACATCCTCCTCCCACTTGGCCATGAATAAATTGGCCAAGCTGGGGGCAAATTTAGCCCCCATCGCGACTCCCCTATTCTGTAGATAGAAGGTGTTGTCGAACCAAAAGAGATTGTGTGACATAGCAAATTTAATCATGACTATTACAAAACTCTTTTGTTCCTGAAGCAAGGGGCTCCAAAGGTCTAAATAATATTTTACAGCTTCTAGTCCTTGTTCATGGTCTATTACGGTGTACAGCGACGCTACGTCGGCTGTGGCCATAATGTACCCTTCTTTCCAGGAGATCTCTTGTAAAATATTTAGGACGTGAGTAGTGTCCTTAAGGTAGGATGGAATTTGTTTAACTAAGGGCTGCAAGAACTCATCCGCATATTTGCCAATCCGGGAGCACAGGGAATCTATCCCGCTAATTATGGGGCGTCCTGGAGGCTTTTCGGGGTTCTTGTGTACCTTAGGTAAAAAATAAATAACGGGCAAACGAGGGGCTGAGGGGATTAAAAATAATTTCTCCTTTTTACTTAAAATTCCTTCCTCATGTGCTTTGTTCACCAAAGATTGTAAATCTTTTTTATATCTCAGGGTGGGATTAGAGGCAAGGACCTTATAGGTGTCTCTATCGTTTAAGATATTTCTCATCTCCGATACGTAGTCATCTTTGTCCAAAACGACTATACCGCCCCCCTTGTCGGCGGGGCGGATGACGATATCTTTATTGTTACAAAGGGTTTGAAGTCCCAAATGGAATTCATCCCTATTCGGAGGTCTTTTTACTCGGATATTTTCTATATCTTTAGAGACCAGATCTTTGAAGACCTGAACTGAGGGAGCAGTTTTTCCAGGAGGATTGAACAAGGAAGCATTGGCCAAGGATGTATGAACATACCTATGGTCAGTATTATTTAAGGTGCGGGTAGGATTAGAGATAATGTATCTCTGTATGTTCAGTTTCCTGACATATTTTTGCACATCCATAAAGACGCCAAATTTATTTAGCGCCTTAGGAGGTGCAAATTTTAATCCGCGATGGAGAACGGCTTTTTCCTTGTCAGAGAACTGAGCCTTAGACAAGTTAAAAATGCCTGGATCTTTTATACTCTCCTCCTTTTTCTTCCTTGTCCGCCTCCCCCCTCTGGTCCCTCTCTTTGGTCTATGTGTCTCTTGTTTCCACCTCCCCTGTGAAAATCCCCTTGTTGGTAGTTGTCTTCCCATGGGAAGTCAAAGGATGGATAGTTAGAACGTGGGGTATTTCTAGGTGGATAGTACCCATTAGAAGGTCTTCTGTCTGACCACCCGTTGTTGGGGGTCTCACTGGGATGGCGGGTGATGATCCTCTCTCCAGTGTTGACAGGAGAATCCCAACCTCCATTTTCTAACGGGGTGAACCGATTGTGGAGAGGAATTTCGGACCTCCTCGGTGTTATATAGTCAGCATTAGACCCTCTATAGTAATAGTTATTACTATTACCATCCCTATTATGAGATGGGTTTCTAGGTGTTGCAAAATCTCCATTAGACCCTCTATAATTATTATTATTACCCCCCCTATTGTAAGGTGGGTTTCTAAAGGGTTGTTGGAAATTATTTGAATTATTCCCTCTTTGTTTCTGGGGTCCTTGTTTTACCAAAGGAGGCTTTCTTCCTCTACCCCCTTGTTGTGGTCTGGGGGGAGGGGGGAGGGGGGCTAAAGGAATGGAGAATTGTGTTTGTGTCTCCATTTCCTCCTCTGGGAGGTTAGTATTCCCAGAGCCCTCAGGGTTTCTTAGTGTTTGCCACTTGAAAACAGTATTATTTTTGTAATCCTGTAAATCCCTGTTGTATTTTCTTTTCTTTTTATTCTTTTGTTCAATCGTTTCCTTTTCTAGATGTTTTTTAAGTGTTTCAGATCTTTTCTTATATTCCTCATCTGTTTTTAGATCAGCGAGGGACGTTTTTAAGGTCTCTATTTCCTCATTGATCTTACCTAATTTGCATTTCTTTCTACTGATAAGGAACTGAATAAATCTGACTCCTGCCTCATTGAAATATTGGAACCAGCCATCTATGTCTGGTTCATCGCTTTGGGGATTGACCTCCCATCTGAGGCTACGGGGGACCATTTTGTCCACCACGTACTTCTCTAGGAATGCGATATCCCAATTAGTGTGGGTTTCTGCAGTCATCAGATTTTTAAGGCGTAAAAAACGTCCAGCAAGGTCATCTGAAACGACCCCGCTACCGTCAAATACATCCCCCACATCTAAAACATACTTACTCCTATAATCAAAAATGTCTAAATCAACAGCCATTGTATAGGAAATGATAAATGATAAGCAGCAGAAATGGTGTCAGTAAATACCAAAATATAAATAGATAAAAAAATTTCCGCGCTATTTTGATAAATTGAAATAATAAATAGATATCAGCAGCCAACACAAAATCAACCAACAGTGACTCAAATTAACATTAAAACATAAAAGTGTAGCGCTAAAAATATTAATAATCACACAAATAAAAAATAGTGTCCAAATGAATGGGGAAAAGTAATAATCACAATAAAAAGAAAAAAATGTAGGTATGAGAGTGTCCAAATGAATGAGTCCCAATACAGACGATGTGAAAATAAAATCATGAATCCGCGTGCACAATATTCCAAGGAGTGATTCAACCCGTGATACCAAGGGTATGTGAAGAAAGGGAACACCTCAGTGATGGAATATGTTAAGCAGCTTACCAGATTTCATTGGCTGCTCAACTTAATGAGTCAGCCTCTCCCAGCTTTCAATCACTGAAGATCTGATGTTACATGGATGCCTCCTCTCAAGATGCGTACAAAGGATCAATATGGGATTGGCGCTCCTCAGTATTTTTCATCAAACATAAATGAATATGTAAAGAGAAAAGGAAGCGAGGCCCATAGCGTAATCCCGTTTAAAAAATTAAATTCCACTTTATTAAAAAAACATTACTCACAATTTATCGTAAATAGACAGGCTTGTCAATGTCGCTAGAACAAGGGATGAAGGTGCGGCGTCCCGCGAATAGTCCCAAGTAGCAAAAATGGTGAAGGCCGGCTAAAATTTCAGGGGGCGTGTGGACGTCCACACGCCCCCTGAAATTTTAGCCGGCCTTCACCATTTTTGCTACTTGGGACTATTCGCGGGACGCCGCACCTTCATCCCTTGTTCTAGCGACATTGACAAGCCTGTCTATTTACGATAAATTGTGAGTAATGTTTTTTTAATAAAGTGGAATTTAATTTTTTGAACGGGATTACGCTATGGGCCTCGCTTCCTTTTCTCTTTACATATTCATTTATGTTTGATGAAAAATACTGAGGAGCGCCAATCCCATATTGATCCTTTGTACGCATCTTGAGAGGAGGCATCCATGTAACATCAGATCTTCAGTGATTGAAAGCTGGGAGAGGCTGACTCATTAAGTTGAGCAGCCAATGAAATCTGGTAAGCTGCTTAACATATTCCATCACTGAGGTGTTCCCTTTCTTCACATACCCTTGGTATCACGGGTTGAATCACTCCTTGGAATATTGTGCACGCGGATTCATGATTTTATTTTCACATCGTCTGTATTGGGACTCATTCATTTGGACACTCTCATACCTACATTTTTTTCTTTTTATTGTGATTATTACTTTTCCCCATTCATTTGGACACTATTTTTTATTTGTGTGATTATTAATATTTTTAGCGCTACACTTTTATGTTTTAATGTTAATTTGAGTCACTGTTGGTTGATTTTGTGTTGGCTGCTGATATCTATTTATTATTTCAATTTATCAAAATAGCGCGGAAATTTTTTTATCTATTTATAAACCTGAAGATTAACTATGCCAAATCTCGTGCTCTAAACATCTCTTTCTCCAATGATGACGTTGAACGCTGTCGGAAAAATTTTCTTTTCCTGTGGAACTCGGAAAAAATGACTCATCTGGGTATTAAAATACCATGTAAACTGTTGGAGCTCTACCACAGAAATCATCAAAATATTCTGAATAACGTTTGTAAAGAAATTAGATCTTGGCATACTCTTAATGACTTCTGGTTCGGAAGGGCTGCCCCTGTTAAAATGTCAATACTCTTGTACATTTTTCAAACTGTGCCAATCTAGGTACCCGGACATTTTTCTCTCTAAGACTTTTTCTATGTACACAAAAGGCCTTTTTTAGAAGAGAATGTATCCATCCTATTTGGAGCAAAAAATAAAAACAATAAAATATACACGTCTAACTACCGCAAAACACAAAGGCAGACAAGGATTCCCAGATCTCTATGGCAATTATGTGGCCTGTCTCTTTGCTAGATTGATTGACTGGAATGTACACTCTACGCTCAAAGCTGTGGTGACCCTTGAAAGCTCTCTGTCCATTCCCTTGCATGTACCCAAAGAAACTAAATTACACCCTTTTATTGGACCCAAACTACTAGCCTATTACAGGTGGTGCAAGCGCTTACAAGGAGACATGCAACAAAGTCCTTTGACTTCACTGCTCTTCAATCCTGCTTTTTCCCCTGGCATGTCTTCTTCCTTTTTACGACGAGGCTGGCCCCATCGTGATGTTGTGGCCCAACACTTTTTCCATAAAGAAGCTCTACTCTCACGAGACGCTATGGATGACTTGATGAGTCCCCATGCGATACCCCTTTGGACATATCTTCAAATTCGTCATTTTCTGACATCACAGGGCCCTACCGCTTCCTGGGTCAGGCCTCCTAATTTAGTTGAATCCATTTGTGTCCACGCCCAACCGCAGCGCCACATGATATCCACTATCTATGGTTCTCTTGTAAACTTGCCCTCCATTTCAACCGCCCCGTTTTCTCGGGCATGGGTGTAAGAATTCAATCTGTCCCTACCTGATAAAGAATGGGAGAGCATTTGTACCCATTATCCATCAGGGTTCAGTCAATTTAACGGTCCAAGAAACTGGATATAAAATCCTTTCCCGCTGGTACAGAACCCCATCAAGGATTCACAAATTTTCCCCAACAGTGTCCAATCTCTATTGGAGATGTGGCATAGACATTGGCACAATGTTACATGTGTGGTGGTCATGTCCCATCCTCCAACCCTTTTGGAAGCAGGTACACAACATAATTTATAAATTTACCTCCTGTAATCTGGATTACACTGCGGCACAGTTTTTACTGCACCATTTCTCTTTACCATGATACTCTTATAGGAAATCACTTGCCATGTACATGGTAAATGCTGCTAAATTACGTATACTGCATCATTGGCGCTCTGCAATTACTCCATCAATATGAGAGTGGTTTCATAGGATTGCCCATATAGAGGATATAGAGGAATTCATACATATTTCACTGGATAAAATGTCCAAATTCACCAAGCCCTGGTATAGCTGGATAATGTACCAAGGGTCCCCGAAATATAGGGTGGATATATACAATTACTTGGCCAGGAAAGAAAATCTTTTGGACTCCCTAGTTTTAGATTAACTTTTGTGCTGAAAACCCCTTTTGTGGCTGGATGGTCCCCCGGCAGTATTAGAACAACGATTGTTAATGCCATCAGCTTTCCCATCCACCTTGCCATACTCTCACCCTCTTCCCACCCCCCCCCTTTTTTTTTCTCTCTCTCTTCCTCTCCTTTTCTCTTCTTGCTTCTCTGCCCTGGGCTTCCCCCCTACAAGGGCATAATCCAATTTGGAGTTGCAGTCACCAATGTCATACCTTTTGTTTGCTTCCTGATTTGCAAGAGTGAGACTAGTTATTTTGGAACGTCTCACCTCCAGCTGATAGACTGAAGGGAGGCAGGCAGAGAAACTCCATCTTCAAAAGCAGGTTTAACTACACCAGGTGTGCACTTCCCTGTATTTCTCTTTTTGTCTTCTTCAAATGTAACATTCATCGTATTTTAAAAAAAGTAAAATAATACCTTTGAAGCACATTCACCTGTCACATTCATTGACTACTAGAGTTTGGTTTGAGGCAGGTTCAGGTGGCAAATTGCCTTGATGTCACAAAGCAAAACATTTTTTTTCCTAATTCTGAATGGCAATTTTAAAAATACTTAAAGTGAAACAGTAAAATGCTAAACTCCTAACTCTCACAGTTGGTTTGTTTACATGGCCAGTGATTTCTGGTCAGTAGGTGTATATGACCAAATTATGTCACTATATGCTTAGGATTAGGTGGGTACCAGATACCCACCCACTTCCTTAACAACCTTGACACCAAAAGAAGCTGTCATATATAGTAGCAGGAGAAAAACCCACTACTATATTTGATGTTTGGCTCCTGCTGAACTAGCTAAAAGCCTGGTGTTTGTACAAATGCCCAAACAAGTACATTTGAGTCTGAACCTGTGTTTAGACTGAGCAAGGAGCTCAGTCCTACTAAACAGATTTCAAAATAATACAATTTGCCCGGAAGGTGTGGTAATATTTGCATTTTATATTGTCACTTATGTATCACCTACCTACCTATCACCAATGCAAGTAGATATTGGTTCCTTTCCTGGTGAACTGGTTTTAGTTTTCTGTGCATGTGCATCAATAATAAAACACATCACACAATTACTAAAAAATGAAATTCTGTTAATTTAACTAATACTTTCCTTTCCAGATTTTTCTCAAAAATGGAAGCAACGCTCTCTTCTTTTTTACCTTCTTGATTCACTTCTTATCTTCTGGTTTAGAAGTAAGAGATTACAGGCACAATAAAAACATAAATCTGACAAATACACCTAAAAAAACATTTGGCTCCATTCACAAATGCATCTTGCAAGCGGTATGTAAGAACTTTTCATTAGAAATAATATACATGTTACCATTTTTTTTTTTATTTGACAGTTAATTTGACAATTAAAGTCAAGGCCCTTGTAGTATCTGAACAATATGTTTCTGTATACTGACAACACCTGGAATCAAAAACAAACCATCCAATATTTACAAGAATTTCCAGGTCCCATAAATGTGGAATGTGAAGACACCTGGTATGTGTGACCAGGTAGATTTGTGTACAAATTAACGCCATGGTTATTCAGTGATTTACCATTGCCCCAGCTTTGAGGAAGACAAACAAAGGATGAGACTCCTCTCACAGAAATGAACTGTTTGTAACATGTTCATTAGCTCAAAGCATTTATATAAATAAAGTCAGATTATGGATTATCTATTGCAAGTCATAAGGTCAACACTTTCCTGACACTGCATTCATGCATATACTGTATTTATCCAAAAGATATTTTACAAACCAATGGGTTAAATTCTTGTTACAGGCAAAACCACTATAATTATCATGGACATATTTAATAAGTATATTAATTTAAATCATAACACAATGTTGCAAGGTATCTATAAAAGATTTTATCCCAACACATTATCCCATTGCCGTAAAAAGGATTTCTGAATATTGATATGGGTTGTTTATGTATAATCTCTATTGTTGCAAACATATGTGTGTTATAGGGCATCTATAATCAATAAGTATTTGAGTATACAAATTCTTTTTTTCTTTCTTGTACTTGGACTCCCCAAGGCTTTCCACATATCTTGAAGAAACTATCATAATTGTAGCTGTCTAATAATTTATTATGTCAGACTTTATCACCAGGGAGTTTCCATCAAAACTCAAAATAGTCATGTCTTACCATGTCATGTCTTATCTGAGAATGACACCCAGTGGCCAAGGGAGGTAATGCCTGAGTAAACACAAGTTTGATAATTAAACCGATCCACCAATAGGAATAGGGTGACACCTTCTGGGCCACCCACTGGCATGTTTTATAATTATTTTGTTGTCACAGTATAAAAATAGAAGTCAGGTACACTTGGGGATCGGACATCAACACATCATCTGAAACGCAGGTCAGCATAAGACCATCTGAGATACACACACATTATCTGAGACATCCTATCATCTGACACCTCACTGAAACCAGCTTCAGCATAACTAGATGCCATTTCGGGGAAGACCTACTCTGCCCAATAATCGACAACTGTCTTTGGGTCTGGTCATCAACTCTCTAAAAGGTTACCTGATAGTTGGGGGGTAATTATAATATATTTTCTGGTGATCCTGCTTGCTTAAAAGCCAGCTGTAATATTCCTTTTTGTAACCTTATAATTCTCCCCACACTAACATAAGTACTCAAGTTAGGTCATTTTTTTAAAATGTATGTTTCTGTTCTTGGACCGTATTGGCGTACAGTTTTGCATAGTTTGACGCTTATTTTTTCTGCAAGGGAATAACAATTGAATTCCATAAAATCCATTGTCTAATAGTTACATTCATTGGTTATGTTGTCTATGGGGAAAAATAATTAATGATCTCATTCACTCGCTCTCTCTCTCTCTCTCTCTCTGTATATGTAAATATATATATATATATATATATATATATATATATATATATATATATATATATATACACACATTTATACTGAACACAATTTTAAACCCAACACTTTTGTTTTTCCCCTATTTTTCATGAGCTGAACTCAAAAATCTAAGACTTTTTCTATGTACATAAAAGGCCTATGTTTCTCGAATATTGTTCACAAATCTGTCTAAATCTGTGTTAGTGAGCACTTCTCCTTTGCCGAGGTAATCCATCCACCTCACAGGTATGGCATATCAAGATGCTGATTAGCCAGTATGATTATTGCACAGGTGTGCCTTAGGCTGGCCACAAAAAAAGCCACTGTAAAATGTTCAGTTTTACTGTATTGGGGGGTCTGGGGGGGGTCCGAAAAAGATTTAATATCTGGTGTGACCACAATTTGCCTCATGCAGTGAAACACATCTCCTTCGCATAGAGTTGATCAGGTTGTTGATTGTGGCCTGTGGAATGTTGGTCCACTAATCTTCAATGGCTGTAAGAAGTTGTTGGATATTGGCAGGACTTTGAACACGCTGTTGTATACGTCGATCCAGAGCATCCCAAACATGCTCAATGGGTGACATACCACATGTCAGGTGAGTATGCTGGCCATGCAAGGACTGGGATGTTTTCAGCTTCCAGGAATTGTGTACAGATCCTTGCAACATGGGGCCATGCATTATCATGCTGCAACTATGTTATAACTCCTGTCATTTATTTTTTGGCATCTTTGTCCCATTGGAAGATTACTTTTCTGTGGACAACCCAAAATTTGGGATTTACTTTTACTTTCAATGACAATGGTAAGCAGGACAAATATAGAGAAGTTGAATCTACCTAATGGGGGTACAGACAATAAGTTGTTCCTATAGTTCTTCTTTAAGGCGAATAAGATTTGCAATTTGCAAGTTGCTCCGAAGCTTAGTAAATGAGGTAAAGCTTCACTTTACAAAGAATACCGAATCTCATGCAAGGAAAAAAAAAAAAAAAAAAAAAACATTTTTGCTTGCACATGATTGGTTGATGGAGGTCAGCAGAGCTCTCCCACATTTACTAAGCTCTGGAGTAACTGCACTTGTAAAGTCTGCAGACTATGTGCCTTTAGTAAATCCACCCCATTACAGTTAGTAAATCTGCCCCTTTACATGTGGTGAAATATATCTATTTTCTCAGATCATTTCGCTAGATTTTTGGAGACTTTTTTGTGTATATGCAATTATAATATGAAAATAGTGCAGCACTAAATGTGTAAATAAATTGTGCACAACATAATAAATGAACAAACAAAGAAAATTTGTTCAAAAAATTGGAAAAACAAAGTCCAATAAGTCCATAAGGTGTAAATAATGACTTGAAGGGTGTTGAATCCAACAAATAAAGTAGTGACTGGAACAAGTGATAAATCCCACACCAAAAAGAATAAGGATGTGCTTACCAGATGGTATGGACCCAAAATACTGTATAGCAAATGGGTCATACACGCTGTATGTGTAGATGTCCTCGGTACCGAATGGTAGGAACCTCAGCAGCGTCACTGGATCACAGATAATGAGTATCCTCCAAACTGCTCCAAACGAAAGTGCCTAGGAATTCCCACTCATGGGATTGTGTGGAGGAATAAACCAAAGAGACACCATAGCATAATACCGTTTGGGCAATTTATTGAAGATAAAAAGAAATACACTTACAATATGTCAGATAGTAAGAAGCATTCAGTAAATTAGGCACTCATGATACTCCTAACGCGTTTCCTTAAAAATGACATCCTCAAAGGAATTAGCCTTTGCAATTATATACATAATTTGCTGCAAACCTCCCAAGCACTCCAAACATAATACAATGTACATGCATATCACAATGGTCTAATCCCTTGTTAGAACATATGTCATTTGTAGTGGGAATACTTTACTTATTCACAATTATTTTTAGAGATAACTTTGGCTAAAATATCTGCAAGACAGAATGGGATTATTATTAGATAAGTATTCTTAAAAGGTGTAACGCGTCATCAATTTGAAGGTTTGGCAGATGGATACTAGAATGACCCTTTCAAGAACATCAGAGAATGACAATAGCTATTCTATATCAATAAAAACAGACCTGTCCAAAGATATAGCAATGATTTGCAAAATATCACACAAAAAAGTGACTTTAACAAATGGTTTCTCAACCAGGGTTTCAACCAATCCTAGGGTTCCTCCAGAGGTTACGAGGTGAAAATAGTATAAACAATTACACACATATATAAATACCCTTCTTCCACCAATAAAAACACAACATATTTTTCTATTGGTGGAAGAAGGGTATTTTTATAAGTGTGTAACTTTAACCTCTTCCATACAGAGCAGTTAGACACCCTTCCTGCCCAGACCAATTTTCAGCTTTCAGCACTCTCACACTTTGAATGACAATTGCCATTGTCATGCTACACTGTAACCAAACAAAATTTTTATCATTTTTTTCACACAAATAGAGCTTTCTTTTGGTGGTATTTGATCACAACTGGGGTTTTTTTTTTTTTTTCGTGATATATGCAAAAAAAGAGCAAACATTTTGAAAAAAAAAACACTTTTTTTAGTTTCAATTATAAAATTTTGCAAAAAATTAATTTTTCTTCATACATTTGGGCCAAAATGTATACTGCTACATATCTCTGGTAAAATTAACCCAAATTAGTGTATATTATTTAGTCTGTGTGAAAGTTATTGAGTCTAGAAGCTATGGTACCAATTACTAAAAATTGATCACACCAGAAGTACTGACTGCCTATCTCCTTTCTTGAGGCCCTGAAATGTCAGGACAGTACAAATACCGCCCAAATGACCCCTTTTTGTAAAGTAGACAGTCCAAGGTATTTAGTAAGAGGCATGGTGGGTTTTTTGAAGTTGTAATTTTTTCCCACAATTCTTGAGAAAATGAAGAAAACATTTTTTTTTCTTTTTTTTCCCACAAAGTTGTCAATTTATAAGCTATTTCTAACACATAGCATGTACACAGCAAAAATTACACCCAAAAATACATTCTGCTACTCCTTCCGAGTATGGCGATACCACATGTGTGAGACTTTTACACAGCCTGGCCACAAAAAGAGACTCCACGTCTAAGAAGCACCTTCAGGCGTTCTAGGAGCATAAATACACATAAAACTTTCTTACTACCTATCACACTTTTCAAGGCCCTAGAGCACCAATACAATGGAAAAGTCCACAAAATGACCCCATTTTGGAAAGCAAACACTCCAACGTATATTCTATGAGGCATTATGGGTCGTTTGAACATATCATTTTTTTCCACAGGTTTTTGGAAAATGTGGGAAAAAAATGAAAACTTTTTTTTTTTTTACACAAAGTTGTCAATTTATAGGATATTCCTAACACATAGCATGTACACAGCAAAAATGACACCCCAAAATACATTCTGCGACTCCTCCTGAGTATGGCAATACCACATGTGTGAGACTTTTTCACAGCCTAGCCATATAGAGGGGCCTAACATCCAAGGAGCATCATCATGCATCCTAGCCACTTGCCTAGGCCTATTTTTGACATTTGGTGTTTACAAGCTAAAATCAGTTGTTTTGCTAGAAAACTGCTTATAACCCCCAAACATTATATATTTTTTTTTTAGCAGAGACCCTAGAGAATAAAATGGAGATTATTGCAATATTTTTTATCACACCGTATTTGCGCAGCGGTCTTCCAAACGCAATTTTTTTGGAAAAAATTCACTTTTTTTAATTAAAAAATAAGAAACCAGTAAAGTTAGCCCAATTTTTTTCCATAATGTGAAAGATAATGTTACGCCGAGTAAATATATACCCAACATGTCATGTTTCAAAATTGCGCACGCTCACGGAATGGCGACAAACTTTGGTTCTTAAAAATCCCGATAGGCGACAATTTAAAAATTTCTACAGGTTGCCATCTTTAAAGTTACAGAGGAGGTCTAGGGCTCAAATTATTCCCCTTGCTCTAACGATTGCGGCGATACCTCACATGTGTGGTTTGAACACCGTTTACATATGTGGGCGGGGTTTCTGTATGCGTTCGCTTCTGCGCGCGAGCTCACGGGGACAGAGTGCTTTCATTTTTTTTTTTTTTACTATTTATTTTATTTATTATTTTTTATTTTTACACCGTTTAAAAAAAAAAATTGATCATTTTTATTTCTATTAAAAGGAATGTAAACATTCCTCGTAATAGAAATAGGCACGACAGGACCTCTTTTTTGTGAGATCTGTGGTCAAAAAGTCCTCAGATCTCACAAGTACACTAAAAGATAGAAAAAAAAAAATATTATATAAAATGAAAAAAAAAATAAAAAGGACCTTTAAACCGGTTGCTAGGCAACAACATTTTCCGTAGCTCCGGTCCTCCAAGACCTTAGAGTCAAGTGAGGGCAAGCTTGCCCTCACTCGACATCCTGTCTGTGAGGATCTGGGACCGGATCGTTTTCCCCGCTGCCGGCGGGTCCGGTAAGCGGGGAAAAGGACCGAAACGCGGCGGGAGGGGGGGGGGGCGCCTCTTCCGCCATCCCCGAAGGGTGATACCACGGCGAATCCGCCGCTGGGACCACCCTTATCGGAAAGCCAACCGTCCACCGTTTAAAAAAATACCAGGGTTATGGCAGCTATCTGCTGCCATAACCCTGGTATTTAGGTTTAAACGGAGGATGTATATAAACCTTTTTGGACTTGGACATGGTGGTTGTATGAAGGGTGACAGGTACTCGGTACTTTGTTGGGCAGGTGACAGGTACTCTGGTACTGATGAGCAGGTGGCAGGTACTCGGGTACTCCGATAGGCAGGTGACAGGTACTCGGGTACTCTGATGGGCAGGTGACAGGCAGGTGATAGGTACTGATGAGTAGTACTGATACTGATAGGTGATACTGTACTGATGGGTACTGATGATCAGTACTGATACGTGATAGGTACTGATGAGTACTGATGAGTAGTGATGGGTACTGATGAGCAGGCGGCAAGTACTCGGGTACTTCAGGTGTCTGGTACTCTGATGAGCAGGTGGAAGGTACTCGGGTACTCTGATGGGTAGGTGACAGGTACTCAGGTACTCTGATGACGGGTACTCCGTTGACAGGTACTCAAAGTACCCGAGTACCTGTCATCAGAGTACCCGAGTACCTGTAATCAGAGTACCCGAGTACCCGTCATCAGAGTACCCGAGTACCCGTCATCAGAGTACCCGAGTACCCGTCATCAGAGTACCTGCGTACCCATCATCAGAGTACCTGCGTACCCGTCATCAGAGTACCTGCGTACCCTTCATCAGAGTACCCGAGTACCTGTCATCAGACTACCCGAGTACCTGTCATCAGAGTACCCGAGTACCTGTCATCTGAGTACCTGATGGCCTGATGGGCTGGTGACAGGTACTCAGGTAGTTTGATGGGCTGGTGACAGGTACTCGGGTTCTTTGATGGGCTAGTGACAGGTGCTCTTTATTGGGGGGGGGGCAATCAGTGTGTTTAGCGTGCACTGTAATCGGTAACTAGCTGTTACCACAATCTCCTCCTCACACAGGATCAGTGTGTGAGGAGGAGAACACGGTGACAGCTAGTTACCGTGTTCTCTGTTGACATTTGTGACCGGCTGTGATTGGACACAGCTGGTCACGTGGTAAAGAGCCAATTTCATTGGCTCTTTACCTAGATCGGGGATCGACTCTGTCCGAGGGACGAGCCTCGTCCCCGATCGCTGCTCTGCGCGCCCCCGGGGGCGCGCATTGCAGAGAGAACGAGCGGCTCGTGCTGGAGCCGCTCATGTGATCAGCTGTGATTGACACAGCCGATCACATGGTAAACAGCCAATTTCTATTGGCTGTTTACCTTGATCAGGGATGGGCTATGTCCGAGGGACGAGCCTCGCCCCCGATCGCCGCGCTGCGCGCCCCCGGGGGGGCACAGTAGAGGGGAGATCTGAGCGACGTCATATGACGGCGGCCCGGATCCTTACAACCACTTTGCCGACGTCATTTTACATGACTTGGTATGGAAGTGGTTAAATAATATTTTCATTCAATATTTGCCATTTTCAAGATATTTTATATTTACTTAATTGAACATAGTTGTATTCAATATGCCACGTGTGTTCTGTGAAAGCAGTTTCCTTTTAACTGGTATTCTACTTTTTTCTTTTGTGTTAATACATATGCTGCAGGGACCGCACTGACTTAGTGTGCTGGTATAATTTTACAGTTTAAAACATTTTACCTCTTTATTAGTGTAGCAATATTTCCAGGCCTTGAGCCTGATGTGGGTCTGCCATTGTCACCGGTGACACCTCCAGCACACTTAAGTTGTGAACCCAAGTGTGAGAATTGAGACATTGATCACTCCGGCATTTTTGGTTGGTTTTGTTTATTGTATTTTGGGGATGGGAGAAGGGAATGAGTGGGATACTCCTCTGGCTCAACTAGGTTAACTGGGACTTTATACAAAAATGCCCGTTGGCGCTGTCTTGACGCCAGCTGAATGCCGACCAGCGCTTCCTGGCATTTAAAGATACTGTTATACTGAACGTGTGCTGGAACTTCGACTTTAACTTGTTTGTTAACTCTGTAGAACACTTGACTCCTGACACTCAATTTAGCTCAAAAGTCACTGAACAGCTCCCTTCAATCCTTCACTGACCAAGGTAGCTCCTTGTGCTACTGCAACTCTTAACTCTGTACACTGCACACTGTACACATTAGCTCTTCAGGGCCCAACCACTGGCGCCCACCTCTAACACTTCAGGGTCCTCTGACTAGGCACCCCCTCTAACACTTCAGGGTCCTCTGACTAGGCACCCCCTTTACAGCTAGCTGACTCCTGGATCCCCAGAACCTTCTCTGGAGTGGTCCCCTCTACACTTGGCAGACCCCTAGGGATAGTTCACAGTACGCATGACCTTGGCAAGCTTTCTTGGAACTGGACCCCTCTTCCTCCACTGGTCCTCAGTGGATCCCCTCTTCAGCTCAACTCAGCATTCTCTGGACTCCCAGGCAGCCACCCGAGACACCCGATCCTTCTGACAGGAGGAGAGACAGCCGTACTCTCCCTCCTGGGACTCTGTTTTCCGCCAAAGATGCTGCGTCATGCATTCACCTCAAACTTATACCCGCTCCCAGAATCCTCTGCGGCAGAATCTGCCTTCTGGGGTAGATACAGGCCTGAATGTGTCTCTGTTTGGATTTTCATCACTGCCCAATGAGAATCCTCTCATGGAGCCAGTGGGGAGACTCCCCTCTCAGCAGACACACCTGGGAGACATGACAGCCCAGCTGAAATAATGGCCTTGCTGTTAGGCAGCCAAGGCCCACTATACTTTTACCTAGCACCTACAATGTAGGGTGCTACTTTAGCAATAAAAACAGACAGGGGCTCTAATTCTTCTCCACTGTATCCATCCCATTGGATAATGCATGGGATAAAATACTGCATGGTTTTATAAGATAAATACTGCATTTTTCGATGAAATATCACATGTGGTATTTTAGTAGCATTTTTTTGTGAATTGCAAAAACATTTATAAAAATCACATTATGAGCTATTTACTGCAAATTCTGAAGAAGAAAATACCACTTTGTGAATAGAGCCCACTGTCGTTAGACCATTTATTTCAACAACAATCTTCCCTTAAGATTATATGTGTATTTAGTACATTCTAATCATGTTATTTGCTTGTAAAAACCTCCTTTGTGTAGACATCCAAAAGACCTGAGACTGCTGCTGGGTGCCACCATCTTGAATGTGATGTCAGCAGCCATAAAAGCAGACCTAGAACTCAAGTGGCACCTTGTAGTATTCCCCTTTACCCCTTCCTTGGAAGCTACATAAAAGTTTACGTAGGGTGTGGTGAATGAACTGGCCCAGTACAAAGTTGAAGGCATATTACAAGTGAATAAAACATGATTACAGAAAGGAACAATGATGCATTTAATTATTTAGGATTCTTCATTTGTCTGTGTGTTTACATCCAGTTGTAACCTGCAAATACAGGTAAATATTATGTCTATAGCTATATAGTAGGAGTAGAGTCTTATTTTCCAGTGAGGGGAATTTACTAAGACTGGAGCAGACAGAATCTGGAGCAGATATGCATGGCAACAAATAGGCAAATTTCCAAATATTTACATAAATTTAGGAGTTGGTTCAAACATGACCAAATCAGGCCTTTAAAGTATTTGTAAAGGTTGTTTTTCTTTTTTAAAAAAACAGCCATGTTATACTTACCTGCTCTGTGCAATGGTTTTGGCCTCATCCTCTTCTTTTTGGGTCCCCTGCTGGAGGCCCTAGCTCCTCTCTCTTTCTGAGTGCCCCTAATAGCAAGCCTTTTGCTTTGGTGGCATGCAAGCAGGCTCTGTTCTGAGCCATGCTCTCTACGCATTGGCTCACTGGCTGTGATTGATAGTAGTGGGAGCCAATGGCTGCAGTTGCTGTGTGAGCCAATGAGGAGATAGAGACCTGAGAGAGCCGCTGCTTTAATGCACATCGCTTGATCAAGAAGGGGCCCAGGTAAGTACAAGGAGGCGGGGGCAGGGGCAGGGGCGCTGCACTTGCAAGGTTTATTATCTTAATGCATATGCATTACGGTAAAAAAAAACTTCTGCTTTTAGAACCGCTTTAATTTTCCAGCCTTGATGATTCATCAGTGGCATTACGAATTCACTAAAGTAAAGATTATTACAGATTGCTTAATTCTGCTCTGCAATGCTGTGATCTTGTTTCACAAAAAACATGACAGAATCCTTGTAATTTCTTGTAAAAAGAGCAGATTGTGGTCACACCATTCATTAATGGAAATACAATTTTGTATTAAAGCCTCCTTTTTATATCTCCACTTACAAAATTGACAAAGTTGTCTGTTTTTTTTTTTTTAAGATTTGGATTGCTTTATAATAAAAGAAAATGACCTATAAATGCCCTTTAAAGCTGATGCAGCCCTATGTACATGAGAACAATTTTAATTAGTTAATTATTTTCTCAAAAGAGGACTGTAAATTCATAAGAATTATTTAATACCACTGCCTTGTGATGGTGGGAGATTATTTTCTAATGAAGGTTATCAGACAGACAGTAAGTGACTTTATGTATGCACACAAGAAGGGTAAAAGCACACAGTACAATACAAAAAAAAATAAACATAAATAAAAGTTAAATTATTAGTTTGTTCAAAAACTTTTTTAAAGTCCAATTCCAACTTGAGACAAATACAAAAACTGGATCCCCCAACAGCTCCAGCTTCTGTACCCACCCCATCTCCAGCACTGTTCCCTACATACTCATTTGTTCACTGATCCAGCTCATGTCTTTTTTATGGCCACAAGGCACTGATGTTTACAGCATTCTCCAGTGAGTCCAGGGCAGGGGCTAGATCTGCCCACCACCACCAGACCAAGCAGACAGGGAAGGTGGGGGAGCAGGTAAGTCCGGAGTTAAGCATTAAAGGAGTTCTAAAGTCAGAAGGTCTTTTATCTTAATGCATTCTAAGCATTAGGATAAAAAAACCTTCTGGATGTAGCAGCCTACCCAGCACCCTTAATACTTACCTGAGCCCCATCTCTATCCAGCCATGTCCATGAGTCCCACGGCAACCTGTTGCTCTCCCTCCTGATTGACTGAGACACAGCCGCAGTGCCATTGGCTCCTGCGACTGTCATTTAAAGTTAGTTAGCCAATGAGGAGAGAGACAGAGGGTGGGGTCGAAACAGCAGCTCCATGTCTTAATGGATAAACGGAGCTAAAGCTCAGCTCGGGTGCCCCCACAGCAGGCTAATTCCTGTGGGGGCACTTGACAGGAGGGAGGGGTTAGGAGCAGCAATGAGGGACCTGAGAGACGAGGATCCAGGCTGCCCTGTGCAAAACCAACTGCACAGAGGAGGTAAGCATCACGTTTGTTTGTTTGTTTTTTTTTGTTTTTTAAACAAGACTTTACAATCACTTTAAGGGCCCTTTCACACGGGCGCTCCGTATGTCCACAAATCATCCTATTTTTTTGCGGATGATTTGCGGACATAATGTAAGTCTATGGCATTGCGAATGTCAGCGGAATACCATCCGCTGACATCCGATTTTCCTCCTGTCAGTTCTGTTCCGTTTTTTGGAACTGAACAAAACCCTATTTTTGTTCCGTTCAAAAAACGTAAAGGAAGGAAAATCGGATGTCAGCGGTGTCATCAGCTGACATCCGCAAACCCCCATAGACTTACATTATGTCCGCATATCATCCGCAAACGGATGGGATGATATGCGGGCATACGGAGCGGATGACAGAAATGTCATCCACTCCGTGGAAAAAAAAAAAAAGTCCCGCAGCGGAGCTCTCACACGGAGCGGCCGTGTGAAAGAGCCCTAAGGATTTGGGACTTATATTTGTTTTGCAGTATTGAAAATGCATTCTAACCTGCATTTTGGTTTATGTTTAGGTTGGCTTTGCCAGTATTTTAATGTATTATTTAGTATATACAGTACACATGAAAGCAAACTAAATATTAACAATATTGCAGTGCAGATAATAAAAAAAAAGTTATTGAGCATATGTAAAACAGTTTTATTTTTCTAAACACATGAGTGTTATTGGAGCTAAGGAGACACAGAGTACCTGTTAAGAGGCTCTAATTTCATCTTTGGCATTCATACTGTGCAGCTGGCTACCTAATTAGAAATGATACAAGAGATAATTGGGATGCAGGCCACATTGTAATTTAATGTCATTAAAGATTACCTTTCCATCTCAATCTGCATTCAATGATTTCTGAAAACCTCCAAAAAAGTCAAATGCTGTTTACATTGTAGGAAATTTGGGACATTCAGTGCATCATTGTGTGCTGAGAGAATCCAGAGTTCTCATTCCTTGCTTAAGAGATTGGCTACTTTCATTTGTAATAAGTCGCCAAAGCACTGGAAGGTAAGTTACAAGCAGCCATCTGGAGTTGCAGCTTCATTTTGCTAAAGTAGAAGTAGACTTTGATTTTGAACTTTCATCTACAGGAAAGCAGTCCTTCCATTGCTGTGTACCATAAACTGTGACTCCTGTATGCATGCTTGGGAGTTATGTCATTGCAGCTCAGCCATTCACAGGATCGGAGCCAATGAAAGTGGAAGGAAGACCAGGGGAAGATGGAAGCCCCGACAGCGCACCACTGGAAGGCTTACTATAACAATATGCTATTACGTTGCAAGTCTGTGGTTTACT
Organism: Pelophylax lessonae; assembly: GCF_965119305.1. Taxonomy (NCBI): domain Eukaryota; kingdom Metazoa; phylum Chordata; class Amphibia; order Anura; family Ranidae; genus Pelophylax; species Pelophylax lessonae. The sequence goes on along the minus strand of NC_138771.1, from coordinate 458,923,116 downwards.
ACTGCTTTAAGATATTTTGAGGTCCATTAATGTAATGACATCCCAAAGGTGCAAAAGAAACAGGTGTTTTATTGCACAACAAAATGCGCGAAAAAAGGTCAAAACCATGTTTCCAAAAACATGTCGAAGTCAGCTCTTAAAAAAGGTACAGGAGATACTTTGGTGTTTTTTTTTTTTTGGGAACAGGGAGCAGAGAGGGGGGCCATAACTACTGCTGAAAAAAAAAATGTATCCACTGTGTATCAATACAATAAAATAAAAGTGAGCCATGGCCAGGCCTACATGACAATTATGGAGGAAAATGGGATGTTCCCAGCACCTATCAGACCCAAGTCTTGTATAAATGGGATCATTGTGCATCTACATTTTTAAAATGACTTGTATGTACATTTGAGAAAGGACATACTAAGGCAAAACCTCACTTCAGAGCAGATAGCATTCTCTAATAAAGTGTGCTGCTAAAAAACACTCATATAGTTCCCCAGAAGGAAACTGTGTTTTTTCCCCCCACAAAACTGGAGTTTTGTTGTTAATTTCATTGGCTGCTCCTATCCCCATCTCAGCAAAGTCCTGAATTCAAACCTGCACAGTTGGTGGTAAAACAATCTCTGGTTCCAAACTAAAGCCAGGACTAGACTACCTATTAGAAATATATATTGTGTCTAGGTCCTATGAAAGAGATTACTGTACATTTAAATGTTCAAATACCAATACCAGCCTTCTTCTCTTGTTTAAATGGTAAGTCTCAGATGTAGATTTTTTCTTTTTTTTAAAAAGAAGGAATTGTATTTTCTTTCTTTTTTTTCCCCCATGTTAAAGCTTAAAGAGTATGTCAATCTAACATTTTATATTCCTGATATGTGCCTGCTGTACCATGTATTTGTATGAGAAAGTATCATGTTCTCCTTGTATTGCTTCCTTTGTGTGAAATCACTGGTGTTCCTGCTAGTTCCTCTGCTTTCCTATTAGAAACTGACCACACTAAGCAGGGGAACACACCATGGTCAGTTCTCTAGCTATGCTGGGAACTCAGCCTCCTCCTCCAGACATTTCTAGACAAGCACCCCCCTTCCCCTGCACAGCCTTTCATTGGGGAGTTCAGTGTGCTGTTGCTTTTACTCCCCCCCCCCAGCTCTTATGCAGCTGAGGGCAGAGGGTTTGTCATGACTATATAATGTTTTTATATCTATACATACATTTTTTGCCTTTCATTTCTATTTTAACCACTTGCCGACCGCCGCCCGACTATATACGGCGGCGGTCAGCCCCTCACAGGCAAAGTGACGTACCGGTACGTCACTAGCCTGTTAGCCAATAGGGGACGAGCGCGCGCCTCCAGAGGCACGCTCCCACCCCCGCTCGTTCCCTAAGCAGCCTGCGCGTGTGACCGGCGGACCCGATGTCCGTCAGCCACTCGCAATCGTCGGATACAGCAGGAGAAAGGCAGGCGGCTAATGTAAACAAAGCCGCCTGTCATTCTTCCCTGTGTAACAGCACAGATCATACGGTCCTGCTACGTAGGACCGTTGATCTCTGCTGTTACACACACAGCCACATCCAATCACAGTTAGAAGCACGCCCCTAGGGACACACTTAACCCCTCCCTCTCCAATAAAGTTAACCCCTTCCCTCTCAGTGTCATTTTTACAGTAACAGTGCATATGTATAGCACTGATTACTGTAGTAATGTCACTGGTACCCCCAAAAGTGTCAAAAATGTCAGTCAAGGGTCCAATCTGTCTGTCGCAATGTCGCAGTCCCGCAAAAAAAAAACAACGCAGATCGCCGCCATTACTCGTTAAAAAAAAAAACAACAAAAATGACAAAAATCGTTCCCTTAGATAGTAAACGCAATAACTTTTGCACAAACCAATCAAAATACGCTTTTTGTGATTCTTTTTATCAAACATATGTAGCAGAAAACAAATTGGCCTAAAATGTTAAAAAATTTCGATTTTTACATTTTTTTGGGGGGGAATTTCATATAAAAAAATGGGAAAAATATTGTTATTTTTGCAAAATTGTCGCTCTTTTTTTGTTTATAGCGCATGATCAAAAAATTGCACAAGTGATCAAATACCACCAAAAGAAAGCTCTGTTTGTGGGGAAAAAAGGACGTCAATTTCATTTGGGTACAGCATCGCACTACCGCGCAATTGTCCGTTAAAGTCACGCAGTGCCGAATCGCAAAATAGGCCCTGTCAGGAAGGGGGTAAAATCTTCCGGGGATTAAGTGGTTAAAGAGAATGGGTTGTTTTACAAGTTGATCATTTTATTTTAAGTGCAGCCAAAATAAATAACAAAAAAGTTAGCACAGGGGACATTGCTTATAGTCTATACAGTATATATGGTCCTGTTATCTATATTTCATGGAATTGTTTCTTACTGTGTTTTTCTGCCTCTTTGTAATGTTGCGGTCATGTGCACTACTCTATGCACACTACAAATCCGAACGTCCAATCTCTGTAGTCCATACCCCTAATCCATCTTGGAGTGAATGAGAGAGGGTGGCTGCATTCCTACATACAGTTAGTTGGACCATAGAGAACAAATTTAGCCACCCTCAGACAGAAAATCTGATCTCAGCAAAAAAAAGAAATTTGGGTTCAGGAGCCAAACTTCTTTAAAATAACACGCCTGGAAGATGCCTTAAACTTGCCTGTTAAATGGTGCACCCATACAATGCACCCAAACAAATGTGGCACGTTTAAAGAAAAAAACATTTAAAATGCCAGCTAGAATATGCCCCAGTAACCTAGGACCATGTGCGGGTGGGCTGACTGCTGGCATCCTAGCAACCATAACAACCAATGACAGTTTATTAACACAAAAAATATCACTACCTTACCCTTATTATTGATGAGTGTCTGATATGGATTTTAAGGGGGACCCCGTGTAAAAAAAAAAAAAAAAATGCATAGGGCTCCTTCCAAATTTCATAACAGAACGTTTGGGGGAGATTTACTAAAATTGGAGAGTGCAAAATCTAGAGCATCTCTACATAGAGACCACGCATCTTCCTGGTTTTATTGTCAAAGCTTAATTGAACATGCTGCAGTTAGAAGCTTGTTGGCTAACATGACCAGCTGCACCAGATTCCCAGTGCCTCAGTTTTAGCAAATCTCCCCTTTGGGTCTAGTATGAATTTTGTGGGGGAATCCCACATAAAAAAAAAAAAAATAGGGTCCTCTCTAAAATGCACACCAGACCCCTTTTTGAGCAGGCAGCCTGAAAGGCCAGTAAAAAATGGCCTACCAGATTGCACTTTATTGTACATAATCACAAATAGCTTTAAACATTTCAATTAAGAATTTTTCTAAGCTAATCATACACCTTATTAATTTAATTTACTACTATCAAGATGGAAGCTCCAGCTAGGTAAATACATATAACATATTTTCATCACAAACTCTTAAATACACAGTCAAAATGAATTATTAAAATGATTCCCAAAAAATCTTACATTATTTCCCTTCAGAACTGCTACTTAATATTAATCACTAACAAAACAATCATTGTTGATTTCTATGCTCAGGACTTGGGGTTAATGTGTCTGTCATATAGATCCAGTTAGTTTCTCTTTTTGATAGATCTCTCACCATATTATTACCTCTCCACTGAGGTGTGATGTTATTCACTCCCCCCCCCCCCCCCAAAACTTCCACCCAGCAGGATCCCTCCCATGGCATTGTCTAAAATGTAGAAAGACACTGTAACGACACCCCAAGTATGAAAGGGGTTACAGTCGTCTAGGATAATCCGCTCCCGAACACCAGGACAGCTATCGACCAAACCAATCCGTCATACATGAAGCCCATATCAATAATTTCCCCCCCCCCCAAGTATGAGACATGGCTCTGTAGTGAGGTTCAAGCAGGAATCAGACTGTTTACTAAAAAAAAAGTACACGCTTTATATACACGTTAGAAGTAATGCAATCATCACAGGATAATGACCCAAATCCAGCCCCCAACATCACACAACGGTTCCATAACGAGCCCCCAATACACATTACTCTGACTGTCAATACATCCCCTAGCAGACAACAGGTGAGTTCATTAGCACACTTGATAATAGGTGAATGGAAAGCCATCTCAGACAAAAGCAACATTGTTAGACAGTCAGTCTCCACATTGAACTTCCTGGAATGACCATATTAGGAGTTGTAATTCCTGGTCATGGACCTCATACTGTACAGGGAATAAAATCTTCATATTTCAAGAGAGACATCATTCCTGAATATCACTGTCCCATTTGGAGTAGTCCAAACCATATTCTCAGTGTTCACCACCCTCTTGGTCACCCTGCATCCATAATAGACGCAGGGTGACTTAAACATAAGAGAGCCCCATAAGGCTGGGCACGGTGCCCCCCAACCTCTCTAAAGGAATTTGGGGTCCACAACCCCCATGCCCAAAGTGACTCCTGTCACAGACACTATGAAAGGGATCCTCAAACTACGACCCTCCAACTGTTGCGGAACTACACATCCCATGATGCATTGTAAAACTCTGACATTCACAGACATGACCAGGCATGATGGGAATTGTAGTTCCTGAACAACTGGAGGGCCATAGCTTAATGACCCCTGCACTATGAGATCTGTGTCAAATTTTTAGATTGTATATGTACTCTGCTATTCTTTTTTTGAGTGGTATTTTTGTGCGACCTGTGTACATTAACCCACAAGGACACTCAAACACATACGCCACATGTGTATAGCACTATGAGTGAATAAACCCAGAGATTTGAAAATCTTTATAATTTGCTGGGGAGGTAAAACTAGTTAAACCCCTCCTACATTCATTTACCTGTGTACTATGGTCACATGTTTTTACAAACAAGTAAAGTACAAACTAGAGCTTATCTAAAATACACTAAGAATTGATTACAATTACTAGACATTAAGCCCGTTAAATTAACGGGCGCTAGATATATGTGGTCAAACAATTGTAGAAACAGACTTGTTCCAGTATGGCGTACTTTGCTACTAAAGTCAGTTTGCTTATAAATGTCCCTTTAATAGCATGTCTATGTTCTGTGTTTTTTTTTTTTTTTTTACCGTAATGCACTTACAGTGGTAGATTTCAATCAGGCAATGTCCCTTTAACAGCGTTTCTACAGTCGCAGATTTGCTTTGCTGAGTGTGACAGGTTTTTTCCTCTGTTTAAATGATCCTTTTCCTGACAGCAACAGCTTTTTTCCTTTAAAAATTAATCATGGCTCTATTTGCTTTTTTCACCACAATAATTACAGTGAAAGGGTTTGCCAAGTATAAGTTTCCTCATGCAATTCCAAGTACAAGTTTCCTCGTACAATGTCCTTTTAATATCTTTAAGTCTCTCCGTCATCAGCCCCCTTGTCCGACCTGTCACGCAATGTGCACTACGTCCCTGTTGCTCTAGCAATCTAGCAATCCAATCTAGTGTCCCCGTCGGAGTGCCTCCTTACATCAGTGTCCCCATCTGAGTGCCTCCTTACATCAGTGTCCCCATCGGAGTGCTTCCTTACATTAGTGTCCCCATTAGAGTGCCTCCTTACATCAGTGTCCCCATCGGAGTGCCTCCTTACATCAGTGTCCCCATCAGAGTGCCCCCTTACATTAGTGTCCCCATCGGAGTGCCTCCTTACATCAGTGTCCAAATTTGGAGTGCCTCCTTACATCAGTGTCCCCACTGGAGAGTGCTCCCTTACATCAGTGTCCCCACTGGAGAGTGCTCCCTTACATCAGTGGCCCCATCGGAGTGCTCCCTTACATCAGTGTCCCCATCGGAGTGCTCCCTTACATCAGTGTCCCCATCGGAGTGCCTCCTTACATCAGTGTCCCCATCGGAGTGCATCCTTACATCAGTGTCCCCATCGGAGTGCTCCCTTACATCAGTGTCCCCATCGGAGTGCATCCTTACATCAGTGTCCCCATCGGAGTGATCCCTTACATTAGTGTCCCCATTGGAGTGCTCCCTTACATTAGTGTCCCCATCGGAGTGCCTCCTTACATCAGTGTCCCCTTTGGAGTGCCTCCTTACATCAGTGTCCCTTTATGTGTCCGGGTCAGAGTTCCCCTGTATGAGCCCCGGTTAATTGCCCCTGGTCAGAGTCCCCCTTTAATAATGCGGTCAGAGTCCCCCTTAATAATGCGGTCGGAGTCCCCCTTAATAATGCGGTCAGAGTCGCCCTTAATAATGCGGTTTAGAGTCCCCCTCAATAATGCGGTCAGAGTCCCCCTTAATAATGCGGTCAGAGTCCCCTTAATAATGAGGTCAGAGTCCCCCTTAATAATGTGGCCAGAGTCCCCCTTAATAATGTGGTCAGAGTCCCCCTTAACCACTTGCCAACCAGTCACGTTGACTGTACTGTGGCAAAGTGGTTCGTTATCGTCTGGCGACGTAGACCTACGTCACCAGACGATCCCCTCTGACGGCGCCGCGCGCGCCGCTGAAAGGCTCGCTCCCACTGTATTCAGTTACAGCGGGAGTCGGGCATGGGGAGGAGCGGGATCACCGCTGCTCTTCCCCGATCGTCGGGGATCTAGTGTGGAAATCCGCCCGCTTGTGTAAACAAAGCGGGCGGATCTCCTAAGTGACAGGCTAGTGTCATTTTTACAGTAACAGTGCATATTTATAGCACTGATTACTGTAGTAATGTCACTGGTACCCCCAAAAGTGTCAAAAATGTCAGTCAAGGGTCCAATCTGTCTGCCGCAATGTCGCAGTCCCGCAAAAAAATCGCAGATCACCGCCATTACTCGTTAAAACAAAAAACACCAAAAATGACAGAAATCTTTCCCTTAGTTAGTAAACGCAATAACTTTTGCGCAAACCAATCAAAATATGCTTATTGTGATTTTTTTTTTTTACCAAAAATATGTAGCAGAAAACAAATTGGCCTAAAATGATAAAAAATTTAGATTTTTACATTTGGGGGGGGGGGGGGGGGGGATTTTGTTAATTGTTATATTGAAATATTGTTATTTTTTCAAAATTTGTCGCTTTTTTTGTTTATAGCGCAAAAAGTAAAAATCGCACAGGTGATCAAATACCACCAAAAGAAAGCTCTAATTCGTGGGGGAAAAAAGGACATAAATTTAATATGGGTACAGCGTCGCACGACCGCGCAATTGTCTGTTATAGTAATGCAGAGCCGAATCGCAAAATATGGTCTGGTCAGGAATGGGGTAAAACCTTCCGGTCATAAAGCGGTTAAAAATACGCTCATTGAGAATTTTTTTGTCAAAGACATGTAGCTAAATACATTTTGGCCTAAATATATGACAAAAATTGAATATATTGGATATTTTTTAACTGTCAAAGTAGAAAAATATTGTTATTTTTTCAAAATTTTTGCATTTTTTTATTAACCACTTTACCACCGGAGGATTTTGCTGTCTTCCGTCCAGGCCACTTTTTGCGATTCGGCGCTGTGCGACTTCAACTGAAAATTGCGCAGTCGTGCAACGCCGTACCCAAACGAAATTTACGTCCTTTTTTTCCCACAAACAGAGCTTTCTTTTGGTGGTATTTGATCACCTGTGCGATTTTTACTTTTTGCGCTATAAACAAAAAAAGAGCGTTTATTTTGAAAAAATAACAATATTTTTAACATTTTTTTATATGAAATTCCCCCCAAAAAAGATGTAAAAACCAATTTTTTTAAAAATTTTTGGCCAATTTGTTTTATGCTACATATGTTTGGTAAAAAAAATCGCAATAAGCGTATTTTGATTGGTTTGCGCAAAAGTTATTGCGTTTACTAACAAAGGGAAAGATTTCTGTCATTTTTGGTGGTTTTTTTTTAATGCGTAATGGCGGCGATCTGCGATTTTTTTTGCGGGACTGCGACATTGCGGCGGACAGATCGGACCCTTGACTGACATTTTTGACACTTTTGGGGGTACCAGTGACATTACTGCAGTAATCAGTGCTATAAATATGCACTGTTACTGTAAAAATGACACTGGCAGGGAAGGGGTTAATTTTATTGGAGAGGGAGGGGTTAATGTATGCCTGGTGCTTACTGACGTGTAGGGGGGGAGGTGACTGAGTGAGTCATGGACAGATCGGATGTCGAGCTATGCTGAACAGTCCGATCTGTCACTCCCTGTCACTATGGAGATCCTCCCGCTGTGTTTACACACAGCGGGCGGATCTCCAGACTCGATCCCCGACGATCGGGTAAGAGCAGCGGCGATCGCCGCTGCTCCTCCCCTGGCCCGACTCCCGCTGTGAATGAAAACAGCGGGAGCGAGCCTCCGGCGGCGCGCAAGTGCCACCCAGAAGAGGGAGTGTCTAACGACGTTAATACTACGTCGCTGGACGATAACGAACCACTCTGCCGCAGTAGTATTACTGTGAGCGGTTCTAAAGTGGTTAATATCGCAAAAAATAAAAAGCACAGAGGTGATCAAATGCCACCAAAAGAAAGCTCTGTTTGTGGGAAAAAAGGACATAAATTTCGTTTGGGTACGGCGTTGCATGACCGTGCAATTGTCAGTTAAAGTCGCACAGTGCCGAATCGCAAAAAGTGGCCTGGACGTAAGACAGCAAAATCCTCTGGTGGTAAAGTGGTTAATAATGCGGTCAGAGTCCCCCTTAATATTGCCATCAAAGTCCCCCTTAATATTGCAGTCAGAGTCCCCCTTAATAATGCCGTCAGAGTCCCCCTTTTATGTGCCCCGATAAGAGCTGTGTTTGTGTTCTCTAATCAGACAATATTCCCATATATATATATATATATATATATATATATATATATATATATATATATATATATATAATATACACAGTACAAAATGTCAGCTTCACAGAGTAATGAGAGGCCTCCTACTCTCTCTCTCTCTCTCTCTCTACTTATCTGCTATGTAACCCCCGATGGTGTACACAGAGCCTATGGGTGCTGCTGAGCAGATAACTTCTACTGTCTGATTGGTAGGTGGGAGTGGTTTATGCAAATTACCCACAGAACTACAGAGCTGATCACATGCTGAAGTGCAATGCTGTAATTATTCGTTTCTAATATATATATATATATATATATATTGTGCAGAATGAAATGCAAAGTCTTTAATAGATATGTGCATTATGAAGTTCATTGAATACAACATTTAAATGGCTTTTATTGTTCATGACAGAATTCATCACCCCTTTTCCATGAATCTTTTTATTAATATATTAGATTGCTCTTCAAAATCCGATTCCTTATTACAATTCCTCTTAATCCTCAATAGTTGACCTTTGGGGACAGTCGTAATCCACTGGGGATGGTGTCCACTATTGGTGGGAATATAACTGTTACGGTCATTGTCTTTAAAATAAGTTTTGGTGAATAAATTATGTCCATCTTTAAAAATTACCAAATCTAAATAATTGACTTCTGACACATTAAAATTGGAGGTAAACGAGATATTGTACTTATTATTATTTAAAAAAGAGATAAAATCATTAAAACCCTCAACTGATCCTTCCCAAACTATAAAAATATGATCTATGTAGCGTCTGTACATTTTTAATGCAGGATGGGGTCTCCTAAAAATTGATTTGTCTTCCCATTTGCTCATAAATAAATTAGCCACCGTCGGGGCATATTTGGCCCCCATAGCAACGCCTTTAATTTGGTTAAAAAATTGTCCTTCATGCCAAAAATAATTGTTTTGCATAGCCATATTTAAAATATCCAATAAAAACTTCATTTGTTGGGGGGAAAGCTTCCCATCTTTTTTCAAGGCCCATTCTACTGCCTTAATGGTATCTGTTTGCTTAATATTGGTGTATAGTGAATTCACATCTATACTAGCTAGTAAGGGGCTTTCTGTGACTTGTATATCTTTAATTATATTAATAAGGTCCCTACTGTCTTTTAAATAAGACAGGCAGTTTTGTGCTAGCGGTTGTAGATAATAGTCCACATGCTCCCCCACTCTCGAATATATGGAATCCACCCCATTGATAATGGGTCTACCCAGTGGATTTTGTAATTGTTTGTGGATTTTGGGGTTATGGTAAATTATTGGCATCCTTGGTGCATCGGGTATGAGGTATCTAGCCTCTTTTTTATCCAAAATATTTTCTTTTTGTGCCTTCTTAATTTTTTAGTGAGCATTGCTTTTAATTTCTTAACAGGATTTCCTTTCAATTTAGCATAGGTACTTCTATCCTCCACTAGACGGTTTAACTCAGCTATATAGTCCTCTTTGTTCATCACTATAATTCCTCTGCCTTTGTCTGCTGATCTGATAATAATATCGTTTGCTTTCTCCATATCTTTAATTCCTTGCTTAATCTTTTTGCCCCCCTTAATAGGGTGTATAGAGATATTGTTCAAATCCTGCTCGACCATCAATTTAAAAACTTCCAAACAATGGTTATTCACATTCTTTGGGTTGAAAGTAGATTTATTTCTTAGACCACTGTGTATAAAACCATCATCTTGCTGTACATTTGTGGCTGACTTATTAAAAAAATGTTTCTTAATATTTCGGGTTCTAATAAATTTATGTTAATCAATAAAAGTATTACATTTGTTCAATTGCTTAGGAGGTGCATATTTTAATCCCATATCTAAAATCTTTAATTCATGTTCATTAAAAACTTTACTGCTAAGATTAAAAATCCCCAAACCTAAAACTCTCTTTTCCTTTTTCCCCTGCCCCCCTCTACATCCTCTCTTCTTTCCTCTCCTCCTATTGGATGGTGGGTAGGCTGGCCTCTGTAAGGGCCTCTGAAAGGGCCCCTCAGTATCCAATAATATTGTCCTCTCGGGGGTCCCCAATATTGTCCCCTTCCTCTTCCTCTGTGGCCCCTTCCTGGAGGTCTCCCTTGTCCCCTTTCCCAAAAATCCCCTCTATAAGGAGAATTGTGATAACACTCATTATCATACGATCTGTGATTTTGTGGGGGATCTCTTTATTTGGAAGAGGGGCTACCTGGTGTTATAGGATCAAACCGATTGTGAGTGGTGACATTATATTGTGTGGGGTATCTATTTGTCTGTCCACTCCTATTCCCTCTATTCGGTGTCTGCGAGTTGTTGTAGTGTGTACTACTGGGTGTTTCTGTAGGAAATGTGAATGCTAGTTCTCTCTCTGGTGTGGATTCTCTGGATTCCACATTTTCATCCACAATGATTTCTTGTCATTTATATATGTTTCCCTGCTTGTAATCATTGCAGTCCCTGTGCAATTTTTTGATTTTTTTTCTTCTGTGTGTCTCTATCTAATTTTGTATTCCTGAATGCCTTTCATTTTTTCTTTATATTACTTAATTCTCTCAATATGGATTTAGTATTTCTTTCAATCCCTGTATTTTATTTTCAAGCATTTGCAATTTCGTTTTTCTTCTAGATATAATCAAACCCAGAAGTTTCTGCTCACAGGTATTAAAAAAATGGTACCAGCTCTCATCTAAATCTTTAGTATTTAAGCCGTCATTGAGAGCTATGTCCCACCGTACCCTTCTTGGTGTAATACCCTCTTTAACATACTGTCCTAGTGTGGTAATATCCCATCAGGACCTGATTTGTTTATCCAGTATATTTTTGAGTAGTTTCAAATTTTAATCAACATCCATATTAATAGCATTTTTTGAAAAAATGTATTTCGTATTTACTTTTTTCTTTCTTTCTTTTTCTTACTAATAAACTCAAATAATTCCATAGCTGCTTGGCGAAAAATATTTTAGGTATATAAAATATACAAAATATTGTGTCCTAATGTAACCTCACATAAACCTGTGGAAGAAATAATATGTGCATGCAGAGCTACAGTACATAAAGCAACGGTATACTAATAAAAGCCAACATCAAGATGGATGTTATAGCACTAGAAGTAGCAACTGCACATAAAACTGCATGCTATATTTGCAATATTTGGTTCACTAGTTGGACACCATGTACTAAACTGAAACTTTATTTAATTTCCTAAGTTATTGCAGTTGTTATTTTAAAGAACCAGTGGTGAACACTTGTGGGTTTAATCAATCATTTTTTGTATTTGTTAATTTCCTTTCATTTGAAAAAACCCTACTACATATTTGTTATGTGCTCCTATTCACATAGCATACCCAGATTTTTTAAAAACATATTTCTTTCCTTATAGATGTTTCACAGGAGAAGGTGTCGTGGCGTGTGAGTGAGAACATGTAACAGATACAAAGCAATTGTTATGCAAATTTGGCTGCAAAACTTTCAGATGTGGCAGGGGCATGTCTTCTGTCCACATACCTTGGGGTCAATTCACTAAAGGTTACTGCATGCGATAACCCGGTCACGTGACTCATGTGCATAAATTATTGTACGCAGTAAAAAATGTACATTTCACCCAAAAAAAAAAAAAGATTATCCAGTATTTAATGCAAAATCAAAATGTGCAAAAAAACATGCGATAAGCTGTTAAGTCCTATTCACAAACAGAACAGAACGTAAAAAAGATGCACTATTTATTACCAGGGTTTTGCTGGCAGTATCACATGAGGTATTGCTCATATCCAGCGTAGGAGTCCTCCCCCAATAGCTGGTTGTTAAGGAGATGGCTGGGAAGCTGGCCGCCACATCCTTAACAACCGATGACTCATCAGCTGTCAGCAGGTTTAAACAAAACAGGCGGGCAATTAAAAACTCCCCCCTATCCATACCAGGGCCTTCAGGTCTGGTATGGATTTTAGGGGGAACACCATGCCAACATTTTTAAAATAATGGCATAGCCCCTTATCCGAGCATGCATTCTGGCAGGTCAGGAAGGGGGGGGGGGTGAGCGAGCACCCCCTCCCAAAACCATTCCAGGCCACATGCACACGTTCCCCCCCCCAAAACACCTTGTTGATGAAGAAAAGGGCTTCTTCCACATAACCCTGGCTGGTGGTTGTGGGGGCCTGTGGATGGGGCTTATTGGAATCTGGAAGCTCTATTTAACAAGAGAGGCCCCCAGATCCTGCCCCCCCCATGTGAATGAGTATAGGGTACATAGCACTCCTACTCATTCTTCAAAAAAGTGTAAAAAAAAAAAAATACAACACAAGTTTTTGACCTTGTCCTTTATTAAAAAAAATCAAAAGTCAGTACACAATTTCCCCCAGTGTAGATCAAATAGATACAAATTTTAAAAAACCTCTGTTCCCAGTGAAGACTCCCAACATCTGACAGCTCCCCACTCTGACAGCTCCTAAATAACTAAGGGGTTGGGCCACCCGGAGACATCACTAGCTAGCTATTTAAGAATTGTCAGACTGTGGAGCTATCAGATGGCAGAATCCTTTGTCGGGACCAGAATTTTTTTCAGGACAGCAGTGGAGGCAGGCCTCATGATTGATGATCGATCTACACCGGGAGACATTTTTTATTTTTTTTAATTGTCAAAAGCTTGTGTTGTGTTTTTATTTACTTTTTACACTTTTTTGGTTAATGAGTAGGCCATACTCATTCACGCAGAGGGGGCAGGATCTGGGGGCCCCCCACAACCACTGGCCAGGGTTGTAAGAAAGAGGCAGAGTCCCCTACCCCGAAGCACCCCCCCATTTTGAAGGCATGTGGCCTGGTATGGTTCAGGAGGGGGGTGCTCGCTGATCCCCTCCTTACCTGGCCTGCCAGGCTGCATGCCTGGATTAGGGCCTAGTAGGGATTGGGGGGTCCCCCAAGCTGTTTTTTTTAGGACATTTTAAATGCCAGCATGTTTTGTTTACATTCAGCTGGCAGCATGAAATCCAATGACAGCTGATGAGTCATTGCTTGTTAAGGACACGGCGGGCGGCTTCCCGGCCCGCTCCCTAACAACCAGTTACCTGTGCGATAAATTACTGCATTAAAATTTTGGGTAATTACTGCATTACCATTATTTTACTACATTAGCTATTTACCACCAAATTCTTAGTGAATTGAACATTTGTACAATGGTTTCTACATGCGTTATTTTACAGCATTTTATCAGTTGATATATAACTCTTGGTAAATTGACCCCCTTGTGTCTTAAGAAGTAATTTTTCCATCTCTGAAGGTTAGGAGCATGCAAAAGGGGAAATATCTCAGTAACCCTTGAGTGCCATGTACCTTTGGGTTGGTTGGTGCTGACCCCTTGGTTGGCAGTGGTCAGGATTCACCAGATGTCACTTTCAACATCCTGTCCTACTAAGTCGACATGCCTGAGGGAATTCTCAGCTGTTTTTTTTTAAGGGGGGTAGGGATGCAGAGAGTGACCAGATCTTATATGACAAAGGGATAGACTGCTGAAAAATCTTAGTAGAAATCTAATTTCTCTCTCCTTTACGGGATTGCCATTTCCCTACAGGTAATCTGCTCACATTATAAATGTGAGCTACTCTCTTTACCTGAGTAAGTTGCTCATTGTACTGAAGCAACATTCTTTTGTATTTTGTTCTCAATATCACATTTATTAAAAAATCACTTTTCACTGCATATATTGTACTGTAGTGTGATACTCCTAGGTTCTTTTATGGTTCTTTAGGTTACAGGATCCTTGGGATGAAAGGTCTTTTTTGGGACTTTGTCACCTGTTTATCTATCCATTGTTTCTTTCATGTACAATTAGATACGCTAGGACATTCCTATTTATCTAATAATTCATTTAATAGCATTATGATCTTCTTTCTTTCTCACCTACTCTATGGAAAATGTCTTATATCTCCAGAAAATGCCAAATGCATGATAAGGAAAGGGGAAACGGCTTTTATCAATGAATAGAGACCAGGGCTGTCTAACGTTCTTATTGATGCCACCCAGCTGTGCCAGTCCTACTCAACTTCATTCCATTAGGCAAATGAGACTATAATTATCATTCTCTACATGAAATATTTCTGCTAATGGAGAGCATCTGTTAATATTAAGAAAGAGATTGAAAGCCCTCAGAGAATATTACATGAGCTAAATCTGTGCTGGTGCATTCAGCTAAACATAATACAAGGATACTATTGTTCAAAGTCACAATGAATTCACTGCTGTGATTACGTCCAGCTAATATTATTTATAGCAGAAATGGCTTTCAATTGTAGGGAAAAACTGTACTGAAAAAAATATGGAGGCTTCCAATGTTGGTCTCTACTTCTCAAAATGCTAGTTCCCTGGCTGGCAATTTTGATCCAATGGCTTCATTATTTATGATTCATCAGCCTAGAAAACATATGCAGATTAGGTGTTCTGAACATCAGCCTGAATTTCCTGATCTGCATTTTAGTTCTAGCACATTGACTTTAAATTATTAAACACAAAATGAATAAATGGGGGCGTGTCTGGACGTTGGCCAAGATGGCCGCATGAAGAGGGAGCTCCGTGCGGGACACGGCCGAATCCACCATCATCCCCATTCCTGACCACCCGATCGCGGCATCCACACCTTCTCTGACCGCCGTCGGTGACCGGGGAGTCGTCCATCCACATATTGTGCTGCTCCTCCAGGGGATCGCGCCGGACCGGCGCCTGCGGCCTACCCGCGCCATTGCGGCCTAGCTGACCTCCACGATCTGCCGCCCGGGACGGTAAGCGGTACAGCCCTCTCCATCCTCCCAACAGTCTCCCCCCCAGCACGCCCCTCACTGTCTGCCTGGCCTGCCCTAAGTCTGGGGACCTTCGCCATCCGTTTTCCCAGGGCCCTCTGGCCGCCGCTGCCCACCATCTTGCCGGCCCCCCCTGCATCCATCATCTGCACCTAGGAGTCCTGGGGTACCCCACTGCTATGGAGGGATATCTGGGTCCCATCCTCATCCTCTTTGGGAAGCTGCCGGGATTATACTCTGCTGCTACAGACATCCAGTACTGAGGGGGGATACAGTCTGGGCTCTGATTTTGCTGCTTTGCGGACTCTGAGTTGGGGGGTTCTGCAGACTGTTGGCTGACCCCTTTCCACTTCCATCCTTATTTGCCTGCTATCCCACAGCCCTGTTGAGTGTCCCTCACAACTCCTGCAGCATATCCATCAGCCTGCCAAGTGCCTGTCTGCTGCTGTGCAGTCTTCCAGCTACATACTCATAGCTGCAGAGTATTGCTCCAGGCCCTCACTGACTATCTTGCAAATCCCTATACTCACAGCTGCAGAGTATTGCACCAGGCCCTCACTGACTATATTACAAATCCCTGTCACAGTTCCCCTGTCCTTTTTGCTGTGGATTGCTCTGATCACATTTTTTCCTACATTAATAAACTTGCACTATATGCCCGTGACCTCCAGCCCATGTGCATCTTCTTGTAACTGATTTGACGACGCTTGTCATGCGGTGCTGAGCCACGGGACTGTCCGGCTCCCGGAACCCCGCTCCCCCAGACCTGATAAGATGGCGCCCAGTCGCACAGTGGGTAAAACCAAACCTCCCCCTCCGCCATCTCTGCCTACTCCTCCGGATGGGGCCATGGGAGGCACGGTGCGGCCTCCTTCTCCAGCAGCATCCTCATCCTCGCCTCCCCTGCCCAGCTCTTCTTCAATGAATGGGGGCCCTGACTCCAGGGATTGTGGGGGAGCCCTCAGGTCGGATGAGGCCTCCCTTCTTTCTGCCTTCCGGTCGGACTTCGAATCCTGGGCCTCTAAAATGGAGCTCTCGCTGCATGCTGACTTGAATGCGATCCGCCAGCAGGTCTCCGCTATGGACTCCGCTGTCGCCGCTGTCACCGCTACTCAGGAAGCCCATGAGTCCCACATTACGGCTTTGGAGACTGCTTCCCAGGACCACCTCCACCGCCTGCCCCAGCAACAACTCCGCATAGATGGCGGCGAAAACAGGAGTCTCAGGAACAACATAAGGATTCAGGGCCTCCCTGAGGCCACCTCTGGTACGGATCTTAAATCCACAGTGACTGCCTTTCTCAATCAGGTTCTCGGTAGAGCCCCGACCACGGCCATCGAACTGGACAGGGTGCACAGAGTGGGGGGTCCGGGAGGTGGGGGAGAAGGCCGTCCCCGTGATGTGTTATGTAAGGTTCACTACTATACCCTAAAGGAAGAAATTATGAGGAAGGCTTGGCAACTGGGACCTCTTGACTTCGATAGCTCCTCCATTCACCTCTACCCCGACCTATCCCGCAATACACTACATATGCGGAGAGTGGTCCGTCCCTTACTGGACTTGTTACGTCAAATTGGGGCCACTTACACATGGGGGCACCCCTTCAGCATCAAAGTGACTTTCAACTCCCGGAAGTTCGTGCTAGCGGATCCTGATCAACTACCCGACTTCTTCTCCTTCCTGGGTCATGCTCCGGTGGACATTCCGAATTGGCTGGATCCTCCAGTTGAATGGACGCGACCACAGGCATCTGGTCCCCTTCCTCAGAGAAGTCGTCGCTCCCGCTCAAGATCTGCCTTACCCAGGCACAGGCCTAGCCGCCCTCAGTCTCCGGAAGCTTGATGACTGCATATACCGCACTCCACGCTGACTGTGCTGGTGCAACCGGACCCTATTTGTTGACCCCCTGCTTACCCTCTCCTGCTATAACATGCTTCTCTCCACAGCTACCGGCCTCATCCGTCTTGGTCTGACCTTGCTTCTGCCCTTTGCTATTGCTATGAATGGCTGGGGTTTTAGGGGGTCGCTATGTGACCGTTCACGCCACAGATTTCGGGTCCGCCGGCTCTTGAGTTGTCTCTTATGTTTCATGTTATTGGTATTGTTATACAATGTTGATGCTTCCTCTAATTCGTGACAATTTTTCCTTTTTCTCTGTTTAATGCTCGCTGCCCCACGGCTTCATGTACTTACTGGCTCGGTGTGACCTTACCCCTGCCCCTTGCTGTTGTCCAGTCCAGCTGGGGTTTGGGGGGGTCGCCTGACGCTCCATGATTCTGATAGATCCTAGCCCACCGCTTAATGTTTCAATTGCTCTTATATTGTTGTTCTAACATGTTTTATGATTTTACTGCTTTCTCCCCTGACGGTCGCAATTTTGCGTCCTTACCATTATCCCCGTATTGAGCTCTAATGTTGTTGTTCTTCTTCGGTGTACACATAATTGATTTTTGTTTAAATCTGCTGGGTTGCCGGACCCGCTCATGTGCTTCTATCTCCCTCTTCACACTTCCACCCCCCCCCCCCATAGGTTGAGCATGGTTCTGTGCTCGTATCGTGTGTTACGCGCGGTGTCCTGCTACTCCAAGAGACGCATTTCTGCTCCGATTCTGTCCCTGCTTGTTCCAACAGGTACTACAACTGATGGATACACAGTTCTAACCCGCTTCAGAAGTCCAAAGGGGTCCACCATAGTTTCCTTGGCTCCCCTCCTGGAGTCCCCCCTGTCTACTACTCAGTGTACCACTTAGTCTTCCACCTCCCCCCCCTTCCCTTTTTTTTTTTCTTCTTCTTCCTTTCTTGCTCTTCCCCCTTTTTTCTTCTTTCCTCTTCCACCCCCTTTCTATATTCTCTGTTCCTGTGTCTTCTCCCCCCCCCTTTTTTTTTTTTTTTTTTCTTTTTCTTTTCCCTTCTTCTGCTGTCCTTCCTTTCTGATCGCGGCTTCCATTTCCCTGGGGGCCTCCTCTCCTCTGCCTACCCGCCCGCGTCCTACTATGGCCCACACAGTAAGTACTCGCCCTCGTTTGATCCTAGGCTCCTATAATGTACAGGGCCTCAATGTTGCTTCTAAGAGGGGCCAAATCCTATACCATATGCATAGGCGCCATGTCAATATCCTGCTACTCCAAGAGATGCATTTCTGCTCCGATTCTGTCCCTGCTTGTTCCAACAGGTACTACAACCGATGGATACACAGTTCTAACCCGCTTCAGAAGTCCAAAGGGGTGTCTGTGGCCTTTCATAAATCCCTGCCTGTCATCATGATTGACCATGTTGCAGACCCGCAGGGAAGGTACGTGCTGGTTAAGTTTGCTCTCTGGGGGACGACATACACGGTTGCCAACTTCTACTTACCTAACGCTAATCAGGTTGCCTGGGCCTTGTGGTACCTTGAGCTACTCGCTGGGTTTGCGGAGGGGAAGATCCTCCTAGGTGGCGACTTCAACCTTCCATTAGACCCTGCACTAGATACCTCTTCCTCTCGTTCAGCTCTTTCCTATACGAAGTTGCGTGCCCTGAAACGTGTCCTTCATGACTTGCACATCGTTGATGTATGGCGAATCCTCCACCCGACCTCTAGGACCTACACTCACTTTTCGTCTGCCCATCAGTCGTACAGCCGGATAGACTATATCTTCGTGGACCATGCCTGTCTTGACTGGTCCCCCGAGGTAGACATTGGGACGTTGGTCTGGTCCGACCACTCCCCGATTTTCCTCACGCTTTCCCCCCCGGACACTCCGATGAGAGAATGGACCTGGAGGCTTAATGACTCTATACTGGCGACTGCGGGCTGCGTGGACGCGATTTCCACTGTCATTAACAATTTCTACTTAGACCACGCTGAGGACCCTACGTCCCTCCCTCTGCAATGGGAAGCGCTCAAAGCAGTGCTGCGGGATTCCTTTATCCAGATGGGTTCCCATCTTAAAAAGGAAAGGTCGGCCTCTATTACGGCCGCGACTCTAAAGCTACGCGATCTAGAAACAAAGCATAGCCGGACCCCTCTTCTGCCACTCTAGCCGACCTCTCTACGGCTCGCTCCCAACTTAGAGACCTGTATGTGGCCTCCGCCCGCACGTACGACCAGAAGTTGGCTCTACACAGATACAAGTCTCAAGACAAATGTGGTCGACCATTAGCTGGAGCACTCCACCCACGCGCTGCCTCTACATTTATTGACCGGATTCGTGATCCAACAGGGTCCCTGGTGACGACCCTGTTGTGGAAAGGGTGGACTGTTCACAAGCACTGATAAACATATCCTGCCTACAGCTGATTTTGAACAGCCCATGAAATGAAACTTGCATGCATTACAGAAATGAAACTGTTAAACATAAAATATGAGCCATATTAAATGACAATATGGACATTTCTCACCTAGGAGAAGCCCTCAGGTTTCTGTTGTTCAGACAGAAACTGGGGTATTATGCAGAAAAGTTATTAATACCCATTTTCACCCCAGGGTGGTCACATTCAGGGTTGGGAATCTATTATGTCTGTGTCAATAAGGCCCATAGTTGACTTTCTCAGTGTGTCACAGTAACAGGTACTACAACTTCTTTACTTCCAATGGTGTCCGCCCATCCTAATGAACACAGTCTTTTGGAGGTTGTGCCTCATCTCCTAAAATGATGAAAGTGGTGTATTTATATTAATGTTTATGATAATTATGATCTCTAGTTATCTGTTGAATTAAAATAATTATGTGTTTGGTTGATAAGGTTACCAAGGCCAAGGAGACAACTCTATACGGAAATAAGAAGGGATTGATGATGCTGAGTATGCTGTAATGAGACATCTGTCACCTCAAACCCCCATGTATGAAGTAATCTCCGCCTTAGAACCTTACCAAGACTCGGACACCCCCCACTGAGGTTTGCCCTCTGGGCCAGTGTTCCAAACTTAAGGGGCTGCTCCCTTGGAGGAATCTTATAAGCGGAATAGGTAGTTAGTTAGCCTGATCAATAAATTCTCAAGAGGGGGCAGATGTCGTGGCATACCTATCTCGCATTTTCTGGATACCTTATTGGCCTTTACAAGATACCTTGCTGGATATGCAGGATGCCTTGACTGGCATTTAGAATGGTTATCTTAAACAAAATGTCTTTTGAGTTAATCTCATTTTACTTTGATTTCTTTACATGTGTCACTGAGCTTGCAAAGGCTAAGAATATATCAGATGACCGAAACAGTGGAAATTCCCTATCTCTCAGAATATCAACTCTGTCTGGACAGCTGACCACAAAGCCAATAATATCTTCTAAAAAACCCCTTTGGAACTTTTATTGAGCGTCACCAAGAAATTTCCCTTATGACAGAGAATCATGATCTAGATTGACATAATGCTTACTATAATTAGTTGTTAACTTTGATTGGATAAAAGATGTTAATAACAACCCATTTCTTGTACGTCAGATTGTAATGACAAACCCATTTTTGAGTATATATAAACTCCAGAAACGCTGTAATAAATCAGGTCACTATGATTCAGCCATCTTGAGTCTTGTCTGATCTCATTATATATATAGCTATATATTGTCTGATTTGGTATCACTGACTAACAGGTAACAGGTATTTTGTACCTGAGGAAAAATTCCACAACAATTTTATTTGTTATTTACAATTGTTGTGGAATTTTTCCTCAGGTACAAAATACCTGTTACCTGTTAGTCAGTGATACCAAATCAGACAATATATAGCTATATATATAATGAGATCAGACAAGACTCAAGATGGCTGAATCATAGTGACCTGATTTATTACAGCGTTTCTGGAGTTTATATATACTCAAAAATGGGTTTGTTATTACAATCTGACGTACAAGAAATGGGTTGTTATTAACATCTTTTATCCAATTAAAGTTAACAACTAATTATAGTAAGCATTATGTCAATCTAGATCGTGATTCTCTGTCATAAGGGAAATTTCTTGGTGACGCTCAATTAAAGTTCCAAAGGGGTTTTTTAGAAGATATTATTGGCTTTGTGGTCAGCTGTCCAGACAGAGTTGATATTCTGAGAGATAGGGAATTTCCACTGTTTCGGTCATCTGATATATTCTTAGCCTTTGCAAGCTCAGTGACACATGTAAAGAAATCAAAGTAAAATGAGATTAACTCAAAAGACATTTTGTTTAAGATAACCATTCTAAATGCCAGTCAAGGCATCCTGCATATCCAGCAAGGTATCTTGTAAAGGCCAATAAGGTATCCAGAAAATGCGAGATAGGTATGCCACGACAACCCCGAAGCTGATTGGTCAATCCTTTGCGACTTACTATCAGTCACTTTACCATTTGTCTGCGTCCCTGCCCCAGGGTGCCCCAGGAGCCTCCCTCGAGGACAAAACTGTGTATGTGTCGGCGACTGCCCTCCCGTGCCTGCCTGCTGAGACCGTCTCGGACCTGGAAACGGCGATCTCAGTCGACGAGGTTGTGGCAGCTATTGCTTCCGGCAAAAGTCCTGGCCCAGACGGCTTTACTGCCAAATTTTATAAGGTGTTCAGCACTCTGCTGGCCCCTTTTCTGGCTCGGGTCTTTAACTCGATTCCTGACGGCTCGGATTTTCCTCCTCAGACGTTAGAGGCCCACATATCTCTAATTCCAAAGCCGGGGAAGGACCCCGCATTGTGTGCCAATTACAGACCTATCTCTTTAATTGGAATCGACCTTAAACTTTATGCTAAGATCCTAGCGACCCGATTGAAACCGTTATTGCCGGACCTTATTCATATGGACCAGGTGGGCTTTGTCCAAGGCCGAGAAGCTAGGGACAATACCTTGAAAACCCTCCTGCTTACTGATTATGCCCGCTCCCACGATATACCTTTGTGCCTGCTGACAGTGGACGCGGAGAAGGCCTTTGACCGTGTTGACTGGCATTTTCTGCGTCTTACCCTGGAACAAATCAGTCTCGGCCCGCTGATGCTGGCTAGAATTATGGCCCTCTACAAGTCACCTTCCGCTAGGCTCCGGATTAACGGCTCCTTGTCTCCTACCTTCAGCATCCACAACGGTACGCGCCAGGGTTGCCCCCTGTCTCCGCTCCTCTATGTCCTAGTAATGGAACATCTGGCTGTTGATATTCGTGACAACCCCAATGTCTGCGGACTGACCATTGGCCCCATACATTCAAAACTAGCGCTATTCGCAGATGATTTACTGCTCTACGTCACTTCTCCTCAAAAGTCCCTCCCTGCGATCTTGGCCGAGTTCCGCGACTTTGGCCTTGTGAGCAACTTTAAAGTTAATCACTCTAAATCGGAGATATTAAATATCTCCCTGCCTAAATAGACTCTTAAGCGTATCTCGGACACATACCCCTTTAAGACGGGATCCTCCTCCGTTCGCTACTTGGGCGTCAATCTGCCTTCTGACCCGACGCGCCTCTTCACTGACAATTTTGTTCCACTCCTCACTAAAACCCTATCTGACCTGTCTACCTACTCCACGAAACACTTGTCTTGGTTTGGGAGGATCAATGTTCTGAAAATGGACGTTCTACCTCGCTTTTTGTACCTCTTCCAAGCGCTTCCTGTTCACATACCTGCCTCCTTCTTTGACAAGCTGCGTAGAGCGCTTTCGAGATTTGTATGGCTTCATAGCCGACCCCGCCTAAAGTATGCGACTCTCACTCTTCCGAAGTCTAGAGGGGGCACCGGTATCCCGGACTTCGCTCTCTACCACCGCACGGCGACCCTGACGCGCTTGGTGGATTGGTTTCACAATGCCCCCACTAAACTGTGGGTGCAACTTGAACGTCTTCTTGCCCCATTTGATCTCAGGGCACTTCCCTGGACTCAGGTGCATCTTCGTGGCCACGTTTCCTCTTTCAACATGTTAACGGGCCAGACCCTGTGGACTTGGGATTGCCTGAATAAATCGGGCCGTCTCTCAGGTCCTCAGGGCCCCATGACGCCCTTCTTTGGCACCCCGGCGTTCCCCCCGGCAGCCTCGTGTTCTAGATTTGGACCCTGGACTGCGATGGATCATCGACGTATTTCCCAAATTCTCCGAACTGACTCGTCCTTGTTGACGACTCCTACTTCCACCACATCCGACAGTGCTCTTGTGAGCTGGCTGCAGCGCGGCCAGGCTCTCTCCTATATACGCTCCCTGCCCTCACTGACTGCTGTTAGGGGAGACCCTTCGGAGTTTGACTCTATTCTACTCCAGGATGTTCCCCCCACGCACACGGTATCTCTCTTATATTCTTTACTCCTACGTGCCCTTCGCCCTGACCTGCCAACTTATACTGCTGCCTGGGACAGGGACCTGGGGCGAGCCATTTCATCTACCGACTGGTACAAATGCTTCGCGCTGACTCACTCGCTGTCTCCTGCTACGCAAGTTCAGGAGAAGGGGTTCAAACTCCTGAGCAGATGGTACAGGTGCCCTTCCTCGATTACCTATATTGATCCACTTCAGTCGGACCAATGCTGGCGATTAGTGATGTCGCGAACCTAAAATTCGCCGTTCGCGAACGGCGAACGCGAACATCGGCAAATGTTCGCGAACCGGCGAACCGGGCGAACCGCCATAGACTTCAATAGGTAGGCGAAAAGTTTCAGCTCTGTAGCATGTCCAGAACCCCTAAAAAACAGCATTTTTCTTATATTTTCAGGAATACGGCTTCTCTGCGGCTGGCTTTTTCTCTTGCAGGCATTTAGCGGGCATTTTTTTAGGCAGGCATGTCATTTTTTGTATTTAGTGTCTGGGGGGTCTAAAAAGTGTACCTGTCAAGTTTCAGCTCTGTAGCATGTCCAGAACCCCTAAAAAACAGCATTTTTCTTATATTTTCAGGAATACGGCTTCTCTGCGGCTGGCTTTTTCTCTTGCAGGCATTTAGCGGGCATTTTTTTAGGCAGGCATGTCATTTTTTGTATTTAGTGTCTGGGGGGTCTAAAAAGTGTACCTGTCAAGTTTCAGCTCTGTAGCATGTCCAGAACCCCTAAAAAACAGCATTTTTCTTATATTTTCAGGAATACGGCTTCTCTGCGGCTGGCTTTTTTTCTTGCAGGCATTTATCGGGCATTTTTTTAGGCAGGCATGTCATTTTTTGTATTTAGTGTCTGGGGGGTCTAAAAAGTGTACCTGTCAAGTTTCAGCTCTGTAGTATGTCCAGAACCCCAAAAAAACAGCATTTTCTTATAATTTTTAGTAGAAAACTAATGCAGTGTCTTTCCAGCTGTCTTTTTTTCTTTCTGGCAAGCTGAAATATGATATGCCAAGGCAAACATGCCTATCAGTTGAGCTATGACACAGACAACACTGCACACATGGGGAAATATGTAAAACAAAAAACAGGGAAAGGAAATTAGGTGACGGTCACAAAACATGATATTGTGATTGGCCAAATAAAAAGTCGCCTCGCGATGAGGTCGCGCCAAATTTGCGCTAAGTCGCGCCAAAGTCGCACTGGAAGCGACGCTACTTTAGTGGTAGCGGCAGTGTAAACCAGCACTAAAACATCCAGTGTGTGAATACGATCAGGTATGATGTTTTATCGGTCAAGTAGTGTAAGGGTTACGCCCGTCGCCCGCTTCACAGTGACAGACCAAACTCTGACAGACCAAACTCCCCGTTTAACAGTCAGTCAGTCCATTTGCACAACCGCAAACTCCCCATTTGCACAAGGTTGGATACCAAGCTAGCCATGTCCCGTTCCTTGTCCTCACTGACATCATTGAAGGTCTCTTCCTCCACCCAGCCACGTACAACACCAAGGGTCCCCGAAAGGTGACAACAAGCCCCCTGGGACGCCTGCTGTGGCTGGTATTCCACCTCCTCAAAGCCACCTTCCTCCTCTGACTTCTCTTCTTCAGACTCCTCTCTCTGCGTTGCCACAGGTCCAGCAATTGACAACGACAAGGCTGCTTCTGGTGGTGATGGGGACCACAACTTCCTCTTCATGCTCATCTACAGCCTGATCCAGTACTCTTCGCAGGGCACGCTCCAGAAAAAACGCATATGGGATGAGGTCGATGATGTTGCCTTGGGTTCGACTGACCACCAGGGTTGTCACCTCTGCAAAAGGACGCATGAGCCTACAGCCATTGTTCATGAGCATTCAGTAACGCGGCCAAAAAATACCCAGCTCCACAGAAAGAATGAAAGAAAATGAATGTTTTTTCTATGAAAAATTATCCTGCGGATCGCTTTTGGTCTGTACACAATGAAGCAAGGACCTTATCATCTGGGGTGTGCCAACACAATCCTAGAGGTGATCGCTTCATTGTGATACGCAAGCCCCTTCACCACGACAAGGTAACGATCACGAAGGGGAATTGACACATGTATGTGCCTTTTTTTTTGTTTTTTGTTTTTTTTGCAGCCACAGTGTAGCACCAGAGGCCAGAAAAATTAGGCATGTACACATGCATGAAAAAGCAGGTATTGTTGCAGCCGCTGCTGTAGCAGCGGCCTGAAAAATTGAGGTTTTAAGGCAAAAAGTGCACTAAAACATTGCGGCTTGAACTGTAGTTGGTGGCGGAGACGTCACGTAAGTCATCCGGCATGCAGAGAATGATTATATACAGCAGCGTGTGGACCATTTTTAGGCCAAGGCATCTCAGTCATCACCAGGCCTTTTTTAGTCAAATGCATCCCCCACTGTCAGTCCCTTCGGGATCCATGCCTCATTCATCTTAATAAACGTGAGGTAATCAAGACTTTTTTGACCTAGGCGACTTCTCTTCTCAGTGACAATACCTCCTGCTGCGCTGAAGGTCCTTTCTGACAGCACACTTGAAGCGGGGCAGGCCAGAAGTTCAATTGCAAATTGGGATAGCTCAGGCCACAGGTCAAGCCTGCACACCCAGTAGTCAAGGGGTTCATCGCTCCTCAGAGTGTCGATATCTGCAGTTAAGGCAAGGTAGTCTGCTACCTGTCGGTCGAGTCGTTCTCTGAGGGTGGACCCCGAAGGGCTGTGGCGATGCATAGGACTAAAAAAGCTCCGCATGTCCTCCATCAACAAGACGTCTGTAAAGCGTCCTGTCCTTGCCGGCGTGGTTGTGGTGGTAGGAGGAGGATTACTTTCACCTCTTCCCCTGTTGGATTCCCGTTGTGCTGTGACATCACCCTTATATGCTGTGTAAAGCATACTTTTTAACTTATTTTGTAGCTGCTGCATCCTTTGCGACTGCCGGTAATTGGGTAACATATCACAGACTTTCTGCTTATACCGGGGGTCTAGTAGCGTGGCCACCCAGTACAGGTCGTTCTCCTTCAGCCTTTTTATACGAGGGTCCCTCAACAGGCATGACAGCATGAAAGACCCCATTTGCACAAGGTTGGATGCCGAGCTACTCATGTCCAATTCCTCATCCTCACTGATGTCATTGAAGGTGTGTTCTTCCCCCCAGCCACGTACAACACCACGGGTACCAGATAGGTGACAACGAGCACCCTGGGATGCCTGCTGTGGTTGGTGTTCCTCCTCCTCAAAGCCACATTCCTCCTCTGACTCCTCTTCCTCACACTCCTCTTCCAGTGTTGCCGCAGGTCCAGCAATCAATGGTAAGGCTGTTTCTGGTGGTGGTGATGGTGACCACAACTCTTCCTCTTCCTCTTCACGCTCATCTACGGCCTGATCCAGCACTCTTCGCAGGGCACGCTCCAGGAAAAAAACATATGGGATGATGTCGCTGATGGTGCCTTCGGTGCGACTCACTAGGTTTGTCACCTCCTCAAAAGGACGCATGAGCCTACAGGCATTGCGCATGAGCGTCCAGTAACGTGGCAAAAAAATACCCAGCTCCGCAGAGGCTGTCCTAGCACCCCGGTCATACAAATACTCGTTGACCGCTTTTTCTTGTTGGAGCAGGCGGTCGAACATTAGCAGTGTTGAATTCCAACGTGTCGGGCTGTCGCAAATCAAGCGCCTCACTGGCATGTTGTTTCGCCGCTAAATATCTGCAAAGTGCGCCATGGCCGTGTAGGAACGCCTGAAATGGCCACACACCTTCCTGGCCTGCTTGAGGACGTCCTGTAAGCCTGGGTACTTCTGCACAAAACGTTGCACAATCAGATTCAACACATGTGCCATGCACGGCACATGTGTCAACTTGCCCAAATTCAATGCCGCCAACAAATTGCTGCCGTTGTCACACACCACTTTGCCGATCTCCAGTTGGTGCGGGGTCAGCCACTGATCCACCTGTGCGTTCAGGGCGGACAGTAGTGCTGGTCCGGTGTGACTCTCTGCTTTCAGGCAAGTCAACCCCAAGACAGCGTGACACTGTCGTATCCGGCATGTGGAATAGCCCCTGGGGAGCTGGGGGGGGGTGCAGTTGGTGTGGAGCAAGACGCAACAGCAGAAGAGGACTCAGCCGAGGAGGTTAGCAAAGAGGATGGAGTAGGAGGAGTAGAGGAGGTGGCAGCAGGCCTGCCTGCAAGTCGTGGCGGTGTCACCAACTCCTCTGCAGCAGAGCCACGCATTCCATGCTTGGCAGCCGCCAGCAGGTTTACCCAATGCGCAGTGTAAGTTATATACCTGCCCTGACCGTGCTTTGCAGACCAGCTATCAGTGGTCAGATGGACCCTTGCCCCAACACTGTGTGCCAGACGGGACATGATTTCCTTTTCCACAATAGAGTACAGGTTGGGGATTGCCTTTTGTGAAAAATAATTTCGGCCGGGTACCTTCCACTGCGGTGTCCCAATAGCGACAAATTTTTTGAAGGCCTCAGACTCCACCAGCTTGTATGGTAAAAGCTGGCGGGCTAAGAGTTCTGACAAGCCAGCTGTCAGACGCCGGGCAAGGGGGTGACTCTGTGAGATTGGCTTCTTACGCTCAAACATTTCCTTGACAGACACCTGACTGTGGGCAGGTGAGCAGGAACTGCTGAAGGTGAGAGGCGGAGGGGCGGGTTGTTGATAGGGGGCATGGAGGACAGCAGTGGTTGATGTGGCTGAAGATGCTGGACCAGGAGGAGGATGGTGGCTTTCAGTTTGTGTGCTGCTTTTACTCATGTGTTGATCCCATAGGCGTTTGTGATGTGAGATCATGTGCCTTCGCAAAGCAGTTGTACCTAGGTGGGTGTTGGACTTCCCACGACTCAGTTTCTTTTGGCACAGGTTACAAATGGCATCGCTGATATCAGAGGCAGACACACAAAAAAAATGCCACACTGCTGAGCTTTGCAAGGACGGCATTCTGGTGGTGGCAACAGCTTGCGTTGATTGGCGTGCTGTCTGGCTGACCCCGGGTGCCGAATCTACATGCTGTCTGACTGCGCCACTAGCTCCTTGCGATGACCTCCTCCCCCTGCTTCCAACTCGTCTCCTCCTCCTCTCTGTCTCCCCATCTGAACTTTCCCCCTCTTCTTCTGCTCTTCGAGCAGGCACCCAGGTGACATCCACAGACACATCGTCATCATCAGCCGCTTCACTTGACAACTCAGCAAAGGCAGCAGCAGCAGGTACAACATCATCATCATCATCATCACATGTACGTCCATGTGTATAATGCTGCCTGACTGAGACATATCCCCGTTATCTACATCCTCTGGCACTAATAGTTGCGCATCACTTATTTCTTCCAACTGATGTGAAAATAACTCCTCTGATGGATCAAGTGAAGCGGCTGTGGTGCTAGTGTTGGTGGTGGTGCCGGCGGGCTGGCGAGTGGTAAATTGAGAGGTGCCCGAAGCTGAGCTGGAGGAGGATGGTACATTAAGGTTCCGAGCGGAAGCTGTAGATGATTGGGTGTCCTGTGTAAGCCAGTCAACTATGGCCTCAGAATTTTTTGAGTTCAGGGTCTGTGGTGGCCTCTGAACACTGGGCATTATTCTAGGGCCTAAGGAAATCACAGCACCACGACCACGACGGCCCTTGCGGGGTGGCCTGCCTCTGCCTGTCATTTTTTTTAATGTGTTGTTACTGTTGTACTATGAGTGCAAGCTGCTGTGCCACCTTATATATCAGTGGTGGGTGGGCAGTGGCACAGTACACTCTCTGTGGACCTGACAGCAGTCACTGGCACCCAGGCAACTGCAATTTAAAAAATATATATATTTTTTTTTACTTTGCAAGCTGCTGTGCCACCTTATATATCAGTGGTGGGTGGGCAGTGGCACAGTACACTCTCTGTGGACCTGACAGCAGTCACTGGCACCCAGGCAACTGCAATTTAAAAAATATATATATTTTTTTTTTACTTTGCAAGCTGCTGTGCCACCTTATATATCAGTGGTGGGTGGGCAGTGGCACAGTACACTCTCTGTGGACCTGACAGCAGTCACTGGCACCCAGGCAACTGCAATTTAAAAAATATATATATTTTTTTTTACTTTGCAAGCTGCTGTGCCACCTTATATATCAGTGGTGGGTGGGCAGTGGCACAGTACACTCTCTGTGGACCTGACAGCAGTCACTGGCACCCAGGCAACTGCAATTTAAAAAATATATATATATTTTTTTACTTTGCAAGCTGCTGTGCCACCTTATATATCAGTGGTGGGTGGGCAGTGGCACAGTACACTCTCTGTGGACCTGACAGTCACTGGCACCCAGGCAACTGCAATTATAAAAAAAATATATATTTTTTTACTTTGCAAGCTGCTGTGCCACCTTATATATGAGTGGTAGGTGGGCACACAGTGGCACTGCAGTGGGCACAGTACACTCTGTGGACCTGACAGTCACTGGCAGCCCAGGCAACTGCAATAATAAAAAATATTTTTTTTTTTCAATTTATTGCAACAAGATGCTGTGCCACCGTATATATATCAGTGGTGGGCAGTGCACTGCAGTGGGTACAGTGCACTCTGTGGACCTGACACAGCACTCACTGCAATTATGACAGAGGGAAAAAAAAAAATATTTTTTAAAATGCCAGGTACTGTGCCTGTGCCACCCGAAATGAGTGTGGTGTGCACACAGTACAGTCTGTGGTAGGTCTGTGGCCTCTCACACACAGCGGGCAGGCAACTGCAGTCACAGTGTACAATATATATATATATATATATATATATATATATATATATATATATATATATATAGAAAAAACTCTATTACCTTACCAGCCCTTAAAAGGGCTTTTGGGGACGCTAAATATATATATATGTATATATATAAATAAAAAAAAAAAAAACCTCAATTACCAGCCCTTAAAAGGGCTTTTGGGGACACTAGATAGATAGATATATATATATATATATATATAAGAAGAAACAACTCAATTACCAGCCCTTAAAAGGGCTTTTGGGGATGCTAGATATATATATATATATATATATATATATAAAAAAAAAAAACACAAATACCAGCCCTTAGAAGGGCTTTTTGGGGTGCTGTCCTTACAGTAGTAGTGGACCAAGAACACTGCAAGACCAGGAACACTGACTAACTGTCCCTAGCTTAACAGCAGCAGCAGCAGCTCTCTCCCTACTCTCACTACACACACTGCTTCAGAATGATCTAAGATGGATGCTGCCCTTGCTTATTTATAGGAGGTGGGAGGGTGTGGGAGGGAGGTATGCTGATTGGCTGGAAATGTGTCTGCTGACTGTGAGGTTCAGGGTCAAAGTTTGCCTCAATGATGTATTATGGGGGGCGGACCGAACATCGCATATGTTCGCCCGCAGCGGCGAACGCGAACATGCGAAGTTCGCCGGGAACTGTTCGCCGGCGAACAGTTCTATACATCTCTACTGGCGATGCACGTCATCTAGGGGGACGCTCCTTCATATTTGGTGGGAATGCCCGCAGATTCATGCATTGTGGACTGGAATTATTGCTCTTTACTGCAGGCTCCAGGCAACTACAGTCTCCGCGACACCACAGTTGGCCTTGTTGTCCTTGTTACCCGGCTCCTTCCCGTCGATCAAGAGAGACGTTCTGCGTTTTTTCTTGGCGGCTGTACGGACAGTAATACCCAGACACTGGAGGACCCAGCACGTGCCTTCTAAACTTGAGTGGGCTTTGGAACTAGACAGGCTTAGAGACATGGAAAACCTGCTGGCGCGAGAAGGGGGCAAAGAGGAACGGTTCTCTGCTGCATGGATGTCTTGGGACATGTTTCGGTGTTCGGAGGCCTTTCAGTCCTGGATCGAAGCGCCTGTAATGCCGGGTGATGGGGAAAAGTAGTGGGACGTGGACGGTCCCTCATGATCTTCTCTGTCTTCCTCACCCTCTTGACTTCTCTCTGTTTTCGCTCTCCTGCTTTACCCCACCTCCCCTCTCTCTACCTCTTCGGCTATACCACTGGCACCATACGGCTATCCTTTTTGTGCTCCCTTGTTGTTTTTGGGTGCTTCGCAGCGTAAAACCTGAGTATTTACTAGTGCCTTCCAAACTTTACACCATTTTCTAATGCGACACCAGATGTAGCGGTGTCTCTGCCAGTATTATCCTTTATTTGCTCTCTCCCTTGTTTATGTTGACCCATGTTACACCAAGCTGCTGTTTATCGAGTTGCGATACAATCGTACTCCAATGGTCTTGGTAGTTTCTGTTTCGTCCCAACACTGATTGATATTGTTTGTACTAAGCACTTACTTGAAATTCATTATGTGACATGGCTGTGAATTTTTTCTGTTTGCTCCTCGCTCCTTAGCTTTCACCCATATTCTGTAAAACTCCTTTTTCTTAATAAAATCAGATTGAACTAAAAAATGAATAAATAATAATAAAAAATAATAAAAAAATAATAAAAAAATCAAGGATCCCCTGCTCCATGGCTGCTGATTTTATTATTTTTATTTTTTCCTTCAGTTGTTTTTTAATTCTTTCTGAGCTGATCTATATATTTCTTGCATCTACTCCTCCTGATTATTATATTATGTGACAATATTTATGCCTATACTGCGATGAATATAAAATTATATTTTTTTACCTATTTATTGATTGTGGATTAGCTATTATATTGAGCATTAGGATGACAAGCAATTATTTTAGTATGCGATAATATTTATGCCCATACTGTGATTAATATGTAATTATATTTTTATACCTATTTATTTATTGTGGTTTAGCTCATTATATATAATAATTTGATGTCTGTCATTTGATTGTACCATTAAATAATTTTTTCTACCATGTAATAAAAGTATTAATATGCTTGTTTTGTGTGTTGCCTCATCTAAAGTCCCATAACCCATGTATTTTCTATTGTGTTTTAAATTATTAAAGCTAGCCATGGGCAGTCAACTAGAATTTCTAACGGAGGTTAGCTATGCCAGCCTTCAAATTTCTGCATTCATGTTTCCTTAATGCAAAACTCCAGCCATACTGGACAGTAGAATGAGAAGCAGCACAGTGATGAGCTCTGTCACTTTGCTTTTTCTTCCAATCAATATGTTTTTTTGTCAGCACATAAACTTATTGGCTCCTTGTGTTTGTTCTTCTTCTCACACTCCAGTCCTGCTATTCAGAGAATGTGAGTAATATATGGTCATCTCAGGTACTTACACTGTTTGCATTTATTTATGTCTTTTATATATGCGTGCAGTTCAGCTCGTATGTGAATAAAAACCTATCAATGATTGGTTTGCGTTTGATATGGATATATACTGTGTATGTGTGTTTTTCTAATTTTTATTCTCAGACTTTACTTTACATGAAAGAATCTGATTGTTTAGTAGTTTGTCATAGAAACAGAAATCAAGTTACTTTTGAATGTTTGAGTGGACTTCTCAAACAAATGCCTTGTTAACAATTACACAAGCTGTCCTCAAACAATGGAAACTTAGATACCATTGTTGTGTGTTGGGTTATGTAACTGAAATCAACAAGTCAAGTTAATCAATAGTTAATAGCTTGATCTTCTGACATATATGACCTATGGCATGTATGAAAAGACATGTATTAAAATACATAATGGTGAAAGGTGGCACACCAATGTAGGGATGGTAAACTTTCCCAAAAAAAGGGCATGTCAAAAGCTGATAGGAGGACTCCATAATGACTTTTTTATTCCATAAGGTTTATTGAGAAAAAAAAAAAAAAGAGTAAAGATACATCGTAACCATAATGACTTAAAACCAAGGAAGGTCTGTACCAGCCAGAAGAAGCTATACCTGAAGCTTTCACCTGATCTCCAGCAACAGCTTATAGAGTAAGCCTGGGTCCTCATTGCCTTTGGAGATCGTGAACCCACTCTTACCTGAGTTAAGTAACTTTTCAGCATACTTCTACTGTTTACAGACCATAGTTTCTGCTTATGTGCTAGGAAGTATGTAGTACATTTTGTTTGTTGTATGTATATCTACCAGTCTTTGTTTTTCCTATAATTGTAACAGTTTGTATGTATAACATTTTTGTTTAGTAAAAGTACATTAATACACTGCAGAGGTCTAAGCGTCTTTGCTTTTGTGCAAAGGAAAAAAAAAACACTCTGCACACATAACAGAATGGCATACATAAATAATAAGAATACACATGTAATACTAAACTGTGACTTCAGCTTGCCTTAAAAAATATTGTACTGAGAGAAAATCAATATGTGGACTCTGCGCGTAGTAAAAAAACTGTTTTGGTTTAACCCTCACAAGAACCTTTTGGTTTTATTCTCTGTGCACATTACACTAGAAAAAAAAATTGCTTCCTGAAAAACTTACGGTGATTATGAAGGACCCCTTCAAACTGAACACAAATATTATTTCAGAATTACTGTATCATATAGGAATCTTGAAAAAGGACATTGACGTTTAATGACTATAATTGAATTGCATGTTTCTGAACCCTGCATGATTTCAAGAGGTCTAAAAGTATTTTGCTGCTGAATTTCGTTTGCACTCAGTATCTGGTGCATCTCACTGCAGTGTCCAACAATAGTCAGGCAACATTATTAGATTCCAGTTGCCCTGATACCATGTTTGCCATTGTGGCAATGTCATGGTGAATGTGTTTATATGTGTAGCACCCTACAAGTAGGTGCTAGGCAAATGTATAGTGGGCCTTGTCTGCCTAACAGCAGGGCTATGATTTCTTTTTGTCAGGGTGTCATGGCTTCCAGGTGTGCCTGCTGAGAGGGGAGTCTCCACACTGGTTCCTGTGAGAGGCTTCTCATAGGGCAGTGGCGGAAACCCAATCAGGGGACATATTCATGCTTGTAACTTTCCCAGAAAGCAGATTATGCCACAAGGGATTCTGGGAGTGGGTATAAGTTTGAGGGAAGTGTGTGATTGGGTGTCTTTGGCGGGAGCAGAGTCCCAGGAGCGAGAGAATGTCTGTGTCTCCTCCTGTTTGAGGATGTCTCGGTGCTGCCTGAGAATCCAGAGAGTGCTGAGTTGAGCTGAGGGGGGAGCCGGTGTGCCTAGAACCAGCGGAGAGCGAGAGGGGTCCAGTCCCAGGAAAGCCTACACAGGTTGTGAGTACTGAGGATTGCCCCTGGGGGTCTGCCTGAAGTGTTAGAGGGGACCACTCCAGAGAAGGTTCTAGGATTCAGATATTAGCTAGCGGACAAAGGGGGTACCTAGGTTGAGGACCCTGAAGTGACAGAGGGGGTACCTGCAGTTTGGGCCCTGAAGAGACAGTGTGCATTGTCTTAGTTGATAGTTGCAGCCATACAGGATTCCACAACAGTCTACCTCAAGCCAGTGCAAGGCTAGAGGAAGAAGTCAGTGACTTTGCAGTACAGCAGTGTTTGTAGCTCAATGTTCTACAGTCCTGGATCTTCTGGACTCAAGGTCGAGGATCTAGCACTTCTTTCAAGTTACAGTGTGTTCTGAGTGTCTGTGAGCATTGGCTAGCATCGGCCGGCATCAAGACAGCGTTAACAGACATTTCCTGAGAAAGTCCCAAGTTGTACTTAGTTGAGCCTAAAGGAGTATACCACTCATTCCCTTCTCCCATCCCCTTAATTACAATAAACCAACACAACAAAGATGCCGGAGTTGTCAATGTCTCAGTTCTCACACCCAGGGTCGCAGCTCACATGGGCTGGAGAGGTAGCCGGTAACAATAGCAGACCCACATCAGGCCCAATGCCTGGAAAACCTGCTACGTATGTAAAAAAAATCAAGAACAATCCATATGTTTCTCCAATATCAAAAAGTGTCCCGTGCAATCAAAAGATCTTCAAACTTCCAAAATTATAGAGAAAACTGATCCCAACTCCAAGACATGCTCCACCTTCAGTGAATAATCCACCACCAGAATCTGCTAAATTACTCACCAGAAGTAATGGCTGGTAATGTCAAACCAGAAAATGCACATTTGAATGCAAAATGCAGCTATCACAGGGGCACAGGGAATCTTCCTTCAGAACCTTCACGAGTGATTATCCCACAACGAGCACTCAGACATCCAACCTGGGTTTTTTAGAGGAGAAAAAGTACTCATAGTGTAAAACCATTAAAGCTTTATTTTATGAAAAACTCAACCCTATCTACTTACTGTACACAGTGAAAACTTGAAAAGTGCACAATCTGTTGTTTAGCAGCCCATCTCTGGCTGCATCTTCTGACTGCCAGTCTGGGCCTGACGTGTATAGTGAAGTCAAATCAAAGGCCCACCCTACGCTTTTTACCAACTGACGTCCTCCTGGGGTTGAGTTTAAAAAAAATAAAGCTACTGCCCATCCAGTGGGGTGGCATTATGCCAGGACCTGGATCACCTGCTGGTGGCATTGTGGTTTCCAAAACTGAAGGGCTCAGTTCCAGAATCTCTGAACAGCTAGCAGATCCCAGTAATTAGGCTCCACTTGATGCTGGCTACTGGGAAGTTTTGTATCCCTTCTGTTGATTTGCATCAGTGCTTCAGTGTTTTGCCCATATATCTGCTCGCTGATTATCCTGATCCCCACCTTATTCTGAAGCAAACATCTAGTGCCCTGTATCCTGTTACTGTCGAGGATGCACTGGCCATAGTGCAGTCGAAGTTCTAAAGCACATGCAAATGCACAGGCGTGGTCCTGCGGGTTCCCATCTTGTGGTGCACAGGCACAGGCATACATGCTTTTGCCACTGACACTGGCATCAAATGGCCTATATAGGTGCAGCAGCTGCACTAGTAGGTTGCTGTCTGGTCTGCAGCTGCTACCCATATTCCTATTCCTGTTTCCTGTGTTTGACTCCTGTGATTGACTCAGCTATCCTGACCATGCCTAAACTCTACCTGTCCTGACCTGGGCTTGCCTCTAGACTTCGCTTACCTCTTGCCCACCTGCCTGATTTTGTGTTGCCAACTTCTGCCTGTATCCTGACCATTATCTGTGTGCCATTTATGCCTGTATCTGACCGTCCGTTATTGACCTGGCTTGTCTGACCCTGCATCCAGTTATCCGTCTGTCCTGCTCTGCATCGCACCTAATTATGCTGGTCCTCCATCTGCTATGTGATGCCAGTCTTACTGTATCTGCTACCAGCAGCTGTCCACCCAGCCTATGGTCTGCTGTTCCCACTACCATCAGTTGCGTCAGCTATTTGGCTCAACTCTAGTGACGCACCTGCCACACACCACTGTGACCAGCAAAATACCTTACAAGCACTCATGCCTCAACATGTGCTTGCGGCCACTGTAACAACATCAGTGGCCCCCTGAGCCGGGGCTTTACGAGAGTTCTCCCTCTACACGTCAGGCTCTGCCATAAGGTATGTGACAATTACCCCATCTCTGCTTCCCTTGTTCCCAGTCCTGGTCATGCAGCTTAATTTGTATATTGTGCGTAGGTTGTTTGTTTGTTTTTGCTTTACTGTAGCATTTATTTTCACCTTTACTTTGCTAATGGTTTGTGGTGTTGAATTGGTGTTGTGTGCATTAATAAACGCTATTTAATTTTACTCAGTCTGACTCCAGTCTCCTAAGTACAGCTACAATGAACTGGTCATCCCTGCTGCCATTTGATACCTGTACTTTATTTCAAACAAATCTAAACCCCAAAACAAAAATGTACATTGCAGCTTATTGGTCCTTAGATATGGTGGCTGTATTTTTTTCCTACCATTAACTCACTTCCTGTGCAAGAACTGTACGGAGAAGCATTTTCTCCCTAGAAAAGGGAGTGTGTTAGGACTACATAATGGTGTGTTAGGACAACATAACAACCCCATCTCTTCACTCCATGCATGTGGTACCCAAATGACAGGGATGTGTTTTGTATTCTGCCGAGATATCAGGGAACAAGGCTAACTGATAACAGTCTAAAGGTAGACAATAGAGGAAGTTATCACTTTAAAAAATTTCTAGCAGTATAAGCAGTTTTTTTTTCTTTTGCAACAGATCAAAATAGCAATAAGGGAAGTGTGAGGGGGAGCTTACATACACTTTAAGCCACCTAAACCTTCTGACCAAAGACTCCTCCAGCCATATTTTAGTGGAGCCTGCCTGGAGCTAGCTACCTGAATTATCATTCATAACATTGTTTGTTATGCAAGTCAATTTCCTTGTTCTCTAGGAATCTATAATAGTTTCCTTCCACCTAGTAGTTAAGTGTGGGAATTATTTATAGCTTCTCAGTTTGGCAAGACAGCGTTACCAGACAAAATTGTGCGGCGAGGTGGGATTCAATTCACCCATATTTTGTGCGGCATGGCTTGGATATTAATTCCATAGGATGCTCCTATTGCCCTGTTACAGACTTCATGGCTTTATGGATATAGTAGTGAGAGGCAATAGAGTCTTTGGTGGATACTATATTTATATCTATAACCAGGGGACTCAAGTCACTACCAACCAACAGCTACTCCTTGAGATATCCTTTGTCTTATATGACATTAATAGCCCTGATTATTGACAAGAGGCCAGTGCCACTTTTAAGATACAATAAATACACATCCCACCACCTTTTGATCCACTTATATGGGCTCCCGGCGCCTGCAAAAGAAGTGTTCTTTCATCCTGCCTGTCCTATTCTAAGCATCTATTTGGTCTTTGTAATGCCCTGATGAAGCATTAATTGTGAAACGCGTTGGCTTAGCCTACATATACATTGGGATCCGTCGGTGTGGTATATTGTTATCGATTTCAAGTAATCACACACACACGGACCTATCTACCAATTTTAGGTTTTGTATGTATGGCTTGGTGTTATATCTGTTTTTTTATCCTTTGTAATAAAATGAATATGTTTTATATATATATAGTGGTGTTGTGTCTATATCCCTACAACCATTCTAATGCCGGTATAGTCCCGCTTTTTTGGGACCTCTCTTGGTCCCTTATTTTTGTTTTTGGTCTATAGCTCTATGGGGATGATGGCATAATTATCACGGTACCCCTTTTTTTGGTCTTCTCAGTTACTGTATTTGGTTTCATAGAATGTTATACTTTGTTTAATACTGATTGCATTCTTTTTTACCATGTTATCTGCACTGTCAATTTACCCTGCACTCATTTAGTAAACGCCAAGTAGCATACTATTTGTTGTGTAATTGTTTGGCTGTTACAACATACCTAAAACAAGGTAAAAAGTATGCTATGAAGTATATCAAAAACAAATGTTCCAATTTGAAGATTTCCTCTTAGTTTCAGTCTCCTTGATTCTGGTCAGCGGGACCAATAGAGTAAATCACACTAATGAGGACACGGACAGCACAACTTCAAACCTCTCAGCACCCATTCCAAAACTAAAGAAAAACATTTTTGGCCCTAGATGCACTTTAAGCTTGCCTCTGTGTAAGAGAGGCAGTAGGGGACTATCGATGACTCAGCAGGCTGCCAACATTTAAAGCTCTTTCTTCTTAATGCTATGAGTTGATGAGCCACCATACCCCAGACCTGACACTTGTTTTGAAGTAGAAGTGCTGTCAACCAATATAAAAGCCCACTGAGAGTCTTGTTAATGTTTTAAGTCTATATAATGGGTTGTAATCACTTGTACAGTTCCCCCCCATTGCACTGTGCAGCATGAGTCAGCAGAGCTACAAAGCAGCCCTTGAAACTGAATCAGAGAGACTTAGGTGCCTAATTTGCACTGAGCTGTGAATTGTATGTAGGCTGATTTAGAACAAATCACAAACACTGGTCACAGATAGGTACAGCTCATAAACAGTAAAAAGATATGTCTAGCCTCAAAACAATCTCACACCCAAAGTAGAGCAGTCTGACCATTTTTTAATCAGAGAAATAATGACAAAACAAAACAATTTTTTTTGGCAGAAGGTCTTGTATGCTTGGTGGTAGGTTAGAAACTAGCTTACCTATTGACTAAGTCAGGACTAAACTCACAATATGCAGATTCATGGGTACTCAATCTAATTTCGAAACTGATAATGTTGCGTTTGCGGCGCCTATGAATGTGTGAATGTGAACCTATCATAGATCAATCATATGCTGTTTAACATAATACAGCATAGATCATTTAGTGAAAATAATTATATGACATGATACTGTGATGAAAAACTC
This sequence comes from Pelophylax lessonae, assembly GCF_965119305.1. NCBI lineage: Eukaryota > Metazoa > Chordata > Amphibia > Anura > Ranidae > Pelophylax > Pelophylax lessonae. Next base: position 458,883,337 of record NC_138771.1, on the reverse strand, counting down.
CAGTAACATTATATATCCATAACAGTAAAAAGCACTAAGCAAAGTGCAAACCATACTAAGAAGCAAAAGAAAGTCAACAAAAAAGAATATATTGTCATCCAAAAAGGCAGTGCACTGAATATAGTGCTTGTGCAAACAATTCTTCCAAATTTGTGTCATCCACCACAAATTACAATTGGCACCAAATCTTTTAGTGTGTAACCTAACACCAAAAGCAGGTGAATTAAACAATCGCTAGAAGCATAAGCTGAAAAGTGCACAGCATAGCACATTGACCTCCCAGAGTGGCTCTCCCATCTTCAACCAGCCAGTATGCAGCCTGTGACAGCTTTAAAGCACCTCCACTCCTGCTCCCGATGGAACTAGTTCTCATTTGTCCTCAATGACGTGTAAATCTGAGATTTGGACGAAAGAATGCAAATTAGGCAAGGATATGATCAGGTTAGAGTAAGTAGTAAATTGTCAGCAAAAAGACGGACTTAATAGTATGGGCTGCCGACAGGTATACTATTAATATTTGGAATAATTCTAATACGGTGCACTAGCACAAACAATATTATATTGGGGAGAGAAGGAAAGCCTGAGAAGTTCCTCAGTCAATAGGAAGTTGTGCATAAAAAAATAAATGTGGGTATTTGATACTAGCTGAAGTGCCACTATAGAGGAGCCAGCATTGAAAACAGGAGATGAATCCCCGTCTCTTTTTTAATATATAATGAATAGTCCCAGAAAATATTGTCAAAAGCTTTATGCCTGTGGAGTGAAAAAAGCATACCCTGCAATTTGTTATGGAGGAGAACATGAGTATATGTTTGAGTATAGATCTATGTTTGTCCCAAGCATGTTTGAAGCCATTTACTGTTGACTGCAGTCTCACTACCTCTGCTTGTAGTTTATTCCAAGCATCAACTACCCTTTCAGTAAAATAATACTTTCTAAGATTCGTTTTGAACTTTCCTCCAGTTAGTATGAGGTCCCTGTGTTCTTGATTTTGGTTTCATATTAAAAATACTGCCCTCGTGAACCTTATTCGCCCCCTTTATGTATTTAAAAGTTTCAATCATGTCTCCCCTTCCCCATGTCTCCCTTCTTTCCTCCAGACTGTACATATTAAGTTCCTGAAGTTGCTCTTGATATGTTTAATCCCCCAAACCTTTCACCATTTTTGTTACCGGACTCTGTTTGGGGATAATTTTTGTGAAATATTTAGGGGAAGAAGATGTAGAAAACTTATAGTAGGTCCCCTGTAGGGATGATCGAACGGTTCGGGTCCACCATCGGTTCGGCCCGAACATTGGGTGTTCGAGGTTCGGCCGAATTTAGAACTTTTTGCCCAAAAAGTTCGGAATTCGGCAACCAGAACCGCCCAAAATGCAATGCTTCAGGAAATGGGCTTTAAAAGCCCGTGATTGGACCAGAACCATTAGCAAAAGCCAATTGAGGGGGCAGGAGAATGCTAGGAATGTGATTGGAGTGACTAGGGGGTCCCTAGACCAATCATTAGTGAATACGCCCCCCAGTATATAAGATCGCCCCCGCCATATTCCCAGCATTGTTATACTGGACATGGAAGAGAGTGGAAGCAGTTCTGTTAATTTTACTTTAAAAGTGTCATTTAGCTATTTTTAGTGTGAGGAAAGGGATATCTAGTGTAGTTAGAGTGCTCCTTTACACTTAAGTTAGCTTCAAAAATTTAGTTTCTGTAGGGAAAGTGTTAAGTGTCAGGGGACCGTAGTGTAGTGTAGGGTTAACTGACAGTGACTGCTATGGCAGGGTGACAAAACCCTTCCATAGCAGGGTGACCGCTATAGAGAAATGATCATTTCTCTGAGTTGCTTCGGGACAGGTATGTGGGTTCTCACCAGCAAGCATTTTTTATGCTGCAGGGGCTGCCACTGCCAGTGTTTTTTTGAGGACATGTTTGATGTCAGACATGACATCTGAACATGTGTATAGGGGGTATATATAGACATATATGTCTGAATATATACCCCTAGACATATATAGGTGTGATAGTAGCAGAAATAAATGCTTGCGCTAATGAAATCATTTACAGTAATATATTTCTGCTACTATCACACCTATATATGTCTAGGGGTATATATTCAGACATATATGCCTATATATACCCCCTATACACATGTTCAGATGTTTTGCCTGCCTCAAAAGAACCCCAAAAAATGCCAAAAAAACGCTAGCGTCAAAAAAAAAAATGCCCAGGTGTGTTTTTGCTGGCATTTTTTGGGGGGTTTTGGAGGCAGGCAAAACATCAGAACTTGTGCACAGTACCACTATACACAAGTTCAGATGTTTTTCCTGACTGCAAAGAACCCAAAAAAATGCCTGCTATTAATCCGGCAAGGTGTTACAGCAGAGAAGCCATATTCCTGTGCTTAAAGTTTTCTAATACAAACGATCTTTTTTTTTATGGTTCTGGACATGCTACAGAGCTGAAACTTCACAGGTACAAAGTTCTTAAAAATTGTCATTTTTGATAAAAAAGCCAATGATTGAAAAATTATAAAAAAAAAAATAAAAAAAAATAAAAAGAGATTTTTTGATTTTTACTTTGGATTTAGTATTTGGGGGGTCTAAAAAGTGTACATGTGAAGTTTCAGCTCTGTAGCATGTCCAGAACCCCCCAAAAATTAGCATTTTCTTATAATTTTTATTAGAACAGGTATACGGCTTCTCTACGGCGCTTTTTCTTGCATTTATCGGGCATTTTTAGAGGCAGGCATGACTTTTTTTGGATTTAGTGTCTGGGGGGTCTAAAAAGTGTACCTGTGAAGTTTCAGCTCTGTAGCATGTCCAGAACCAGAAAAAAAATCATTTTTCAGTAGAGCAGGGATGGTGGGACCCCTCTTTTACACTTATATGATATTTTTTTGGGGTTCTGGACATGCTACAGAGCTGAAACTTCACAGGTACACCTTTTAGACCCCCCAGACACAAAATCACACAAAAAAGTTCTTAAAAATTGTCATTTTTGATAAAAAAGCCAATGATTGAAAAATTATAAAAAAAAAAAAAAGAGATTTTTTTATTTTTACTTTGGATTTCAGATCTGGGGGGTCTAAAAAGTGTACATGTGAAGTTTCAGCTCTGTAGCATGTCCAGAACCATAAAAAAAAAGATTGTTTGTATTAGAAAACTTTAAGCACAGGAATATGGCTTCTCTGCTGTAACACCTTGCCGGTTTAATAGAAGGCATTTTTTTGGGTTCTTTGCAGTCAGGAAAAACATCTGAACTTGTGTATAGTGGTACTGTGCACAAGTTCTGATGTTTTGCCTGCCTCCAAAACCCCCCAAAAAATGCCAGCAAAAACACACCTGGGCATTTTTTTTTTGACGCTAGCGTTTTTTTTGGCATTTTTTGGGGTTCTTTTGAGGCAGGCAAAACATCTGAACTTGTGTATAGTGGTACTGTGCACAAGTTCTGATGTTTTGCCTGCCTCCAAAACCCCCCAAAAAATGCCAGCAAAAACACACCTGGGCATTTTTTTTTTTTTTGACGCTAGCGGTTTTTTTGGCATTTTTTGGGGTTCTTTTGAGGCAGGCAAAACATCTGAACATGTGTATAGGGGGTATATATAGGCATATATGTCTGAATATATACCCCTAGACATATATAGGTGTGATAGTAGCAGAAATATATTACTGTAAATGATTTCATTAGCGCAAGCATTTATTTCTGCTACTATCATACCTATATATGTCTAGGGGTATATATTCAGACATATATGTCTATATAAACCCCCTATACACATGTTCAGATGTTTTGCCTGCCTCAAAAGAACCCCAAAAAATGCCAAAAAAAACGCTAGCGTCAAAAAAAAAAATGCCCAGGTGTGTTTTTGCTGGCATTTTTTGGGGGGTTTTGGAGGCAGGCAAAACATCAGAACTTGTGCACAGTACCACTATACACAAGTTCAGATGTTTTTCCTGACTGCAAAGAACCCAAAAAAATGCCTTCTATTAAACCGGCAAGGTGTTACAGCAGAGAAGCCATATTCCTGTGTTTAAAGTTTTCTAATACAAACGATCTTTTTTTTTTTCATGGTTCTGGACATGCTACAGAGCTGAAACTTCACATGTACACTTTTTAGACCCCCCAGATCTGAAATCCAAAGTAAAAATAAAAAAATCTCTTTTTTTTTTTTTTTTTATAATTTTTCAATCATTGGCTTTTTTTTTATCAAAAATGACAATTTTTAAGAACTTTTTTTTGTGTGATTTTGTGTCTGGGGGGTCTAAAAGGTGTACCTGTGAAGTTTCAGCTCTGTAGCATGTCCAGAACCAGAAAAAAAGATCATATAGGTGTTAAAGTTAAAGGAGGCTCCCGAACCACATCCCTGTTCTACTGAAAAATTTTCTCTTTTTTTTCTCATGGTTCTGGACATGCTACAGAGCTGAAACTTCACATGCACACCTTTTAGACCCCCCAGATACTAAATCCAAAGTAAAAATCAAAAAATCTCTTTTTTTTTTTTTTTTTAATTTTTCAATAATTGGCTTTTTTATCAAAAATGACAATTTTTAAGAACTTTTTTTTGTGTGATTAATAGTTAATGGGGCATGACCCAGAACCCTAGGCACTTTTTAGGGGCATTTATTGGGTTTTGGGGCTTCAAAATGGTGTTTTTTGATTACCGAAGTTCGGGTCCCATTGATTTCAATGGGGTTCTGAAATCCGAACCGAACTTTCGTGAAGTTCGGGTGTTCTGGTCGAACCGAACTTTTCAAAAGTTCGATCATCCCTAGTCCCCTGTAGGCACACCATATTTGCAAGGAGTAAAGTAATTAAAGCAGTTCTGTATTTATGGGAAGAATTGAATCCCTGGACATTATTTAGAATAAAAATGAATTTATAGGAGGCCACGGTAATACAAATGGAGAAGCTGAACCAACAGGATGCAATGGAGGGGCACCATTACAATTAATGGGCACAGAAAGGGGGCCTCTGCATTAGCTGGGGGTGGGGAAGGAAACAAATAAGAGAAGGGATGGGTAGAGGAGTTGAGAAAGAAAGAGAGCTGGCAGAAAGAAATAAAGAACCACAGTAAATGTAAGGTGTTAGTCCAAGCAGAAGGTGGTAACATGCCTGGGTATCACCAAAGGTGGGGGTCACCGGTGACATCCAGGTGTACAGTGTGCAATGTAAGACAGTTCTATAGTGGGTTTAGAAATAGCAAATGGGGAAAACAGGACTGTAAAGACTGTAAAAAACCCAGCAAATGGTATGTATCAAAAATAAGTACGGTAAGAACATATTAGAAGATAAGCATCTGTATTGCAAAACCGTGACACAGATATACTGTAAATTAGCATAATTATGGTTAGGGAGTACATGGGAGAGAGAGGGCATGTAATAAGTTTCTTCCAGGCACTCTGACCCTCTTTAGGGCATCACCAGAAGAGAACATAAAATGTGAGCCAGATGAATTCAGTTTAAACTGAAGGTAGCTTAAGGCAGTAACAGGAGAGGCAAAAAAAAATGATCAAGCCAAAATAATAGGATCGATCCAGGATGCTGTGGAGCCTGGAGAGGTGATATTAGTATACAAAATAAAACATCACAGTAATAGCATTTGAAGGCTGAAGCCAGTGAAGCAGGGATAAAGTCTATGGCAGGAGTCGACAAAGTATGAAAGTATCGCCAACATTGACCATAGGTAGGGCGAACGGTTTGGGCTGAGCAAAATTTTGGCCAGAACATTGCCTGTTAGCCCTGCTGAACACCCTGCAATGCACTATACGAGTGCAGTCTAAGCCCTGATGGGCAAAGCATGACAAATTATCAGCCCCTGATATTTACTGACAGTTGTAAAAATCACAGACTTTTACAAACTGTCCAAAAATTTACTGACGGTTGGCAACCTTGCTGAAGGGAGATGCTGTAGGTGGTTTAGCGGATCTCCAGCTTCTTCAGGAATGTGAATGGTTTTCATACCCAAACAGAACTTTAAAGGGGAAATCCCCATTTGTATTTGATTCCCTTGTTTTGAAGACTAGTGAAAAATTGCTTTAGGGCCTGACTTCAGGTTATGACTGAAACGTCAGATCTTTCTTTTTCCAGGCAGCCTGTATAATGGCTTTTCTCATTTTGTAAAAGGTAGGTCTTACGATTATATCATGTGGTGGCCCTCAGGCTTTCCTGTCAATGGGAATGCCTGGAAGTAGTTCATGAAGGGGGCCATGACTATGAAGTTCAGATTCTCCATGTGTTCTAAGATGCTGTGTATCCTAATTGCCCCTTCTGTTGCAGTTCTGAGTAAAATCTGCTCTCTGTATATCAAGCTCACATTCATACAATAACTGCAAAGTCCATTCTTTGTTCAACATGATTAATGCAGGACCCCAGCTTCCTAGTCTCCCTAAAGATATTGTTTGTGAGTTTTTCTGTGGCTACCAACAGTTCTCGGTAATTGGGGTTTAAGCCTCTGCAGCAAAGCTTTGCTTCTACAGGCCTTTTAAGTCGGGTTACCTGTGATCATGAGTGGAGCTAGGTTCTAGAAGAGATGTCATGGTGGTCTAGGTGTAAAAGCAAAAAAAAAAAAAACAGATTCAGGTTATCTGTTGCTGATGCTGTTTGTTGGAACCTTAGGGTTCCATAACACAGCATACAACTAAAGCAGATAATAGAAAGATGTTTTCTCATTGCACACTAAAAGTCACAAAAAAAGATAACTCTCTCCAGCTGTACAGTATTTATTTTTTATTTTACAATAATTTTTTATTGGGTTTTCACACAATACAGGCAGTTAAAGTGGAGTTCCGGCCTATTTTGGAACTTTAGTGATTCCTGGAGTGCTCGCTATGCTGATCAACAATTGGGCATTTTCAATTTTTTTTGGGGGGTCCCTTACCTTATTTTTAGGGCATTTTTGATTGTACTTCCTCCTTCTCCCCCCTTTGAGGCCACGGCCACCAACATCACTTCCGCCTTTGCATTGCATCCTGGGAACTGTTTGTCATCACTCCCAGGAGGCTGGAATCAGGAAGAACTCCCAGAACACTCCCTGGAATCAGGAAGAAGGACACAGCAGATTACAATGCGGCTTCAGATGCCCACATCCAAGATGGCCACGCTCAGACAGCGTTTTTAAAAGTATGATTTTGACTAAAATCCAATACTGTACACCTTGTAAGTATGAGAATAGCGGTTCTGTAAAGGGCGATGGATTAGTATTATAGGGGTATTTTTAGTTAAAAAAGGTATTTGAGACCGGAACTCCGCTTTAAATCCGTAAAGTGTAATCTGGAGCAACAATGGTTTAAACTTTACATACATATTTTTCAGACCAAATTGACCATATTTGGTCAAATTTAGTGCAGTTAAGTGCGTTGATAGCCAGTAGGTGTTCATAGGCATAGTTGAGATTAACAGTACTAATGACTTCAGATAAGGTTGGAGAGTTCTGGGATTTCCATTTCTTAACCACTTATGGACCGGAAGTTTTTCCCCATTAATCACCAGGCCATTTTTTTCAATAGGGCACTGTGTTACTTTAACTGACAATTGTGCAGTCGTGCGACAATGTACCCAAATAACATTGATGTCTGTTTTTTCCCACAAATAGAGCTTTCTTTTGTTGGTATTGGATCACCTCTGCAATTTGTATTTTTTGTGCTTTAAACAAAAAAATAGTGACAATTCTGAAAAAAAAAAATATATATATATTTTTTACTTTCTGCTATATAACATTCCTAATAAAAAAAAATTAAAAATCTAATTTTTTCATCATTTTAGGCCAATTTGTATTCTGCCACCTATTTTTGGTAAAAAAAATCCCAATAAGCGAATATTGATTGGTTTGCGCAAAAGTTATCGTGTCTACAAACTAGGGGAAAGATTTATATAATTTCTATTTTTTTATTTTTTTACTAGTAATGGTGGCGATCAGAGATTTTTAGCGGTACTGCGACATTGCGACAGACAGATCGCACACCTAACTGACATTTTTGACACTTTTGGGGGGGCCAGTGACATTACTATAGTAACCAGTGCTAAAAATATGCACCATTACTGTACTAATGACACTGGCAGAGAAGGGGTTAAAACCAGGGGCAATCAAAGGGTTAAATGTGTCCCTAGGTGGTGCTTTCGAACTGTGGGGGTGATGAGCTTGCTGCATGAACACAGAGACCTGTGTTCTTAAATAAGAGAAACACAGGATCCCTGTGTTCATAACCGACAGAACACGGATCTGCCGCCATTCTGTCTCCATGGGGAGCGATTGCGGGTGCCCGGCGACAATTTCAGCTCCCGGATCTGCTGTTTGGCTCCCCCTGAAGCCAATCGACATGTGCGCGCCTCGCGCCTCCTCTAGCGGTCCCGCAAAACGTTACGTTGTTTCGCGGGAAAGAGCCGACTTGCTGCAGTATATGTACTGCTGGTGGTCGGCAAGTGGTAACAATGATGTTTCTTGCTGCTAGAAGGATGTGTGTAACCACTGGCCTTAGGGAGTGTGGGTAGTTTTCTATTACTAGATTAAGGATAGCTAGCCCCTTGTTTGGTGAGGTAAAGATCCCTGTTATCTGTGAAATTAGGCAGAATACTTGCTTCCAAAAGCTGGTTAAGTTAGGGCAGTCCCAGAAAGTATGAAGCAAGCTCTCTGTTTTGCCACAACTTTTCAGCAGTTATTGATGCTTTTGGGGAGAATTTTGCAATTCTGAGAGGTGTGTAATACCAATGATGAGTTATGTTTAACATAATTTCCCAGTGATTCGAACAGTGTGAAAATCTTTGTATCGCCTTAAAGGCCATTTGCCACTGCTTCGGGGGGAATATGATTTGTTGAGATCTGTTTCCCATTTTTGAATAGAGGGGGATTTTAGGAATGTGGTTTTGTCTTGTATTAGGTTATAAAATACTGAGATTCCTTTGTTTGGTGGCAATTGTGAAGTAAAGAAATTCCAGGCATTAAGGGGGATTTGTATGTTTTGTAAGGGGTGTTTGGACAAAAAATGTAGGATGCGGAGGCACGAGTAGTATAAGTTGGTGGGAAGGTTATACTCTGTTTGCAGGTTATCCCATGATTTGAGTTTAGAGTTGGAATAAAAATTCAGTACTTTGCTCAAACCACTTATTTGAAGTGCATTGGTTTTAAAGCTTTTAAGGTCTCTTTCTGGCACATAGCTTGTGGAATTTGAGAAGTATATCAAATGATTCTTCAGAATTTCCAACGGAGCTATGTGCCAGAAAGAGACATCAGAATCATCCCTGTCGTTACTTTCTGTACCTGATGACGAATTTTCCCACGAATCACTATCGCTCAGTTCTTCAAGTAACTCAGTTTCCCTGTCACTGTTTTCCAGTCCATCTAAAAGCGCTTTTGCGCAAAAAGAACGCTTTTTGGACGGCATGGTAGTTCTCAATTTTCCAGGCACAAAGCACAGGCAGGGCACTGGAAATGTCACCAGGTGCAATCCTGTGGTGAAATTACATGATACAGTGTAATCCGTTAGGATTACAACTTTGTATCATGTCATTTAGTGTACTTACATTTTTTAAATTGCCGCCGGTTACACCCCCCCCCCCTCATTACAACGCTTGCAGGGAAGGAAAGCGGAAGACAGGTGCTGGCATTGGCCGAGCACACAGCGGGAGGACAGGGGGAGGACTAGGTGAGTTTTAAAATGTAAAACAACAGATTTCCATGCAAAAGAATATACAATTTTTAGAACAGAAATCTGTACATAATCAGACTGCCAGGGAGGTTAAAATTCTTCTGCTCCTGTCAGAGGATTGTCTCCCTCTCACAAACCCCTTTTGGTCGCTTTGTATTAGGGAGGGTATGATGTTGGCTAGACGGTGTGCTAATAATTTAGCGTACACTTTGATATCTGTGTTCAGGAGGGATATGGGCCTGAAGTTGACTGGTATAACCGGTCTTTCCCAGGTTTGGGTAGTGTTATTACATAGGCCTTCAACATCTCCTGAGGGAAGGAGGCGGTTTGAGCTGCAGTAGAGAACACATTTGTTAGGTGCTCGGTTAGTTCTGTGCCGAAAATTTTGTTGTATTCATTTAGCAGGCCGTCAGCTCCTGGAGATTTGGGTAGAGATGCCACAACCTTACCTATATTTTGGGCAGTGAATGGGGAGTTTAGGTGTGAGAGCTTATTCTCTGATATTTTGGGACATTCTATTTTCTCCAGAAAAGTATTAATGTCCTCCACTGAAGGTTGGGGAGTGTGGGGATCATTCTTGAGGTTTTATAGTGCCCTGTAGTAATCAGCAAATTGGTCTGCTATTTCCTGGGGGTTAGCCCCCTTATGCTGATGGGTGGAATGAATTAGGTGTGAAATTTTTGGATTGTGCAGTTTTTACCCAGTGGGCCAAGAATTTGCCTACTCGGTTGGCATTAGCATATGAGTTTAGTTTTAAACGTCTTATGTGTTTGTCGTATTGCTGTCCTAACATATTTCTTAGTTCTTCTCTGAGGATGCGCAGATAATTGGATAGCTTTTGTGAAGGTTTTAATTTATTGCTGGTTTCCAATGTATGGATTTCAGCTGTGACTTTAGTGAGGCGTAGGTTGTAGCATCTCTTGGCTCCCTGTTGGATTAGTATGCCCCTTATGAGCGCTTTATGTGCAATCCAGAGGGTAAATGGGTCATTGACTGAACCAAGGTTGGATGTAAAGAACTCTCTGATATGTTGGGCAATTAGTTTCATGTTTTCAGACTCTTGATTTTGTCTGGTGTTGCAGCGCCAAATAGGAGTTAAGGAGGGGACACCCTGTTCTTCAATAACAACAGAAAGAGCAGCGTGGTCTGACCATGTGATATCATGGATTTGGGAAACAGATATTTTTTGCAGTAGCCACTTATCAACGAGAAATATATCAATACGGGAGTATGTATGATGTCTGGGGGAGAAATAGGTGTAGTCCCTTTTATCAGCATGTTGGCATCTCCAGACATTATACAACTCTTCAGAGTGGAGTAAGTTATTCAATGCAGGTTTACGATTAGATATGCAGGAAGAGGAGTCCAGATGTGGGTAAGCAGTGATATTGAAGTCTCAGCATAGTAGCAGGTGACTGGATCACACGTTTGAGTAGCCTGCGGAGGAACCTAAGTTGGTGTAACTTAGGGGCATATAGTGCCACTAGAGTGTAAGTAATAATGATGTAGCACTCTTCCTCATCCATAATTGAGTCTCTAAGTTGATAGGCTAGAGTGTCTCGTATGGCTAGGAGTACTACTTTTTTTTTTTTTTTTTTTTTCCGAAGCAGAGGAAAGGAAGATGTGTGGATAGTTCTTGTAGTGCTTGTAGTGCATTTGGGTATTTTGGAGGACAGAAAGTGTGTTTCTTGTATGTACAGGATATCTGCTTTTTATTTTTGGGCTTCTTTTCACATAAAATGTCTCTTTGCTGGGTGGTTTAACCCCTTGGCATTTACCGAGAGGCAGGTAATTGTCATGGTTTGTAGTTGGGTCTTGGGTGTGGTGGAGGAGGTTGGCACTTACTGTGGTAGAAGTAATGTTGATGTGTTGAAGTCGCAGATGTGCTACACTCCTTTTTCTGTGTATGGTAGGAAAACTTTCAGAGGCTAGCGTGGAACCAAAGTCATTGACCTGTATGATGCTGATTTGTCCATGGGTGTTTCAAAATCATCTCCAGACGTGGGTAGTGTACCATTAGAACAAGGGAAAAAAAACTTTGGTAATAAACTGTATTAAAAATAAACATAGAAAGATATAAAAAGGGAATCCACAGTGGGATTCGTGGGCACAAAATGTAGTGCATAAACTTGGAGGGTATATGGAAAGTCTTCCATGTTTATCCATGGCAGGGGGAAGATATTCTTGTAGTAGCAGGAGCGAGATGCTCAGAAGCCCCATTTGTGGGTTTCTTTTTTGATGATCTTTTGCGGGGCACAACCTGCCGTTCCGGTTGTATGCTCATTGGCATGTTGAGCTGGCTAGATTCTGGGGACTGCTCAGGTATAGTGCCCCATTGGCGGAGAGCTGCTAGACTTTCGCTTAAGGAGGAAACTGTGATGGTGGCACCATTAAGAGTAATACACAGTAAGGCCGGGTATTTCCATATGTGTGGAATGTGGTGATTGTGTAGGGCTTTGGTGATTGTGGCCAAGTTGCGCCTACTTGGAGAGTGTGCCTGGAGAGGTCTGCGAGTAGTTGTAGTGAGGCGTTTCGTATTGGACGCTGGTCTGCTCTGTTAAATGCTTCTAGGAGAAGTTCTTTGGAGCGGTAGAAGTGCAGTCTTTGTAGGATATCCCTGAGCACATCGTCAGGGAGGAAGGAAGGTTTAGGTATTCTGTGTATTCTATCCACCATGAGCTCTAGGGCCAATAAAGTGGGTGCAATAGAGGACAACTCTTGAGCATATTGTGGAAGTTGGGCAGGTGGTACCATTTTTGGTATTCCTCTGAGTTTTATGTTATTTCTTCTGGATCTGTCTTCCAAGTCAGCTATTTTGTCCTTCATCCACATTATGTCATCCATGTGTGCACCGTGGGCATCTACTAATGTGTTAAAGGAAATGAAATACTCGCCCATTGTCTTTTCCACATGATCAATTCTGTCTCCCATTGCTTGAACCTCCTCCTGACATTTCCTCACTGTGGAGACCATTAGGGATGATCGAACGGTTCGGGTCGACCATCGGTTCGACCCGAACATTGACTGTTCGAGGTTCGGCTGAATTTAGAACTTTTTGCTGAAAAAGTTCGGAATTCGGCAACCAGAACCGACCAAAATGCAATGGGACAGGAAATGGGCTTTAAAAGCCCATGATTGGACCAGAACCATTAGTAAAAGCCAATTGAGGGGGCAGGAGAATGCTAGGAATGTGATTGGAGTGACTAGGAGGTCCAGAGGCCAATCATTAGTGAATACGCCCCCCAGTATATAAGATAGCCCCGCCAAATTCCTAGCATTTTAATACAGGGATGTGGAAGAGAGTGGAAGCAGTTCTGTTACTTCTGCTTCAAAAGTGTCATTTAGCAATTATTAGTGTGAGGAAAGGGATATCTAGTGTAGTTAGGGTGCTATTTTCCACTATAGTTAGCTTCAAAAATCTAGTTTCTGTAGGGAAAGTGTTAAGTGCCAGGGTGACCGAAGTGTAGTGTAGGGTGAACTGACACTGACTGCTATGGCAGGGTGACCAAACCCTTCCATTTCAGGGTGACCGCTATAGAGAAAAGATTGTTTCTCTTATGTGACTTACAGAGCAGCGATATGGCTTCTCGCCGGTCAGCCTGCTTTTTGCTGCAGGCGTTTATTGAGCTTTTTTGAGGACATGTTTGGAGTCAGGCATGACATCTGAACTTGTATATAGGGGTATATATACACACACATGTATGTATATATACACCTACACATATATAGGTGTGAAAAGAGCAGAACACTATGCTTGCGCTAATGAAATAATTAACAGGCATATGGCTCCGCTCCTATCACACCTATATGTGTGTATGTGTATAATACATATAAGTGTGTATATATACCCCTATACAGAAGTTCTGATGTTTTGCCTGTCTCCAAAGACCCCAAAAAAATGCCCAAAAAAACGCCTGCGCCAAAAAAAAACGCCCAGGTGTGTTATTGCAGGCGGTTTTTTTTGGGCATTTTTTGGGGGTCTTTGGAGTCAGGCATGACATCTGAACTTGTGTATAGGGGTATATATACACACACACTTATATGTATTATACACATACACACATATAGGTGTAATAGGAGCGGACCCATATGCCTGTTAATTATTTTATTAGAGCAAGCATAGTGTTCTGCTCTTTTCACACCTATATATGTGTAGGTGTATATATACATACATGTGTGTGTATATACTGTATATCCCTATACAGAAGTTCAGATGTCATGCCTGACTCCAAAGACCCCAAAAAAATGCCCAAAAAAACGCCTGCGCCAAAGAAAAATGCCCAGGTATGTTATTGCAGGCGTTTTTTTTGGGCATTTTTTGGGGGTCTTTGGAGTCAGGCATGACATCTGAACTTGTGTATAGGGGTATATATACACACACACATATGTATTATACACATACACACATATAGGTGTGATAGGAGTGGAGCCATATGCCTGTTAATTATTTAATTAGCGCAAGCATAGTGTTCTGCTCTTTTCACACCTATATATGTGTAGGTGTATATATACATACATGTGTGTGTATATATACCCCTATACACAAGTTCAGATGTCATGCCTGACTCCAAAGACCCCAAAAAAATGCCCAAAAAAAACCGCCTGCAATAATACAGCTGGGCGTTTTTTTTTGGCGCTGGCGTCTTTTTTAGCATTTTTTTGGGGTCTTTGGAGGCAGGCAAAACATCTAAACTTCTGTATAGGGGTATATATACACACACACTTATATGTATATATACACATATATATAGGTGTGAAAGGAGAGAAGCCATATGGGTGTAAGTAATTATTTATTTAGCGCAAGCTACTTTCACACCTATATATGTGTATGTGTATATATACATATAAGTGTGTGTATATATATACCCCTACACAGAAGTTCTGATGTTATGCCTGCCTCCAATAACCCCCAAAAAATGCCCAAAAAAAACGCTTGCTACAAAACCGGCAAGGTGTGAAAATAGCGGAGCCATATCCCTGTTCTATAAGTGACCTAATAGAAACTATATTTTTTTTCTGGTTCTGGACATGCTACAGAGCTGAAACTTCACAGGTACACTTTCTAGACCCCCAGACACTAAATCCAAAGTCAAAATCAAAAAATCTCATTTTTTTTTCAATATTTTTTTCAATAATTGGCTCTCTTTTAAAAAATGACAATTTTTAGGAACTTTTTTTTTGTGTGATTAATAGTCTTTGGGGCATGACCCAGAACCCTAGGCACTTTTTAGGGGCATTTATTGGGTTTTAGGGCTTCAAAATTGGGTTTTTTGAGTACCGAAGTTCGGGTCTCATTGATTTCAATGGGGTTCTGAAATCCGGGCCGAACTTTCTGGAAGTTCTGGTGTTCTGGTCAAACCGAACTTTTGAAAAGTTCGATCATCCCTAGAGACCATGTCATTATGCAGAGATAATCTGAGAGACATCAGCATATCTTTCATTACTGTGTCTGACACTGGTTGGCCTAATGTGGGAATCCAGCAATGGGGTCAGCTATAGCTATAGCCTGATTCCCTTAAAAAGGCCTGCAGTCCACACACCTCAATGCCTGGGTCCCAGTGTCCTCTGCTTGGGGAGGCTGTACACTGCTTGGGTTTAGCTGGGCTCCTTGTTGTCGGTGTGGTGGCCTCGTAGGCCATGCGCTTCAGTAGGAAAGAATCCTGTAAGCTTGCACAGCTACGGTGGCGGTTCTTTCCTTCTCCTCGTCATACCTCTGCAGTGCTTGGGTATAGCGGTGTGGCTGGGCATGTTTTGTGGGCAGATTAGGCTCAGATGGATGTGGATTTTCCTGGGTGTTGGCGGAGAACTTGTATCAAGCGGCCATTACAGAGCTCGGTCGGTCGCTTCACTTGCTTCATTTATTTAAACCCAACAACAGCTTTAAATGGGATTCCCACTGGCTTGCTCACTGTATGACTTGAAGTTAGAATCCTCACAAGAGAATGCGTTGGTAAGTGGTCCAAAGAAAAACAGTTACAGCAGAATGGAAATATTTTACCTTATGAAACAAATTACATGGCCAGAGTTGAAAGAGGACCAGTGGATACAGGGCTGAACCTGGGCGGGTGCAGGGGGTGCACCGCACCCAGGTGCCGTGAGCTGAGGTGGAGGAGGGGTGCCGAAGCTCCAGTGGCAGAGTCCTCCCCTCCTCCAGCGGAAGTGGCCCGCCCCAGGTGCCACTTACATGGGGTGTGTCAGGCCGATGTCCTGCCCGCATCTCAGTGTGAAGCAGCTCCTTCAGTCCACGCTGCTCGTGGGGCGGGGGCAGAGCCACGGCGGGAAGAAGGTGAGTGCCCGAGTGTCTGTCTTGTATAGGAGGGGGCAGCTGCATATGGAGGAATTGATCTTTCCCTATTCTTCCTGCAGCCGCCGAATGCCTGATTCTCCTCCTCTCCCTCCAGCAGGCATCCCCCTCCTATACAACTTCTTTTGCTGGCCCCCAGTGCTCTCCAGCCCCCCCCAGTGCTCTTAGCCCCCCCTCAGTGCTTTTAACCCCCCTCAGTGCTCTTAACCCCCCCTCAGTGCTCTTAGCCCCCCTCAGTGCTCTTAACCCCCCTCCGCCAGTGATCTTAACCCTCTCTCAATGCTCTTAGCCCCCCTCAGTGCTCTTAGCCCCCCCTCAGTGCTCTTAACCCCCCCCAGAGTGCTCTTAGCCCCCCCTCAGTGCTCTTAACCCCCCGCCAGTGATCTTAACCCTCCCTCAGTGCTCTTAGCCCCCCTCAGTGCTCTTAGCCCCCCTCTCAGTGCTCTTAGCCCCCCCTCAGTGCTCTTGAGCCCCCTTCAGTGCTCTTGAGCCCCCTTCAGTGCTCTTAGCCCCCCTCAGTGCTCTTAAACCCCCTCCGTGCTCTTATCCTCCCTCAGTGCTCTTAGCCCCCCCAGTGCTCTTTAGCCCCCCTCAGTGCTCTTTAGCCCCCCCTCAGTGCTCTTAGCCCCCCTTAGTGCTCTTAGCCCCCCTGATTGCTCTTAGCCCCCCCTCAGGGCTCTTAACCCCCCTCAGTGCTCTTTAGCCCCCCTCAGTGCTCTTAGCCCCCCTCAATGCTCTTTAACCCCCCTCAATGCTCTTCAGCTCCCCACAGTGCTTTTCATCCCCCCCTCCCGTGCTCCCTGGCTTCCCCCTCAGTGATTTCCAGTTCCCCCTCCCCCCGTGCTCTTCATCTCCCTAGTTTTCCCTGCCCCCCAGTGCTCTCCACCCTCTGCACCTTCCAACCCCCCTGCAATGCTTTCCAAACCCCCCCTTAATTCTCTCCAACCCCCCCCCCCATTACCCCCTGCCCACCAGCTCCTCCAGTGCTCTCTGCTTCCCCTGTGCTCTCCAGCCCCCCTAGTGCTCTTCTATCTTCTATCATGTCTGTGGTCTCTGACCTTCTCTTGTATCATGTCTGTGGTCTCTGACCATCTCTTGTATCATGTCCTCAGTCTCTGACCATCTCTTGTATCATGTCCTCAGTCTCTGACCATCTCTTGTATCATGTCTGCAGTCTCTGACCATCTCCTGTACCATGTCCTCGGTCGCTGACCATCTCTTGTACCATGTCCTCAGTCTCTGACCATCTCCTGTATCAGGTCCGTAGTCTCTGACCATCTCCTGTATCAGGTCCGTAGTCTCTGACCATCTCCTGTATCAGGTCCATAGTCTCTGGCCATCTCTTGTACCATGTCCGCAGTCTTTGACCATCTCCTTTAGCAAGTCTCCAATCTCTTACTCAAACTTAAACACATTTCTAATAATATTAGTGATCTGTTTATGCCAAAGGTAGGACCATGCAGGGGAGGCAGAGAGTGCAAAAGGGGAACTGTGATTAGAGAGACGGGGGGGGGGGGGCAGACTGCAAAGGGCACTGTGATGGGGGGGGGGGCTGTGAAATGTGTGCAATAAATATTCTTGAAAACATTACACATTTTTGTGGGTGTTTTTACATTTTAAAGTTGGGGGTGCCAGATATAGGATCCGCCCCAGGTGCCAAATGCTCTATGTACACCACTGCATAGCGGGCATCTCCCGCTGTGACACGGAGCTTGAGTTTGAAAAGCCGATCGGCCACTATAACAAAGTCCCGCCCCCTTGACCGTCTCCTGTGATAGGTGGCACACTGATCAAATGCCTGGAAATTAAATCAGTATGACGTGTATCATAGGAGCCGGTCTAGGGGGCGGGAGTTTGTTACAGTGGCTGCCCGGGAAATTCAAAAGCTCTGCGACACAGCGGGAGATCACAGCTCTGTAATCTAGGCACCGGTAAGCTACATTTGGTGGGCACTGGTAGGCTGCATTTGGTGGGCACTGGTAAGCTGCATTTGGTGGGCACAGTTAAGGCTGCATTTGGTGGGCACTCGTAAGCTGCATTTTGTGGGCTCTGGTAAGATGAATTTTGTGGGCTCTGGTAAGATGAATTTGGTGGGCTCTGGTAAGATGAGTTTGGTAGGCACTGGTAATCTGCATTTGGTGGGCTCTGGTAGGCTGCATTTGGTGGGCTCTGGTAGGCTGCATTTGGTGGGCACTGGTAGGCTGCATTTGGTGGGCACTGGTAAGCTGCATTTGGTGGGCTCTGGTAAGCTGCATTTTGTGGGCACTGGTAGGCTGCATTTGGTGGGCACTGGTAACCTGCATTTGGTGGGCACTGGTAGGCTGCATTTGGTGGGTTCTGGTAAGCTGCATTTGGTGGGCACTGGTAGGCTGCATGTGGTGGGCTCTGGTAAGCTGCATTTGATGGGCACTGGCAAGCTGCATTGGTGGGCTCTGGTAAGCTGCATTTGGTGGGCATTAGTAGGCTGCATTTGGTGGGCACTGGTAGGCTGCATTTGGTGGGCACTGGTAGGCTGAATTTGGTGGGCACTGGTAGGCTGCATTTGGTGGGCACTGGTAAGCTGCATTTGGTGGGCTCTGGTAAGCTGGATTTGGTGGGCACTAGTAGGCTGCATTTGATGGGTTCTGGTAGACTGCATTTGGTGGGCACTGATGAGGCTGCATTTGGTGGGCACTGATGAGGCTGCATCAATGCATTGATCTCTTGTATCATATCTGCAGTCTCTGACCATCTCTTGTATCAAGTCTGCAATCTCTTACCATCTCCTGTCTGGGGGCTCTGTCTAACAGACTCTCTAACAGATGCCCTCTCTGTGTCCATTAGAGAGACCCCCCTCCAGTTCCCATTAGAGTACTCTGCTTCTCTTACTGTAATTTGTTTATTGCTAAGAGATCGTGGGAGGGTCCCAGGGTAAGGGGAGCATCTCTGTGTTTGAGTTGTTGCCATAGAAACATGTGTAAAGGGGAGGAGTTAGTAAGATGACCACGCCCATGTGGGGGCACCAGAAAAATTTCTGCACCCAGGCGTCTGTGACCCTAGGATCGGCCCTGAGTGGATACAATGTTAACAAATTCATACTGCAAGTACAGTATGAACAAATCAGATGGAAAGGGAGAATGAGGGGAAGAAAGGCAGAAAGGAAGAGATTACTGTGTCAGCTTTTTTTAAACTAATTTCACCCAATTATTCTGCATTGTGAAAATTGATATTAAATTGTATGTGAACCCTTACCTTTTAAAACAACATACTAAAATTGAATTGCAAAACAAAACATTTGCATTTATGTCCAAAACATTATAAACATTTATTTTTTGTTTTTCTATGTGATTTCTAAGTGATTACATGACCTATGTTCCCAGATGTATATAGAGCTTGGAGAGGTGGTGGACTGCAGGAAAGGGGGTGTTACGGAACAGGGCACCCCTGAGCAGGTACCTCCGTTGACAGATGCTCCTAGTGCTTCCCGAGGGCTCCAAGCACTCCACCAGACACCGTAAGCACTTCAGACTCCACGAACCGCCGCAGCTTGGTTAGGGTCTTGGCATCTCCTACCCACCCTGGACCAACGACAAGGCTCCAGGTTCCTGTGGGTGAACCTCTCTTTCCCCAGAGAGTGCAGCAGAATAAGCTCTTACACAAGCTCTTACAAGAGCTTAGTGATTCTCTAAGGGAGTATGGAAGACCATAGCAATCCCTGCAGCAGATTCCCCCAATAACGAGACAAAGCTCCGAGATGAGGGTAAAACAGGAACAACATCAACATTTATTGGAAGAACACAGCACACTTTTATACAGAAATTGGAACATCCTTCCCCCAACAACTGCTTTCCCATTGGTCAATTGTAAAGTACTTGCAGTTCCCAATAAGGTCCTCTCCAGCCCATGCAAATGAGGACTTGAAAATGAGTCAACAGGGATTGGTCAGATATCTTTGACCAATGCAAGGAGACAGAAGCCCCAGGGGGCAATCAATGTACACAATAGTCAGACACAGAACAATGGTTCCCTAACGAGCCCTCAATACACATTACTCTGAGTGTCAATAGACAGCCCGTCTCCTCAGAACTTCCTGTAATGCCCATATTAGGAGTTGACTTCCTGTTCCTTACAGTTTACAGGAATACGTTTTAGCTTCCAGGATAGAGGCAAGACTCCATTAGCCACATGTTTAAAGAAACACAAAAAGACACAAAAATGCATAACTCCCAGTCTACTGAACAGAACCCCCACATTCAACCCATCCTCAGATAGCCTGGATCTGAGCGCTCAACATATTCAAACAGCGCTCAGATGCCACAAGCACAGTCAAATTGCCATGGGGTTTACGTTTAGCATGGGCTGATGAGAGAGGGTCCATAGTCACCTTGCAGGAGGCGAGCAACCAGGCTTCTCCAATGCCCAGTGGCGAGATTGGTCTCGTCACATTTCTCCCCTTTTCCAAACAGACTAACAGGGTATCTGACCTTCTGCCAGTCAGTGCCCTTGTTAGTACAGCAGCCCACCCACAAAACAGAAACAGCAGTACAGCCTACCCAAAAGAACTGGTTACTACACCTGGGTAGAAGAGAAATTTGTCCATGTCCAGGTGCCTCACCTTGGCTGTGTGGGGGACTGGTAGACTGCCTTGGTGGGTTGCTGAGTGGGCAGAGACCAGCGGTACTCTGCCCTGGTGCCAGTGCTACCACAGAAGTAGCCTGGTTGGAGACGGGTTGTTGGAGGGGGAGACCGCCTGTCTCCCCTTTAGATACACCACAATGCTGCTGTGGGGGAAGACCGACTGTCTTCCCTTTGGCTAAACAGCCCTGTTGCTGGGGGTCAGGACCGACTGTCCCTACCCCCTGTGCTGTGAGTGCAGAGACCACGGGCCCACCTGCACTGTTGGGTGGCTTACTGTCTCCCCCTGGTACGTTAAGCTGCTGCTGTGGGATGGAGACTGGGCTCCCAATTCCCAATAGCTCAATCTGCCGCTGGGGGACAGGACCAAATGTGTCTGCCCCCTGTAACTCAATCTGCCGCTGAGGGATGGAGACTGTGCTCCCAATTCCCTGGATATCACTCTGCCAATGGGGAGAGGGGGTAACAAGCTCCTCTCCCAAATATACTTCCAGCCCCTGGGGAGGGAGATCGACTGTCTCTGCTCCCAATACAGTGTCCTGTTGCTGGGGAAAGGAGACTGGGCTCTCTGTTCCCTGCAGGACACTCTGCTGCTGTGGGATGGAGACTGAGCTCCCAATTCCCAACACATCAAACTGTCCATGGGGAGAGGGGGTAACAAGCTCCTCTCCCAAATATACTTCCAGCCTTTGCGGAGGGAGACCGACTGTCTCTCCTCCCAACACAGAGTCCTTCTGCTGGGGAAAGGAGACTGGGCTCTCTATTCCCTGTAGGATACTCTGCCGCTGTGGGATGGAGACTGGACTCCCAATTCCCTGCTGCATCTCCCGCTGGGGAATGGAGACTGGGCTCCCAATTCCCGACACATCACACTGCCGCTGGGGAATGGAGACTGGGCTCCCAATTCCCAAAAAATCACGCTGCCGCTGGGGAGGGAGGACACTGCTCTCCTCTCCCTGTATTTCACACTGCCTTCCCGGCATATAACTCTGCTGCTGGGGGGCAGGAACAACTACCTCTGCCCCCTGTAACTCAGCCTGCCACTGGAGAATGAAGACTGGGCTCACAATTCCCAATAAATCAGGCTGCCGCTGGGGAATGGAGACTGGGTTCTCCTCTTCCCTTAACTGTACCTGCCGCTGGAGTTCCTCCCAACGTGCCAGCTGGCCCTCTCTCTCTGCCCTGTCTAGCAGAGTCCCGAACACTAAGTTCTTCACGAACCGCTTGGATCTCTCCAGTGGATTGGGTCCGAAGAAGTTCAGCCGTAACCACACCATACGGTCATATTCTTTCAGAGAATATCTGTACTCCACTGCTGGTTCCATCCTGTTGCTTTAAGGGTTGCTGTACTGAGACATGCGTTGCCCCCAACTTGTAAATCCACGGAATGGTGTCTCCTGTAGCTGTCCTTCTGGCTATGGGAACGATCCCGCCGCTTGCCACTAATTGTTACGGAACAGGGCACCCCTGAGCAGGTACCTCCGTTGACAGATGCTCCTAGTGCTTCCTGAGGGCTCCAAGCACTCCACCAGACACCGTAAGCACCGTAAGCACTTCAGACTCCACGAACAGCCGCAGCTTGTTTAGGGTCTTGGCATCTCCTACCCACCCTGGACCAAGGACAAGGCTCCAGGTTCCTGTGGGTGAACCTCTCTTTCCCCAGAGAGTGCAGCAGAATAAGCTCTTACACAAGCTCTTACAAGAGCTTAGTGATTCTCTAAGGGAGTATGGAAGACCATAGCATCCCTGCAGCAGATTCCCCCAATAACGAGACAAAGCTCCGAGATGAGGGTAAAACCGGAACAACATCAACATTTATTGGAAGAACACAGCACACTTTTATACAGAAATTGGAACATTCTTCCCCCAACAACCGCTTTCCCATTGGTCAATTGTAAAGTACTTGCAGTTCCCAATAAGGTCCTCTCCAGCCCATGCAAATGAGGACTTGAAAATGAGTCAACAGGGATTGGTCAGATATCTTTGACCAATGCAAGGAGACAGAAGCCCCAGGGGGCAATCAATGTACACAATAGTCAGACACAGAACAATGGTTCCCTAACGAGCCCTCAATACACATTACTCTGAGTGTCAATAGACAGCCCGTCTCCTCAGAACTTCCTGTAATGCCCATATTAGGAGTTGACTTCCTGTTCCTTACAGTTTACAGGAATACGTTTTAGCTTCCAGGATAGAGGCAAGACTCCATTAGCCACATGTTTAAAGAAACACAAAAAGACACAAAAATGCATAACTCCCAGTCTACTGAACAGAACCCCCACATTCAACCCATCCTCAGATAGCCTGGATCTGAGCGCTCAACATATTCAAACAGCGCTCAGATGCCACAAGCACAGTCAAATTGCCATGGGGTTTACGTTTAGCATGGGCTGATGAGAGAGGGTCCATAGTCACCTTGCAGGAGGCGAGCAACCAGGCTTCTCCAATGCCCAGTGGCGAGAGTGGTCTCGTCACAGGGGGCATGTTAGCAGGAGGCAGAGAAACAGACGCACACTCTTTACAATGAAGAACTGTGAATGGGAGGCATATCAGCACTTGTCTTGGCCACAGAAGGACAGGCAGGCTGTGCTTCCAGCACGGTAAAAAAAACTGACCATGCTGAGATGGACATGCTCTCATGTCTAGAGAGTTCAATTTTAAATAGGAAAGCAGGGGACTGGCAGGATCACCAGGAATTTCACACAAAAGGATGCAATGCAAAGAGAACGGGATACTTTTTAATGCAAGAACATGGTACATCAGGCACATATCATGAATAATAAATATTGGAGTAACGTACACCTTAATTGTGATGAAGTTTGGTGAAGGTAATTTAGCAACCTGTTTAAACATATTCCATTAACAGGCCTAATAGGAGAGCAGACCCAAATCTACAGGATCCTACCTCCATATACCTGTCTTACTTTTTAACCATTTGCCGAACATAGGCCATCATATAACATCCTTGGTTGGCAGTGGTTATACTGGGATGATGCCTGAAGCTACAGGCATCATCCTGGTAATAAAATTTTCAGCAGGGTTTTCTCTTCTCAGCAGAAGTGATTAACTGAACAGCCCTCTCCTGCCCCTGCCACTTCTCCTGGGCTCTGCCGTCTGATCGCAGAGCCAGGGAGCGCTCTGATTTGCAGCGACAGTGGCACTAGACAGAGAGAGAGGAACTGACATACTGTAGTTCCTCCCTCTCTGTGACCCTGGGAACTAAGCGCAACAAGGATTTCGCTGACGACCAGGAAAGCAGCCGATCAGACTGTCCTGTGTCTGATGAGCTGCATTGAAGGCCAGAGGAGAAATAGACCCCAGATTTCTCCATAAAGAGGACCTGTCATGGCCCATGCTGTCACAAGGGATGTTGTTCATCCCTTGTGATAGCAATAAAGTTAATAAAAAAAATGTAAAAAAAGTGTAAAAAAATATTTTTAGATAAAATAAATAATAGTAAAACATAATTAAAGTGCCCTGCTTCCGTGCTCATGCTCCGTGCTCATGCACAAATGTGAACGCATACGTAAGTCCAGAGCGCATATTTAAACGGTAATTGTACCACACATGTGAGGTATGTCACAGGCAGCAAAAGCAATAATTCTAGCACAAGATCTCCTCTGTAAACCTAAACTGGTAACCTGCAAAAATATTTTAAATGTCACCAATGGAGATTTTTAAGTACTGTCGTTTGGCACCATTCCACAGGCATACACAATTTTAAAGCATTTTAGGTATCTATTTACTCGGTGTAATATCATCAACAACAACAACATGTATTTTTTCGAAAAACTGCTGCACAAATACTGTGTGACCTAAAGAATTGCAACAACCGTCATTTTATTCTTTAGGATCTCTGCTAAAATATATATATATATATATATATATATATATATTACACAGTATCTCAAAAAAGTGAGTACACCCCTCACATTTTTGTAAATATTTTATTATATCTTTTCATGTGACAACACTGAAGAAATGACACTTTTCTACATTGTAAAGTAGTCAATGTACAGCTTGTATAACTGTAAATTTGCTGTCCCCTCAAAATAACTCAAAACACAGCCATTAATGTCTAAACCCCTGCAAAAAAAGTGAGTACACCCTTAGGTCAAAATGTCCACATTGGGTCCAAAGTGTCAATATTTTGTTTGGTCATCATTATTTTCCAGCACTGCCTTAACCCTCTTGGGCATGGAGTTCACCAGAGCTTCACAGGTTGCCACTGGAGTCCTCTCCCACTCCTCCATGACAACATCACAGAGCTAGTGGATGTTAGAGACCTTGCGCTCCTCCACCTTCCTTTTTAGTATGCCCCACAGATGCTCAATAGGGTTTAGGTCTGGGGACATGCTTGGCCAGCCCATCACATTTACCCTTAGCTTCTTTAGCAAGGCAGTGGTCATCTTGGAGGTGTGTTTGGAGTTGTTATCATGTTGGAATACTGCCCTGCGGCCCAGTCTCTGAAGGGAGGGGATCATGCTCTGCTTCAGTATGTCACAGTACATGTTGGCATTCATGGTTCCCTCAATGAACTGTAGCTCCCCAGTGCCAGCAGCACCCATGCAGCCCCAGACCATGACACTCCCATCACCATGCTTGACTGTAAGCAAGACACACTTGTCTTTGTACTCCTCACCTGGTTGCTGCCACAAACGTTTGACACCATCTGAACAAAATAAGTTGTTAACAAAAACGATATAAATCTATCTGCTAGTTTGTAGACGCGATAACTTTTTTTTTTTTTTACCAAAAATATGTAGCAGAATACAAGTTTGCCTAAAATGATTAAAAATTTTGATTTTTAAGTTATTTTTTTTTTTTTTGGGAATGTTATATAGCAGAAAGTGAAAAATATTTTTTTTTCAGATTTGTCCCTTTTTTTTTTGTTTAAAGCGCAAAAAAATAAAAAATGCACAGGTGATTAAATACCACTAAAAGAAAGCTCTATTTCTGGAGAAAAAAGGACATCAATCTTATTTGGGTACAGCAACGTTGGACCGTGCAATTGTCAGTTAAAATAACACAGTGTTAAATCGCAAAAAATTGCCTGGTCATTAAGGGGGGGAAATCTTCCGGTCCAGAAGTGGTTAAAGTTTAATGTGCAATTTAACTTCATCCTCTGGTTTGACGCATTGTTCCTCAAAGACTACAATAATATAATGCAGGTAATCAGCTTACAATACTGTATTATGTCTTTCCTTTTATTTATTATCATCATAGACTTTCCTTTTAATGAAACCACACAATTGTATTTAGCCCTGCACAAAGTCGAATAAAGCAACTGTTTAGAAAAATGTTTCCTTTTTCCATTTTTTCCTCCCATCTCTCTCCTAATATTTCTCTAGTGAGGCCTTTTAAATCAATATATCCATTCTTAATGAGTATTGCCTTGCAAGGAATGTCACTCAGGACACTTTCATTGGAAAAACACCCATTAAAATGCAACATATCCATGTCTTAGGCAAACTCAAATTCCAATCCCTTCCTGCATTCTCTAAGGGTCACACACACACACTCTCATATTTTAACAAGTATTCTGCTTCTTTCTCCTTATTATTAAATTGAATCCAGCCATAATTAGAGGAGCCCTGCTCTCAAAAGCAGGATCTGAGTTGAAAGTGAACATCATACAGGTTCTCTGACAAAGTGCACTCCCAATATGGACGGACGTCACAAAGGCAGAAAAAGTACACATGCACAAAAAAGGATCTAATTAGCGCCAAAGGAACATTAACTGCTTGAGTACATGAAAGGAAAAAGGAGAATAAAAGAGAGGCAAAAATCCATTTACTTCTGTTAATCAAGGAACGGCAATGTGAGGATAGTTTAAAAGGAGCTCTAATAGGTGTGGAAGAAAGGTAGCAAAAGAAATTAAGGCATGCATTTGTTTTATTTTCAGACTGAAAAAAAAAAAACACTTTTACAGCACACCATGGGGTAGCAGGGGATCTGATTCACCCCTAATGAATGTTTGGTGAAAGTCACATTCGCTGCTTGATAAATATATGCTTGATACAAACCATGGGCTAGGATGGTATTTCTCAATGTTCCCTTATATAAAAGCCAGTATTTATCAAGTACCTCTGAGGAAGAGTGCAAACCTCTTGAAAAGCATCAGCTGGAGATGTAGTAGTAGTTAGCCTAGCCAGACATTTTGCCCGTCATCCAGCAAAGGGTGACTCTGGCTACTTTGGAGATGACCAGTTCCATTGTGTTAGTTGTGTGCAGTCATCATTTGTTTGTGATTACAATGTATGTTGCTTTCAGATTTAATAAACCTTTAGTGGTAATGCACGAGGTCGGTGTGCCCCTTTCTTGTTGTTTTTATGTGTATTTTGGATACCCTTGGTCCTGAGGGGGTGGCAAGACCTAAAGTGGTGCCTATAAAGACCACATAAGATCATTCATCCTTTGTCACATACCACCCAAGCGCAGGAGAATTTTTGTTTGTTCACATTCTGTGTATATATGGTTTTCATACTAGCGTCACAATACCAATGTACTTTAGTCTTTCTGCTGGCTGCAGTGGACTTTGTTTGGTGGGAGTTTGGAGGAGATGGAGATGAGGCAGCTTTTCATTGGCGACATGGTGGTCTCTGTCTCAGACTTTGTGGCATTGTTGTCACTTCTTTTCCTTTTTTGTGTCATTTTTTTTTTGACAGTGTCTCCTACCTGGTGAAGATCGAGCTGTAGAGGGGTCTTCTCTTCCACCTCTTGTCCAATACCCCTGGTCGTGATGACAGGAGGTGTGAGGGCACAGAATGGCATGAGGGCCGGTATAACAGGCAGTGCCAGCTAAGGTTTGCAGGAAGCAGATGACCCTTGATCACCAGGAATTGGAACATGATGATACCCGATCAGCAGACAGGAGCATACCTGGGACACAAGACAAAATGGCATCAACAGCCGGGGTCTGGTAGCTGTCTCTTCCCAACTTTGGTGAAAGCTGTGTGGTGCGCAATTCAGCGCATCACACACCTTCCCTATTTGTTTTGTACAAACTTTATTTGTGGACAAAAGTACACAAAAAGACACAAAGCTGTTATCCACAATTACTAGGACACTGTTGTCACAAGACACTAAAAATATTATAAGTGTTGCAAAATTCTGCAATGGGACACACAGAAAACTATTGTTTTCTGTGTGTCCCTAATTTGACAGTTGTTTTTCAATGCTACTGATCATTTGACTTTTTATCCGAGAATTATGTTTCCATTTTTCTCATATGTTAAATTTTAATTGGGAACATTTTTGACAGGTTTATTTAGCGCCGGTTCACACTACTTGCCGGGGCGACCTCCGAGATCGCGGTGCGAGCAGCGGCCGCCACGGACTTCATATCATTGAAGTCTATGGCGGTCGCCTCCTGGTCGCCCCAAAGAAGCTCCGGACCCTTTTTCTAGGTCGGAGCGACTTGTGTCGCTCCTATTAGAACGGGTCCGCAGCTTCCCTATGGGAGACGACCTGCGGCGACCTGTGAGGCGACTAGGTCGCCTCACAGGTCGCCCTAGTGTGAACCGAGGCTTAAAAGATAAACAAAAACTCTTTCTTTTTTTTTTAAAAACATTTTATTGAAAAATTTTATAGGCATACAGGTAGGGTTACGTTGAATGCACATACAAAAAGTAGAGAAAACCGAAATACAGTCTAAACAAACCTCAGTAATTGTAACAATAACACGTGACTAGCGGCACACAGTCAATAACAAAGAACCTATTGAAGCGTACGAGGGAGAAAAGGCACGTGAGCTAGTCCAGGAAGTTAAGGCAGTATGAGCCATAGATGAATATAAACAAATGGAGGTTGGTTCCTGTACAGGCCTCTTAATATAAAGGTGGAGGGGGAAGGGCCCGCTCAGTTGGAACGTGTCATGTCAGGCGTCTATTGATCAAAAATAGGCATAAATAAAAAGAATATGTCTGTGAATGTGATGAAAACAAGATTGCCTCCAAAACTATCCACAGAACTAGAGATGATCAGACATAGACCCCAAGAATACACTATGATAACTGAGTGATAGTGAAAAATGTATAAACAATTTATTAAAGCACTTATGCCTGGTGAGTGGACAAGGAACACACATGGACACAATACATGATAAAACGATAAAAACATGTACATACAGTGGATGTCAACACCACCAGACCATAATTGACCAATTAATGATTATGAATGAAGGTTACAGAAAGTAGAATCAAAAGTATTGGGCCCCATCCAGGTGGCTAGACATATATTACCTGCAAGATTCTTGAATGAAAACCGAGACCGGCCGTCTCAGACCTGTCCGTCACTGTCTGAAGACTCGGCTTGAGCAAGCGTTGAATCGGACTACGCCGCTGCAAGCCCGCATGAGCCGCCGGGTCACCATCGACCTACACACTGAGGTACGGACTTTCTATACTTACTTTATCACTGCATGGTGTACATCTTCTTTTTGTTGGCAGCACGAAAGATTCCCCCACTCGCTTCCCCACTATATTACATATATTGTTCTGCTCAAAAAAAAAAAAACGTAGATCTCTTTGTCTAATCAAGCCTACCTTAAAGACCTTCATTAAAACCAGCAGTTAAGACAATGATTATCTTGGTCAGCACTATGTAATATGCTACATAATGTATGGAGTACAGGGGTCAGGGGTAAGTAGAAAACTAAACAACATATAGAGTAAAGCTGCAAGGTCAAGCTATCCCATTCCCCCTTTACATCAAAGTCCCCAGAGTCCCTCTTTACTTTAGAATCCACAGAGTCCCCCTTTACATCAAAATTCCCAAAGTCCACCCCTATATCAGAGTCCCCAGTGTTCTCCTATACATGAGGGCTCCCAGAGCCCCTCCTTCCATTAGAGTCCCCTGTTACCAGAGATGTATAGTAACTAAGTAGAACTACTTCACTACTGTACTTAAGTACCGAAAGGCGGTATCTGTACTTTCCTAGAGTAGAATTTTTTTCTCCTACTTCCACTTTTACTTCACTACATTTTTTCAATGATTTCAATACTTCTACTCCAATATTTTTTTTTTTGTGCTGCATAGTTACTCGTTACAATTATAAAAATTACCACTGCCAGAACAGTAGATGGCAGGTTTCATGAAGCTTTTTATCAGCGCATAGGAAAATAAATGCTACTGTTGTTTTTGTTTACAAAAAGTTACAGCCAAAGGAATTATGATTGTCCTTTAGGTTAATCATTTGAAATATTAAAAAACAATATGATGTTCAAACTTTTGACTTCTTTCTTTAATAACTACATAACACAGTACTTGTACTTTTACTTTCAGTACTTGAGTAGCAATTTTTTTTTCAAAACTACTGGTACTTTTACTTTCAGTACTTGAGTAGCAAATTTTTTTAAAAAACTACTTGCAATACTTAAGTACAAAAAATGTTGAATACTTTAGTACTTCTACTCAAGTCACTTTTTGATCGAGCACTTCCACTTCTACTCAAGTCACTTTTTGATCGAGCACTTGTACTTTTACTCAAGTATGGGTTTCGAGTACTTTATACAACTCTGCCTGTTACATAAAATTACCCAACCCCCCCCCCCTTGCACCCGACTCCTCAGCATTTCTCCTTACATCAAAGTTCCCCTGAGACCCCCTCACATCAGAGTGCCCCCTGTCATCAGAGTCCCCATTGTTCTCCCTAACATCAGAGTCCCCAAAGTCTCCCTTTACATCAGAGTCCTCAGTGTTCCCTCCTACATCACGATTCCCAGAATCTCCATGCAGCAGAGTCCATAGAGTTCCCCTTTACACCAGAGTCCTCTACTTATATTAGAGTCCCCTCTTATATCAGTACCCCCACTCATTTTTACATCAATGTCCCACTTTGCCTCAGTGTTCTCACTTTGCCCCTACATCCATTTTAGCATTTCCCATTACATAATTGTCCTCTTTACATTATTGTCCCCACTCCCCGTAACATCAGTGCCCCACCCTATTTCAGTGTCCGCACTCCCACCTTACATCAGTGCCCCCCTCTCTTACATCAGTGTCTATACCAACTTACATCAGTATCTCATTGGTTGCTAGGATGCCAAGGGGGGCCTTTCAATCAATAACCTTGACAGCGATGGACAGCATTGGTGGGAGTGTAACTGCACTGGAGTGCTGGAGACTACATGGGGGGGGGGCAGCCAAGGTATTTTCATGGAAATATTCTCCCATCCATGGACATTTACAGATGGGAGAAATGATGGTGTTTTTACAAACTATTAGTGAAAATTGTGATGGCTGGCAACTCTGCATATGTATGTGTAAGAATACACAGTATACAGTATAGTAGTGTACAGTATAATTATAAAAAAATATATATGTATAAAAAAAAAGAGAGAAAATATATAAAACTATACTGTACATGAAAAGATCTATATGCACAGAAAGAGTATATGGATAAAGTGTACAAGAAATGACCCTCTACAGATAAATATTTTAATAGGTACTATAATAAACCCCTTATTTATCTTCAAACTAGATATAATGTTTGATATACTGTATGTTGGCACAAAAGTAGAGGAGGTGGGTAGGGAATGTTATAATGGAAATGGGCTAAGGAAAAACTCCTAGAGACAACAAGGGAATACATTTTAATTTTAAAACAGAGTGAGTTTTCGGCTCTTCATTTAATCCATTTGGTACTAATGCACTAAGGCTGAAAATCCAAAAAGTTTCTTGGTGACACAGCTTTTTAAATTTTTCAGTTTCTGAAAGAGTTGTATTGATGGCTTGGATGGCAAAAACCTTTAGACCTACTGTATTGTTATCATGACATTCCTTGAAGTGTCTAGTAACACTATGGTAAGTCTTTCTCTTCTTCTATTAATCTCCTATGTTCTTCTATGGTGGCTCTTACTGTTTTTTAAGGTTTTCCTACATGTTTAACCACTACCGGACCGCCCACCGTATATTTACGTTGGTACTTTGACATTAAATACGGGGGTTAAGGCAGACCCCGATATTTTTCTACACAAGCGGCGGTCCTCTTTCACATAAAAGTGGTCCCAGTGGCAGATTCACAGCAGGATCACTTTTATGGGTGGCGGGAGAGGTGCCCACCCCCCTCTCACCGCTTCCTGGTCATTTTCCCCGCTTACTGGAGCGGTGATTGGGTCCATTCCTCTTCCAAGCAGGAAGTCAAGTGAGGGCAAGATGGCACCCCACTCCACTCTATGGCCTTAAAGGGCCCGGCTTTTTTTGCTTGTGTAGATGTGAGATCTGAGGTTCGAGTGAGATCAAGTTTCCCATAATGCACTGCACGAGCGCCGCGCGTGTAGCGAGTTATGTAATTGGCCAAAGCACCCTGACCTCATGCTTGGGCCAATCAAATGATCTCTGTAGGAATAGAGATCACTGCTGATATCAGCCACAGTAATCTTTGCTCAGTTTTGGATCTTTCTATGGGGGTCTCAGACCTGTAGGAATAGAGATTACTGCAGAAATCAACCAGAGTAACGTTTGCTCAGTTGTGGATCTTGCTATAGGGATCACAGACCTGTAGGAATAGAGATCACTGTAGAAGTCAGCCACAGTAACCTTTGCTCAGCTGTGGATCTTGCTATAGGGATCACAGACCTGTAGGAATAGAGATCAATGCAGATATCAGCCACAGTAACCTTTGCTCAGTTGTGGATCTTGCTATAGGGATCACAGACCTGTAGGAATAGAGATCACTGTAGAAGTCAGCCACAGTAACCTTTGCTCAGTTGTGGATCTTTCTATATGGGTCTCAGACCTGTAGGAATAGAGATCACAGCAGAAATCAGCCACAGTAACCTTTGCTCAGTTGTGGATCTTTCTATAGGGGTCCCAGACCTGTAGGAATAGAGATCACTGCTGATATCAGCCACAGTAATCTTTGCTCAGTTTTGGATCTTTCTATGGGGGTCTCAGACCTGTAGGAATAGAGATTACTGCAGAAATCAACCAGAGTAACCTTTGCTCAGTTGTGGATCTTGCTATAGAGATCACAGACCTGTAGGAATAGAGATCACTGTAGAAGTCAGCCACAGTAACCTTTGCTCAGCTGTGGATCTTGCTATAGGGATCACAGACCTGTAGGAATAGAGATCATTGAAGAAGTCAGCCCTAGTAATCTTTGCTCAGTTGTGGATCTTTCTATAGGGGTCTCAGACCTGTAGGAATAGAGATCACAGCAGAAATCAGCCACAGTAACCTTTTCTCAGTGGTGGATCTTTCTATATGGGTCTCAGACCTGTAGGAATAGAGATCACAGCAGAAATCAGCCACAGTAACCTTTGCCCAGTTGTGGATCTTGCTATAGGGATCACAGACCTATAGGAATGGAGATCACTGAAGAAGTCAGCCCTAGTAATCTTTGCTCAGTTGTCGATCTTTCAATAGGGGTCTCAGACCTGTAGGAATAGAGATCACTGCTGATATCAGCCACAGTAACCTTTGCCCAGTTGTGGATCTTGCTATAGGGATCACAGACCTATAGGAATAGAGATCACTGAAGAAGTCAGCCCTAGTAATCTTTGCTCAGTTGTGGATCTTTCAATAGGGGTCTCAGACCTGTAGGAATAGAGATCACTGCTGATATCAGCCACAGTAACCTTTGCCCAGTTGTGGATCTTGCTATAGGGATCACAGACCTATAGGAATAGAGATCACTGAAGAAGTCAGCCCTAGTAATCTTTGCTCATTTGTGGATCTTTCTATAGGGGTCTCAGACCTGTAGGAATTGAGATCACAGCATAAATCAGCCACAGTAACCTTTGCTCAGTTGTGGATCTTTCTATATGGGTCTCAGACCTGTAGGAATAGAGATCACAGCAGAAATCAGCCACAGTAACCTTTGCTCAGTTTTGGATCTTTCTATATGGGTCCCAGACCTGTAGGAATAGAGATCACTGCTGATATCAGCCACAGTAATCTTTGCTCAGTTTTGGATCTTTCTATGGGGGTCTCAGACCTGTAGGAATAGAGATTACTGCAGAAATCAACCAGAGTAACCTTTGCTCAGTTGTGGATCTTGCTATAGGGATCACAGACCTGTAGGAATAGAGATCACTGTAGAAGTCAGCCACAGTAACCTTTGCTCAGCTGTGGATCTTGCTATAGGGATCACAGACCTGTAGGAATAGAGATCACTGTAGAAGTCAGCCACAGTAACCTTTGCTCAGCTGTGGATCTTGCTATAGGGATCACAGACCTGTAGGAATAGAGATCACTGCAGATATCAGCCACAGTAACCTTTGCTCAGTTGTGGATCTTGCTATAGGGATCACAGACCTGTAGGAATAGAGATCACTGCAGGAATCAGCCACAGTAACCTTTGCTCAGTTTTGCATCTTTCTATAGGGGTCTCAGATCTGTGGAATAGAGATCACTGCAGAAATCAGCCATAGTAACCTTTGCTCAGTTGTGGATTTTTTTATAGGGATCTCAGACCTGTAGGAATAGAGATCACTGCTGATATCTGCCACAGTAACCTTTGCTCATTTGTGGATCTTTCTATAGGGATCACAGATCATCCATCTATAGGATTATAGATTACATCAGATATCAGTGAGAATATTGATAATCGGTCACTTGCGTACATCTATAACCACCACATCTCATCTATAGGGCTATCAATTACATCATATAAGGTCATTGAGTATCTGTTGGTCAGTTGCATATACTCTATATTGATCTGTATCAACATCATGTCCAAAAGGCCGACAACGAGAGGCCGACGCTCACAGGCCACGAAAAGAGGGCAAGCAGCCTCTGTGTCTATTGTGAAAAGTGGTGGTCACAGTCAACATAGTAACTGCGAGGCCTTGGTTATGGTGTTCAAGCACCACAAATGGCAAAGGTCCAATTTTTGGCACTTGTATAGCACATGCGATTTAAAATTTGCATGGAATTCTTACCAGCAGGTCCCATCCCTGCACCCAGCAAGAGTAACTGCGAGACCTTGGTTATAGTGTTTAGGCACCACCTTCCGCAAAGGCCCAATTTTTGGCACTTGTATAGCACATGCGATTTTAAATTTGCATGGAATTCTTACCAGCAGGTCCCATTCCTGCACCCACCAAGAGTAACTGCGAGGCCTTGGTTACGGTGTTCAGGCACCACAAATGGCAAAGGCCCAATTTTTGGCACTTGTATAGCACATGCGATTTCAAATTTGCATGGAATTCTTACCAGCAGGTCCCATTCCTGCACCCAGCAAGAGTAACTGCAAAGCCTTGGTCACGATGTTCAGGCACCACCAACAGCAAAGGCCCAATATTTTGGCACCTGTATAGCACATGCGATTTCAAATTTGCATGGAATTCTTACCAGCAGGTGCAGAAGGGCCCATTCCTGCACCCAGCAAGAGTAACTGTGAGGGGCTACGGTGTTCAGGCACCATCAACAAATGAAAAGTACATGCGATTTTAAATTTGTATGTATATTTGTATATGACATTTTTTGCTTTAGAAATGTCAGTATAGCTGAAGCAGGCTACATACACCGTAGAGATGCACTACTTTACAGGCACATTCAGGGGACCCCCCAGGCATGATATTTGAAGGAATTGTTCATTTTTATAGTTTCACTTTAAGCCTCATTAAAATCAGTAAATCACTGCTCCTTTAAAAACTATCATTTTTAAAAACTTTTTTTTTTCATTGCTACATGTTCCCCAGGTCAGGACCCGGACCACCATTTACTTTTTTGGGAGAATAACTTGCATTTAAGCCTTCAAAATGAGGCCCTTTGATTTTCGAGGTTCGAGTCCCATAGACTTCAATAGGGTTCGTTTGTGCGAACAAAATTTTCCTCTGTTTGTGATGTTCCGGTGCAAACTAAACCGGTAGGTGTTCGGCTCATCACTATTCCTTATAATAGGAATAAAAATTATCAAAACATTTTTTTTTTTAGATAAGTAAGAAAAAGAAAAAGAATGTAAAGCGCCCCATCCCTCCGAGCTTGTGTGCAGAAACGAACGCATACGCAAATCGTGCCCACATAGGTAAACTGTGTTTAACCGCTTCCATACAGAGCAGTTAGACACCCTTCCTGCCCAGACCAATTTTCAGCTTTCAGCACTCTCACACTTTGAATGACAATTGCTCAGTCATGCTACACTGTAACCAAACAAAATTTTTATCATTTTTTTCACACAAATAGAGCTTTCTTTTGGTGGTATTTGATCACAACTGGGGTTTTTTTTTCATGATATATGCAAAAAAAGAGCAAAAAAAACACTTTTTTTTAGTTTCAATTATAAAATTTTGCAAAAAATTTATTTTTCTTCATACATTTGGGCCAAAATGTATACTGCTACATGTCTCTGGTAAAATTAACCCAAAATAGTGTATATTATTTAGTCTGTGTGAAAGTTATTGAGTCTAGAAGCTATGGTACCAATTACTGAAAATTGATCACACCAGATGTACTGACTGCCTATCTCCTTTCTTGAGGCCCTGAAATGTCAGGACAGTACAAATACCGCCCAAATGACCCCTTTTTGTAAAGTAGACAGTCCAAGGTATTTAGTAAGAGGCATGGTGGGTTTTTTGAAGTTGTAATTTTTTCCCACAATTCTTGGGAAAATGAAGAAAAAAATTTTTTTTTCTTTTTTTTTCCCACAAAGTTGTCAATTTATAAGCTATTTCTAACACATAGCATGTACACAGCAAAAATTACACCCAAAAATACATTCTGCTACTCCTTCCGAGTATGGCGATACCACATGTGTGAGACTTTTACACAGCCTGGCCACAAAAAGAGACTCCACGTCTAAGAAGCACCTTCAGGCGTTCTAGGAGCATAAATACACATAAAACTTTCTTACTACCTATCACACTTTTCAAGGCCCTAGAGCACCAATACAATGGAAAAGTCCACAAAATGACCCCATTTTGGAAAGCAAACACTCCAACGTATATTCTATGAGGCATTATGGGTCGTTTGAACATATCATTTTTTTCCACAGGTTTTTGGAAAATGTGGGAAAAAAATGAAAACTTTTTTTTTTTTTTACACAAAGTTGTCAATTTATAGGATATTCCTAACACATAGCATGTACACAGCAAAAATGACACCCCAAAATACATTCTGCCACTCCTCCTGAGTATGGCAATACCACATGTGTGAGACTTTTTCACAGCCTAGCTATATAGAGGGGCCCAACATCCAAGGAGCATCATCATGCATCCTAGCCACTTGCCTAGGCCTATTTTTGACATTTGGTGTTTACAAGCTAAAATCAGTTGTTTTGCTAGAAAACTGCTTAGAACCCCCCAAACATTATATATTTTTTTTTAGCAGAGACCCTAGAGATTAAAATGGAGATTATTACAATATTTTTTATCACACCGTATTAGCGCAGCGGTCTTCCAAACGCAATTTTTTTTTTAAAAATTCACTTTTTTTAATTAAAAAATAAGAAACCAGTAAAGTTAGCCCAATATTTTCCATAATGTGAAAGATAATGTTACGCCGAGTAAATAGATACCCAACATGTCATGTTTCAAAATTGCGCACGCTCACAGAATGGCGACAAACTTTGGTACTTAAAAATCCCCATAGGCGACAATTTAAAAATTTCTACAGGTTTCCATCTTTGAGTTACAGAGGAGGTCTAGGGCTCAAATTATTCCCCTTGCGGCGATACCTCACATGTGTGGTTTGAACACCGTTTATATATGTGGGCGGGGTTTCCGTATGCGTCGCTTCTGCGCGCGAGCTAACGGGGACAGGGCGCTTTAATTTTTTTTTTGTTTTTTTTTACTATTTATTTTATTTATTATTTTTTATTTTTACACCGATTAACAAAAAAAAAAAAAATGGATCATTTTTATTTCTATTACAAGAAATGTAAACATTACTTGTAATAGAAAAAGGCACGACAGGACCTCTTTTTTGTGAGATCTGGGGTCAAAAAGTCCTCAGATCTCACAAGTACACTAAAAGATAGATAAAAAAAAAAATATTATATAAAATGAAAAAAAAAAAAAGGACCTTTAAACCGGTTGCTAGGCAACAACATTTTCCGTAGCTCCGGTCCTCCAAGACCATAGAGTCAAGTGAGGGCAAGCTTGCCCTCACTCGACATCCTGTCTGTGAGGATCCGTGACCGGATCGTTTTCCCCGCTGCCGGCGGGTCCGGTAAGCGGGGAAAAGGACCGGACGCGGCGGGAGGGGGGGGGCACCTCTTCCGCCATCCCGGAAGGGTGATCCCACGGCGAATCCGCCGCTGGGACCACCCTTATCGGAAAGCCAACCGTCCACCGTTTAAAAAAATACCAGGGTTATGGCAGCTATCTGCTGCCATAACACCGGTATTTAGGTTTAAACGGAGGACGTATATAAACCTTTTTGGACTTGGACATGGTGGCTGTATGAAGGGTGACAGGTACTCGGGTACTTTGTTGGGCAGGTGACAGGCAGGTGACAGGTACTCTGGTACTGATGAGCAGGTGGCAGGTACTCGGGTACTCCGATAGGCAGATGACAGGTACTCGGGTACTCTGATGGGCAGGTGACAGGCAGGTGATAGGTAATGATGAGTAGTACTGATACTGATAGGTGATACTGTACTGATGGGTACTGATGATCAGTACTAATACGTGATAGGTACTGATGAGTACTGATGAGTAGTGATGGGTACTGATGAGCAGGCGGCAAGTACTCGGGTACTTCAGGCGTCAGGTACTCTGATGAGCAGGTGGAAGGTACTCGGGTACTCTGATGGGTAGGTGACAGGTACTCGGGTACTCTCATGGGTAGGTGACAGGTACTTAGGTACTCTGATGACGGGTACTTCGTTGACAGGTACTCAAAGTACCCGAGTACCTGTCATCAGAGTACCCGAGTACCTGTCATCATAGTACCCGAGTATCCGTCATCAGAGTACCCGAGTATCCGTCATCAGAGTACCCGAGTACCCGTCATCAGAGTACCCGAGTACCTGTCATCAGAGTACCCGAGTACCTGTCATCAGAGTACCCGAGTACCCGTCATCAGAGTATCCGAGTACCCGTCATCAGAGTACCCGAGTACCTGTCATCAGAGTACCTGCGTACCCGTCATCAGAGTACCTGCGTACCTGTCATCAGAGTACCTGCGTACCTGTCATCAGAGTACCCGAGTACCTGTCATCAGAGTACCCGAGTACCTGTCATCAGAGTACCCAAGTACCTGTCATCAGAGTACCCGAGTACCTGTCAGCAGAGTACCTGAATACCTGTCTACCCGAATACCTGTCACCAGCCCATCAGAGTACCCGAGCACCTGTCATCAGAGGACCCGATGGGCTGGTGACAGGTACTCGGGTACTTTGATGGGCTAGTGACAGGTGCTCTTTATTGGGGGGAGGGGGGGCAATCAGTGTGTTTAGCGTGCACTGTAATCGGTAACTAGCTGTTACCACACTCTCTTCCTCACACAGGATCAGTGTGTGAGGAGGAGAACACTGTGACAGCTAGTTACCGTGTTCTCTGTTGACATTTGTGACCGGCTGTGATTGGACACAGCCGGTCACGTGGTAAAGAGCCAATTTCATTGGCTCTTTACCTAGATCGGGGATCGACTCTGTCCGAGGGACGAGCCTCGTCCCCGATCGCTGCTCTGCGCGCCCCCGGGGGCGCGCATTGCAGAGAGAACGAGCGGCTCGTGCTGGAGCCGCTCATGTGATCGGCTGTGATTGACACAGCCGATCACATGGTAAACAGCCAATTTCTATTGGCTGTTTACCTTGATCAGGGATGGGCCATGTCCGAGGGACGTGCCTCATCCCTGATCGCTGCGCTGCCCATCCCCGGGGGCTAGAGCAGCTAGAGCGGGCGGACGTCATATGACGGCCGCCCGGATCCGTACAACCACTTTTCCGACGTCATATTACTATGACTCGGTATGGAAGTGGTTAAACCACACATGTGAGGTATTGCTGCGATTGTTAGAGCAAGAGCATTAATTCTAGCCCTAGACCTCCTCTGTAACTCTAAACTTGTAACCGGTAGAAATTTTTAAAACATCGCCTATGAAGATTTTTAAGTACCATTTTTTGTCGCCATTCCACGAGCATGCGCAATTTTGAACATTTTTGATAGCTTTAATTTTTTGTGCATCCATCAAAAATTTCTACAATAAAGTGGTAGAATCATATCCTTTTTCTATGAACTTATTTTTTTAGCAGCTTACTCCGGTTTAGATAATCACTATGATTAGAATAATTTTTAGCTAACATACAGAAAGGACTGTAGAGTATGTTTCTCTTAGTTGTGTAAGCAGGAGTTTCCAGTTGTTTGAGTTTTTTTTATGGAATTATATCTGTACAGAACATGTGCCAGCAGGTTTAAACAATGCCAATCTTGTTAGCAATATCTAGAGCGTCATAATCGGGAGCAAGATGAATGAATGCCTTCTTCTTTCCATCTGGCCTAATGAGGGCATTCACTTTCGCCACATCAATACTGTACAGCTTCTTTATGGCTTGTTTAATCTGGTGCTTGTTTGCTTTGACATCAACTATTAAAACCAGAGTATTATTGTCCTCAATCTTCTTCATAATGGACTCAGTGGTCAAAGGGAACTTAAAGCGGAGTTCCAACCAAAAATGGAACCTCCGCTTTAGGGCCTCTTCCCTGACTCCTGTTTGTGAAATAGAGCTTTTGGGCAAGGGGAGGAACAAGTACCCGATTTTGACAAGTACCTGCTCCCATTTTCAGAAGCAGAAGTTCTCCTTCCCGAAGTCTTCTGGGACACATGACAGGTCCTAGAAGACTTCAGGACCAGTCACAGAGTGCAGTGCCGCTCGTGCAGGTGCAGTGGGCACCCGGCTGTAAAGCTGCAAGCTGTCACAGCCGGGTGCCCATAGTAGAAATACCGGCGCCCCCGAAAGAGGACACGGGGTGAACACGGCTGGGATGAGTGCACCGCTGGTTTTTGGGGCAGGTGAGTGGCTGTTTATTAAAATTCAGCAGCTACACTTTTAGTAGCTGCTGACTTATAATAAACAAAAAAAATACCGGAACTCTACTTTAATGATGGCATAATGGCCAAGCTTTTTCCTTGTGGGGGACCATTTCCTTGTGCATTTGGGTTGCCTCTTCAGCCTCAAGTGTCAGGGCACCAATTGCATCAGAGTTGCTTAAAGACCTGGCATCCCTGCCAATACTTTGCATGGCCGCCGGAATTTGCATTGGCGCATAACTAATGCACACTGGTGCACAGGTGAGCACAGGCACGCGTACCCAAAGAGATGCGGGCACAGATGTACGCCAGACCACGCAGGCGCATCACCACACAATCATGCACACCCCCAGGCCCACAGCTTAGTTTGGTGCCAAACGGCCTATAAAAGGAAGCCTTCCAGTTGCTGCAGTTATTCCTGTAATTCCCTTTTTCCTTTAATTTCCTATTACTGACTTAGCTTGTCCTTAACCAGTCTCCTGCCCGCCTCCTGACATGACATCAGCTTGATCAATGGATCTTCTCTTCCCGCTATCCTGTGTTTGTTCCCAGGTATTCACCTGACCATGCCTGCTCTGAAACCCACCTGGCATCTGACCCTAGCTTCAGACCTACTTCTCCCTAGTCTCTGTGTTACCGAAAACCTGCTATGCCTCACGGGCGCCACCTGTCTGCAGACTCCCCTTAAGCACATCAGCTTTACTCCTGTGTTTCCCTGCAAACAGTCCAGCAGGTGACCTGTGCTACTTTGGGCCTGACTCCTCCTGTTTTTACCTATAGGGGCATCTGGAACTTAGCCTCAAGGCAAGCCCTCTCTCCATTGGCCTCAAGCACCAGGTACGTGATACTCAAGATTTTGGGTCTCTGGAATGTAGGAGAGGTTTAAATCTTCTTCTGGTGTCTATGTACTCCTTTTAGCAGTCTTTTTGGCCTTCAGAGCCTTAGACTTGCGTCAGTCTTGGCAGGGACAGCTTCCTTCTTCACCGTCAGTGCCTTCTTGGAGAAAAAGGAAGAGTGAGAGGTTTCCCAAGCAATATCAGCATAAGCTCCAGTCACATGCTTCTCACGTGAACACGCATTGTCTCCACAAAGCCTCTCATGACTTGTCTGTTTTCATTCATCTGTGAATTATAGAACAGGGATATGGCTCCGCTATTTTCACACCTTGCCGGTTTTGTAGCAAGCGTTTTTTTGGGCATTTTTTGGGGGTTATTGGAGGCAGGCATAACATCAGAACTTCTGTGTAGGGGTATATATACACACACACACTTATATGTATATATACACATATATAGGTGTGAAAGTAGCAGAACACTATACTTGCGCTAATAAAATAATTAACACCCATATGGCTCCGCTCCTTTCACACCTATATGTGTGTAGGTGTATATATACATACATGTGTGTGTATATATACCCCTATACAGAAGTTCAGTGTTTTGCCTGACTCCAAAGACCCACAAAAAATGCCCAAAAAAAACCGCCTGCGCCAAAAAAAAACCGCCCAAGTGTGTTATTGCAGGCTTTTTTTTGGGGCATTTTTTGGGGTCTTTGGAGTCAGGTAAAACATCTGAACTTCTGTATAGGGGTATATATACACACACATGTATGTATATATACACCTACACACATATAGGTGTGAAAGGAGCGGAGCCATATGGGTGTTAATTATTTTATTAGCGCAAGCATAGGGTTCTGCTATTATATAGGTGTGAAAATAGCAGAAACCTATGCTTGCGCTAATGAAATAATTAACAGGCATATGGCTCCGCTCCGATCACACCTAAATGTGTGTATGTGTACAATACATATAAGTGTGTGTGTATATATACCCCTATACAAAAGTTCAGATGTTTTGCCTGACTCCAAAGACCCCAAAAAAATGCCCAAAAAAAAAGCCTGCAATAACACACCTGGGTGGTTTTTTTGGCGCAGGCGTTTTTTTGGGCATTTTTTTGGGGTCTTTGGAGGGAGGCAAAACATCTGAACTTCTGTATAGGGGTATATATACACACACAATTATATGGATTATACACATACACACATATAGGTGTGATAGGAGCGGAGCCATATGCCTGTTAATTATTTAATTAGCGCAAGCATAGGGTTCTGCTATTTGCACACCTATATATGTGTAGGTGTGTATATATACATACATGTGTGTGTATATAAACCCCTATACACAAGTTCAGATGTCATGCCTGACTCCAAACTTGTCCTCAAAAAAGCCCTATAAACGCCTGCAGCAAAAAGCAGGCTGACAGGGGAGAAGCCATATCGCTGCTCTGAAAGTCACATAAGAGAAAACGATCTTTTCTCTATAGCGGTCACCCTGAAATGGAAGGGTTTGGTCACCCTGCCATAGCAGTCAGAGTCAGTTAACTCTACACTACACTATGGTCCCCTTACACTTAACACTTTCCCTACAGAAACTTGATTTTTGAAGCTAACTAAAGTGGAAAATAGCACCCTAACTACACTAGATATCCCTTTCCTCACACTAATAATTGCTAAATGACACTTTGAAGCAGAAGTAACAGAACTGCTTCCACTCTCTTCCATGTCCCTGTTAAAATGGTAGAAATTTGTCGGGGGCTATCTTATATACTGGGGGGCGTATTCACTAATGATTGGCCTCTGGACCCCCTAGTCACTCCAATCACATTCCTAGCATTCTTCTGCCCCCTCAATTGGCTTTTACTGATGGTTCTGGTCCAATCACGGGCTTTTAAAGCCCATTACCTGGCCCATTGCATTTTGGTCGGTTCTGGTTGCCGAATTCATAACTTTTTCAGCAAAAAGTTCTAAATTCGGCCGAACCTCGAACAGTCAATGTTCGTGTCGAACCGATGGATCGACCCGAACCATTCGATCATCCCTAGTCTTAATAATAAGAAAGGCAACCAGATAAATTCCTTATTCCAACCACAAATGGAAAACAAGGGGAACCTATCTGTTTTATACTAAACGTATGGATTTGATAAAAGTAAGGCATGTTGTTAATTTATCTGCACATGAGGGATTACTCCTTATTTGTTAATACTCCAATTGAATGATCCTTATTAACTAGGTTTTTTAGGGTTTTCTTTTATATTCTCTGAGATGATCTCCAGGCAGTACTAGGTAAGTAGAAGTATCTCTTATTAGCCTCTCTGCTTCTTTAATATACTGTATTTCACCTCCCTATGCCTCCACCCTTGTCTACTTTTTAATTATAATTTCTTTATCTTCTGTAGGTTTTTTGGAGGGAGTTTTTCTCTTGAGAAGTCTAGTTTGATTTCATTAATTTTTGATTGAATGATTTGATATTGGGCCCTTGGATTAAAATGTAAAAGGTGGATTTTGGGCAACAGTTGGTATGCTAAATGTCAGGGGGATTAACAACCATGATTATTGTCCTTCAGATAAATAACTTCTTTTGGACAACCAAGACACATTATCAAAACATAATAACAGGGTGTTAATTTTATTTGGTATTAATATATAAAAATGTTGTTATAAAATTCTCTTCAAGCAGTTGTAAAGTAATTTTTTGTTTTCTAAATTAAAAAAAGATGTTACACCTTAAACCTCCTCTTCTGGGGTCCCCCACCAACTCTCTATGCTCTGCCTCCTCTCCTTGTGCAGAGAGAGGGGAATACATTAAAAGAGAATTTTTTTCTTTAAATTATAGTTACCTAGGTGGATGCAGCATCGGTCCGATGCTGCATCTTTCCCCCGGTGCCTCTGCACTGAGAACCGAACGATCGAACATGGCCGATCGCTCAGTTCTGACAGCTCCCCGAGCAGAGAGCTGCTCACAGTCAGTCAGCAGCTCTCTGATCTGCCCCCTCCTCGCTCACTGGAGTGCTGAGCTGTGGAGGGGCAGAAAGCAGTGTCGGTCCAGGCACCTGGCAG
This sequence comes from Pelophylax lessonae, assembly GCF_965119305.1. Lineage (NCBI taxonomy): Eukaryota > Metazoa > Chordata > Amphibia > Anura > Ranidae > Pelophylax > Pelophylax lessonae. Next base: position 458,838,969 of record NC_138771.1, on the reverse strand, counting down.
ATCCAAACTTCGTGGTCGTAATGACGCGGTGCCTGGACCGACTCCTGTGACATCAGCAGAGAAAGGACTTCAGCCCGCTCTCTGCTGAAAACGGGTCACAGGAGTGCTGAACGAACTGCACTCCTGTTATCCATAGGAGGTGTACAGCCAAAAGAGCTTTGGCTGTACATCTCCTTTAAGGTTAAAAAATACTTTTGTACTTTAGAACCACTTTCACACAAGTTTACTGTTACATATGTATAGGTTAACAATAGCATAATGCCAAATGATTTCTGTAGCTATAAATTGCTAGTCATATGGCACCTCCTTCTTAGAGTCACTGCACAGGGATTTTAATATGTGAGTGCATCTCCACTAAAGTTCAATATACTATACTATGCCAGTACATTCTGTTTTGTTGTGTTATTACATAGACATATACAGAATGGAAAAAATGTGTTTTGTGGATTCGTTTTGGAATTTGTTTAGGCTTGTTTTGTTTTGTTTATTCAATTTCCAACTAATTCCAAATAATTTTCTGAATGGGATGGGGCCACCTGATGATGTCGCCAGATGACCCCACCCCTTGTGACATCACTGACCAAGCATGCCCTGGTTGATGATGTCATAAGGGGGGCGTGGTCACCCAGTGAAATCATCGATAGCCCCCGCCTTTGTTATTATTTTTAATTTTGGCATGAGGTTCCCCTTTAAATCCACACTAGACCTAAAGAGCCTGGTATGGATGGGGGGACCCCACACTGTTTTTTACTTTACATTCAGCTGTTAGTGGGGAAACCTTCTGACAGATGATTAGTCATCTGTAGTGTTGAGCGAGCACGGACTGTATTATTCGTGTTCGTACCGAATAATTGGATTTTTGTTACCCGAACACGGACCTGAAAACTTTACTGTATGTTCAGGTAAAAATCCGTGTTCGGTCATTTTATTTCCGGGTTTGTATGTATTGGCGCGCTTTTAATAGCAGGCTTTCAACAGCCAATCAACAAGCGTTTAACTGGTGTGCCTTAAGCCATCCCAGCCATGCCTACAAATGTATTAGTAGCTGTGATTGGCCATCTGAAGCATGTGACCAAGTCTTTATAAGTTCGAGACCGAGCGCCGCTGCGTCATTCTGCTGTAGTACAGGGACAGAGCACACATCATACGTGCTGGCTGCTGATTAGGGACAGACAGGCAAAAATCATATTGTGTCCGAAAAGAATTGAGGGACAGGTCGGAGTGCTGCAGGCAGGGTGAGATATTAGGGCATTTTAGGGAGAGGCTGGAGATAGGCAGGGTCAGTGTTCTACAATCGATTTTGCTGTGTGGGGGGGGTTTGCAGTGCCGGCAGTGACCGATCTTATCGATCCTTTTAGGGAGAGGCTGGAGATAGGCAGGGTCAGTGTTCTACGATCGATTCTGCTGTGTGGGGGGGGTTTGCAGTGCCGGCAGTGACCGATCTTATCGATCCTTTTAGGGAGAGTCTGGAGATAGGCAAGGTCAGTGGTCCACATCGATTTTGCTGTGTGTGGGGTGGTGTGAACACAATCTTTTTTGCCCGCTGAGGAGGAGGGAGAAAAAATTATTTTTTATCAGTCAGTTGCGTGCAGCGTTTTTACTTCAGTGCTGCTGTGCTGACTATGATAATACACTGCAGTGTTCACATGTGCTATTATTGAGTGATTTCAAAAGTTATACACTTTTTTCTATTCCACTATTCAATATACACCCTTGGGTTAAAAAAATTAAATTGTGGCATAGTCTGTACTAATCTAGTTAAAAATTACAAACTTAAAAGGGGAATTTTCTTTTTTTTTTCCCTCCATAGCCTGCAGCAGAGCTGACTGATATAAGACACTGCTGTTCACATGTGCTATTGATAAATCACCAATTTTATATCATATTTTCTATTCCGCTATTCAATCTACACCCTTGGGGTAAAAACAATTAAATTGCGGGATAGTCTGTATCGGTACGTGTGAGATACACCTTTCCAATTTTTGGGGCGCATCTCATACTGCCGAGGATTTGAGGGTGCTTCAGTGTGCCTCCTGCCTGTTCCGAACTCCTCCTACTCCTCATCCTGCCTTTGGGGGTACAAAAAATAGTAATTTGGGCCTAGTCTGGGTCTCTACGTGTGAAATACATACACCTTTTGATATCATATTTTCTATTCCGCTATTCAATCTACACCTTTGGGTAAAAACAATTAAATTGCGGGATAATCTGTATCTGTACGTGTGAGATACACCTTTCCAATTTTTGGGGCGCATCTCATACTGCCGAGGATTTGAGGGTGCTTCAGTGTGCCTCCTGCCTGTTCCGAACTCCTCCTACTCCTCAACAAAAGGGCAATGATCTGGTTCCCACCAAAACACTCCTCCATCCCAAATTATACATACAAACAAGAAAAATTGGCCCGCGGGACTTTGTGTGAGGTGTGCTTGGAGGCTGGAGAGAAATTAAGTACACAATTAGTAAAAGCAATATTTGTCACCCACTGTCACCCACCTTTTCCTTCTTTTCCATTATGTCTTCTCTTTTCTTGTTCACTCTTGGTTATCTTGGCAGCACTATTCCTTTTTACACCGGCCCTCTCCATCTCATACACATTATGTTTAGCAATTTATCGGTTGCAATTTGCTACCGTCTCACTACTATTTATACTTTTACACATGACAGATGGAAAGGTGCTTTTGTTATTTGCACATTCATTACTCACCCACCATGGACCCCTCACATTGGCTGTCACTACATTGGGACCCTTCAGCTCCCGGGCCAGACACGCACACCCCTGCAACACAGGAGTCCATTTTCTCCACTCAAGTCCCATTGAGTTGTGAGTATTCCATACTCCGTCAAGTTCTCACTACTTGATTGAATTTTGCAATTAAAACTACAATGCTATGGCATATTTTAACAACAGTGTTCTTTTATAGATATACTTCGAATTATTGATCTCTGAGGAAGGGAGATGTTACTCCCGAAACGCGTCAGTTCACGATGATATATACTATTTTTACTGTTATGTCAACTCAGCACATTACTTATGTCTTATCTGTAATTGAGTGGTTACATCAAGATGTTTTCCAATATATGATTAAATTTTGCCTGTGTTGTACAATATTGTAACTATAGCCTTTGAGCTACGTCATGTGCCACGGAGCACATGTTATGTGTTTGTATTTTTACAACCTGTGCATACTTTGCAATAAAACAAATATTGCTTTTACTAATTGTGTACTTAATTTCTCTCCAGCCTCCAAGCACACCTCACACAAAGTCCCGCGGGCCAATTTTTCTTGTTTGTATGTATAATTTGGGATGGAGGAGTGTTTTGGTGGGAACCAGATCATTGCCCTTTTGTTGAATTTATATTAGGGTGGAAGACACCCACTGTGCCCATTTAATGATCTGGCTCCCTCTTTGGCTGGACAATCACATCTTGGTGCCCCTCCATTTTCTTATAGGTTTATCTAAACTATTTCCCTTATATGCCATATGCAACCATCTATTGAGATTTTACTCTGTTACGGTTATTACATCCAATGTCTTTGCTTTATGTTGATTCCCTGTGTGCTGGATGTGGCTAGTTCTAGTCCCGGGAGCTGCGATGTACGAATTGGGAGGCTCCGTCTCCCTTGCTGTCCCCGCCCCTCCCCTTCCATGGGAGGAGCGGGTCCACCTGTACATCGGCGTCATGCTGCACCCCCAGCGTGGTGCGTCAGTGTTCTCACTGACGTCACTGCGCTGTGTGCGTGCCTACACATCTACGGGTTGGAGAGGTCCGCCCCCAGCGCTCCTCTCCTCCACGAGATCACAGACGCTGTTAGTCTGATTGATCTCTGCACACCCGCTGCATGACGCTAGGGTCCCACCTGTGCTCCTAGTCTCGGGTCAAAATGGTAGGTCAGTTGCCTTGTTCTCACTATCTTGTGCGCACTACTTTCTCCTTGCATCCACTTTTCTCAGGGCGGCTTTTCTATACCCTCCACTCACGATCTCATCTCTCCCTCCCCCCACCTTGGCACTTACCTGACACACTGTCACCCACCTTTTCCTTCTTTTCCATTATGTCTTCTCTTTTCTTGTTCACTCTTGGTTATCTTGGCAGCACTATTCCTTTTTACACCGGCCCTCTCCATCTCATACACATTATGTTTAGCAATTTATCGGTTGCAATTTGCTACCGTCTCACTACTATTTATACTTTTACACATGACAGATGGAAAGGTGCTTTTGTTATTTGCACATTCATTACTCACCCACCATGGACCCCTCACATTGGCTGTCACTACATTGGGACCCTTCAGCTCCCGGGCCAGACACGCACACCCCTGCAACACAGGAGTCCATTTTCTCCACTCAAGTCCCATTGAGTTGTGAGTATTCCATACTCCGTCAAGTTCTCACTACTTGATTGAATTTTGCAATTAAAACTACAATGCTATGGCATATTTTAACAACAGTGTTCTTTTATAGATATACTTCGAATTATTGATCTCTGAGGAAGGGAGATGTTACTCCCGAAACGCGTCAGATCACGATGATATATACTATTTTTACTGTTATGTCAACTCAGCACATTACTTATGTCTTATCTGTAATTGAGTGGTTACATCAAGATGTTTTCCAATATATGATTAAATTTTGCCTGTGTTGTACAATATTGTAACTATAGCCTTTGAGCTACGTCATGTGCCACGGAGCACATGTTATGTGTTTGTATTTTTACAACCTGTGCATACTTTGCAATAAAACAAATATTGCTTTTACTAATTGTGTACTTAATTTCTCTCCAGCCTCCAAGCACACCTCACACAAAGTCCCGCGGGCCAATTTTTCTTGTTTGTATCCTCCTACTCCTCATCCTGCCTTTGGGGGTACAAAAAATAGTAATTTGGGCCTAGTCTGGGTCTCTACGTGTGAGATACATACACCTTTTGATATCATAGTTTCTATTCCGCTATTCAATCTACACCTTTGGGTAAAAACAATTAAATTGCAGGATAGTTTGTATCGGTACGTGTGTGATGCACCTTCCCTATTTTTGGGGCGCATCTCATACTGCCGAGGATTTGAGGGTGCTTCAGTGTGCCTCCTGCCTGTTCCGAACTCCTCCTACTCCTCATCCTGCCTTTGGGGGTACAAAAAATAGTAATTTGGGCCTAGTCTGGGTCTCTACGTGTGAGATACATACACCTTTTGATATCATATTTTCTATTCCACTATTCAATCTACACCTTTGGAGTAAAAACAATTAAATTGCGGGATAGTCTGTGTCGGTACGTGTGAGATACACCTTTCCAATTTTTGGGGCGCATCTCATACTGCCGAGGATTGCACGGTGCTTCAGTGTGCCTCCTGCCTGTTCCGAACTCCTCCTACTCCTCATCCTGCCTTTGGGGGTACAAAAAATAGTAATCGGGGCCTAGTCTGGTTCTGTACGTGTGAGATACATACACCTTTTGATATCATATTTTCTATTCCGCTATTTAATCTACACCTTTGGGGTAAAAACAATTAAATTGCGGGATAGTCTGTGTCGGTACGTGTGAGATACATACACCTTTTGATATCATATTTTCTATTCCGCTATTTAATCTACACCTTTGGGGTAAAAACAATTAAATTGCGGGATAGTCTGTGTCAGTACGTGTGAGATACATACACCTTTTGATATCATATTTTCTATTCCGCTATTCAATCTACACCTTTGGAGTAAAAACAATTAAATTGCGGGATAGTCTGTGTCGGTACGTGTGAGATACACCTTTCCAATTTTTGGGGCGCATCTCATACAGCCGAGGATTGCAGGGTGCTTCACTGTGCCTCCTGCCTGTTCCGAACTCCTCCTACTCCTCATCCTGCCTTTGGGGGTACAAAAAATAGTAATCGGGGCCTAGTCTGGGTTTGTACGTGTGAGATACACCACCGTTTTGTAAAATTTTTCCTATTCCGCTATTCAATATACACCCCGTTTGAGTGTAAAAAATTAAATTACGGCATAGTCTGTATCAGTACATGTGAGATACATCTTTTTAAATTTGTTTGGCGCATCTCCTTCCACCGCCAAGGATTGCAGGGCGCTTCAGTTTGCCTCCTGTTCCGAACTCCTCCTACTCCTCTTCCTCATCCTCCCTTTAGGGTACAAAAAATTTTAATCGGGGCCTAGTCTGTGTTTGTACGTGTGAGATACACCTTTTTTATCCATTTTTCTATTCCGCTATTCAATATACACCCTTTTGGGGTAAAAAAAATTAAATTGCGGCATAGTTTGCATATTTGACTGTGAGATACACCCGTGCGATACTGTTGTTGTTTTGTTCCGCTATTCAATAAACACCTTTCTAGGGCAAGATCATAAATTACAGAAATATGAGGAGACCGTCAAATAGGGGCCGTGGTGCTGCTGGTAGAGCTCCTGTTGCAAGGAGAGGACGTGGTCAATCTGTGCCAGCTACACGCACAAGTGAAACACCTTCCTCAAGTGTGAGTAAGCGACAGAACCTGCAGCAGTATTTGGTAGGGCATAATGCGCCTCTAGAAGTGATGAGGCCAGAAGAAGTACAGGCGATAGTAGATTGGGTTGCTGACAGTGCCTCCAGTTCCTTCACATTGTCTCCCACCCAGTCTACTGCAGAAAGGTCAGAGTTGGCACCTGCAGCCAATGTCCAACCGTCTTTCACCTCACCCCCTTGCAAATCAGGCAAGCAGTCTGAGCCCCAAGTCATACAGCAGTCTCTTCTTCTTTTTGAGGACTCTGTCAGCAGGGTTTCCCAGGGCCATCCACCTAGCCCTGCCCCAGAAGTGGAAGAGATTGAGTGCAGCGATGCCCAACCACTTATTTCTCAAGATGAGTACATGGAAAGACCATCGCAGCACGTCTCCGATGATGACGAAACGCAGGTGCCAACTGCTGCGGCCTTCAGAATTGTGGAGACCGACAAGGAGGGCAGGGGTGAAGACTGGGTGGAAGATGATGTGGAGGACGATGAGGTCCTCGACCCCACATGGAATGAAGGTCATGCAGGTGACCTGAGTAGTTTGGAGGAAGAGGCGGTGGTCGCACAGAGCCACCAGCACAGCAGAAGAGGGAGCAGGGTGCAGAAGCGGAGCGGCCGTGCCCTAGACACTACGCCTGCTACTGCCCAACGCAGCAAGAGAACGAGCGCACCAAAGTCAGCTCAAAGGAGTTCTCTAGCGTGGAAGTTCTTTAGAAAATGTGCTGATGACAGGACACGAGTGGTTTGCACCCTGTGCAATCAGAGCTTGAAGCGAGGCATAAACCTTCTCAACCTGAGCACAACCTGCATGATCAGGCATCTAAGTGCAAAGCACGAGCTGCAGTGGAGTAGACACCTTCAAAACCAAGAAAGGTCTCTGGCTCCTCCTGCTTCCTCTTCTGCTGCAGTCTCGGCCTCTCCATCCACATCTGTAGTGATACCGGCACCTGCCACCCCGCAAACAGACGATCTGTCAGCAACACCACCACCTGGCTCACCAACCATCTCCACAATGTCACGTGGAAGCGTTCAGCTTTCCATCTCCCAAACACTTGAGAGGAAGAGGAAGTACCCCCCTACCCACCCACGATCCCTGGCCCTGAATGCCAGCATTTCAAAATTCTTGGCCTTTGAAATGCTGTCATTCCGTCTGGTGGAGACGCACAGTTTTAAAAACCTTATGTCGGTGGCTGTCCCACAGTACGTCGTGCCCAGCCGCCACTACTTTTCCAGGCAAGCCATCCCTTCCCTGCACAACCAAGTGGGGGAAAAAATCAGGTGTGCACTGCGCAACGCCATCTGTGCCAAGGTCCACCTAACTACCGATACGTGGACCAGTGGGCACGGTCAGGGGCGTTATATCTCCCTAACGGCACACTGGGTAAATGCAGTGGCGGATGGGCCTGAGGCGGATAGCAATTTGGCGCATGTCCTTCCACCACCGAGGATTGCAGGGCGCTTCAGTTTGCCTCCTGTTCCTAACTCCTCCTACTCCGCTTCCTCATCCTCTACCGCCTCCTCATCCGGACAGCGTAACACCTTCACCACCAACTTCAGCACGGCCAGGGGTAAACGACAGCAGGCAGTTTTAAAACTTGCCTGTTTGGGGGAAAAACCACACACCGCGCAGGAGTTGTGGAGGAGCATGGAACAGCAGACAAATGAGTGGTTGCTGCCAGCGAGCCTCAAGCCCGGCCTGGTGGTGTGCGATAACGGGCAAAATCTCATAGCAGCTCTGGGCCTAGCCGGTTTGATGCACATCCCTTGCCTGGCGCATGTGCTGAATTTGGTGGTGCAGAGGTTCCTTAAAAATTACCCCTATATGTCAGAGCTGCTGCAGAAAGTGCGGGCCGTCTGTGCGCACTTTCGCCGTTCTCACCCTGCTGCTGCTCGCCTGTCAGCGCTGCAGCGTAACTTCGGCCTTCCCGCTCACCGCCTCATATGTGAAGTGCCCACAAGGTGGAACTCCACCTTGCACATGCTGGAAAGACTGTGCGAGCAGCAGCAGGCCATAGTGGAGTTTCAGCTGCAGCACGCACGCGTGAGTCGCTCTGCGGAACAGCACCACTTCACCACCATGCGAGACCTGTGTGCCTTGTTGCGCTGTTTTGAGTACTTCACCAACATGGCCAGTGCCGATGACGCCGTTGTCAGCTTAACTATCCCACTTCTATGCCTCCTTCAAAAAACAATTCGGGCGATGATGAAAGAGGATGTGGCACAGGATGAGGAGGAGGAGGAGGAGGATGAAGAGGTAACATTTCCAAGGCTTTCAGGGCAGTCATTCACAAGGGGCTCCGAGGGTGGGTTCCTGCACACACAAACGCCAGGGACACAATTGTCCAGCAGGGGCACAGTTCTGGAGGATGAGGAGGAGGAGATGGAGGAGGAGATGGAACCATGTTCACAGCAGGGTGGCACCCAGGCCAGCTCATGGCCATCACTGGTGCATGGCTGGGGGGATACAGAGGACACAGACGATACACCTCCCACAGAGGACAGCCTTTCGTTGCCTCTGGCTAGCCTGGCACACATGAGCGATTACATGCTGCAGTGTCTCCACAACGACCGCTGAGTTGCCCACATTCTAACTTGTGCTGATTACTGGGTGGCCAAGTTGCTGGATCCCCGTTACAAGGACAACGTACCATCCTTAATTCACTCACTGGAGCGCGATCGCAAGATGCGCGAGTACAAGCGCACGCTGGTAGACGCGATGCTGCTGGCATTCCTACCTGACAGCGGGGCCACAGTGGAAGCACAAGACCAAGGCAGAGGAGGAAGAGGTCGCCAACGCAACCAGGGCACCACCAGCACCTCAGAAGGCAGGGTTAGCATGGCCGAAATGTGGAAAAGCTTTGTCAGCACGCCACAACAAACAGCAGCACCAGCAGCTTATATGGAACGTCTTAGCAGGAGGCAGCATTTCACCAACATGGTGGAGCAGTATGTGTGCACACGCCTAGGTGTACTGAATGACGGGTCTGCCCCCTTCAACTTCTGGGTCTCCAAGTTGGGCACATGGCCTGAGCTTGCCCTTTACGCCTTGGAGGTGCTGGCGTGCCCTGCAGCCAGTGTATTATCTGAACGTGTATTTAGCACGGCTGGGGGCGTTATCACAGACAAGCGCAGCCGCCTGTCCAGAGACAATGTGGACAAGCTCACGTTCATTAAAATGAACCAGGCATGGATCCCACGGGACTTTTCCGTACCTTGTGGAGAATAGAGATGGATACTGACCTTACCCAGCCATTGTTCTATTTTTGCTCTTTCTCACTCTTTTGGGGTGTACCCTCATTTAAAATGACTGAAAAAAGCAGTGTTGGCTACCTCGTCCTCCTCCACCGCCGCTTCCACCTACACCGCCCATAGGTGTGCGCAGCCTATTGCATTAGGGTGTGCACCCCAAAGTTTAAATACACATGCATGTGTTTGCCTACATGTACATGGCCCCGATACATTACTCTCCCTGCTGGCAAAGTGAAATAGAAGTGTGTGGCACTTCTCTTATGTCAGAGCAGGTCCGAGGGAGATCTTTCCCATCTCCTCACTGGCAAACAGAGCGATAATGCTAATGTGCCCTAGGTGATTAGGGTGTGCCCAGGCACACCCGGCACACCCTGTGCGCACGCCTATGACACCGCCACATCCACCACCACCTCAACCTCCCTCCTACTCCATATGGGCCTCGTCCTTCACAGATGAAGAACATTGTTTTATTTTTCTGTTTTATTTTTTGTTGTTTTAAGTAATTTCCCTATCCACATTTGTTTGCAGATCACTCGCCATGCTCTTAACTACGTTTTGCTGAGTGAGCGCCCCCTCCTCCTATTCTAATTCAGGCCACATGCCCTCACCATGAGCGTGGTTGGGACAAGGGCCTCTAACCCACAACCCTGGCCGGTAAATGTCAGGGGCTCACCCACCGGCCAGGGTTGTGGTTTAGAGGCCCTTGTCCCAACCAAAGCACATGCTCATGTTGAGGACATGTGTGCAGGGGACTTATCGGAATCTGTAAGCCCCCTTTAACAAGGGGGCCCCCAGATCCCGCCCCCCATATGAATGAGTATGGGGTACATTGTACCTGTAATCATTCACCAATAAAAATGTAAAAAAAAAAAGACAGTTTTTGACAATTCCTTTTTTTTTTTAAAAATCTCCAAAAAAGTAAATCCAGCATGAACGCCACCACAAATCTGAAAAAACAGAGGTCTGCAGCCGACAAAGACTTCTGCCCTCTGACAGCTCCATGGTCTGACAGATCTTGTATAACTAAGGGGCAGAGCCACCAGATGATATTGCTAGGTGACCCAGCCCCCTTGTGACTTTATCGACCAGGGCATGCTGGGTCGATAATGTCACAAGGGGGTGGGGTCATCCGGCGACATCATCAGGTGGCCCCACCTCTTAGTTATTTAAGAACTGTCAGACGGTAAAGCTGTCAGACAGTGGGAGCCTTTAGTGGGTGCAGACCTTTTTTTTTCAGTTCTGCATTGACGTTCATCGTGATTGACACTGGATTTACTTTGGAGGACATTGTTTTTGTTTTGTTTTTTTAATAAAAAAAATTGTCAAAAACTGTCTGTTTTTTTTTTTTACACTTTTTTTGTGAATGAGTAGGGGTACATTGTACCCCATACTCATTCATATGGGGGAGGCAGGATCTGAGATCCCCTTTGTTAAAGGGGGCTTTTAGATTTTGACAAGCCCCCCACCCGCAGACCCCCACCACCGGCCAGGGTTGTGGTGCAAACGCCCTTGTCCCCATCAACATGGGGACAAGGTGCTTTTGGGGGGGAACCCCCCTACCCCAAAACACCCCCACCTTGTTGAGGGCATGTGGCCTGATATGGTTTAGGAGGGGGAGGTGCCCATTTTTTTATAATGAAGGGCCTGGTTTGGATGGGGGGGCCCATGCTGTTTTTTTTTTTTTATTACATTTAGCTGTCAGTGGGGAAACCTGGCCCGCTACTTAACAGCCAGCTATTCTTCACACAGAATTCAGATTGGGTGATACATTTTCGACCATTTCAAATTTGAATTGTTCTGAAAATTTGGAATTCATTAGAAACCGAATAAACTAAACAAAACAAATTTTAACGAAATTCGTTACTATTGGTATTTGGAAATTCAGATACATCCGGATCTCTGAATAACCAAAAATTTGTCAGAATTCGGTTTCGGACCGAAACGACTTGCACATGTGTATTACTACATGACACACTCCTGATCACTGCATTCTTTATGCTTTATTGTACAGTTGCTGGTGGCTCCCTAGTCACTGACCATGTTAATGAAGTTCTTCCTAAAGGAAGGCTATGTGCAGAAAAATGTATGTAACAAGAGTTTCATTTTTTTACACATAATTGTGCTGAACTTTGGAAATGTTTTTTAGACTCTACCTTGTGGCAGAGTAATTAAAGCATATTGATTGGATTCAACCACTATGGCATATATAACCGTGTACACAGTGGAAAGTTTTAAGCCCCTCTCACTGTTACATACTTTTGCCACAATATATATAATTGTACCCCCGGGAAAAAAAAATGTCTGCAGCCTTGCCAGTAGTATCACGTTTAGCCGCAATTATGTTATAAATATTGTCCTGGTAATGCACCTATTTTGAATGGTAACTGGATTCACCATTCACGCAATGTACTGTGTTGGACTTACATTTTTGCGCACCACTACTCACAGGTGTTATGCTGCACTGCAAATTCATAAAAAGGTCTGATGTGATGCATTGGCAACCCATTTTTTTGAATACCTTAATGCATGTCAACTTACAACATAACACATTTCAAATATTTAAATCCAGCATAACAGCTGAGGCAGTGAGAACAATTGACAAATTTTAATTGCATGTTTTTACCACTTTTATGAATTCTGCACATTCATTTTGATTAATTTTAAAAAGCATTTGACAGATTTCTGATTATCTGAACTAAAAGCCTAAGATACTTTGTAATTGGCAATTATAGGACTTTACTCAAGAACATCTACACTTCTGCACATCCCAGTGACAGATAATGTTAATGTGTTAGATGTGCTCATGTGGAAAATATGCTTTGTTTTTAGTAATTAGTATTACATTATTAGTAAAACAATATTACTATCGTAAGAGGGAGCTTTTATCAGTCTTTCAGCTTTTATTAGTCATGTAATGTATTCTATAGGCAAGAGTGACTTCTATCAAGGGTGCAATAAAAGTAGATCACCAATGCAAAGTGTTTGGGCAAAGTACTGAAAGGTTGTAGGAAAGTTCCACAAAATTTTTTTGAGATCCACATGATTTGTAGTCTCACTTCTGCTCAGTTACATCATCCAAATCAAGGTCCTGACAAGGGAATATCAATCACTCTGCTGGTCCTCAAGTTGCAGTTTTCTGCTCGTATTCCAATTTTTTGTTGTTCTTGAGATGGAAATTGCCCTTAGGCCAGTCAGGGACCAAAAGTGCATCCAGAATGCTAGATTATGAATCCTTATCTACTCACTCCATTGCCTTGGTGTAGACGGGATCACAGAAACCTTCATATTTTGTTGTTCCCCCGTTGGCAAACTTTATTACTGACTTTAAGGCCAGTGCTCATATTCCTTGCAGGTGAATCGTATCAGTAGCTTTGTGTACAAACAAGGATTGTGACTCAGGCAGGGCTGAGCAACCAAATGTATTCACTCAAAATTGGTAATGTTGGAAAAGACCACAGCTTCAATAACACATTAAGCTAATTAAATTGGTTCTCCCCGGTGACCTTTCGTTCAGAGCGCATGCACTGGTGACATCACCGGCTGCATGTACAGTGAACATCTTCGAAGTGGTACACACACTGATAGGTAAAAGTTTACTCCCACTTTAATGCATAGAATGTATTAAGGTAAACAACCTTAAGCAATCCAGCTGAGGACAGGAGTTTAGAACCACTGGCTTAAGGTTTTTCTATGCATTAAAGTGTGAGTAAACTTTTACTTATAGGTGTGCGTACCACTTCGGAGATGTTTATTTACATGCAGGGAGAGCCAGGAGCAGAGTCAGAAGCCAGGCCAGAAGTCATGCACGGAAGGTCAGCCAGGAGTAAGGCAGCATTAGGAGTCAGCAGGGCCGGACTGGCCTACCGGGATACCGGGAAATTTCCCGGTGGGCCGCCGGCCCTGGGGCCGCTTTAAAATTGTGGCCGCTTTAAGTCGCGGCCGCTATTGTGGCCGCTTTAAGACGCGGCCGCTATTGTGGCCGCTTTAAGACGCGGCCGCTATTGTGGCCGCTTTAAGACGCGGCCGCTATTGGGACCGCGCCGCTGCTGCTGCATCCCTGGTGAAGTGAAGTCTGTACTACGTCAGCCGCTATGAGCGGCATGACGTCAGATCTGGCGGGAGCGGCTGCGCGGCGCCGGCCGGCGATGGATCATGTGACTGTCAGCAAGACGGACGGTCACGGTGACGGCACCGAGGGACCCATTACACGGACGCCAGCCCAGCAGCCCAGCACCCTGTCTGACCAAGTTAGTAATAAAAAATCAGCAGACTGCAGTGCAATTATTTATCCCATCCTCCGACCTCCACCAGACCACCACAGATCTTCTCCCTAATAGGATGGGGGGGAAGCAGTGGCGGTGGGGAGGATGGCACCCCCCATCACCACTGCCACCAATCTCCCCACACTACCACCACTGCCAACGATTCCCACCCCCCTCACCACCACTGTCACCGATTCCCCCCCTCACCACCACCACCACCACTTCCACCGATTCCCACCCCCCTCACCACCACCACCACTGCCACCGATTCCCACCCCCCTCACCACCGCCACCGATTCCCACCCCCCTCACCACCACTGCCACCGATCCCACCCCCCTCATCCCCACCACCGCTGCCACTGATCCCACCCCCTCATCACCACCCCTGCTGCCACCGATCCCAACCCCCTCACCACCACCCCTGATGCCACTGATCCCACCCCCCTCACCACCACCACTGTCACCGATCCCACCACCCCTGCTGCCACTTATCCCACCCCCCTCACCATCACCACCGCTTCCACTGATTCCACCCCTCTCACCACCACCCCTGCTGCCACTCATCCCACCCCCCTCATCATGTCTGCAACCTCTGACATCTCCTGTACCATGTCCGCACAGCCTCTGACATCTCCTGTACCATGTCTGCAACCTCTGACATCTCCTGTACCATGTCCGCACAGCCTCTGACACCTCCTGTACCATGTCCGCACAGCCTCTGACACCTCCTGTACCATGTCCGCACAGCCTCTGACACCTCCTGTACCATGTCCGCACAGCCTCTGACCTCTCCTGTACCATGTCCGCACAGCCTCTGACTTCTCCTGCACCATGTCCTCACATCCTCTGACCTCTCCTGTACCATGTCCGCACAGCCTCTGACATCTCCTGTACCATGTCCGCACAGCCTCTGACATCTCCTGTACCATGTCTGCACAGCCTCTGACATCTCCTGTACCATGTCTGCACAGCCTCTGACATCTCCTGTACCATGTCTGCAACTTCTGACATCTCCTGTACCATGTCCGCACAGCCTGTGACATCTCCTGTACCATGTCCACACAGCCTATGACATCTCCTTCACCATGTCTCCACAGCCCCTGACATCTCCTATACCATGTCTCCACAGCCCCTGACATCTCCTATACCATGTCTCCACAGCCCCTGACATCTCCTATACCATGTCCGCACAGCCTCTGACATCTCCTGTACCATGTCTGCACAGCCTCTGACATCTCCTGTACCATGTCTGCACAGCCTCTGACATCTCCTGTACCATGTCCGCACAGCCTCTGACTTCTCCTGCACCATGTCCTCACATCCTCTGACCTCTCCTGTACCATGTCCGCACAGCCTCTGACATCTCCTGTACCATGTCCGCACAGCCTGTGACATCTCCTGTACCATGTCCACACAGCCTATGACATCTCCTTCACCATGTCTCCACAGCCCCTGACATCTCCTATACCATGTCTCCACAGCCCCTGACATCTCCTATACCATGTCTCCACAGCCCCTGACATCTCCTATACCATGTCTCCACAGCCCCTGACATCTCCTGTACCATGTCTCCACAGCCTATGACATCTCCTGTACCATGTCCACACAGCCTATGACATCTCCTGTACCATGTCCGCACAGCCCCTGACATCTCCAATACCATGTCTCCACACCCCCTGACATCTCCTATACCATGTCCGCACAGCCCCTGACATGTCCTGTACCATGTCCGCACAGCCCCTGACATGTCCTGTACCATGTCCGCACAGCCCCTGACATGTCCTGTACCATGTCCGCACAGCCCCTGACATGTCCTGTACCATGTCCGCACAGCCCCTGACATGTCCTGTACCATGTCCGCACAGCCCCTGACATGTCCTGTACCATGTCCTCACAGCCCCTGACATGTCCTGTACCATGTCCACACAGCCCCTGACATGTCCTGTACCATGTCCACACAGCCCCTGACATCTCCTGTACCATGTCTCCACAGCCTATGACATCTCCTGTACCATGTCCACACAGCCTATGACATCTCCTGTACCATGTCCGCACAGCCCCTGACATCTCCAATACCATGTCTCCACACCCCCTGACATCTCCTATACCATGTCCGCACAGCCCCTGACATGTCCTGTACCATGTCCGCACAGCCCCTGACATGTCCTGTACCATGT
Organism: Pelophylax lessonae; assembly: GCF_965119305.1. Taxonomy (NCBI): domain Eukaryota; kingdom Metazoa; phylum Chordata; class Amphibia; order Anura; family Ranidae; genus Pelophylax; species Pelophylax lessonae. The sequence continues at coordinate 458,822,793 of NC_138771.1, read as the reverse complement.
CCGCACAGCCCCTGACATGTCCTGTACCATGTCCGCACAGCCCCTGACATGTCCTGTACCATGTCCGCACAGCCCCTGACATGTCCTGTACCATGTCCGCACAGCCCCTGGCATGTCCTGTACCATGTCCGCACAGCCCCTGACATGTCCTGTACCATGTCCTCACAGCCCCTGACATGTCCTGTACCATGTCCACACAGCCCCTGACATGTCCTGTACCATGTCCACACAGCCCCTGACATGTCCTGTACCATGTCCACACAGCCCCTGACATGTCCTGTACCATGTCCACACAGCCCCTGACATGTCCTGTACCATGTCCACACAGCCCCTGACATGTCCTGTACCATGTCCACACAGCCCCTGACATGTCCTGTACCATGTCCACACAGCCCCTGACATCTCCTGTACCATGTCCGCACAGCCCCTGACATCTCCTTTACCATGTCCGCACTTTTACCACTTTTAACTAGAATTTGCTCTTTTATATATAAAGCACTATATGCTTTCATATCTATCTTATCTATGTATAATACACTCTTCAAATTTGCTTTAAAATGCATGGTTTTCCCTTTTATGAACAAGGAAATAATGGCGCTATGCTGTTGGGCCGGTTTAATAATGCTATGGGGCTGGTATGACATTTTTTCCAGGGCTGAATTTTATTCCCAGTCCGGCCCTGGGAGTCAGCTAGGGTCATACACTGGTAATCAGGCAGTAGTGGAGTCAGAAGAGAAAGACAGAGGTCATACAGGGATCAGCAGGCAGAAGCAGAGTCACTGGAACAAGCCAAGGCTCAAAGCCAGGAAAGGAGACAAGACAGGTCAAAGGCAAGCCGGACGGTAACAGGAAATCCAATCATATCAAGAACAGGAACACAGGAACACACGGAGGAGCTGAAGACCATCCAGCAACTAATGCTCATGCTGCTGGCTTTAAACAGGCCACTGGGCACCAGCATCTGTCACACATTGCACACCGGCACATGGATCCTCGCGGCAGTTCTTGCTTGTGCACACATGTGCATTAGCATTGGCAAATTTCTTTGTGCCAATCTATGTTTTTGCTGAGAATTTACAGGTGTGCCAATCCTTCTACGAACTGTTCTCTGACAGTGCCCCCCCCCAAGGGGCAGCCTCTGAATGCCCAGGCATGCTTGCTTCTCTGGGTATTTGCTGAAGAATTTACGCATGAGTCTAGGGGCATGTACATTACTTGCTGGCTCCCATGAACTTATTGGACCTGTCTTCCCCTCTTTTGGCAGTCCAAGATGGCCTCTACCTCAAATTCTGTTTCCTCACCCACAGGTGATGGGAGGTGGAGGTGAATCCCCTCTTCCTGCAAAGGAACCATAAGTGGCTGGCTTGAGCAAAGAAACATGAAAGACTGGGAGAATCTTATAGGAGCTCGGCAAGGAAAGCTCGAAGGCCACAGGGTTAACTTCCTTCTTAATTGCACGTGGGCCAATTCATTTTGGACCCAACTTCTGCGAAGGGCGAGATAATTTAAGGTTTGCTGTGGAGCGCCTCACTTTGTCGCCAACCTTCAGATCTGGATTCTTTCTCTTTTTCTTGTCTTAATATTTTTATAATCCTCCTGCGCTCTTCGCATGGTTTCCTGAAGAGCCTGGTAATTCTCCTGGATAAAAGTTAACCTGTCCTGTACTGCAGGTACTGCTGCTTCTGGCATGGTATTGGGCGGAAATGAAGGATGTAATCCATAATTTGCCCAAAATGGACATTGACTGGTGGAAGCATGTAAAGAATTGTTGTATGCAAACTCGGCACAAGAAAGCAAAGTTAAGTTATCTTGCGAGAATGTGTTGAAACAACAGAGATATTGCTCCAGTGTTTTATTTGTTCTCTCCATCCATTGCTCTGTGGGTGATAAGCTGATGACAGACAGACTTCAATATTCAAAGCTTTGCAGAGAGCCCTCTAGAACCTGAAGGTGAATTGCACTTCTCTATCAGAGACAATGCTGCTTGGCAGGCTGCGCAATCTTACAATCTGCTTGATAAAGGCGTGTGCTGTATCCATGGCAAAGGGAGTACCCACCGGGGGTAGAAAGTGGGCCATCTTCGACAGGTGATCGACCACTACCAGGATGTGGAGAATCCTTCAGACAGGTGTAAATCTACTATAAAGTCCATGGACAGCATTTTCAAAGGGTAGTATGGGACTGGCCATGGTCTTAACAGGCCCAAAGCTTGCATGTGACTTCCTTTATTTTGGTTACAGGTTTTACATGAACCCACATAGTCCTTGCAAGCCTGCCTCAGGTTAGGCCACCAGTAGGACCCCAGAATGGCCGGCAAGCTGGTGATCATGGAAGGTCTTGAGGACCTGGAGTTGAGCTCCCTTGGAAACAAAAATTTTGTCTTCGTGCCACAGTAGTCCTTCCTGTTTTCTGAGTGCAGAGATCTCTGATTATGAGCATTGAGCAGAGGTCTGTTCGGGAGTTGATCTTAGATCAGGTTGAACCAGAAGGAAATTCTGAGGGGACAAAGATAGTGCTGGGGGCAACAGTCTTGGAAGTTATTGAAAAAAAACATGCGTGAGAGTGCATTTGCTTTCCCATCCTTGGACCCTGGGCGATACGTGAAATGAAAATTGAACCTTGAGAAAAATTTAGCTTGCCATGGCCTTAGACGTTTGGCTGATCTAAGATGTTCTAAGTTCTTGTGGACTGTGAATATTATGATGGGCGGAGCTGCTCCTTCCAACAAATACCGCCATTCTTCCAGTGCGATCTTTATAGCCAATAGCTTGTGGTCTCCCACATCATAATTCCTGTCGGAGTGGGTCATCTTCTGAGAGAAGAAAGCTCGTAGATAGATCTAATCCTTTTTATGACTCCACTGGTCAGAGGAACTATAAAATAAAACAATTTATTAATTGTGCGACTATAAGAGTCCTTTACACCCTGAAATGCCCCTGTAAGAAAATGTACAGGGGCAAGACTAAACGCCAGCTACGTGTGAGGTTTGGGGAACACCTGAAGAGTATTACATTTAAGGAGGATACCCCCAATAGGTTTGCACTTTGCCGCAGAACACCAGGGGAGCCCTAGGGGACTCAAAGTGAAGGGATTCTTTGCTTTAAAAATATCTAGTCGCAGAGGCGACTTTGACACGATCCTGCTTAGGAAAGAAAAATCCTGCATCTTTAGACTTGACACAATGGACCCTAAGGGGTTAAACAATGAAATGAGCCTCAAGGTTTTTCTGGAACCTTAATGTAGGGCTAAATATGGTGTCAGGTTTTTAGATATGCCCTGTCCCAGCTTACTATTTACTGCCCTGCTCTTGTTTATTGACAATTGCCTGTTCCTCTGTTATAAATGTGATAATCCAATTTGTACCTACTTTTGCCTCTTTATCTATTTATTCTATCTTTCTCTGTCTTGTTACTCTCTTTCCATTGTCCATTTCTAATCTCCTGTCCCCTAGTTGAAGACAGCGGTTACCTGTTCCTGTGTGATATGCTATGTTATGTCTAGAAAGCCATTGGCCTGCCTCGCAGTTGAACATGCCCCCAAGATTTAAAGGATTTAGCTATTTACTTTTTGTAATTATACTTAAGAACACCTTCTGTACTGGCAAGGGCTGTTATCGCCTGTTTTACTTTTAACCTTTAAACACTAGATGGTGTATGTGAGCACACAGCTGTTCCTGGTCTATTTGATTCACGTTCTGTGTTATAAATAGACGAGTTGGAAGTAGGTCATCACATCCTGAAGAAGCATATATCGTGTACAAAAAACGCGTTGATGCCAGCAGCACACAGAGCCCTGCATTCCAGTGGACGCCTTACCAGACTTCCGGATTATCGCGACACTTCCGGTCGTTTACAGTATTATCCAGCTGCCGCTGTGAAGCTGATGTGGAGGAGAAGGGAGCCTCATTTCTAGCCTGATGTTTGGACATTTCATCCACCCTGATATGCAGACCTTGGATAGGATATAAGGCCTGTTTGAAGATGGAACAGGGGTGAAATACTGCCGGGTATTATTCATTACACTTCATTGCTTTGGCATGTGCTGGTGATTCATCCCAGCATCTTACAGCAGCAAGGTATACCATATGGTATCACTGTGGGACTGCTCTGATGAAGAATTGCGTTGCTTTATACTCTCCTTGAGTTTAGTAAAGACTTTACACATAACAAACTCTGGATGAGGGACACACTCTGTTGTGCTTTATATCCATATTTCGACCCAATTTCCTTAGCAGGTATTGACTTTTGATTTTCACCACCCAGGATCCTGAACAATATCAGGCAGGCCTATCAAGAGGCCATATAAGAAGACCCACCACTTTTCACCTTTTGGAGCTCAGCTCCCTGGCCTTACATGAAACGGTGTCTGCCTTAGCCCCGATGTAGGGATTCTCCATATGGGACTATATTTTTTCATACATGGAGCCAATATCTCCCATTTTATTATAGATCCCATTGTTTCCAGTTCCCTTTCAGGTATCTTTGGTGACGCGTGCTGATGTGAATGAGCCCTTTTTTTTTTTTGAGGGTGAACTAAATCAACTTTATTGAACAAGAAACAGACTTTTATACAGTTTTCCCCCACAAGGTTACCGCCCAGGTGGACCTTGTTGAAAACAGGCCCTGACATTCACAATCCAATGAAAACAGAGTTTTACACTCTCACACAGTGTACACAATCCCTCCCCTCTGCCTGATTACAGAAGCATATGCAGACGAAAGTGTATACAGGAACTAAACTAATTATCTAGCCATCTGGACAGAACAATGTGAGGTCATTAACATTTAACAATGAGACAGGTAAACTTTAATACAATACACATTACATTTCTTTAAACATAAATTTTTATTGAAAATTTTGCATATAAAAACAGTGGCAACATGGTAAGAAATCATGACAAGTATACACATACACAAGGTAGGTACAACCAGCAAAAAGGAAGAACCAGTTAGCAAGACTTAAGGGTAATCAGCCCGGAGGTCCACATATGTAAACAACCACTAATCCTGGATGTAAAACTGGGGTAAACAAGTGAACAGTAAAATCAAGTAATTTGTAAGGTATAAAATGGACCTGGTAGATAAGTCTGGAAAGCGAGGTTGACAACAAGAAGTGTCTGTCCCCCCTTTGGGAACATACTGTGGACAGACAATCCAAGTGAGGCTTCCACGAGTCAGCGGGGCCGCCACCACCCGCCCCCTCGTTCCAGACAAAGAACCTGAATTGCAACTTGGCCCAACAATAGGAACATATAACCGTATGTAGATACTGAGCAGTAATCCGACCAGGAGGTCGTTGAAGTGTTTAGATGGAATATAGGGGTAACGAAGATAATATGAGGAAACAGGGGAGGGGATGGGAGGGGAAACGAGGCGTCCACCAGATGGACCAGACCCAGAGCTAGGAATGTTGTCAAAATCCTATAAATTTACGGTGTCACCAACGTCAGAGAGGTTTATTCGCCATTTATCCCATTTGTAATGAAATGAGGGAGATTTGCGCTCTTTATACGCCAGTAATTTTTCCATTTCATATTGGTAGTTAATTCTAGATGTGATTTCCCCCACAGAGGGGGGGGTACCCGTTCGCCACTTTTTGGCTATTGCAATTCTGGACGCGAAGAGGATATGGGCAATTATTGTCCTACAACTCAGATGGAATTTCTCTATGCCTATACTCATAAGTGCCAATGCTGGATCCATTACAATTGTTTTCCCCACTAATGTGGATATAATACAGGCTATTTGATTCCACAAAGACTGGATGGAGGGGCAACTCCACAGTATATGTAGTAGGTTCCCATTTCCCCCGCAATCTCTCCAGCAGAGTGGGGACAAGGTGTTGTCAATCAAATGCAATCTGTGAGGTGTCATGTAGTATCTGTGCAGAATCTTCTGCGCGTTGTCCCAATGATCGACGCATGCCGATGAGGTGGCATTAGCCTTGAAAGCCGTCAACCATTGAGCAACGGAAAAAGACTGAGACAGTTCCACTTCCCATTTGAGCATACTGGAAGATTTACGAAATACCTGGGAACCATTACAAATGGGATAAAATAGGGAGATACCTTTTACTGTAGTAGAAGATCTACCCATTAGATAATTCCACAGCCTTACCGGTATGAGTAAATTAGGAGCTTTATTAGCTTTGTTATAAGAATTGATTTGAAGAAGCGTCAAAGCATCCCTAGCGGTGGGATTAGACAGTGCAACAGGAGGGTAATTTAATCCCTGTTTTGTCCAGTGAGTGATAGATACCCCTGATAGTAAGAAGTGGTAGCTAGCTGTCGGAATCCGGAGAGTTACACAGGGCTCCCCCCCTGATTCCTGCCTAAGCAACGTGGTCCAGGCATTTAGGGTAGCTAAGATAGTTGGGTACTGTGGTACATCAATATTACAATTCAGGCCTTTAGCTATAGCCATTGCCGGAAGGTCGTGTGTGTCAGTGACCGAGCGCTCTATTTGGCTCCATAAGTTATCCTCCTGGGCGGAGAACCAGTATTTAGCATGGCTCAATATGGCAGCCAAATAGTATGCTCGTGCATTGGGAAGACCGACACCTCCATATCTTTTTGGTACGTATAATTTAGTCAGAGAGATCCTAGGTCTCTTACCGTTCCATAGAAATTGCCGCAAAGAGAAGGACAATTTATCGAAAAACCAATTAGGTAGCGGTATCTGCAAAGTCCTAAAATGATACAAGAGTTTAGGCAGGACCTGCATTCTATATGCCGCAATGCGGCCTAACCATGAGAGTTGGACCTTTTTGATAGAGGAAAATTCTTCTGCTACTTGTTCAAGAAGTGGTAAGTAGTTTGACTTATAAAGATCGGCTGTTGGTGAAGTTAAGAGAATACCCAGGTATTTTATAGAAGGTGAACTCCAATCGCACGGGAAGACATGTTGGAGCGAGTATAAGACCTCTTTGGAAATATTAATCGGCAGTGCCGAGCACTTACTCGTGTTAATCTTGTACAGTGATACAGTGCCAAAAGTTGTTAGTAGTCGCTTAACCTCTGTCAGGGAATTGATGGGATCTGTAATGGTAAGAATGATGTCATCCGCAAACAAACCTAATTTGTGTGATATTGGGCCAATCTTGATACCTTGTATAGCAGGGTTAGACCTAATAGCCTCAGCCAGGGGCTCAATAGCCAAGGAAAATAAAATAGGCGATAGTGGGCAGCCTTGTCTAGTGCCATTAGAGAGGTTAAACTGATGAGACAGTAGGCCATCTAAGTATACTCGAGCCGACGGGTTCGAATACAGGGACATAATAGCTGAAACGATAGGTCCTGTAAATCCAAATTTAGCGAGCGTTTGCGATAGGTATCCCCAATGGACCCTATCGAACGCTTTTTCAGCGTCTAGAGCGACGAAAACCGAGGGGATGCGCTTAAGTTCTACATATTTAAGGAGATTGAGCATGCGACGGGTACCGTCCGGAGCCTGCCTGCCCTTCACGAAGCCAACTTGGTCTAGTCCTATCAGCAATGGTGTAATTTGCATCAATCTATTGGCCAACACTTTAGCATAGATCTTGAGATCTGAATTGAGAAGGGAAATGGGGCGGAAATTTTGTGGGGAGTCAGGCGATTTTCCCGGTTTGGGGATCGTGACTATGACCGCCTGTAGCATTTCTGAGGGGAAGGAGCCTGAGGTTACTGCTGCATTGAACACTTCAGCTAGCTGCGGTGCAAGGAGCTGTGGGAAGGCTTTGTAGTATTCCGCAGAGAAGCCGTCTATTCCCGGGGATTTGTGTAAGGGTAGGGAACGTATAACGGAGAGTATTTCATTAACAGAAATCGGAGCATTAAGGGCCGTCAGTGAGCTATCCTCTAGCGTCGGTAATTTAATGTCTTTCAGAAAGGTAGCTATCTCAGAGGTAGCCGGTCTATGTTCGGAGTCTAGATCCTTGAGGTTATACAGAGACTCATAGTAGTCCTTGAAGACGTTTGCTATATCTTGAGGGTTAGTGTAGACTTTGTTCGTAGCGTGATGCTTCATATGGGGGATGTGCATTTTTTGGCGTTTTGCTTTCAACTGGGAGGCTAGGAGTTTACCTGATTTGTTGCTTTGTGAGTACCAGGAGACTTGCAGTCTCCTGTAATGGAAGTCATGGTCCGTTGTCATGAGTTGTTTGAGTGCGTTTCTCTTGTCAGTCAAAGTTGACAATAGGGATTGTGAAGCAGAGGGTGCCTGCTTGTGTTGCTGTTCTAGCTGTAAGATATCCACTTGGAGGGCTTGCATGCGTGACATTCTATTTTTCCTATCCCTCGCCGTCATCTGGATTAGAAGGCCTCTCGCTACTGCCTTATGGGCACACCAAACCGTGGTTGGGGAGCAGGAACCATCACCGTTAATGTTAAAGTATTCTGTGAGTTGCCTGTGCAAGTCCTCAGAATATTGAGGGTGGGCAAGAATGTAAGCGTTATTTCGCCACAGGGGTTTAGTTGCTATTCTGGAATCGTCCGAGACCTCAATAGTAATGTGTCCATGGTCAGACCATGTAATGGAGTTAATTTCAGCCTTAGTCACCCGCTGTAATAAAAACTTGTCAGTGAGAAACATATCGATCCTGGAGTAGCTACCGTGTACACTAGAATAAAAGGAGTAATCCCTTTCAGTAGTGTGGAGACATCGCCACGGATCGTAGAGACCCTCACCAAAGCACATGGGTCCTATGCTTGGTCTACGTCTCCGCACCACTGAAGAGCAATCAACCCTAGCATTCATGACCGCATTGAAGTCGCCACATACAATTAAAGAACCTTTTTGATGTTTCTTGGCCAATGTAATCATCTTGCGAATGAACTTCATTGGCTTCTGGTTCGGAGCGTAGAGGTTTAGAATTGTATAAACGACCCCGTTAATTTCCGCAACCAGAATAAGGTACCTTCCAGAGTCATCAGACATTTCAGTAAGCATTTTAAACGTCACTGTGTCCTTGATCGCTATCAGAACTCCTTTGTTCTTGGATGAACTGTTCAGGATGAACTGCACAAAATACATAGGGGAACTTACGATGCGTACATCTTGGTGGTTTGGAATTTATAAAGTGCGTCTCTTGCACACAGATAATGTCACTCCGAGAGTCCAGTGCTGTCTTCCAGAGACTCCTCCGCTTTGCAGGATGATTAAGTCCTCTGGCGTTGATAGACGTCCATCTAAGAGACATGGTACAGGTGAAGAGGCCTAGAGCTCCATCTGGTGGTGAAGGGAGAAAAGGTAGAGAAGGGAAGGGAAACAAAAACAATCATCCATCTCATAGGTGGAATAGGGCCCAAAGTAGCGGCCAACACTGCTGCACAGGTTGCAATAAACGTGAGATCCTCAGGAGGACAAGAAAACATTGTCACAAGGATGCGAGACATCTCGCAATACCGATTGGGGTATAAGGAATAAATGAGCCGGACAACGGGTGTAAGTAACACCATCCGGAGTGCAATTGGCGTTGGACAGGGAAAAAGAGCACTTAGTGAGGTGGCTACATCAGGGAGTCGCGATCTTTACATAAGGAAGAGAAAAAAAGAAAAAAAAAAGACAGGTTGATACATCAGCGAGCATTTCTGCTGGATCCTGGTCTCCCTGCAGATCCGGGTGTGGGTGCCGGTGAGGGTGCATCTCTGGGAAGAAGGCCCACCTCCTTAAGTAGAGCCAGGCCCTTTTCAAGGGAGTTAATAGAGTAGGAGGTATTGTTCAGGGTTACCGTTAATTTGGCTGGAAAGCCCCATTTGTATAAGATTTTGTGGTTCCTCAAAATCTTGGTTATGGGAATAAGGTTGTTTCTGGCAGACAGCGTTACTTGAGATAAATCCGCATAGAGGGATATGCCCGCATAGGGGTCTGGTAGAGCAGCATTTTGGCGGGAGAATCGCATGAGTCTATCCTTTACATGAAAAAAGTGGATTCTAGCAATAACATCCCTCGGGACCACGTCAGGGATATGGGCTGGCTTTGGAAGCCTGTGTGCTCTATCAATGATCACATCAGTTGCGGAGAGCTCCGGAATTGTTTTCAGCATGAGTTGTTGCAGGAAGTCAGTGAGGTCTGCAGGCTTAACGGCTTCTGGGACGCCTCTAAATTTAATGTTATTCCTACGAGACCTGTCCTCAATATCTGCCACTTTAAGTTTGAGCATTTTCATTTCTTCCTCCAGGTCAATATGAGCATCTACAAGCTCATTGTGTGCTCCCGTGAAATCCTCCATCCTTTGCTCAGCACAATCCACCCTATCCCCTAAATTATGGATCTCTCTCCTTGTCGCTGTCATGAATGCTGCCATATCTTTCTGAAGGGCACCTCTCAAAGTCAGGAGCATATCCTTCATGGTAACGTCAGTGATTGTCTGCCCTGTGGTAGGAAATGCATCTAGCTGCTGTGCTGCGGTGTTTGTCTCCTCCATATCCTCCCCCTCACATGAATAAGCTAGGGCTGAGCTGTGGGTTTCAGAAAGCCTCATTTTTTGCTTAACAGGGCTGTTAAAGGGGGATGCTGACCCTGGATTCTGCTCAGGCAAGGACTCACCGGCATCTGTGAGGCTGGATGGCTGTGGGTGATCAGCAGAGCGCGGCTGAGAAGCAGTGTTATGTGAGGATCCGGCGCCATCTTGGTTGCGCCGGCCGGAGGATGAGGTGAAGTATTCTGTCAATTTGCGGGGTAACTCCCGGTTCTTGCGCTTCCCCGTTGCGGCCATCGGGTTCCCCACCAGGTAGAGCAGGGCTGGGGTGAGAAAATATCTCCGGATGGATGCTTAGTATAGCTGCGGATGACCCGATGTGAGGAGCAGCGGTCTCACACTACCATCCGCTCCAGCTGCCGGCTCCGCCCCTGAATGAGCCCTTTTAAATACATGTAATAAGTAATGTTTGGTGCCTGGGGTTGGGTATTTTTTATCCCTGTTATATTTGAGGTATATTTTTCAATAAAGATGATTTGATTTTGCATTGGACACTGCTTTGGTTCTCCTTTACAGCTTTTTTTTTTTCTTCATTATTTCATTGATCCCCATACTGTTTTGGAGATACCCAGTCTAATATACGGAGTTAGCTGTATTTGCGATACCTCATTTTGCTCGTTTTGTTGTGAGGAACATGGTTAGGAGTGGTTGCCGAGTCCAGTATTTTTAATTATGCACAAGAGCTGCTCCTTCCAACAAATACCGCCATTCTTCCAGTGCGATATTTATAGCCAATAGAAAGTTACTGGATGCAGCAATGCCTTATGACCTTGTTGTTGGGATAAGACAGCCCCTGTCTTATCCCAATTTCTTTTTTTTTTAATAATATTTTTTATTGAAGATTCAACAGGGTACAGAGGACAATAAATGCACACCAATGATCACAAATGGAGACAACGAAAAACTTACAGCATACATTAATGTCCAGCCAGGGGGAAGAAGGGAGGTGGGTGCCGCTCCATAACAGGATAACGTACACACAACTTATAATTACATTAACTGCAACATTCTAAATTCGGCATACTGAACTACTGAACCGCCCATCTCACATGTACCACCGGAACCAAGAGGTACGAAAGGGTAAAGGTTATCAAGAGAAGCAGGAGGCAGGAGGGGATAGCATCCCCCCTAATGTGGCCCCCAATGGGAACATAATCGCCACAGGAAGGAGCACCATCCCACCCCCTCTCCCCCGAGCTCTCAAGGGGACCAAGTTAACCATATCAAGGTAGGTAATTCCAATATTGCCAGTCTTCCTCGAATTTAGAGAGAGTAAGGGCATTGACTGCCAACGCCCGTTCACAGAGGTAGTTCTCATTCACTAACTTAATTAAGTCAGTGAAACTCGGGATCACTAGGGATCTTCAGTTGCGGAGTATCAGCGTCCTGGAAGCCAGTAGAATATGAGTAATCATGCACCTAAAGCACTTAGGGTAGTTGTCGATGTCAATGTTCAGTAAGGCCATAGCCTTCCTGGGTGGGTGGAGGATACCTGTACATTCCGCTATGCAGCAAAATATCCTAGACCAATAGCTAGTCAGCGAGGGACACTCCCAAAGTACATGGGCTAACATTCCCATGTTACCACACTCCTGCCAGCACTGGTCGGAGACACCCGGAAATATCCTCGAGAGCCTGATGGGAGTGTAGTACCACCTGTTCGAGATCTTGAGCGTTTGTTCCCAATGGGAGGTACAATGAGAATAACTGTACGTTGACATAAAGGCTTGGGACCACTGCTCAGGGGTATATGTGCAGGCCAGAACCCTTTCCCATCGCAACATAGGAATTGTTTTAGAGGGATGGGGCCCTCTCAAGAGGCATTCGTAGAAGAGCGATATGCCCTTGCCCTGGTTGGCAGCACTGTGCAGATAGTCCCACACACCTTGGGGGAAGAATCTAGACATTATAGGATGCTTTGACAGGAAGCTGTGTATACGGAGTACCGTGAAGGTCGAGGAGACAGGGATCTGATAGGTCTGCATCAAGGAGGATGGGGAGCGGAGGGTACCAGACAAAAAGAAATGGGATAGCGTAGACATGCCTCTCCGTATCAGTTGAGACAGGTTTAGGAACGGTAGGTGGGCTCCTAGGATGTCTAATGGTAGGGAGGTTGAGTCATAGGAAAAAAGTTCTGCCCGATCCCCCTGTGCCAACCCCAATCTGCGCCACGCCAGAAAGGAGGCCCACATGGGAGGGGAGATTCCGGAGAGGTTCCAGGGAATCCAGAGGTCGCCCAGGAGGAGCAGGCGGAGGTTCCGAGTCTGCGACAAGTGTCTCTAAATCTGCGTCCAGGGGAAGTCGGAAGAGTCAAGAAACCAGGGCCTGAGTTGATCCAGTCTCGTAGACCAGTAATAGAGAGAGATGTCGGGCAGCTTCACTCCGCCCAGACACTTAGGTTGTGTCAAGACAGAGGTGGCCACCCAAGCCCTTTTTACGCACCAGATAAACTGGCGCATTCCCCTCGTTAAAGCATCTAAATATTTTGTAGGGAAAGCCAGGGGGGCTGCTCTAAAAATGTACAGGATCTGGGGCAGTATTGACCCTGTGGCAATTTCTGATGTGTCGTCCTCCAAGACATAGGGTAGACATGGGTCTGGATGCTGCAGAACAGGAGCAGATGTGAACAAGGCCTTTAATTCATCAAAAGAAGTTTGGGCCTCCTGGGGCCACTGGAAACGGGTGTTTTGACAGGTCAGCTGGGTAATTGGGGCAATAATACCCCGAAAAGCTTCGATAGAAATTAGCAAACCCTCCAGATCTTTGGATGCCCTTTTATATCGGTGGGAGCTGGCCATTCTAGGATGGAGGATAGCTTCTGAGAATCCATTGATACTCCGTCTGTGGAAACGATTAGGCCCAGAAACTAAATAGATTTTTTTTTTAAATCGCATTCCTCTGCTTTCACATTAAGTCTGTGTTTCCTTCGTGTGGACAGAACCTTTCTAAGATGGATTCTGTGTAGCTCCAAGGTGGCAGAGAAAATTAGAATATCGTTCAAGTAAACGATCAGGAAGTGATCCAGGAGTTCTCTAAAAATGTTGTTTACAATATGCTGGAAGGTGGCCGGGGCATTACACAGCAGCGTTTATTTAGTCAACGAAAACTTTTTCGTCACCAATTTCATCAACGGCATTTTTCAAGTGACGAAAATGAAACGCAAAGTATAGCACATTTTCATCAAATGACGACAACTATGACGAAAATCAAATCCGTTTTAGTTAACGAACGAAAACTAAACGAGAATGTGAGGCAGGGACGTTTACCCAACTTCCGGTTTTCACGGAGCTCCGCCTGCTTCCGCTCCCAGTAAGTGACTGTGTGGCGTCTGGCGTGGCGTGCCCTGTGATGTCCAACGTGATGACTACAAGAGAGTCAAGACCATTCACCTTACCAGAGCACTGCAGCACTACAGCCAGAGCCAGGCCTCAGGACTCCAGACCCGATTCTGTTACATCAACACACGGCAGACGACCACCCAGGCAGTGGCACCCACCACCACATCCAGAGCAGAGGGAGTTACAGCCAGGCCAGCCATTACTGCCTCCCCTGAGTCCCCTCAGACCACTGGCATCCGCTATCCAGCACTGTGCTGTGTGCACTGCAGGCAGCAGCATTACAGGCCTCCTCTCTGACCTGACCAGTGACCACTGCAGGCATCCGGCACTGTGCAATGCATACAGGCCATCCCCTAGACCACCTAAGACCACCATCCATCCAGCACTGTCCATGTCCAGCAGCATTACAGGCCTCCTCTGACCACCGCTGGCATCCAGGGCACTGTGCGTTACAGGCCATCCCTTAGACCTAAGACCACCATCCAGCACTGTGTGCATTACAGGCCATCCCTTAGACCTGAGACCCCCATACAGCACTGTGCAGCAGCATTACAGGCCTCCTCTGTCTGACCTGACCACCACAGGCATCCAGGGCATTACAGGCCATCCCTTAGACCTGAGACCATCATCCAGGCTCCAGCACTGTCCAGCAGCATTACAGGCCTCCTCTGTCTGCCCTGACCACCACAGGTAACCAGGGCATTACAGGCCACCCCTTAGACCTGAGACCACCATTCAGGCTCCAGCACTGTCCAGCAGCATTACAGGCCTCCTCTGTCTGCCCTGACCACCACAGGTAACCAGGGCATTACAGGCCACCCCTTAGACCTGAGACCATCATCCAGGCTCCAGCACTGTCCAGCAGCATTACAGGCCCCCTCTGTCTGACCTGACCACCACAGGCATCCAGGGAATTACAGGTCATCCCTTAGACCTGAGACCACCATCCAGCACTGTGCATTCGATTACAGGCCATCCCTTAGACCTGAGACCACCATCCAGGCTCCAGCACTGTCCAGCATCATTACAGGCCTCCTCTGTCTGACCTGACCACCACAGGCATCCAGGGAATTACAGGCCATCCCTTAGACCTGAGACCACCATCCAGCACTGTGCATTAGATTACAGGCCATCCCTTACACCTGAGACCACCATCCAGCACTGTCCAGCAGCATTAGCCCTCCTCTGAGTCTGACCACCGCAGGAATCCAGGGCACTGTGCATTATTTACAGGCCATCCCTTCGACCCTAAGACCCACCATCCAGCACTGTCCAGCAGCATTACAGGCGTCCTCTGACCACTGTCATCCACACAGCACTATCATCCAGAGAAATGTTCGCGACCGCGTCTGTCTCTGTGACTGATAGAAAGAGAAGAGAAGATCTATGGGTGTATTTTACATTTGATGCTAAGGACAACAAGACCCTTTGCAAACCATGTGGAGTGACACTAACTGGTAAAAATACAACAAACCTGAAATGTCATTTGCGGACAACTCATCCCAAAATTCATACAAAGGTAAGCAGTGCATGATAGCACTTAACTCCACTTTTGTATAAAGAGACAACTTGGAGCTGAGTGAGAGAGAATGTAAAATCAGAATAACTAGAATTTTTCCCCCTAATTTACAGAAAACCTCAAATGATGGACCAAGTCAAGCCAGTGCACAACAGCAAACTATTTACACTGCTCTTTTAGGTGCTTCAAAATACAAAATTGACTCTAAGGAACAACAGGCCAGGGAGGAGGCCGTAGCAAGATGGATTGGGCGCTCCGAATTACCAGTAAGAACGATTGAAGATGAGGACTTTGTTAGCATGATGGAGACAGTAGATAGAAAGCTGACCGTTCCAAAGAAAACTAAAATAAGCAATCTGATTGACAAACAATATGAAGATAAAAACAAAAATTGAAAAAGAGACTGACTGCTGCTCGGAGAGTATCTATTTGCACTGATTTGTGGACCAAAAAAGGACTCTCAGCTTCATTCCTTGCTATAAGTGCATGCTACTTTTGTGTTGAACAACGTAAACCTGAACACATATTGTTGGCCTTTGAACAAGTAGCCCACCCACATACTGCACAGTCAATTAAAACATGTGTGGACAAATGCTTGCAAGAGTGGGACATGCCAAAGTGGAAGATCCTCACAGTGATAACAGACAACGGGAGCAATATGGTGGCAGCATTTAAACAAACCGCAGCAGCAGCAGAAGAACCACCCAGCTCTAGTGAGGAAGACTCCCCCATGACGGAAAGTGACTCTGAGGCAGAGTCTGAAATTGATGATCTGTGGTGAGCCAATTTTAATATTATTTTACATGACACGGTTCGGTTGACAGTTAATTTGTACATGTATATGAGATGATTGATATGGGGGCACTAGTATCTGCTCTAGTCTACTCTATGGGTGCATCTTTGATATTTTTCCAGTAGTCTTGTGTAAAAGTATTCCCATAAGATGTTAAATGTTAAAATAATAGAATGGAATAGAATGGAAATGAAAGCTTTTCTATACTTTATGCTTATTTGGCTGTGTTCCACTGTTAGGTACCAACAGATCGACATGGACCAGACACCATATGTAGTGCATACCTTACAACTAGTGGTCCACATGTTGCAGAAGGAGTCAAGTGTGAAGAGAATACTGGATAAAGCAAGATCAATAGTGAACCTCTTCCGCAAGTGTTCCATTGCAACACAGAAGATATTGGAGCATTGTGACCTGACCCTTTTCAATGACTGCCCCACACGCTGGTCAAGCACATTCAACATGATCGCAAGACTCCTCAAACTGAAAGAGTCAGTCTGCCAAATTGCAAAAAACATGGGGTGGGACAGCTTGCTCCCTAGTGAATGGCAAAAGCTCACATCATTGCATGACCTACTGCTGCCTTTTGCAGAACATACTAAAACCCTCCAGAGTGACACCATGTCTATGTCCCTGGCTTTCCCTGCTCTCTTTGATCTACTCAGCCACCTTGAGGACTTTAAACAGAACACTAGCTACCAAGACCTTGCCACAATTGCACAGAAAATGAAAGGGAGTGTGAACCAGCGTTTTGCTTCATTTTTAGATCCAACAGATGAAATGTTCTCGCCACTTGCAGCTGCTTGTTTTGTCAACCCTACTGTCTGTGTAACCCTTGTTCAACCCTACTGTCTGCGTAACCCTTGTTGATGTGGCAGATCATGAGAATATTCAGGAATTGCTTAAAAAGGCAGAGGAGTATGCGATAAGAAAATCCACTTAGCCCCACATGCAACATCATGAATTGTCTGAAGATGATGTGGAACTAGTGGAACAGGAGAATATTGAAAAATTGGAGGAAGTTGAAGAAGCACCAGCATCCACATCTAAGCAGCCAATCTTTCGGTTTCTTTCTAAATGCCGCAGAAGACTCAGGCAGAGGATCTCCCCAAACAGCATAAAACAGCAGATCAGAAAATATAAGGAAGAGCTTTTGCATCACAACACTGGACAACACTGCAACAGATTTTTGGCTGTCAAAGAGTGACACTATTTATCACCAGCTAAAACCTTTTGCTTTAGACCTGCTGGCTATGCCAGATTCTCAAGCCTTTGCAGAGAGGGTATGCAGTGTCACAGGTGACCTCTCTAGAGGCCGGCGGAATAGAGCAAGGGTCATTTTGGCACAAAGTGCTTTCCTTAAAATGAATCGAAACAAATAGAAGTGTTTTATTATTGTTATTTCTATAAGAAGCATAACTAATACTTGTGCTTCAAAAACAGTTGTAATTGTCAATTCAATTCATTGGAAAAATGCACACAGGCTACAAATGCCTGTTTCCGCTATTTAATAAAAACCTTTGGGTATAAACAATTAAATTGCGGGATAGTCTGTGTTGGTACGTGTGAGATACACCTTTCCAATTTTTTGGGCGCATCTCATACTGCCGAGGATTTGAGGGTACTTCAGTCTGCCTCCTGCCTGTTCCGAACTCCTCCTACTCCTCATCCTGCCTTTAGGGTACAAAAAATTGTAATCGGGGCCTAGTTTGTGTTTGTACATGTGAGATACACCGTTTTGTAAAATTTGTCCTATTCCGCTATTCAATATACACCCTGTTTGAGTGTAAAAAATTAAATTGCGGGATAGTCTGTATTGGTACATGTGAGATACACCTTTTTAAATTTGTTTGGCGCATCTCCTTCTACCACCGAGGATTGCAGGGCGCTTTAGTTTGCCTCCTGTTCCCAACTCCTCCTACTCCTCTTACTCATCCTGCCTTTAGGGTACAAAAAATTGTAATCGGGGCCTAGTCTGTGTTTGTACGTGTGAGATACACCACCGTTTTGTAAAATTTTTCCTATTCCGCTATTCAATATACACCCTGTTTGAGTATAACAAATTAAATTACGGCATAGTCTGTATCGGTACGTGTGAGATACACCTTTTAAATTTGTTTGGCGCATCTCCTTCCACCGCCAAGGATTGCAGGGCGCTTCAGTTTGCCTCCTGTTCCGAACTCCTCCTACTCCTCTTCCTCATCCTCCCTTTAGGGTACAAAAAATTTTAATCGGGGCCTAGTCTGTGTTTGTACGTGTGAGATATACCGTTTTTTATCCTTTTTTCTATTCCGCTATTCAATATACACCCTTTTGGGGTAAAAAAAATTAAATTGCGGCATAGTTTGCATATTTGACTGTGAGATACACCCGTGCGATACTGTTGTTGTTTTGTTCCGCTATTCAATAAACACCTTTCTAGGGCAAGATCATAAATTACAGAAATATGAGGAGACCGTCAAATAGGGGCCGTGGCCTGGGTCGTGGTGCTGCTGGTAGAGCTCCTGTTGCAAGGAGAGGACGTGGTCGATCTGTGCCAGCTACATGCACAAGTGAAACATCTTCCTCAATTGTGAGTAGGCGACCGAACCTGCAGCAGTATTTGGTAGGGCATCATGCGCCTCTAGACGTGATGAGGCCTGAAGTAGTACAGGCGATAGTAGATTGGGTTGCTGACAGTGCCTCCAGTTCCTTCGCATTGTCTCCCACCCAGTCTACTGCAGAAAGGTCAGAGTTGGCACCTGCAGCCAATGTCCAACCGTCTTTCACCTCACCCCCTTGCAAATCAGGCAAGCAGTCTGAGCCCCAAGTCACGCAGCAGTCTCTTCTTCTTTTTGATGACTCTGTCAGCAGGGTTTCCCAGGGCCATCCACCTAGCCCTGCCCAAGAAGTGGAAGAGATTGAGTGCAGCGATGCCCAACCACTTATTTCTCAAGATGAGTACATGGAAGGACCATCGCAGCACGTCTCCGATGATAACGAAACGCAGGTGCCAACTGCTGCGGCATTCAGAATTGTGGAGACCGACAAGGAGGGCAGGGGTGAAGACTGGGTGGAAGATGATGTGGAGGACGATGAGGTCCTCGACCCCACATGGAATGAACATCATGCAGGTGACCTGAGTAGTTTGGAGGAAGAGGCGGTGGTCCCACAGAGCCACCAGCACAGCAGAAGAGGGAGCAGGGTGCAGAAGCGGAGTGGCCGTGCCCTAGACACTACGCCTGCTACTGCCCAACGCAGCAAGGGAACGAGCGCACCAAAGTCAGCTCAAAGGAGTTCTCTAGCGTGGAAGTTCTTTAGAAAATGTGCTGATGACAGGACACGAGTGGTTTGCACCCTGTGCAATCAGAGCCTGAAGCGAGGCATAAACCTTCTCAACCTGAGCACAACCTGCATGATCAGGCATCTAAGTGCAAAGCACGAGCTGCAGTGGAGTAGACACCTTCAAAACCAAGAAACGTCTCTGGCTC
The DNA here is from genome assembly GCF_965119305.1 of Pelophylax lessonae. Lineage (NCBI taxonomy): Eukaryota > Metazoa > Chordata > Amphibia > Anura > Ranidae > Pelophylax > Pelophylax lessonae. The sequence goes on along the minus strand of NC_138771.1, from coordinate 458,803,215 downwards.
ATCCTGCTTCCTCTTCTGCTGCAGTCTCGGCCGCTCCAGCCACATCTGTAGTGATACCAGCACCTGCCACCCCGCAACCAGACGATCTGTCAGCAACACCACCACCTGGGTCACCAACCATCTCCACAATGTCCCGTGGAAGCGTTCAGCTTTCCATCTCCCAAACACTTGAGAGGAAGAGAAATGCCAGCATTTCAAAATTCTTGGCCTTTGAAATGCTGTCATTCCGTCTGGTGGAGACGCACAGTTTTAAAAACCTTATGTCGGTGGCTGTCCCACAGTATGTCGTGCCCAGCCGCCACTACTTTTCCAGGCATCCCTTCCCTGCACAACCAAGTGGGGGAAAAAATCAGGTGTGCACTGCGCAACGCCATCTGTGCCAAGGTCCACCTAACTACCGATATGTGGACCAGTAAGCACGGTCAGGGGCGTTATATCTCCCTAACGGCACACTGGGTAAATGCAGTGGCGGATGGGCCTGAGGCGGATAGCAATTTGGCGCATGTCCTTCCACAACTGAGGATTGCAGGGCGCTTCAGTTTGCCTCCTGTTCCTAACTCCTCCTACTCCGCTTCCTCATCCTCTACCGCCTCCTCATCTGGACAGCGTAACACCTTCACCACCAACTTCAGCACAGCCAGGGGTAAACGACAGCAGGCAGTTTTAAAACTTGCCTGTTTGGGGGAAAAACCACACACCGCGCAGGAGTTGTGGAGGAGCATGGAACAGCGGACAAATGAGTGGTTGCTGCCAGCGAGCCTCAAGCCCAGCCTGGTGGTGTGCGATAACGGGCGAAATCTCATAGCAGCTCTGGGCCTAGCTGGTTTGACGCACATCCCTTGCCTGGCGCATGTGCTGAATTTGGTGGTGCAGAGGTTCCTTAAAAACTACCCCGATATGTCAGAGCTGCTGCAGAAAGTGCGGGCCGTCTGTGCGCACTTTCGACGTTCTCACCCTGCTGCTGCTCGCCTGTCAGCGCTGCAGCGTAACTTCGGCCTTCCCCCTCACCGCCTCATATGTGACGTGCCCACAAGGTGGAACTCCACCTTGCACATGCTGGAAAGACTGTGCGAGCAGCAGCAGGCCATAGTGGAGTTTCAGCTGCAGCACGCACGCGTGAGTCGCTCTGCGGAACAGCACCACTTCCCCACCAATAACTGGGCCTCCGTGCGAGACCTTTGTGCCTTGTTGCGCTGTTTTGAGTACTCCACCAACATGGCCAGTGCCGATGACGCCGTTCTCAGCTTAACTATCCCACTTCTATGCCTTCTTCAAAAAACAATTTGGGCGATGATGGAAGAGGATGTGGCACAGGATGAGGAGGAGGAGGAGGATGAAGAGGTAACATTTCCAAGGCTTTCAGGGCAGTCATTCACAAGGGGCTCCGAGGGTGGGTTCCTGCACACACAAACGCCAGGGACACAATTGTCCAGCAGGGGCACAGTTCTGGAGGATGAGGAGGATGAGGAGGAGGAGCTGGAGGAGGAGATGGAACCATGTTCACAGCAGGGTGGCACCCAGGCCAGCTCATGGCCATCACTGGTGCATGGCTGGGGGGATACAGAGGACACGGACGATACACCTCCCACAGAGGACAGCCTTTCATTGCCTCTGGGCAGCCTGGCACACATGAGCGATTACATGCTGCAGTGTCTCCACAACGACCGCCGAGTTGCCCACATTCTAACTTGTGCTGATTACTGGGTGGCCACGCTGCTGGATCCCCGTTACAAGGACAACGTACCGTCCTTAATTCACTCACTGGAGCGCGATCGCAAGATGCGCGAGTACAAGCGCACACTGGTAGACGCGATGCTGCTGGCATTCCCACCTGACAGTGGGGCCACAGTGGAAGCACAAGGCAGAGGAGGAGGAGGAGGTCGCCAACGCAACCAGGGCACCGCCAGCACCTCAGTAGGCAGGGTTAGCATGGCCGAAATGTAGAAAAGCTTTGTCAGCACACCACAACAAACAGCAGCACCAGCAGCTCATATGGAACGTCTTAGCAGGAGGCAGCATTTTACCAACATGGTGGAGCAGTATGTGTGCACATGCCTACATGTAGTGAATGACGGGTCTGCCCCCTTCAACTTCTGGGTCTCCAAATTGGGCACATGGCCTGAGCTTGCCCTTTACGCCTTGGAGGTGCTGGCGTGCCCTGCAGCCAGTGTATTATCTGAACGGGTATTTAGCACGGCTGGGGGCGTTATCACAGACAAGCGCAGCCGCCTGTCCAGAGACAATGTGGACAAGCTCACGTTCATTAAAATGAACCAGGCATGGATCCCACGGGACTTTTCCGTACCTTGTGCAGAATAGCGATGGATACCGACCTTACCTAGCCATTGTTCTATTTTTGCTCTTTTCATTCTTTTGTTGTTGGCTACCTCGTCCTCCTCAGGGCCAGATTAACGTAGGGGCTATTGGAGCTGCAGCTCCAGGCCCCTACCTTTATATAGGCCCCGGGTTGGCCATATTCACTGTTACCGCTCTTCTGTCACTTGTAAACACAGAAGTCTGGCTTCTATGCTCGCTTCCCCAGGCAGCTCCCTCAGAACCTCCCCACACAGCACGAAGGCCAGACAAGGAGGGACAGTTGCCGATGCATGGATGTGTTTATGGGCTTCAGAGACAGCATCCCATGTTGAATTAGGCATGCATGGTTGCACCCTTCCTCCTCTGGGTGCATGCCAAGGCACGGCCCTTAAGGCCCTTCAAAATCCTCAGCACAAAGCCCATGATGCTCTTAATCCGGCCCTGGTCCTCCTCCACCGCCGCTTCCACCTACACCGCCCATAGGTGTGCGCAGCCTATTGCATTAGGGTGTGCACCCCAAAGTTTAAATACACATGCATGTGTTTGCCTACATGTACATGGCCCCGATACATTACTCTCCCTGCTGGCAAAGAGAAATAGAGCAGAGCAGGTCCGAGGGAGATCTTTCCCATCTCCTCACTGGCAAACAGAGCGATAAAGCTATGTGCCCTAGGTGATTAGGGTGTGCCCAGGTACACCCGGCACACCCTGTGCGCACGTCTATGACACCGCCACATCCACCACCACCTCAACCTCCCTCCTACTCCATATGGGCCTCGTCCTTCAGAGATGAAGAACATTGTTTTATTTTTCTGTTTTTTTTTTTGTTGTTTTAAGTTATTTCCCTATCCACATTTGTTTGCAGAGCACTCGCCATGGTCTTAACTACGTTTTGCTGCCATTTGCAGCACTCTAGCCCTTTCCATTGGTGTTTTAGAGTCATTTTAGTGCCTGAAAGTTTGGGTCCCCATTGACCTCAATGGGGTTCGGTGTCCGGGAAAAGTTTGGCAAAAGTCCGGGACACGGACCCGGACTTTTTTTTAAAGTTCGGCCGAACCCGCCGAACACGGACATCCAGGTGTCCGCTCAACTCTAGTTGCGGATCGTCATATAGTAAGGACATGGCCTGGCCTCAAACAATGCATCAATGAACGCTCTCCACACTTGGTTTAGAAGGTGGGAACACCACAGTAGGAGCAGGAGCCGAGCGTTTTTGGGCAGGTTAGGTGGACATAGCGACTGTAGCAGGTGGATTAGGAGTTGCTGTAGCAGAGGACATCATTAGGTTCTGTAAGCGTAAGCGACCCTCCAACTGGAAATATCAATTTTGTAGACACGTCACTGCTTGGGTAAGGGCTGTGACTTGTTGGCACAAAGCCTCAAGCAGAGAAGCACCTCCATCGGCCTCTGACATACTTGTTGGATGATACTGTCGGCTCCCTAACATGCGCAGGAGTGACGTCATCGCGGCTTTGGCCAGTCACACAGCCGGAGTCCGCGGACCTGGAAGGAAGACCAGGTGAAGATGGAAGTGTCTGCATCGGTGACAGCTCAGTGCTGGAAGGCTTCATTTTCAGGTAAGTTTAACATAATGTGACATAATTATGACATTATCTTGCAGGGTTAAAAAAAACAAAAAAATGGTGCGGTTTACTATCCCTTTAAGGAAAAAAAACTTTCTATGGTGCTGGAACCCCCAGCCCCCCCTTATACATACCTGAGAACGATCCAGATAAAGTGATGAGCATGAGAGCAGTGGCTCTCCCTCCTCACTGGGCTGATTTCCGCTGTGATGAGGGAGCAGGGGGCAGGGCTGAGCCACCCAGTCTGTGTCAATGGATGCAGAAAGGGTGGCACGGCACTCCAGGCTCCTCCTCTTCGGCAAGTGCCCCCCCATAGAAAGCGGATTTCTATGGGAACACTCGTCAGTGGGGGAGGATCAGGTCTGCTCTGTGCAAAAACATTGCTTAGAGCAGGTAAGTATAACATGTTTATTATTTTTTTTTTTTTTTAAAGAAATATTTATTGAGTTTAAAACATTAACAAAGTAAGAAAACAATCCACATAAACATAAGCACAAAATTACAACACATGAATCATGTTCAGTCAACAGTGGATAGGGGCCCAGGATACTGGGGACGTACTATCAGGATCAGTCCAACTAGGGGCCAGGACATGTGTCAAAAGAGAAAGGGGAGGGGGGTTGGATGGGGGGGGAAAGGGGAGTGGAATCAGGATCTGGGAAGGAGGGAAAAGTGAGGCAGGGGGAAGGGGGAGGAGAGGAGATGGGAGGGAAGGGGGACAGGATGACCGGAGCATCAGTCAGAACAGTGTTTATGGGGTTACTGGTATATCATTTGAGGTTAAAGTACAATTTCAGCCAGAGGGGAGGGGGGGGGGGTGGAGAGATATCAAAGAGCTTACAAATGGCAATGTTATAGGAAGACGAATAAACATCATGGGAGGGATCCAAAAAAAAAAGGGATAGAGGGAAAGTACGAGTCAAGGGGGGAGCTATTGTCCTGTATCAGCCATCAGGTGCCCAATGAGGGCAAAGGAATGTGTGGGTGAAACTGGGTTATGTATGCCTGCCACTTCCTCCAGAACTTAGACGGGTTAGACTTGAAGACATTTAAATCCAAGCGATCCTTAGTGAGTAGTTTATCCAAGTCTGACTGAAGTTCACCAATGGTGGGGGGGGGGGGGATATCCAATGTCTCAGAATGGTTCTACGAGCAAGCATAAGGCACGTGGAGATCCATGCCCTATGTGCTGCCAGTAGTGACGCCTGGGTTTTAGTATAGGTGATGATAGCAAGCGGTGGTCTATTGTCCAGTAGTCCGAAGAGTAGCAAGAGGGGATTCTTCGTGGGGAGGAGTCCCGTGACCCTAGAGATCAGAAGTTCCACACTATCCCAGAAAGAGGACACAATTGGGCAGCTCCACAGTCGGTGATGCAAAGTGGGGCGGTGCGCCGAGCACCAGGAGCACCCCTGGAAGGGTTTGTGGAGGGGTGAAGAGGAGAAAGGGGAGTAGGCATGATGAAGTATTTTTAATTGTTGCTCCCTCCAGAATTCGTTGGTGCTAAAGGCACATATGGTATTAAATCCTGCTATCAGTAGCTGTTTGGAACCAGTAATGTTTCAGAAGATTTAATAAAGTCCTTTTGTGTATCCAGAAGCGTGGCTTGAATGGGGCGGTAAAAGTGAGCAAGTTTAGGATGTTCCACAGAGAGGAGGGTGTCCAAGATGGAGGGCATAAATCTCTTCGACCTATCCCTACACAGTGCCATGGCATGGGTAGTGACCTGGTGTATAAACAAGAAATGGTGAGCGGGGATGCTGTATAGGCGTTGGAGATCCTGGAAGGGGAGAGGGGCACCCGTAGAAGAGTCGAACAATTGAGCAAAAGTCTTCAGTCCTTCCAGAGCCCAGGATGAGTAGACTTGTTCCAGGTTCATATTGAGCAAGGATGGGTTGCCCGCTATAGGGAGATGACTGGAGATATGCTGAGGTAGGCCCAGTCTTTTCCTCATTTCCCTCCAAGCCACAAGAGTGTCCCTAAACAGGACATTCTGCTTGAGACTCGGGGGGGGGAGACTATTTAGTTTGCTATGCAAGAGGCCCGGTAGCGAAAAAGGGACCAGAATTTGTGACTCCAATGAATAATTTGAGAACCTGGAGGAACCCTTTCAACAGGCAAGATAGGTTATAAAGTCTAATGTCTGGCAGATTTGCTCCCCCAAGGCACTTGGGGGGGTAAAGCTTGGGGAGGGAGATCCTTGACTGTTTGGTTTTCCACAAGAATCGGGAAAGGGACTTGTGTATAGTGGTAATATCAGTATGTTTAATGAGCAGAGAAAGTGTTTGCATGAGGTATAATAATTTGGGGAACGTGACCATTTTGAAAAGATGGCACCTGCCTAGGAGAGACAGGGGGAGGGAAACCCAATTATCTAGTTCTTTGACTATTTTGGAGATCATCGGAGTATAATTAAGATGATAAAGGGAGGTAGGGGATTTACCTATGTGTATACCCAGATATTTAATGCTAGTTTTGGCAATGGCAAAAGGAGAGTGCGACGTCCAATCTAGAGAGCGCGGATGGCCGAGAGGAAGTATTTCGCTCTTTGCATAGTTAATTCACAGACCGGAGCAGAGTTTGAATCTGTCAAAGATGTCCTTGACATGGTGCATGTCACCTGCTGGGTCAGAGGTGAATAGCAAAATATCGTCTGCAAACAAAGTGGACTTTATTTCCTTCCGGCCAATCCGAATTCCCGTCAAGGGAGAGGTATAGGATAAATGTCTAGAGAGGGGCTCTAAAGCTAAATTGAATAGGAGTGGGGATAAGGGGCAACCTTGTCTGGTACCCTTGTGCAGGGGAATGGGATCCGATAGAATATTAGAAGTAACAACATTTGCAGTAGGGGAGGCATACATTGCCGGGATGAGATGCAGGAAGGGTCCCGAGAAGCCAAATTTTAGGAGGGCAAGACGCAGCCACTGAAAACTAACATTATCAAATGCCTTTTTGGCGTCTAGTGTAATAATGGCAAAGTTGTTGCAAGAGGTGGTGTGTGCTTGCGCCAGTACTGCCAAGACTTTGCAGATATTAACAGTAGCAGATCGCCCCTTGGTGAAACCCGCCTGGGATGGATGGAGGAGAGAGGGCATGATCACGGCCAGCCTGGAGGCAACAATTTTTGAGAGAAGTTTGGCGTCCAGGTTGATCAGTGAGATCGGACGGTAAGAGCCTGGCTCCGTAGTGTCCTTACCAGGTTTCAGGATGAGCTTGATGAAAGCCTGTGATCCCGTGGGCATGTACCGTCCTCCATCCATGATATGTTGAAAGACATTGGTGAGCGTGGGGGTGAGTAAGTCTTTGGATAATTTGTAAAACTCGGACGTGTATCCGTCCGGCCCGGGGGCCTTGCCAGGGGAGAGAGATGCTATGGAAGATGCTACTTCCGCAGGGGTGAGAGGAGCATTCAGAGCGGCTAATTGGTCCGTGGTGACCCGGGGAAGATGTACCTCTTCAAAGAACTTATTGGCCTCTGCGACGTTTATCGGGTCGGGACCGTACAGTTTGGCATAAAATTGCTGCATGACAGAGTTGACACCTTTCGGGGTGTCAATCAGAGTACCCGATTGGTCTTTGAGGGAGGTGATATGGGTAGGAGTAAAGGGGCCCCTGCACAAACGGGCAAGAAGTTTACCCGACTTATTGCCATATTTATGGTATTGGAGGTCCAGAAGAGAGTGATGAAATTGTTCGTGTGCCAAAGCCCACTCGTCGAAGCTTAGCTTTGCCGCTTTCCACTGGGCCCTGTGGTCAGGGGAATCTTGCTGTAGGAGATTGGAATGGGCCGAGCGCAGAAGTGCACTGGCGGCGTGGTAGTTTGCCTCCGCTTTTCATTTGTATGCCGATGCGAATGCAATAATCCTGCCCTGAAGGACAGCCTTTCCAGTCTCCCACAGCAAAATAGGGTCAGAGGAGTGAGACTCATTGTCATGCAAGAAGTCGTCCCATGTGTGGGTCAGGATCGATAGGAGTTCAACATTGTTGGCTAGGTATGATGGGAATCTCCAAGGTTTGTGGGCAGAGGATGTGTCGGTCAAGGATAATTCCACCGATATAGGGGAGTGGTCCGAGATCACTAGGTCAGAGATTGAGGGTTTATGCAACGTAGGGAGGAGGGGTGGGGTGCATAGGAAGTAGTCTAAACGGGATAATGTGCCATGGGGAGAGGAATAGAAGGTGTATTCCCTGTCTGTGGGGTGGGCCAGGCGCCACACATTGATTAGATGCAGGCTGTCAGCAAATCCCGACAAAGTGGATGCTGTGGCGTGGTGTTGAGTGACACCAGCAGGCGATTTTAATGATCTGTCTTCTTGGTGATTCATGGCAGCATTAAAGTCGTCCCCAACCAACATTGGGAGGTGCATATAGGGAGCCAACGTGCCCGTGAGTGCGTGGAAGAAAGATTGTGTCGGAGGTATGGGAGCATAGACGTTAGACAAGATGATGTCTCTAGGGCCATGCATCAGTTTGAGGATTTGGACCCTTCCCTGATCATCAGAGAAGAGGGGGGTGCAGGTAGATGTGAGGCGTTTGTGTATCAGTATGAGAACACCTGCTTTGCCTTTGGATGCAGCGGAGCCGAACACTCGGCCCACCCAAAGCTTACGCATGCGATCGAAGTCGGCTGAGGAAAGATGAGTCTCCTGCAGCATGGCAATGTCAACTTTAAGACGTTTCAACTGCCTGAGAACGGCCATGCGCTTATTGGATGATCGGAGGCCCTTGACATTCCCGGAGACTATCTGGAGATCAAGGAGGATCAAATAGAGGGGTTCTTACAGTATGATATAGTAGATTAAGGGAAGGGGAACGGGTAAACCAGTGGCTAAATTGTGCTATGCAAGGACATAAGGGGGCGATACACCAGGACCTTGCTGAGGTGAGTATGGATATGATGCTAACCCGACCAAAAATGTTAAAAACAATAGCATGCCAACTAAAAAGAGAGACATAGGAAAACAGCAAATCACATAGCAATGAAACCGTGGACTTCACTTTTTTCCACATGAAACTCACGTATCCTACAGCGTTACCGGCGTTGAGGCTGATTCCGCTCGCCATCGGGAGAATGGTAGAGTCGCTCTCAGGAGAGAAATATTCTCGGAGGACATGAAGAGATGTAAGCCGATCACCTATAGCGAGAGGATCAGTGCTCCGAAAAGGCTGAGGGGGGGCAAAGGTTAATACAGAACAACATGTCAAGAGCAAAACCGGAGAACATATCACCTAAGAAAATGTACAACAGGCATCATAGACGATTTAAACTTAGAGCATATGTATGAGCCATGAAGAGAACTCAAAAGTAACCTGAATAAAGGGACCCGGGGCCTCTGATAGCAAACCTAGCCGAGAAGAAGGAAAACGCCGGAGGCCTTCAGCGCGGTCTGTCCTAGCGGCGGTTATAGGACACACGGGGTCTTTTAGGTGAATCTTTCCTGGGGATCAGGAGATCTCTTGTAGAGGGGGAAAGGGAGGAAGCAGCAGGGGTGTCCAAGTTGAGGTGTAGATGGGATTTGATGTACTCAGCCGCCTCATTAGGGTGGGAGAAAGAGAGAGCTTCTCCAAACTGATCTGTGAAGCGCAGAATTGCGGGGTAAGCCAGCGTGAACTTTATGCCTTTGTGGAACAGGGCATTGCAGGAATGCTGGAAAGCTTTGCACCGACGGGCGACTTCTTGCAAGTAATCAGCAAATAACAGTAGTTTATGGCCATCCAGGACAAGCGACTTAGCATTCTTGAAAGACTTAAGGATAGCCAGTCTGTCCGAATAGTTGAGGTATCTTACAATGACTGGGTGAGGAGTCTTGCGGTCATTAGAGGTGGCTCCCAAGCGGTGGGCCCGTTCTATCGTGCAAATGGCGGTAATGCCCAGGGCGCGCAGTATCTGTGTGGTACATACCTCAGCAAGCATGCCAGTATTGAAGGATTCAGGCAGCCCGATAATCCGCTGGTTATTCCTTCTAGACCTGTTTTCAAGGTCATCCAACTTGTCAAGAATGTAGTGTTGTGTCTAAGCAAGTTTGGCTTCTTTAGTAAAGGTTGATTGGAGTTCATCTTCGATGTCCGAGACCCTGTGTTCCACTTCTGTGAGGCGTTTGGCTTGATCGGCAAGGTCCATGCAGAGCTGTGCCACTCCCGCTGCCACCGCCTTCTCCACAGCCACCGAGATGGTGGGAGAAAGGAGTGCTGCTACCGCCTGAGCCATCCTATGGCACTGGGCATCCTCCGGTGTGTCGAGGCCGGCAGCTGCTGCGGAAGGAGAGACCGCGCCATCCATGGGCTCAGCAGCGGCCAGGATGCCTGAGGGGGAGGGCGCTCTCTGCTGCGGAGTGTCCTGGCGGGATTGAGTGCCGGAGCCGGTCCCGTTGTGGACCACAAAGCGATCCATCAGAGCGGCAAGTCGCGGCGGTACCTCTGGGAGTGAATGGGACCGGCGACCGAGGCGATTGGAGCGGTGTATTAAGGTTTTGTATATCGGTTATGCCGGAGCTGCTGCTCTTCACTCCTTCTTCATGTGGCAGCGGAACCGGAACATGTTTTTTATTTTAATTAAAAATTACATATATAGTTAAGCATTCATTACATTAAATAATCTTAACTCAGAACCCCAGCATTACCATACTGAGGCTGGGTTCACACTGATGCAGCTGCTGGTCACAGCAGGGGTTCGGTGCATCTCTGTTTATTGATTCAGGTGCGCATCAGGTCTGAATTTGTGCCTGAATTCGCACCTGAAACAGAGCCAGAGATTCAGGACCTTCAGGCTTGGTTCACAGTGATGTGAATTGAATGCGGATTTTCCCTACATTCAATTCGCATGACAGGAGAGTGTGACCTGGCTCTCAATGGAGCTAGTTCACACATCTCCAGGGCAGTCACGACCGCATTTGGGAAGGATCCTGTGCGTCTTTGGCTCCGAATGAAGTGCAAATTCAGGCAGAAATTTGGACCTGATTCGCACCTGAATTGGTGAACAGCGACACATTGGACCCTCTGCTGTGAGCCGCGGCTGCATCATGTGTGAACCCAGCCTCATAGTGCCCCTTTAAAGTATGTTGAGGGCCCTACCAGCCACTAGCCACATATAACCAGCTCAGTGGGTACCCAATATTAAGGTCATTCCTGCAAGGATCCCTTAGAGTAAGGTGACCAGATTTTTAAAATGAAATCCGGGGGGACATATATTTTTTTTTTTTTATTGGCAAATAGTAAACTATTTTATAAGCATTTTTTTCTCGAATGTTAAATGCAGTTTATGTGGTATGTGTTTATGGAATGATTGTATGATTTATACGTTTTTTTTTTTCACATTTCGTTTATGAGATAAAAAAAAAATACTTCTTAGAATTTTTTAAAATATGACTACCAAATATTATGAAGATAAGATAGAGAAAAAACAGAGTTCAGAGTTCAGGAGTGCACTACTTACAGGGTGCAGAGCTCAGGAGTGCATTACATAAAGAATACAGGGCTAAGAAGTGCTACATAAAGAATGTAGGGCTCAGGAGTAAGCTACATAAAGAATGCAGGGCTCAGCAGTGCGCTACATAAAGAATGCAAGGCTCAGCAGTGCACTACATAAAGAATGAAAGGCTCAGCTGTGCCCATCAATGCAGCCTCACCAATGCCCAACAATGTAGCCTAACCAATGCTCAGCAATGCAGCATCACCAGAGCCCAGCAATGCAGTCTTACCAGTACCCATCCAATGCAGCCTCACCAGTGCACATCCAATGCAGTCTCACCAGTGCCAAGTAATGCAGCCTCACCAGTGCCCACCGAAAGCAGCCTCACCAGTGTCCATCCAATGCAGCCTCACCAGTGTCCATCCAATGCAGCCTCACCAGTGCCCAACAATGCAGATTCACCAGAGCCCACCCAATGCAGCCTCACTAGTGCCCATCCAATGTAGGCTTACCAGTGCGCATCAATGCAGCCTGACCAGTGCCCATATATGCCGCTTGATCAGTGCCCATCAGTGCAGCCTCACCAGTGCCAAGCAATGCAGCTTGACCAGAGCCCAGCAATACAGCCTCATCTTTACCCATCCAATGCAGCCTTACCAGTGCAGGGGATCAGAGTAAAAAAAAAGAGGAATAGAGCCGGCTGTATCATCACACATGCTGGTGTAGCCTGCTGTGTCAGCTTTAATTTGAATCACCAGGCATCCGCTATCACACAAGTCCCACCTCCTGGATCAGCTCCTACCTGTGATAAACAGCACGTTCCGGAATTGGACAATTGTGCTGTCTATCAACGGGGCCAAACCAGGAGGCGGAACTTTGTGTGACAGCAGGCATCCAGCGATTCAAATTAAAGCTGACACAGTGGGTGAAGCCGGCCTGACACCCACCCCCACTCAGCACCCGTCCAGGATCGACCTTGCACCTAGCACCACCCCTGCAATCTGGGGACAAAACTAGGGACAGGCTGGCTCCAGGGACAGTGTCTTCAATCCAGGGACTGTCCCCAGAAGCCAGGGACGTCTGATCCCTCTACATTAGAGGACACCATTTGGTAAACTGAAGAGGAGCTTGTGATGTAACCCTGTACCACATGTTTAATAAATTGGTGACAGTTGACCTTAAATCAAGTGTCACTAGATTCATATCTTAACCAATCTTAGAGACAATCAAGGACTGGCCCACTCCATCTTTGACAAAACATCCTTCCCCTTAGCATCAATGATAAATCAACCTGACTCTTAGTAAACTCAAACAGACTACATAAATATAAAGGGTGAGACTGATTAAATTTATTGCTGAAAATAGGTACCAGGCTAGCTTTGCTACCCCCATTCTTACTAAAATGACATCCCCATCACCAAAGCTGGCCAAATCCTAAATCCTTAAGTTAACCTCTCTATGTACCTTCCCACCCAAATCAATTGTCCCATCCTTAGTGGCTCAGTCCACAGCATTCTTTGCTTTTTAAGGAGGCTGAAAGTGACCATACAAATCTTCTGTGTCCACAAAATCCAAACAAAATAAAGAAGCAGCCAACCAATCCATCTGCTACTCCTGGCTAGATAAATTCACAGCCTTAGAAAGTGCCAGCCTCCACGTGGTAGAATAAAAAGAAAAACAATTAGATGCAAATATCACAGCAGTCAGCAAGTCTAACCTAGCCAGGTTACAGGATGTGACAAAGACCATTTTACAACTGAAGCCTCAGTTGTTTGCTTGACTTACCAATGGTAACTTTATTTAAGTGTATGAATATCCCAGATTTATTTTTCATTATGTTTGGTATTATGCCTTACTGTGTACAGTTTTCTTAAGTGAATAATATTTTGTGACACTTTTGCAAAGTTTCATACTTGAGGATCTTTCCAGTAATAGCACTTCCTGTTTCAGGGCTGACAACATTAAGTCACAGTCTTGCAGTTAGCAGCAGTGTTGTCAGCCTGCCATGCACACTTCTTCAGTTGGCCATTTGGCTGTGTACCTGATAAACTTAAAAGGTACAGCAATTGCCAATGAAAGAACACACACAATAATCCAGTAACACTGCTGCTGACTGAAAGGCAGCCTCTGAATACTTACCTCCTCAGTGGACGGTTACATTGAATTATTTTTAAGCAGTACAGCCTCTGGCAAAGTCTTTATTACTTGACACTTCCAGCTGTGTTGAATGCCTAAGTCCCCCGCTCTGCCTAAAAATTCCGCTTGCAGGCTCCTACATCATTATTTGAGTCTTACAATGATCCTGGAGAAGTGTGGAGGAACTGAAGGGCACAGAAGGGGACACAAATATTCTTCTCTCCTGGAATTGTTAAATAATAAACACTTTGGCAGAGGCTCTACTACTAGAAAATGGAGTTCGGACCTGCCATTAGCCAGAGTTATTATTGTGTGTCTACTATTGTTGGAGCAATGCTTCATTTTTTTTTTTCATTGACAGGGTTACTTTAAAGGGGATTTTTATCATTTACTAAGTGCAAGGGTTCACAGACTTCTTCTAAATTGAGCGGTGAACATTTCAGTAAAGACAAAACAATTTATTTTCTTTGTGCTATTAGTTTAAGTGGATTGCATGTCTCTATTACTGTGGTTTAGCTGAAGGTCAGACCAAGGAGCCATTCATGCAAAAACCCAAATTCCAAAGGATGAAAAAAAAAAACCTGTAGGATAATGATAATAGCCATAGGTGATGAAAGGTACAATACCTGGAAATATGCTAAATATTAAAGAATAATATGTTTGCTTTAAAGTGTTCTTTTTTTTTTTTTTTTTTTGTAAAACTGAACATGTTCTATTGGTCAGCTGGTGCCAGAAACGATCAACAACCACATATTCTTCTTCTTTTAAATGATCAAATCCTCCTCTCTGAAATTTGCACGCCAGTCTGGTATAAGTTATATTAACCTTGCTCTCTGTTCTGTTATTGAGGGCTTAGATAATGCCAGACATATCAAGAAATTATATGAACCTTCTGCAGCTGTGAAACTTTACTGCTGTTCTCCTTGAAATTTGTAGTCTGACCTCATGCACCTGTTTGCCAAGTTTGAAACAGACAGTCATTTTATCAATAAACTTTTACTTTTTGCCCAGATTCTGATGGGGGGGTAATTAGACTGGAAAGCAGACACTTGTTATTTGGAGATAAATGGCTTATTCAAGTTACGTTCTACCCAGTATGGTTACTTGACCACTTAGTAACTGAGTCACGGTGGAAACATTTCCTGTTTTGAACTTTTTGTAAAAAATACATTTGTAGATTTTATTATATATATTAGAATTTATTTTATTGTTCATTTGTTCTTAGTTTTTTACCACAGTTGATCTGGTACAATTCTCTGCTCCCATAAAGTCCCTAGTCCTTATACTTGCTCTACCATCTTTATTTGGGATATTGGTGCTTTAAAACTTTTTTTATACGGTTCCACCCACTACATACATTCTTTCCTTTACTTTGTATATTGGAAATACAGTATTTTGGTAATTAAGCGTAACAGGGTACAACACTCATTTCATTCATTATTTTTTTCATACAATTTAACAATGTTATCTAGTCATTTTCACAGATGGATTATTGTCTGTTAGTGTTTATATATTTAACCACTTCCATACCGAGCAGTTACACCCCCTTCCTGCCCAGACCAATTTTCAGCTTTCAGCGCTCTCACACTTTGAATGATAATTACTCAGTAATACAACAATGTACCCAATCAAATCAAATTTTTATCATTTTTTTTCACACAAATAGAGCTTTCTTTTGGTAGTATTTAATCACCACTGGGTTTTTTATTTTTTGTGATATAAGTGAAAAAAGAGCGAACATTTTGGGGAAAAAAACATTTTGTTTTAGCTTCTATTATAAAATTATGCAAATAAGTCTTTTTTTTTTTTTTCATAAATTTGGGCCAAAATTTATACTTCTACATATCTTTGGTAAAAAATAACCCAAATTAGTGGTTATTACCGGTATTTAGTTTGTGTGAAAGTGATAGAGTCTACAAGATATGATGCCAATCATTGAAAATTGATCACACCTGATCATTTCTTGAGGCCCTGAAATGTCAGGACAGTACAAATACCCCCAAAATGACCCCTTTTTGGAAAGTTGACATTTCAGGGTATTTAGTAAGAGGCATGGTGAGTTTTTTGAAGTTGTAATTTTTTCCTGCAATTCTTGGGAAACTGAAGAAATATATATATATTTTTTACACAAAACTGTCATAATAACAAGTTATTTCTCACACACAGTATATGCAAACTTGCAATTACCGCAAAATACATTCTGCTACTCCTCCTGAGTATACCACATGTGTGAGACTTTTACACAGCCTGGCCACATACAGAGGCCCAACATGCAACAAGCACCGTCAGGTGTTCTAGGAGCATAAATTACACATACAATTTCCTAACGACCTATCACACTTTTGAAGGCCCTGGAGCACCATGACAATGGAATTACCCACAAAATGACCCCATTGTGGAAAGAAAACACCCCAGCGTATATTCTATGAGGCATAATGAGTCTTTTGAACATGTCATTTTTTTTCCACAAGTTTTTGGAAAATGGGGAAAGAAAATGAAAACGCATTTTTTTTTTTTTTTTACACAAAGTTGTCAATTTATAAGATATTTCTAACACATAGCATGTACATAGCAAAAATGACACCCCAAAATACATTCTGCTACTCCTCCTGAGTATGGCGATACCATATATTGTCACAGCATAGCCACATACAGAGAGAGGCCCAACATGCAAGGAGTACCGTCAGGTGTTCTAGGAGCATAAATTACACATATAATTTCATTACAACCTATCACACTTTTGAAGGCCCTGGAGCACCAGGACAATGGAAACACCCATAAAATTACCCTATTTTGGAAAGCAAACACCCCAACACATAATCTAGGAGGCATAGGATGCAGATAGGTACTCAGGTACTCTGATGGGCTGCAGACAGGTACTCAGGTACACTGATCAGCTTCAGAAAGGTACTTGGGTATGCTGATGAGCTTCAGAGAGGTACTTGGGAATTCTGATGGGTTAGAGCCAGGTACTCGGGTAATCTTATGGGGTGCAGATAGGTACTCGGGCACTCTGGGCTTGAGACAGGTACTTGGGTAATCTTATGGGGTGCAGATAGGTACTCGGGCACTCTGGGCTTGAGACAGGTACTCGGGTACTCTGGGCTGGAGATAGGTCCTCAGGGCTGGAGACAGGTACTTGGGTACTCTGGGCTGGAGACAGGTACTCGGCTACTCTGATGGGCTACAGAGAGGTACTTGGGTACTATGATGGGCTGCAGAGAGGTATTCGGGTACACTAAAGGGCTGGAGACAGGTACTCAGATACTTTGATGGGCAGAAGACAGGTACTCAGGTACTCTATTGGGCTGCAGATAGTTACTAAGATACCCTGATGGGCTGGAGACAGGTACTCGGGTACTCTGATGGGATACAGAGAGGTACTCGGGTACTCTGATGACAGGTACTCAGGTACTCTGATGACAGGTACTCAGGTACTCTGATGACAGGTACTCGGGTACTCAGATGACAGGTACCCGGGTACTCTGATGACAAGTACTCAAAGTACCCGAATACCTGTCATCAGAGTACCCCAGTATCTGTCATCAGAGTACGCGAGTACCTGTCACCAGCCCATCAGAGTACCCGAGTACCTGTCATCAAAGTATCCAAGTACCTGTCATCAGAGTATCCAAATACCTGTCACCAGCCCATCAGAGTGCCAGAGTACCTGTCACCAGCCCATCAGAGTACCCAAGTACCTGTCATCAGAGTAACCGAATACCTGTCTCCCCCTTTAGAGTACCCGAGTACCTGTCACCAGCCCATGTTATGGGCACAGCCGATCACGTGGTAAACAGCCGATTTCAATGGCTATTTGCCTTGATCGGGGATGGGCTCAGTCCGAGGGACGAGCCTCATCCCTGATTGCCGCGCTGCGTGCCCCCGGGGGCACGCAGTAGCGGCGAGAGCGGGCGGACGTCATATGACGGCCGACCGGATCGAGGAGCACTTCCTACCGGCGTCATTTGACTGTGGCCCGGTATGGAAGTGGTTAACTAAATGATTTTATTATTTTCATGTGATATGTTAATATAGATATGTTTGTCTAGGTAAAAAAACAATGGCTTTTTTTAGATACACGGTGACTGATTTTTTTGAATATTTAAAGGAGTTGTAAAGTCAGAAGGTTTTTTTATCTAAATACATTCTTTGCATTAAGATAAAAAGCCTTCTGTGTGCAGCAGCACCCCTCAGCCCCCCTAATACTTACCTGAGCCCATCTCTATCCTGCGATGTCCATGAGTCCCTGGACTTTCCCTCCTGATTGGCTGAGACACAGCAGCGGCACCATTGGCTCCCGCTGCTGTCAATCAAAGTCAGCTAGCCAATCAGAGGAAAGAGGGGGTGGGGCCAAACAGCAGCTCAACGTGTCCATTCAGCTGTTTGGCCCCGCCCCCTCTTGGGTGCCCCCATAGCAAGCTACTTGGTGTGGGGGTATGCAACAGGAGGGAAGGGCCAGGAGCAGCAATGAGGGACCCAAGAAGAGGAGGATCTGGACTGCCCTGTGCAAACCACTGCACAGAGGAGGTAAATATGACATGTTTGTTGTTTTAAAAAAAACACTTAACTGTATAATCACTTTAATGTACTTACTGAATGTTCTATCTTGCTAGCTACAAGATGTAAAACACATAAGATCTGGATCTCTTGACAGCCTGTTGTATTTTGAAAAATTGCTACAGTAAATCTTCTTTTAAGGAGCAGTTGAATTTTCATCATTATTATACATTGTCATTTATCACATACATATTTTGATCTGTTACTGTAATGTTCCCTTGAACATAATTTTTGATGTGACTTTCACATTCTTATTTGTTTTTTGTGGCTCAATGCCATGAGTATTTGAATTCTCACAGTTGCAGTTGGCACTCATATAATATAATATTATTTTTATATTGTGTCTGTGTTCCCTCTCTGCCAGGTGACCGGGGTCACTGAGACAGAAGGTTACATCTTACAGTAAGAACAACAGTTATGGTGACACCTATCTAAGAAGGGAATCCTTTGACTTTTAAGAGATCTTCACTCCCTTCCTGTTGTGCTTGTTGTGGGACACAGACAGAAAAAGCAAACTTACAAGAGATCTAATGCTCCCCCACTCTAAAATTAAAAACAAAAGATATAGCTATAAATGTACTTTATTGAGAAGCCGAAGTGCCTCTAATTACCTATTATCACTCTCAGGGCCAGCCTTTGGGGTGTGCGAGCTGTGCGGCCGCACAGGGCGCCATGGGCAGCAAAAGCGCTGATGTGAGGGGGGCTTTGTGTGGGGGGTCTCTGATGTGAGGGGGGCTTTGTGCTGGGGGTCTCTGATGTGAGGGGGGCTTTGTGTGGGGGTCTCTGATGTGAGGGGGGCTGTGTGGGGGGGGCTCTCTGATGATGTAGGGGGGCTCTAAATTAAGGGGGGCTTAGTGTGGGGCTCTCTGATGTAAAGGGGGCTCTGTGTGGGGGGTCTCTGATGTAAGGGGGGCTAAGTTATTAGTGATCATGAAAAAGAAAAGTCAAATAAAGTGCAAAAAAGGTGCAAGAAAATGCACGCGGGGCGGGGGGGGGGGGTCGCCACAGGATTAGCTCACACAGGGCGCCTGAACACCTAAGGCCGGCCCTGATGACTCTGGATTAATTACCCCAGGAATATATTGCAGTCCACAGTAATCCTGCCATGTGGGTAAAGAAGATTTGGACATTGTCCCTAGTATGTATCCTACAGGACACAAGTGGCGATTCTTGATCATTCTTAATCATTAATATTCTGTTTCATTATCATTATTGTTATTCCATTATTTTTTACCAATCACAATTGACAGAAAATAAGGTTCTTATCCAGTCACAATTGATTAAAACAAGGTAATAAAATGGTTGTATAACCTAAACTGCTAGACAAGATATACTCTATAAGTGTGACTAACCATGTTTGCTTGCTTTATTTATTGTAGACTTTAGACCACTTCTCCTTTTGGATAGTATCACTTACCTGGTAGAGACCTGGTAGAGATGAGAGGGCTCCTCTTGCACCTCCTGCCAAACACTGCTGAAGATGGTGACATAGAGTGTGAGGGCATGGAGGGGCAAAAGTTCCAGAGTTGCAGTTTATACCAGGTCTGTGTTGCAGCCAGATGCTTTAGAACAGGGAACTAAGGATCATGATGCAGAAACAAGGCACAGAAGCAGTGGGGTACCAGATCAGAAGGCAGAATTAGGGCTGGTCAGGAGCAGCTAATCAGCATAGTACCACAACAAGAGGTGAAGAAAAAGTCCAGGAAACAACTCAAGGTCATTAACAGCCTGGCAAATTATAAGGCAGAATGCTGTAATCAGAGTCCAGAAGGCAGTCTAAGATTATAACGAAGAGGCAAAAGTCCAAACAAAGGTGAGGAGGCACGTATGGTAAGGCAGAATCAGCAGATCTCAGGTAAGGACAAGGACAAACTGAAGACCACTCGGCAACTTCCTTTTGCAATGCTTCAGTTTTTATTGGCCACTGAATGCCAATACCACTGGATACCGAGAGTGCAATTTTGTGCACACTCATCCTAATTCTCACACGCTAATGCACAATTTGAGCACAGCTTTATAGGTAGAGTTATGCACATATACCCACACTGGTTTCCTCATATAGACCTAAACCTGTTCATCCATACAGATGAGGACAGGGAGGGAGGTATCGCGGCTTTGACTTATTTATTTTAATGTGCATAAATATAAGCTCAAGCTCTGTGAATAACATACTTTTTACAACAAAAGAGCTAGGACAACATGAGGAAATGAGACTAAAGATTCACCTACTGGCTGGATCTATGAATACAAAGCATTGATTTGTAATATTCTACACTGCTCAAAAAAAAAAAAAATGAAAGGAACACTTTGAAAACACATCAGATCTCAAAGAGGAAAAATATCATGCTGGTTGTTTATACTAATATAGATTGCGTAATGTGTTAGGAATGAAAGGATGAAAATTATCAACTAACAGAGGGCTGAGTTCAAAGATACCCCAAAAATCAAAGTGAAAAAATGATGCAGCAATCTAGTCCATTTTACTGAAATTTCATTGCAGCAACTCAAAATGGTACTCAGTAGTTTGTATGGCCTCCCTCTGCTTGTATGCATGCCTGACAAAATCGGGGCATGCTCCTAATGATTCGATGGATAGTGTCCTGGGGTCTTTCCTCCCAGATCTGGATCAGGACATTACTGAGCTCCTGAACAGACTGAGGTGCAACCTAGCGGCGTTGGATGGACCGAAACATAATGTCCCAGAGGTGTTCTATTGGACTTAGGTCAGGCGAGCGTGGGGGCCATTCAATGTTATAAATTCCTTCATCCTAAATGAACTGGCTACATACTCTCACCACATGAGGCTCAGCATTGTAATGCACAAGGAGGAACTCAGGACCCACTGAACCTGCGTAGGGTCAGACAGTGGGTCCAAGGCTTTCATCCCGATACCTAATGGCAATCAGGGTGCCATTGTCTAGCCAGTAGAGTTCTGTGCGTCCCTTCATTGATATGCCTTCACACACCATCACTAACCCACCACCAAACTGGTAATGTTTAACAATGTTAGAGGCAGCTTAACGTTCTCCACCCTTTCATGTCTGTCACATGTGCTCAGGGTGAACCTGCTCTCATCTGTGAAAAGCACAGGGCGCCAGTGGCGGACCTGCCAATTCTGGTGTTCAATGGCAAATGCCAATAAAGCTCTACAATGCTGGGCAGTGAGCACAGGGCCCACTAGAGGATGTCAGGCCCTTAGGCCACCCTCATGAAGTCTGGTACTGATTGTTTGGTCAGAGACATTCACACCAGATGCTGGAGGTCATTTTGTAGGGCTCTGGCCAGTGCTCATCTTCGTCCTCCTTGCAAAAAGAAACAGATACCAGTCCTGCTGATGGGTTAAGGACCTTCTACGGCCCTGTCCAGCTCCTGTAATCTCCTCCATGCTCTTGAGACTGTGCTGAGTGACACAGCAAACCTTCTGGCAATGGCACATATTGATGTGCCATCCTGGAGGAGTTTGACTGCCTGTGCAACTTTTATAGGGTCCAGGTATCGCCTTGTGCCACCAGTAGTGACACTGACTCTAGCCAAATGCAAAACTAGTGAAAAACAGTCAGAAAAGATGAGTAGGGAAGAAAATGTCAGTGGCCTCCACCTGTAAAACCATTCCTGTTTTGGAGGTCATCTCATTTTTGCCCATCTAGTGCACCTGTTGCTAATTTCATTAGAACCAAAGTAGCTGAAACTGATTAACAACCCCCTCTGCTACTTAACTGACCAGATCAATATCCCAGGAGTTGAATTGACTTGATGCTATACTCTGATTAAAAAGTGTTCCTATAATTCTTTTGAGCATTGTATATTTACCTAACTGAAATAGAAGGGAAAAAAAAAACCAAAACATTCTAACATGAAGTATTTACTGAATTCCTGTAATTTCTACATCTTCATCTCAACTTGTATGTCCTTATGTCATTTATGTATAAGAAAGGCAGCACATTTCAGAGATGTTTTGTCAATAGTGAAAGCTTCTTTGTGATAGAATGTTCTGCTTGTCTTGATTCTTAGCCCTTAGTGCTTGTAAAGAGCCATGTATGAAGCCAGTCATCCAGTAAATGTCGAAAAATGAAACCCCAAGCAGGAATGAATCATTTGCTTCCTTTTGTAAGTGAAGTTATATAGTCAGAGGTTAAGCTTTGGAACTAAAAAATATAGCTACACCAAGGACAAGCTGTGGAGAAATTGTTGGGCATTTATTGTAAAGATAAACTCATTCAACTCAGTCAGTAATGCAACATGTTTGTGAAACTTAATCTTTCACTAAAATATTGCATAGAATTCCTCTCAAGGTAATGCAAAGCAAAAACAATGAGAATATGAACTAATTGTATGAAGTATACATTGATTATTTGCTAGAAATCATTAATTGGTTAAATAAAAAAAAAAAGTGCTTAAACACATGATGACATAACATATAATGTACAAAAAATGAGCAACTCCTAAAGTGCAACAATAGTGCAGAGACACCGTCTCTGGTTAAATAAAGTACAAGTGAAACAATAAGTCCTGAAGTGCTAAGAAAAAAGGAAGGCACGCAAATGTGAAATAAATAGTCCAAAAAAGTCTCTATAGAAAGTGCAATCTGTGAATCATTCCATATGTGTCCACTCCTTAAATTCTGTGCTGCAATCCCCAGGTGAAGTGTCTGCTCACCTCCATGATTAACCCACTAGGGGTCTAAGGCAATACCAAGACAGATATTCACTGCCGTCCGCTCCCTAGATCAGTCCACACATTACTTGGTGTTGTTCCAAATTAGCACATGTAGAGCTAAAAGAAGACAATCTACAATCATACAGTACCCAAACGTTTATGAAGTAATAAGATAGATCCCAGCTTCAAATATTAAACTCACATTTATTAAATTAAAATACAGCTTAAAAATCACACTTACAAGGTGATCACATGAGTAATGTCAAACCTGCCCACCGATTGGTACCTCTACGCGTTACGCCACATCCATCATGGCTCCTACTGGAGGAAAGAATCATTGTGCTCTGCTATACAACAAGGTGGTTTGAGTTCCTGCCTGAAAAGGGTTATTTCTAAATCTGACTGTGACTGTCAGACCTATTTCAGTGATCCAGCTGGAGTCTGAAAGCAAGTGAAGTGCAGGAGGAGTGTCAAGGAGACTGTATATAGACTGTATATAGGAAGATGTCTCTGAAGTTGTTGCCAAAGTTTTGTTGCTGAAGTCAAGTGGGCATCCCATAATCTCCCATCCCCATCTAAGTTATAAACCCTCACTAAACCAGTGGTTCCCAACTCCGGTCCTCGGGACCCACCAACAGGCCAGGTTTGCAAGATAACTAAATTACATCACAGGTGATCTAATTTGCTGCTCAGTGATTGCAGTATTCTAGTCTGCATCCCCCAAGGTAATACTTAAAATCTGGCCTGTTAGTGGGTCCCGAGGACCGGAATTGAGAACCACTGCACTAAACCACAAAAACAGTCACTCACCGTTCTCTGTCTCTGAAGCGCCTGTGAAAATTTGGTGTACCTGGCTGTGTAGGGTAGGGGGTCCCAGTTCATCTGCAATCCCTAGGGGGATGTGCTACATTACTGTAGGAAAGTTATGGAGTCCACAAACTATGGTATATAGCTAAAAATTGGTCAATCCTGATGTACTGACAGACATCTCATTTCTTGAGGCCTAAAAAAATTCTGGACAGTACAAATATACCCCAAATTACCCCTTTGTATGAATTTAGATAGTCCAAGGTGTTTAGTAAAAGGCATGGTGAGTTTTTTGAAGTTGACATTTTTTTGTCATAATCTTTTGGAAAATGTAGAAATTAAAAAAAAAATCACATTTTTTTTTTTTTTTTGGACATACTGTGCAGTACAGCATCACCATATACCTGGTGTGGCAGTAATCAGGGACACTGACTGGTGACAATACTGAAAAAAAAAAAAAAACAATCATTTGTTTTAAATGTTTATTTTGTATTACTTTTTTTTTTTTTTTAAACCCACTGACCGGAGCATTATAATGCTACCATATTAATATTGTACTACTCTAGGGAAGTGATTAGAAGGGTTTTTTTTTTCTTCCTCTATAAGCTCCTGCCACTAAATTTTGCTTAATATGTGCATGGACACAGGCTAACATGCAGGGGAGTTTGGCGCCAGGAAAAAAAAAAAAAACACCTGATGCCCCCAGGAGCAACTGTAAAAACGTCCAGTGTGCATGAGGTCTAAACAAAGGTTTACAAAATGCATTTTCACAGGTCCCAAATGTCTATATCTGATACACTCTCAAGCGAGAGACAATATTGATGTGATGTAACTATGAATATGTACTTTGACATTTACTTTAATCATAGCTCCCAACTGCTCCTGATTTTGAGGAATTGTCCCTGATTTAGCACAAACTCCTCATTTGTCCCTTATTTTGGTCTAATCTGTATAGCTGTATATAAAATGCACTATTTATCTATCAAAAAGTGTTTCACAGTGCTAAACCTTTCATCCAATTTCTAAATTGCTGAACCTGTAAATTCCAAAAGCCAGTATAAAGGAATAATAGTGGTAATAAAAAGCACTTGTGGGTTTAACCAATCATTTTTTTTGCACAATTCTCCTTTAAGGGGGCGTGACAGGAGGTGTGTCCTATGCCTGCATACTTTTGCTAATAGGTGAACCTCTGTTGGAGCAAATAGTTATTTGAAGCCCAGAAGAAATGGAATTGAATTTGGACTCAAACTTTCAGGAATCAAACCTATGTTCTGCAGCGAGGTGACTTAGCCCGGCTCATGCCTGTTTGCCAAGTGCAATGTAAGCGTGTACATCACATATATAAAACATCAGTTACGTCACAGATACATACTTCCCTAACTAGCTTGGAAAGCAATACATATTCTCCTCCCCCAGATGTTCCCTGTAACAATTGTCTATGGCAATTAACATTCCTGGTGTTACATTTATCTATATTCTCCTAAGTAACAGGAGAACAGAGAGAAAGAGATAGTGAGGGAGAAGTGGGGGCTAAAATGCACAGCTTGACTGTCCTGGTTTCTGCAGTGCCACAGAATCTACCATTTTGTTTTAGAAGACTAATTATCCACCATGTTATAAGGTTTTCCAGGTGATGCCACATCTCATTCCCATCTCAGAAAGTTAGAAGGTATGCTTTAGGCCCCATGCACACTGGACGTTATAAAACACCAGCAGCATTAGCTGCAGAAAGTTGTAGCTGTAGAATGAGCATACCTCCCAACTTTTTGAAATGGGAATGAGGGACACCTTTTGGGCCCCTTTCACACTTGTGCAGCCCTGAAAGTCCCGCGCCATTGACATGACATTGATGCATGACTTTGACGCAACTTGAAGCAATGCATGTGTAATCTTGAGGTCATTGGACCTCAAGTCGCATTAAAGTCGGACCAAAGTAGTGCAGGAACTACTATGAAGTCGCTGAGACTAGAAGCCGCACAGATATGAATGATACTCATTGGAAATCATAGGGTACGACTTGTCATGTGACTTTGCAGCCCAAGTCGCAGGACAAATAGCACAAGTGTAAAAGAAGCCTCAGCAAAAATATGTAAGCATAGGACACACCCCCTGCCATGTCCCTTTAAAGGAGAATTATACAAAAAATAATGATTAGTTAAATTCACAAGTATTTATTTATTTATTTTTTAACCACTACTATTCCTTTAAAATGGCTTTTGAAATTTACAAATGCAGCAATTTAGAAATTAGATAAAAGGTTTAGCACTGTGAAACACTTTCTGAAAGATAAAAAGTGCATTTTATATACAATTATATAGATCAGATCAAAATTAGGGACAGATGAGGAGGAAAGAGGGACAGAGGGACTTTGCTCCAAATCAGGGACAGTCTCAAAATTAGGGACAGTTGGGAGCTATGGAATGAGCTTTCAGTGTTTTTTAGCTGTAGCATTTTTTTTTTTTTTAAGAAAACTATACTCCCACTAAAGCTTATGGTTTAAAAACGCTGATGATCGCAGAATAGCCCTGTTTTTTTGCATTTGCTGCGTTTTTAAGCTGTTAATAGTGAGAGCATTTTTACAGCTGAAAAACTCCTCTTAAAACCCATTAGTTCTGTTTTTTTTCCAGCCAGAAAACTCCCCTGCCAAAAATGATAACAGCCCATGTGTGCATGGACACATAGGATAACGTGAAAAACATAGGAACAGCACTCTTACATCATAATGGAGAAAGAAAAAACTCCAAAAAAATAATCACAAATTTGAATTAAAAGAAAAATTGAGTCCATTCAAAGATATGTCACAATACAAAGAAAAACCTGCTCAAATACAAACGTTTTTGGATAAAGCTGATAAAGACATCAAACATAAAAAAACTTAAATTATGATGTACAGTAAGTGCACGGTTCCTTTGTTTCTTTTTTCGCAGTATAGGTGTTTTTGAGATTTCAATCAAATTTTATTGTAAGTTTTAGGCAAAATATTGAGTACATTACAAAACGTAAAAAATAAAGAAGAGGACTTTTCCATAAAGAGGATACACAGGTTAACAAGATGTGTAGAAGGTGAGAAAGTTACACATTGCAAGATAACAAAACATTGAGAGAGTGTAGGTAACTCCATATGTCAAGATAAGCATTGAGAGAACATGAGCATGAGATCGTATAACCATAAAAACTGTTTAACATAGGGAAGATGAGGGGTTCTGATGCCCTGTTGCATAATCCGTAGAAGTATAGCCTGATAATGAGGAGCGATAATTTCCCTTAAAGTGGAGTTCCACCCTATTTTTATACTTACCTCCATCTTCTCGCTCCGGGTCACCTGAAAAAGAAATGAATAATCGCATATTTTTTTTTTTTTTTACTTCGTAGTGAAGAAAATATACTTACCTTACTTCCTTCTTCCTCCTTCCTCCTTCCTCGGCCGCGGCCCGTCGTCACTTCCTGGCTCTGCAATGATTCCTGGGAGCTGGACGCCATAGCTCCCAGGAATCATTGCGCCTGCACCGGCCCCAACGTCAGTTCCGGGTCGCGCGCGTCATCCCCTTCTAAACAGCTTCTGGGCATGCCCAGAAGCTGTGGAGGGATGACGCGCGCGACCCGGAAGTGACGTCGGGGCCGGCGCAGAGCATCGTGGGACCAAAGAAGGCGAAAGAAGACGCCGAAGAGGACGCGCTGGCTTCAAGCTGCCCACATCTGAGATGGCAGCGCTGGACAAGACGTTTGCCATTGTGGAATGCACTAGCCCTGACTGTCCCGGGGGTATTAAAAAAAAAAAAAAAAAATCCAGGGTGGAACTCCGCTTTAACTCCTGCTCTCAATGATAGCTGGATCACCTCCACCTTGTAAATTGCTCCTATCTTAAAGCATAAAATCCCTCATCCCTGCCACACCAAGTGCATGAAACACATGTCCAGGACTCTTTTGAACCCTTCTGTTCTAGAACAATAAAACCTAAGGACATCCCAAGTTAAGCCCCTGTTATATAAGGGCCTATCAAGTTTCCCTCAGAGTGGATTTGAAGTGAGTAGGAGGTCCCTTCTGGTTATTTTCTTCCTCAGCAAGATTCAGGAGATTTAAATATCTCCACGTAGGGAGAATTCAGCAAGGTGAATCCTGCCATTACCAGTGGGAGCATATCAATCCCCAACCTGGATCCCTCCCCAGGAGGGGGAAGCTGGTAGAAGAGGAAGAGCCATAGGAAAGAAGATTAGAAATAGAAATAGGAAAGTCAGAAGTCAGATGGAAGAGGGGAGGGGAATGTCCTACCGGAACGTGTAGGGTAAGATGGTATAATTAAAATTTACTTGGTCGTCAGGGGGACTTACATGAATCCAGCCCAGGGTTCCCAAGTGGCTTCAAACTTCTCCTGGACCATAATCCATGATTTTTTTTTTCTTTGCCATATTGCTGGGAACATAGGGCTGTTTCTACACTTTAGTTATTGTCAGTTTAGCTCCTAAAAAAATAAAGTGTATTAGGCGCCTATTACTCTTAGAGGTCTTTTCTACTGGTATAGGTGTTTTTTACACTTTACAACACTCCACACTTTATTGTTGTTTATTTGTTTTTGGTTATTGATTTGCATGGGTGTAGAACAGATTGGGTTCCTATATTTTCTTTTACATAGGATAACAGGCTGGGGAGTTTACTGGCTGCAGAAAAAAATGCTGAAGCCAAAAACAGCAGCTGTAAAAACGTCCAGTTTGCATGAGGCCTTCATGTCATCTACTACTGGGATGAAACTACATTTACAAATATCTATGATTGTGAAACTACATCACACAACCACATCTTTGTAATGTCAATATAATCTTGACCGTTTCCTTTAAAAATGTAATAAAGATGAGTTTAAATTTAAAATGCATTTTTGACTCAGGCTTTCTCTTATAAAAGAATAATCGTGCAACAGTTGGCAAAAGCCATGCATATTTTTCATACAATTTGTCTATGCAGGCAACGAGGGGAAAAAAGTCAGTGTTTCTGCTTTGCATGACTGTGAATAATGTTGCGTTTGAAAGCAGTTTTCTCTCTATCTTTCTTTTGTACCTAAGGCCTCATTATAGGTCAATGGGGCCATGATGGCTCCCCCGCAGGTCCTTGTTGTACTTTTAACAATGAGCTCTCTGCAGATTTTTTATTATTAGTAAAGGTGAGGAAACGAATAATAATTTCAGGACTACACATGCTAGGGAGCGTGTAGCTTAAGAAACGCTGAACATTTCCCGGTCTCTAGATGTAAACGCTCTTCAAAAACTATGAGCGCTGCTTCATTGAGGAGAAAGTAATTTGTTGCCTTCTTACAATAATTGAACAGAGCTCGGAGCAGTCACATTTGAGGCTGTGAAGTGCTTATTGTAGAATTTAAAGGCATTTGTTCTCTGCATGTGTGTAAGCGTCATTATCATGGGCTCTCTGTGTCCCTGGTTACTTACTTTGTTTTGACATTGGCGCAATCAATAGCCCAAAATATGTGTTTATTTTTATGCATTCTGGGAATTAGCAGCTTTCCAATTACACGTTAATGTTAATTACACATTAATTGTTGAAATTGAATACATGTATAAACAAGCAGCAAAATAAATATACTAAGGGCTCATTCAAACCATAATGCATGTTACAATATGAGATATGGCACGTGTAATAACGTGCATTATCACCACTCCAGGGAGTCCCAGAGCAAAAATAAAAATGAGTGGAGGGACGTCATGACAAGTGGGTATTAGGATTGCAGCCAGGAAAGGGTTAAAGTGTTGGTCAGTTAAATGGAGCCAGCCTTATGGGGCAGGGATTTGTGGCTGGGAGGGAGTCACAATACGTTTTTGGAAGAGGGAGGTGGGGTGGAGGGGCCAGTCGGGATCAGCACAAAGAAAGAAGCTTCCAACCCTCCCTCCCTGTGGTTATGACTTGCTATTGTGGCTTTCATGGCAGCCTGGCAGTGGTCGGTCTTTGGAGGAGGAGAGAATTCTTGATAATAAGAAAGGTTCAGACTTATTGGTGATAAGGGGTTTTTGGGTACATTCCTGTTAACGAGGAGTTAACTCGGAATATGTAAAATGGAGGTCACTGTGAACAATGGGGTTTGTCTCTGAGCCGGTGTGTTGCGGCTGGGGGCCAAAGTGGAAGCGAAGGTTTTCAAAGTGAATAGTTTCTGTGTTGTTGCCCTCAAAGACCACCAAGTTTAATTTCTCAGTTTCTGTTATATAGAATGGAAAATTATTTATTTGAAATTTCCATTTTGCAATAAAAGGCTACAATGGCCATTTTACTCTAAAAGTTGTTGTGTCTTTTATGGTATAAGTGGGGTTTGGAGGGGATGGCCTATCAGGTTGGGAAGTGCTGGCAAATATCTATACTACACGTGTCATGCAAATGTACTGTCATCGATTGTTGTGCATCCTATTGACTAGTGTTTCCAAATTAATAATAACTAATGCAGTAGGAAACAGACACAAAAAGTACACTCAGCAATTTTCCAGAGTGTAAAGGAACCGCAACCCACACTGTACTTGTGAACCTCCATCAGTATACGGCTTCCTCCTAGTCGTGAACATAAATATCAGATTTTACAGCCGCCCCCCATACAAAGCTAGCCGACAACTTAGCTTGTACTCGAATCTTCTCTATTATTGATCAGTTTCACACTCAATTTATACACACATAAGCACATCCCCCTCCTGATCAAATTACCCCATCAGGTCAGGGGTTGCCTGATTTCATTATCATAGGCAGATCAAATTGTATACAGAAATATAATTAACCTGAACTAATTAATTAGCCATCTGAACAAAAACATTATGTGAGTTCCTTAACAATTAACAGACAGACAGGCTTAACATAATACACATCCCACCTCAATACACAAACAATAGGAAGAGCCTGTCTCTAACATTGAAGTTCAATACACATTGTCATAGATTCATAAGTGTAAACAGAACCCATTTGAAGCAATCCAAACCATTAAGTATCTGTCTTTCACTCCCAGTGACGGTGAGTACCGTCACACCAAGTTTTTGTTTATTCGGCGCAAGTAGGGGCGTAACATAGGCAGGCTTATTAGTGCACAATGTGTGCAGTGTGCCACACATAGGCAAAGCATAAAAGATAGAATACTTTTATTTACAGAATTTAGAATATTTTCACACTATTTAAAGTTAAAGGATAAGTTCACCTTTGGGAACATGTTACATGTTCCACCGAATTTTAAAGTGAAACATGTAACATATTCCTAGTGCTGCAGCAGCCCGCTGACCCCCCCGTGGTAGCAATATGGGGAGAAGTTCCCTGTACTAGCTACCACTATTTGAAAACAGCGCCACAGTGTGGGGCTCCGCCCACATGGCCATGCCATTCATACACACAGCTCCATGTGTCTAATTGAACTACAAGCCCCGACATCCTTAGCGGTTGTTGGCTTGTAGTTCTCAAAGAACTACTACAGTGCTGTGGTGCGCTGTGGTAGTTCATTGATTCTTCCTTTCAGGGAGTATCGTCTTACCTGTACAGAATGTATGGGTGAGCCGAGACACTGACAGTATGCAGAAGACCTGCATGGCATCAGCGATCTGCTGATTACTGGGCAGGCTCCTGCAACAAAAAATAATAAATGCACATTTTTTTACCTGCAAAAAAATGTACATTTATTTTTTTTTTAACAAAGTGAACTTATCCTTTAACCATATTAAGTCCGCCCGCAGCACATTTACTGCGGCAGGCTGCCTCTCCAGCGCGAGCCAACGTAGCCCTACATAAGTCGCGCACGTGGTGCTGAGGGACCAGCGCACGCCACAGCAATCGCGGCCGCTGGCCCTGTGCATCGGCATCCAGTGGCAGCGATTGCTGCTGAGCACCAGCGATCACTCCCCGCTGAGAGAGAAGGATGGTCAGCTGTTGTAAACACAGCTGATTGTTCTTCTCTCTGAAATGATCACAGAGCGCCTGTGATCCTTCTATGTAGGATCACAGGTCTCTGTGGTCATTTCACAAGCCCATCCCCCATTCAGTTAGAAAACACTCCCCTAGGCTCACACTTAACCTTATGATCACCCCAAGGTTAACCCCTTCCCTGCCAATATCATTATTACAGTAATAGTGCATATATTAGGCACTGAATACTGAAGTGATGTCACTGGTCCCCCCAAAAGTGTCAAAAATGTCAGTTAGGGGTTCGATCTGTCTGCCGCAATGTCGCAGTCCCGCTAAAAATCGCTGATCGCCAGCCATTACTAGTAAAAAATAAATAAAAATATTTCCCCTAGTTTGTAGACGCGATAACTTTTGTGCAAACCAATCAAAATATGCTTATTGGTATTTAGCAGAATACAAATTGGCCTAAAGGGTGAAAAGTTATGACTTTTAATTTTTTGGGAATGTTACAGAGCAGAATGTGAAAATATATTTTTTTTTCAGCAATATTGCTCTTTTTTTGTTTATAGCGCAAAATAAAAATAAAAATCGCACAGGTGATCAAATACCACCAAAAGAAAGCTCTATTTGTGGGAAAAAAAGGACACGATGGCTCAATTTTCCAATAAAGTAACGCAGTGACGAATCACAACTAAATGGCCTGGTCATTAAGGGGGCAAATCCTTCCCGACCAGAAGTGGTTAAAGTAGTTGTAAATCCTGAAGATTTTTAACCTCCATGCATTCTATGCAGCTCCCCCCTCAGCCCCCCAATGCTTACCTAAGTCCTATCCCGATTCAGCAATGTTCATGAGAGAAACTGCTCTCCAAATGTCTCTACTTCCTCATTGGCAGCAGACAGCAGTGGGAGCTATTGGTTTCCGCTGCTGTCAATCACAGCCAGTGAGGAGGGAACAGGGGTAAAGCCGAGCCCTGTTCATTGTGTCTTATGGACACAAAGAGGGGGCTCTGGAGCAAGCATGCATGAGTGCCCCCATAGCGAGTGACTTGCTATGGGGGCACTCGAAGAAGAGGAGGAGCCAGAAGCGCCGGCAGGGAACCCGAGAAAAGGAGGATAGAGGTTGCTTGTTGCAAAACCTTTGCACAGAGCAAGTAAGTATAACATGTTTATTAAAAAAATAAATAAAATTCACATGATATTAAAGGCAAACATTTTTTTGTGAATGAAGGCCATGCAACCTTCAGCCTTTAGAACCACTTTAATTCCATCCCAACTTACATCTACAGCGTGCTGTAATGTGTCCACCCAAAGATGCACTATAATAGCTCATCACAGTCACATTATTTATGTGTGTTACTGTAAAAAATGATGCTGAATATTTTTCATGTGTGTTGTTTGTGTAGTTTGCAGCAAAAATGCAGAGCATTTAATTTATGTGTTGCAGTTCAATGAAACCTAAT
Organism: Pelophylax lessonae; assembly: GCF_965119305.1. Taxonomy (NCBI): domain Eukaryota; kingdom Metazoa; phylum Chordata; class Amphibia; order Anura; family Ranidae; genus Pelophylax; species Pelophylax lessonae. The sequence continues at coordinate 458,770,426 of NC_138771.1, read as the reverse complement.
TAAAAATAAATGGGCTGCCTAACTGCTTAACACAACATACCCCAACATACGTTTGCTTGTTGCAGTGGATTGCATTATAGGGAGAAGCGGCCCTACATTAAACAGTTAAGTAATTTAAGAGCTGTATAATCAAGAATACTATACACTATATTGTCTATAATATTGGGACACCTGATTTACAAGCACATGAACTTTTATGGTGTCCCAGCCTTAGTCGGTAGAGTTCAATATTGAGTTGGCCCAACCTTTGCAGCTATAACAGCTTCAACTCTTCTGGGAAAGCTGTCCACAAGGTTTAGGAGTGTGTCTATGGGAATGTTTGACCATTCTTCCAGAAGCACATTTTTAAGGTCAGGCACTGATGTTGGAGAAGAAGGCCCAAAAGTGTTCTATCAGGTTGAGGTCAGGACTCTGTGCAGGTCAGTCAGTTTCCTCCATCCCAAAGTCACTCATCCATGTCTTTATGGACCTTGCTTTCTGCACTGGTGCGCAGTCATTTTTTTTACTTTATTAATAAATTCTGATTGCATCCTATGGCAAGTGCGACCATTCCTCTACTCTTCTTACAATTGGTGCGCAGTCATGTTGGAAGGGAGGACCAACCCCAAAATGTTCCCACACAGTTAGTAACATGAAATTGTCCCCAATGTCATGGTATGCTGACGTCTTAAGAATCCCCTTCACTGGAACTAAGGGGCCAAGCCCAACCCCTGAAAAACAACCCCATACCATAATCCCCCCTCTACCAAATGATTTGGACCAGTGCACAAAGCAAGGTCTATAAAGATATGGATGGGTGAGTTTTGGGTGGAGGAACTTTACTGTCATGACCCAAACACCTCTGGGTTGAATTAGAGCAGAGACTGTGAGCCAGGCCTTCTTGTCCAACATCAGTGCCTAACCTCACAAATGTGTTTCTGGAAGAATGGTCAAACATTCCCATAGACACTCTCCTAAACCTTGTGAACAGCCTTCACAGAAGAGTTGAAGCTGTTATAGCTGTAAAGGGTGGGCCAACTCGATATTGAAAGCTACGGACTAAGTCTGGGATGCCATTAACCCCTTGCCGCCTGCCCCACACAGATTTACTGTGGCAGGGCGGCTCGGCTGCGCAAAATCACTTAGATCTACGTGATTTTGTGAACTTTGATTTTGTGAACTTTGATTTTGTGATTAGACACAGCAGGAGGCAGCCCGTGGGAGAGGTGGCGCCGACCGCTGCCGGCCTCTAGTGGTCATCAGATAAACTGACAGAAGACTCGCCTGCTTATGTAAACAAAGCAGGCGTGTCTTCTGTCACACAGACAGAGAGAGATCATGAGTTTCAGCGAAGCTAAAACCTTGATCATCTCTGTGCCTGTCACAGAGCCCCCCCACAGTCACTAAGCACAGTTAGGCATACATTAACCCCTTTGATCAACCCCAGTCTTAACCCCTTCCCTGCCAGCGTCATTTATACAGTAACAGTGCATATTATTTGCACTGATTACTGTATTAATGTCACTGGTCCCCAAAAAGTGTCAAAAATGTCAGTTAGGGGTCCGATCTGTCCGTCGCAATGTCGCAGTCCCGCTAAAAATCGCTGATCGCCACCATTACTAACAAAAACAAAAAAAGTCCAAAAATCTATCCCATAGTTTGTAAACGCTATAACTTTTGCGCAAACCAACTAAAATATGCTTTTTGGGATTTTTTTTAACAAAAATATGTAGCAGAATACAAATTGGCCAAAACTGATAAAAAAAATTAGATTTTTAAAAAATTTTTTATTGGGAATGTTTTATAACAGAAAGTAAAAAAATATTGTGTTTATTTTCAAAATTGTCGCTCTTTTTTTGTTTATAGCGCAATATCTAAAAACCACAGGGGTGATTAAATACCACCAAAAGAAAGCTTTATTTGTGGTAAAAAAGAACATCAATTGTGTTTGGGTACAGCGTCACACGGCCGCGCAATTTTTCATTAAAGTAACGCAGTGCTGAATCGCAAAAAATGGCCTGGTAGTCATTAAGGGGGTAAAACCTTCCGGAGCTGAAGTGGTTAACGTTCATGTGCGTGTAAAGGCAGGCGTCCCACTACTTTTGACAATATTGTGTATATATATATATATATATAGAGGCACTGGATGGCAGGATTGTGGATGCTGTGTATTTGTCACCTAGGTTTCTCACATACACATGGTGAGGGGCTCCAGGGTTTATTGCTTCTGTTTTTCTCTGCAAGTAATAATCGTAGCTACCAGGAAAGGGGAGGGCATTCCTTGTGTTTTTTCAACGCAAGGCGCTTTTTTCCCTTTATTTTTTCCAAACCATATTGGAATGTCATAAAGGGGTTTATTCACTATAGCACCTAATCAGCAAATGGATGAAAAAATAGTCACAAGTGACTAAAATCCATGGAAAACAATTAAATCTAGTTGGAATAGGTATTCACTATAGCACGCAGTGAATATATAGTCGCAAAATCAAATTCACTATAGGTCACATAAATCAGTGACCATCTAAATCAGTAGTTGTGGTAGAAGCAGGTGAATTGCACATGGAAATAATGTTAAGAGCTTAAAGCGGAGTTCCACCCAAAACTGGAACTTCCGCTGATTTGCTCTTGCCCACTTCAGGCAGACGGCGCCGCAGTGCTGTCCCTCTTAAGTTTGGCCCCCTCCTCCTTCCCCTTCGCGCATGTGCATTAGGGACCCACCCGTGAAGCCGCAAGGCTTCACTGCCGAGTTCCTTTACTGGCAATGGCAACGGCAGCATCCGACAGCCGATGAAAACATTGGCCGGGGTGCCAACATCGCTGGACTCCAGGACAGGTAAGTGTCTTAATATTAAAAGTCAGCAGCTACAGTATGTGTAGCTGCTGACTTTTAATTTTTGGAGGGGGAGAGGGGAGGCTGGAACACCACTTTAATCTCATAGAATAAATGGCTCCTAAACATGTGGTATATTGTTTGGAGATGATCTGCTTTTAAATGTCTTTAATATTGTTGTGAAAGCAGAAATATGCTTGAAAGCCTGAGAAGACATAAATTAACCCTGTTTTTAGACCTCTGTGCTGACACAATTGAACATGCCCAGACTAGAAAACTAGTCACAAACAAGCCTAATCTCACTTTGTTTTAGCCCCATGCTATAGTGAATTTCCGAAATTTCTGAAGAGCTAGCAAACTATGTACTATTTATACATACCTTACAACTTTAGAACTTGAGAATGAGGGATACTTCAGGGGTCAGTGACCTGCAATGATGGCGCATAGCGCGCTGTGGCAAAAATACTTTACTTTTTTCTTATTTTTTATATCAAAAAAGTGTATTTTTTAAAAAGAAAATAGCGTTTGTAAGACCGCTGCGCAAATATGGTGTGACAAAGTATTGCAATGATCTCCATTTCATTCTCTAGGGTCTCGGCTAAAAAGAATATATAATGTTTGGGGGTTCTAAGTAATTTTCTAGCAAAAATACTGTCTTTAATTTGTAAACAACAAGTGTCAGAAATTGACTTGGACCTTAACCACTTCCCTATCCACGCATTGTAAAATTACGCCAGCAGGAATGCTTTGACCCTCCGTGGGGGCGCGCAGCGTGGCGATCGGGAATGAGGCGTGTCCCTCGGGACACAGCCCATCCCCGATCAGTGTAAAGAGCCAATAAAAATGGCTCTTTACCACATGACCGGCTGTGTCCAATAGCAGCCAGACACAGAATGTAAACAAGCCGCTGTAACTAGCTGTTACTGGGCTCTCCTCCTCACACCGATCCTGTGTGAGGAGGAGATTGCAGTAACAGCTAGTTACCGCTTACAGTGAACAGTAAAACACACTGATTGCCCACCAATAAAGATGACCTGTCACCAGCCCATCAAAGTACCTATCACCAGCCCATCAAAGTACCTGCCACAACAACCCCTCAGAGTACCAGAGTACCTGTCATCAGCCCATCAGAGTACCCGAGTACCTGTCATCAGAGTACCAGAGTACCTGTCATCAGAGTAATAGGAATAAAAGTGATCCAAACAAAAATAAAGGGACAGTGTAAAAATAAAAAGTAAAATAAATAAGAGAAAAAAATGCAAATCACTCGTCCCTCCGTGCTCGCCCATAAAAGCAAACGCATATGTAAGTTATGCCCGCATAGGTATACGGTGTTCAAAATACATGTGTGGTATCGCCGCGATCGTTAGAGCGAGAGCAATTTTTCTAGCACTACACCCCTCTTTAACTCTAAAGAGGCAACCTGAAAAAATCTTTACACGTTGCCTATGGAGATTTTTAAGTACTGCAGTTTGTCACAATTCCACGAGCATGCGCTATTTAAAGCATGGCATATTAGGTATCTATTTACTCAGCATAACATTTTTCACATTAAAAAAAAAAAAAAAGGGCTAACCTTACTGTGTATTGTTTGCAAAACAATTGTGTTTAAAAGACCTCTACGCAAATACGGTGTGACATAAAATATTTAAACAATCACTATTTTATTACCAGGGTCTCTGCAAAAAAATATATATATATATAATGTTTGGGGATTCTAAGTCATTTTCTAGCAAAAAAAATAATAATTTAAACTCGTAAAGAGAAAGTTTCAGAAAAGGCCTGGTCTTAAAGTGGCTAGCCAGATCACCAGCTGAAAACAAAGGAAAAAAAGGCTAAAAAAATAAAACCAATTTAGCCACCACATCTAATGTTTGGTAAGCTGCAATATATTACATTTTTGGTTTTGGATTTAATACCGTTTTAATACAATTATATTATGTCATATCATAATCAGTCAAGACCACTGAGAGAACATTATTTTCATTTTGGGTGGAGTGCATTTTTTCATGGTCTTATCACCAAATGAATTATCCACATTATATTTGAAATCTACACTGGTGGAGTTTATTTCTAGAAACGTATTTTAAAAAAAAGGCTGTGATTTTTTGTATTCACATTTATTTTTTCATTTGTTCATGGAGTATAGTGCATAAGATATTTCTTATATGTGTTTTTGTTTTACAGCACTGTTGAACATACCATTATTAAGAGTGTATTGCACTTTATTAGAGCAGCTAATTTCCTCAAGGATGGCTACTGTTTATATTTTTCAACGTCTGTCAGTTTCTTTTTTAATTATCTGTGTGATGAGATAGATATCATTATAATGAGACACTCTACACCACGCACTTCTTGAAAAGGAAATTCAGCTTCCTTAATGAGTGAGCCTTTCACTATAGTCTTCTTCAGAGGTGTGTCAGATCGAGAATACATTAGCATTCTATTCCATGTGACTATTCTTTTTAAAACAGATCTGCTTATTAGTGATATTGCAGTATTATTAGAAAGTGTAATATTGAACTGATTAACATTTTATATTAGATGACGTCTTATTATTGCTCAATAGGACTTTATTTTATAAAGTCTGACTTTATGGAGATTAGTTATACCTTGCTGCATGCTCACTATCTAGAGGCAGAGGTATAGAAAATAAAGAAAATAGGCACCACTGCAAAAATTACCCCTATAAAAATAATAATTTTATTGAATACAAAACATCAATTTTTAATATTTCTAGAAAAAATGCAGAAAAATACATCCCCCTCCCTCATTGTTAAAAAATGTAAAGGGTTGTCCAACCCTTCACCCACATGTACATCCTTCACTACCTCAGTGTCATGGTCTTACCTTCTTGCTGTTCTCCTTCGTTTGACATGTGCTGGCGGCCATCTTGGTTTCTGGGTTTCTTGTAGCCTCCCACCCTGCGGCTCCTCCTTCCCACTGGGAGGAGCTGGATGCCTAGCTCATATATATAGGAGGTCTGTGGCTTCAGTTCCTTGCTTGGTCCTCCTGTGTTCACATGCTTCTAAGACTGCTGCTGCTTCTGGTCCCTGATCCTGGCTTCGTCTGACTACCCTGCTGGTTCCTGATCCTGGCTTCGTCTGACTACCCTGCTGGTTCCTGATCCTGGCTTCGTCTGACTACCCTGCTGGTTCCTGATCCCGGCTTCGTCTGACTACCCTCCTGGTTCCTGACCTCTGGCTTCACAAGGACTCTGCCTCGGTTTTGCCATCCGTTTGGACTTCTGCTTTACAGCTTGATTTTCAATAAAGCCTTCTTATTTTCACTTATCTGTTGTTGTACGTCTGGTTCATGGTTCCGTGACATTAGGACCAAGCCATGAATTCTGACGGTACAGGGCCATCCTCGCTACCCACGCTGGTTGCCAGACTTGATCAGCAGGATCACCTGTTGGGTCGGTTCGCCGTGGCGTTGCAAACCCTGCTTGAACGCACGGCTCATTTCGCTCCCGTTGCCGATGGGTCGGTTTTCGCTCCTGGGCCCGCTCCTACTGCCGCTCCGGTTGTTGCGCCAGAGTCTACCCCAACACCTGTTGTTGCGCCTGCGGTGTTTCGGGGTATGACCGGTTCTGCCCCCCTTCCACAGCGCTTTGGGGGAGAGCCAACTCAGTGCCGAGGTTTCCTTAACCAGGTGGGCATTTATTTCGAGTTGCTGCCACATGCCTTTCCTACTGAGAGATCAAAGGTGGGCTTCTTAATTTCGCTGCTCTCGGACAAGGCCTTGGCCTGGGCCAGCCCTTTATGGGAGAACAACAATCCGGTGGTTGCCGAGTTTTCCGGTTTTGTTGCTTCTCTTCGGAGGGTATTCGATGTGCCGGTTCGTGCTGCCTCTGCTGCGAAGCTCCTTATGTCCATCAGATAGGGTTCACGATCCGTAGCTGAATACGCCATTGAGTTTCGTACCCTGGCAGCAGAGGTGGGCTGGAATAATGAGGCTCTGGTCGCTGCTTTCTCTCATGGTCTCTCGGATGCCTTGAAGGATGAGGTTGCAGCTAAGGACCTACCAGTGGAGCTCGAGTCTCTTATTTCTTTCTTGATTTTGATTGACACCAGACTCAGGGAGAGACCTTCCTTTAAGGAGAGTCTGCGGAGGCCTCCTAACAGATTGGCGCCTACCTTTGCTGTCCCACCCGTGCCTCCCTCTCCTCCCACGCCTCCTGGGGATGACTTGGCTGGGGGTGAACCCATGCAGCTGGGCTTTGCTCGCCTATCTGAGGGGGAGAGGGTACTCCGAAGACGCGAGGGTCGATGCATGTACTGTGGTCTCGGTGGGCATTTTCGGTTGGCATGTCCGAACCGTCCGGGAAACGCTCGCACCTGAGATCCTGTCGGGGGCAGATCTTGGGTGGAGTCTCCTCGTCCCCGGTTTCCCGTGTTGACAAACCACTGATCACTGTTGTCCTCTCCTGGGTCGGGGGCTCAGTGACGACCCAGGCGTTGGTGGACTCTGGTGCTGGTGGTTTGTTCATTGATAGTGTGTTTGCTGCCGCCAATTCCATTCCTCTGCAGGCCCGAGGTTCTCCACTGGCTCTTGAGGCGATAGACGGCAGACCCCTTCTGCCGCCACACGTGACTCATGAGACCCTTCCAGTGGGGATAGCCATTGGTGCCGTTCACAGAGAGTCGGTCTGCTTCCAGGTTATTTCGTCTCCACACTACTCGGTGGTCTTGGATTATGCTTCTGGAGCCAGGGGTACCCCGACTTTCGATTGGAGATCGGCCGAGATCCTCTCGTGGTCACCGCAGTGTGGGGCTAGTTGCATCCATGGGCCTGTCAAGTTGCTGTGTACTTCCTCGGACTCTCTGTTGCCTCCTGAATACGAGGAGTACCGGGATGTATTTGATAAGGTGCGCGCGGTTGCCCTACCTCCGCACCGCCCATACGATTGTGCCATCGAGTTACAACCTGGTGCCGTTCCTCCTCGTGGCAAGGTCTATCCACTGTCGGTAGCGGAGAATGAGGCCATGGAGGAGTACGTGAAGGAGGCGCTTTCACGCGGACACATTCGCAAATCCTCGTCCCCGGCAGGGGCTGGATTTTTCTTTGTGAAAAAGAAGGGCGGTGAGTTGAGGCCTTGCATCGATTACAGGGGTCTCAATCGCATCACGATCAAGAACGCTTACCCGATACCCTTGATTTCTGAGCTGTTCGATCGCCTTAAAGGGGCCACGGTCTTTACCAAACTCGACCTGAGGGCGGCATATAACCTCGTAAGGATCAAGGCGGGCGATGAGTGGAAGACCGCGTTTAACACCAGGTCCGGTCATTATGAATCCTTGGTTATGCCCTTTGGGTTGTGCAATGCGCCCGCAGTCTTTCAGGAATTCATTAACGATGTTTTCCATGACCTGTTGCAGCAGTGTGTGGTGGTCTATTTGGATGACATCTTGGTATATTCTGAATCCATGGAGACCCACATTCTGGATGTCAGACGAGTGTTGCAACGGTTACGAGAGAACAAGCTGTTCGGTAAGCTTGAGAAATGCGAATTTCACCGATCCCAGGTAACCTTCTTAGGTTACATCATTTCCGCTGAGGGGTTCTCCATGGATCCTGAGAAGGTTTCGGCTGTCTTACAGTGGCCCCAGCCCAGTGGTCTTCGCTCCCTGCAGCGCTTTTTGGGCTTCGCCAATTATTATCGGAAGTTCATCAGGGACTTTTCCATGCTAGCCAAGCCTCTCACGGATCTGACCAGGAAGGGCAGTAATTCCCAGGTCTGGCCGCTCGAGGCCATCCGAGCTTTTGAGGCTCTAAAGTCCGCCTTTGTGTCGGCTCCGATTCTGTCGCATCCCAACCCTGGGTTGCCCGTTGTCCTCGAGGTGGACGCGTCTGAGACGGGAGTAGGCGCCCTTCTGTCTCAGCGTAGAACACCAGAGGGTCCTCTGCTTCCTTGTGGGTTTTACTCCCGGAAACTGTCTTCCGTGGAGTGCAACTATCAGATTGGTGACAGGGAGTTATTGGCCATCGTGCAGGCCCTTAAAGAATGGAGGCACTTGCTCGAGGGTTCGGTGGTTCCGGTCCTCATCCTGACGGACCACAAGAATCTGACCTACCTTTCTGAGGCCAAGAGATTGACACCACATCAGGCCAGATGGGCTCTGTTCTTGTCACGTTTTAATTACGTGGTCTCCTACCTACCCGGTTCCAAGAACATCAGGGCGGATGCCTTATCACGGCAGTACTCCGACCTGTCCAGGGAGGAGTCGATTCCGACTTCGGTCATACCTCCGAATCAGATCCTGGCCGCCATTCGCACCAGCCTGACCTCTCCCCTGGGTGAGCAAATTTTGGCAGCTCAATCTGGTGCTCCCTCTGGGAGACCCAACGGCAGATGTTTTGTGCCTGAGGAGTTGCGTACTCGGTTGTTGCGAACCTACCATAACTCCAAGACCGCGGGGCATCCTGGAAAGAATCAGCTGTCCTGGGCTGTTTCACGTCTGTTCTGGTGGCCTTCCCTACGTTCCGACATCGCCGCATATGTAGCGGCATGCTCTGTTTGTGCCCAGAGTAAGTCCCCTCGGCACCTTCCGTTGGGCCTTCTGCAACCCATAGCCACCGGGGAGCGCCCATGGTCACACCTGGGGATGGATTTCATTGTGGACCTCCCTGCATCCCGAGGCCATACGGTCATTCTCATGATTGTGGATCGATTTTCCAAAATGTGCCACTGTGTTCCTCTCAAGAAGTTACCCTCTGCACAGGAGTTGGCCACGATTTTTGCCAGGGAGGTCTTCCGGTTGCACGGTCTGCCCAAGGAAATTGTGTCGGATCGGGGGAGTCAGTTTGTGTCCAGGTTCTGGCGCGCCTTCTGCTCCCAGTTGGGGATTCATCTCTCCTTCTCCTCGGCCTACCACCCTCAGTCCAATGGGGCCGCAGAACGATCCAATCAGGCCTTGGAGCAATTCCTTCGTTGCTATGTCTCCGATCACCAAGACAATTGGGTTGACCTCCTGCCTTGGGCTGAGTTTGCCAGGAACACGGCGGTGAACTCTTCCTCTGGGACGTCTCCCTTCATGGCCAATTATGGGTTCCAAACTGCCGTGTTACCGGAGGTATTCTCTCCCCAGGATATTCCGGCTGTGGAGGATCACCTTTCCGTCCTACGTGCTTCTTGGGTACAGATCCAGAAGTCCCTTGAGGTCTCTGCACAGCGCCAGAGACTCCAGGCTGATCGCAGACGAGCGCCTGCTCCTTCCTACCAGGCCGGAGACCGTGTATGGTTGTCCACCCGCAACCTCAACCTTCGAGTGCCCACTCCCAAGCTGGCGCCTCGCTTTGTTGGTCCTTTCCGAGTGCTTCGCAGGGTAAACCCGGTAGCCTATGCCCTTGCGCTTCCTCCTGGCATGCGGATCTCCAACGTGTTTCATGTCTCCCTGTTGAAGCCACTGGTGTGTAATCGTTTCACTTCCTCGGTTCCTCGGCCCCATCCGGTCCAAGTGGGCAATCGTGAGGAGTATGAGGTGAGCAATATCCTGGACTCACGCCTGGTCCGCGGTCGGGTGCAGTTTTTGGTTCATTGGCGTGGTTATGGTCCAGAGGAGCGTTCCTGGGTTCCCTCCGCAGATGTCCATGCTCCTGCCTTGCTCCGAGCCTTCCACGCACGCTTCCCTCAGAAACCGTTCTTTACCCCGCGGAGGAGGGGCCCTTGAGGGGGAGGTACTGTCATGGTCTTACCTTCTTGCTGTTCTCCTTCGTTTGACATGTGCTGGCGGCCATCTTGGTTTCTGGGTTTCTTGTAGCCTCCCACCCTGCGGCTCCTCCTTCCCACTGGGAGGAGCTGGATGCCTAGCTCATATATATAGGAGGTCTGTGGCTTCAGTTCCTTGCTTGGTCCTCCTGTGTTCACATGCTTCTAAGACTGCTGCTGCTTCTGGTCCCTGATCCTGGCTTCGTCTGACTACCCTGCTGGTTCCTGATCCTGGCTTCGTCTGACTACCCTGCTGGTTCCTGATCCTGGCTTCGTCTGACTACCCTGCTGGTTCCTGATCCTGGCTTCGTCTGACTACCCTGCTGGTGTCATGGTCTTACCTTCTTGCTGTTCTCCTTCGTTTGACATGTGCTGGCGGCCATCTTGGTTTCTGGGTTTCTTGTAGCCTCCCACCCTGCGGCTCCTCCTTCCCACTGGGAGGAGCTGGATACCTAGCTCATATATATAGGAGGTCTGTGGCTTCAGTTCCCTGCTTGGTCCTCCTGTGTTCACATGCTACTAAGACTGCTGCTACTTCTGGTTCCTGTTCCTGGCTTCGTCTGACTACCCTGCTGGTTCCTGATCCTGGCTTCGTCTGACTACCCTGCTGGTTCCTGTTCCTGGCTTCGTCTGACTACCCTGCTGGTTCCTGTTCCTGGCTTCGTCTGACTACCCTGCTGGTTCCTGATCCCTGGCTTCGCAAAGACTCTGCATCGGTTTCGCCATCCGTTTGGACTGTTGCTTTATAGCTTGTTTTTCAATAAAGCTTTCTTATTTTCACTTATCTGTTGTTGTACGTCTGGTTCATGGTTCCGTGACATTAGGACCAAGCCATGAATTCTGACGGTACAGGGCCATCCTCGCTACCCACGCTGGTTGCCAGACTTGATCAGCAGGATCACCTGTTGGGTCGGTTCGCCGTGGTGTTGCAAACCCTGCTTGAACGCACGGTACCCCAGGCCACGAATTCTGACGGTGCAGGGCCATCCTCACTACCCACGCTGGTTGCCAGACTTGATCAGCAGGATCACCTGTTGGGTCAGTTCGCCGTGGCGTTGCAAACCCTGCTTGAACGCACGGTTCATTTCGCTCCCGTTGCCGATGGGTCGGTTGTCGCTCCTGGGTCCGCTCCTACTGCCGCTCCGGTTGTTGCGCCAGAGTCTACCCCGACACCTGTTGTTGCGCCTGCGGTGTTTCGGGGTATGTCCGGTTCTGCCCCCCTTCCACAGCGCTTTGGGGGAGAGCCAACTCAGTGCCGAGGTTTCCTTAACCAGGTGGGCATTTATTTCGAGTTGCTGCCACATGCCTTTCCTACTGAGAGATCAAAGGTGGGCTTCTTAATCTCGCTGCTCTCGGACAAGGCCTTGGCCTGGGCCAGCCCTTTATGGGAGAACAACAATCCGGTGGTTGCCGAGTTTTCCGGTTTTGTTGCTTCTCTTCGGAAGGTATTCGATGTGCCGGCTCGTGCTGCCTCTGCTGCGAAGCTCCTTATGTCCATCAGACAGGGTTCACGATCCGTAGCTGAATACGCCATTGAGTTTCGTACCCTGGCAGCAGAGGTGGGCTGGAATAATGAGGCTCTGGTCGCTGCTTTCTCTCATGGTCTCTCGGATGCCTTGAAGGATGAGGTTGCAGCTAAGGACCTACCAGTGGAGCTCGAGTCTCTTATTTCTTTCCTGATTTTGATTGACACCAGACTCAGGGAGAGACCTTCCTTTAAGGAGAGTCTGCGGAGGCCTCCTAACAGATTGACGCCTACCTTTGTTGTCCCACCCGTGCCTCCCTCTCCTCCCACGCCTCCTGGGGATGACTTGTCTGGGGGTGAACCCATGCAGCTGGGGTTTGCTCGCCTGTCCGAGGGGGAGAGGGTACTCCGGAGACGCGAGGGCCGATGCATGTACTGTGGTCTCGGTGGGCATTTTCGGTTGGCATGTCCGAACCGTCCAGGGAAACGCTCGCACCTGAGATCCTGTCGGGGGCAGATCTTGGGTGGAGTCTCCTCGTCCCCGGTTTCCCGTGTTGACAAACCACTGATCACTGTTGTCCTTTCCTGGGTCGGGGGCTCGGTGACGACCCAGGCGTTGGTGGACTCTGGTGCTGGTGGTTTGTTCATTGATAGTGTGTTCGCAGCCGCCAATTCCATTCCTCTGCAGGCTCGAGGTTCTCCTCTGGCTCTTGAGGCGATAGACGGCAGACCCCTTCTGCCGCCACACGTGACCCATGAGACCCTTCCAGTGGGGTTAGCCATTGGTGCCGTCCACAGAGAGTCGGTCTGCTTCCAGGTTATTTCGTCTCCACACTACTCGGTGGTCTTGGGGTACCCCTGGCTCCAGAAGCATAATCCGATTTTCGATTGGAGATCGGCCGAGATCCTCTCGTGGTCACCGCAGTGTGGGGCTAGTTGCATCCATGGGCCTGTCAAGTTGCTGTGTACTTCCTCGGACTCTCTGTTGCCCCCTGAATACGAGGAGTACCGGGATGTATTCGATAAGGTGCGCGCGGTTGCCCTACCTCCGCACCGCCCATACGATTGTGCCATCGAGTTACAATCTGGTGCCGTTCCTCCTCGTGGCAAAGTCTATCCACTGTCGGTAGCGGAGAATGAGGCCATGGAGGAGTACGTGAGGGAGGCGCTTTCACGTGGACACATTCGCAAATCCTCATCCCCGGCAGGGGCTGGATTTTTCTTTGTGAAAAAGAAGGGCGGTGAGTTGAGGCCTTGCATCGATTACAGGGGTCTCAATCGCATCACGATCAAGAACGCTTACCCGATACCCTTGATTTCCGAGCTGTTCGATCGCCTTAAAGGGGCCACGGTCTTTACCAAACTCGACCTGAGGGCGGCATATAACCTCGTAAGGATCAAGGCGGGCGATGAGTGGAAGACCGCGTTTAACACCAGGACCGGTCATTATGAATCCTTGGTTATGCCCTTTGGGCTGTGCAATGCACCCGCAGTCTTTCAGGAATTCATCAACGATGTTTTCCGTGACCTGTTGCAGCAGTGTGTGGTGGTCTACCTGGATGACATCTTGGTATATTCTGAGTCCATGGAGACCCACATTCTGGATGTCAAACGAGTGTTGCAACGGTTACGAGAGAACAAGCTGTTCGGTAAGCTTGAGAAATGCGAATTTCACCGATCCCAGGTAACCTTCTTAGGTTACATCATTTCCGCTGAGGGGTTCTCCATGGATCCTGAGAAGGTTTCGGCTGTCTTACAGTGGCCCCAGCCCAGTGGTCTTCGCTCCCTGCAGCGCTTTTTGGGCTTCGCCAATTATTATCGGAAGTTCATCAGGGACTTTTCCATGCTAGCCAAGCCTCTCACGGATCTGACCAGGAAGGGCAGTAATTCCCAGGTCTGGCCGCTCGAGGCCATCCGAGCTTTTGAGGCTCTAAAGTCCGCCTTTGTGTCGGCTCCGATTCTGTCGCATCCCAACCCTGGGTTGCCCTTTGTCCTCGAGGTGGACGCGTCTGAGACGGGAGTAGGCGCCCTTCTGTCTCAGCGTAGAACACCAGAGGGTCCTCTGCTTCCTTGTGGGTTTTACTCCCGGAAACTGTCTTCCGCGGAGTGCAACTACCAGATTGGTGACAGGGAGTTATTGGCCATCGTGCAGGCTCTTAAAGAATGGAGGCACTTGCTCGAGGGTTCGGTGGTTCCGGTCCTCATCCTGACGGACCACAAGAATCTGACCTACCTCTCTGAGGCCAAGAGATTGACACCACGTCAGGCCAGATGGGCTCTGTTCTTGTCACGTTTTAATTACGTGGTCTCCTACCTACCCGGTTCCAAGAACATCAGGGCTGATGCCTTATCACGGCAGTACTCCGACCTGTCCAGGGAGGAGTCGATTCCGACTTCGGTCATACCTCCGAATCAGATCCTGGCTGCCATTCGCACCAGCCTGACCTCTCCCCTGGGTGAGCAGATTTTGGCGGCTCAATCTGGTGCTCCCTCTGAGAGACCCAACGGCAGATGTTTTGTGCCTGAGGAGTTGCGCACTCAGTTGTTGCGAACCTACCATAACTCCAAGACCGCGGGGCATCCTGGAAAGAATCAGCTGTCCTGGGCTGTTTCACGTCTGTTCTGGTGGCCTTCCCTACGTTCCGACATCGCCGCATATGTAGCGGCATGCTCCGTTTGTGCCCAGAGTAAGTCCCCTCGGCACCTTCCGTTGGGCCTTCTGCAACCCTTAGCCACCGGGGAGCGCCCATGGTCACACCTGGGGATGGATTTCATTGTGGACCTCCCTGCATCCCGAGGCCATACGGTCATCCTCATGATTGTGGATCGGTTTTCCAAAATGTGTCACTGTGTTCCTCTCAAGAAGTTACCCTCTGCTCAGGAGCTGGCCACGATTTTTGCCAGGGAGGTCTTCCGGTTGCACGGTTTGCCCAAGGAGATTGTGTCGGATCGGGGGAGTCAGTTTGTGTCCAGGTTCTGGCGCGCCTTTTGCTCCCAGTTGGGGATTCATCTCTCCTTCTCCTCGGCCTACCACCCTCAGTCCAATGGGGCCGCAGAACGTTCCAATCAGGCCTTGGAGCAATTCCTTCGTTGCTATGTCTCCGATCACCAAGACAATTGGGTTGACCTCCTGCCTTGGGCTGAGTTTGCCAGGAACACGGCGGTGAACTCTTCCTCTGGGACGTCTCCCTTCATGGCCAACTATGGGTTCCAACCTGCCGTGTTACCGGAGGTATTCTCTCCCCAGGATATTCCGGCTGTGGAGGATCACCTTTCCGTCCTACGTGCTTCTTGGTTACAGATCCAGAAGTCCCTTGAGGTCTCTGCGCAGCGCCAGAGACTCCAGGCTGATCGCAGACGAGCGCCTGCTCCTTCCTACCAGGCCGGAGACCGTGTATGGTTGTCCACCCGCAACCTCAACCTTCGAGTGCCCACTCCCAAGCTGGCGCCTCGCTTTGTTGGTCCCTTCCGAGTGCTTCGCAGGGTAAACCCGGTAGCCTATGTCCTTGCGCTTCCTCCTGGCATGCGGATCTCCAACGTGTTTCATGTCTCCCTGTTGAAGCCTCTGGTGTGTAATCGTTTCACTTCCTCGGTTCCTCGGCCTCGTCCGGTCCGAGTGGGCAATCGTGAGGAGTATGAGGTGAGCAATATCCTGGACTCACGCCTGGTCCGCGGTCGGGTGCAGTTTTTGGTTCATTGGCGTGGTTATGGTCCAGAGGAGCGTTCCTGGGTTCCCTCCGCAGATGTCCATGCTCCTGCCTTGCTCCGAGCCTTCCACGCACGCTTCCCTCAGAAACCGTTCTTTACTCCGCGGAGGAGGGGCCCTTGAGGGGGAGGTACTGTCATGGTCTTACCTTCTTGCTGTTCTCCTTCGTTTGACATGTGCTGGCGGCCATCTTGGTTTCTGGGTTTCTTGTAGCCTCCCACCCTGCGGCTCCTCCTTCCCACTGGGAGGAGCTGGATACCTAGCTCATATATATAGGAGGTCTGTGGCTTCAGTTCCCTGCTTGGTCCTCCTGTGTTCACATGCTACTAAGACTGCTGCTACTTCTGGTTCCTGTTCCTGGCTTCGTCTGACTACCCTGCTGGTTCCTGATCCTGGCTTTGTCTGACTACCCTGCTGGTTCCTGTTCCTGGCTTCGTCTGACTACCCTGCTGGTTCCTGTTCCTGGCTTCGTCTGACTACCCTGCTGGTTCCTGATCCCTGGCTTCGCAAAGACTCTGCATCGGTTTCGCCATCCGTTTGGACTGTTGCTTTATAGCTTGTTTTTCAATAAAGCTTTCTTATTTTCACTTATCTGTTGTTGTACGACGTACGTCTGGTTCATGGTTCCGTGACAGCTGGTTCCTGATCCCGGCTTCGTCTGACTACCCTCCTGGTTCCTGACCTCTGGCTTCGCAAGGACTCTGCCTCGGTTTTGCCATCCGTTTGGACTTCTGCTTTACAGCTTGATTTTCAATAAAGCCTTCTTATTTTCACTTATCTGTTGTTGTACGTCTCGTTCATGGTTCCGTGACACTCAGTTTGTCTAATACAATATTACCTATTCTCTGCAGCTGCTTAAAAGTTTTAAATAACTGTGCTAGACCCTGCGCAGAAAAAAATATAGTCCACCTTAACCACTTTAGCCCCGGAAGATTTGGCTGCTCAATGACCAGGCTCTATTTTGCGATTCGGCACTGCGTGATTTTAATGGACAATTGCGCGGTCGTGCGCTGCTGTACCCAAATGGAATTGACTTCCTTTTTTCAACAGAGCTTTCTTTTGGTGGTATTTGATCACCTGTGCGATTTTTATTTTTTGCGCTATAAACAAAAAAAGAGCGACAATTTTGAAAAAATAACAATATTTTTCACATTTTTTTTTATGAAATTCTCAAAAAAATTTAAAAATCTAAATTTTTTTAACATTTTAGGCCAATTTGTTTTTTGCTACATATTTTTGGTAAAAAAAAACAGCAATAAGCATATTTTGATTGGTTTGCGCAAAAGTTATTGTGTTTACTAACTACGGGAAAGATTTATGTCATTTTTATTGTTTTTTCTTTTACTAGTAGTGGCGGCGGTCTGCGATTTTGTTTGCGGTACTGCGACATTGCGACGGACAGAACGGACCCCTGAATGACATTTTTTACACTTTTTGGGGGGACCAGTGACATTACTACAGTAATCAGTGCGATAGATATGCACTGTTACTGTAAAAATGACACTGGCAGGGAAGGGGTTAACTTTATTGGTGATCAAGGGGTTAAGTGTGTCCCTAGGGACGTGATTCTGTCAAGGGGCGTGGCTAGTGAAGTAACCACAGAGACATGCGATCCTATATACAGGCGGTCCCCAGGTTACAAACAAGATAGGGACTGTAAGTTTGTTCTTAAGTCAAGTTTGTTTGTAAGTCCATTTTTTAAGTTTAGCTCCAGCCCAAAATAAATATTTTTACGTTTTTTTGGATAGCATAGGGAAGGGTTAACACCCCTGTTACATTTTTTTTGCTGTCTGTGCCCCTGTTCAGAAGATTTCACCTCACTTTCTGTCCCTATGACAGATGGATTTTGAAAATTTTGGGTTTTTGTGGAAACAAGGATTAGTGATAAAGCTTCAGTGGAGACACCTTTTTCCCATGAGAACTCTTACAGGAGTGAATTTCCCTTCCTATGGGGAGGTTTCTCCTCACTTCCTGTTGTCTCCCTCCGCGTGTAAGTAGGAGTCGTTTGTAAGTCGGATATTTGTAACCCGGGGACCGCCTGTAGCAGGATAGCATAGCCTCTGTGCTTACTTCAGGGAGAATGACAGATGGCTGTGTTTACATCAGCCGTCTGTCTTTCTCCCTCTCCTGCGGGAGATCGCGAGTAGCCGGCGGCCATTGGAGCCGCCGGTCACACGTGCTGGCTCCCAAGGGAACGGGCGGGCGGGAGCGTGCTGCCGGTGGCGCATGCTCGCTCCCCTACAGGCTCGTGGGTGAGCGACGTAGGGCTACGTCGCTTTGACTGTAAGTGGCTGAGTGCCGCAGTAAATAGACGTTAGGCGGTCAGCAAGTGATTAACTTAAAAGGAGGCTTCCACTTAGACTGCAGCTCAAAACTATATATCACACATACAGTATACTGTAGCACTCATGTCACTGTCACTTATCGTGTATCTAAACACAAAAACAAGAATGTAATATATTAGAGTTTATCTGTTTTTTGGTTTAGGCTGCATTCATTTTTCTTTTTTTTTTTTTTTAGTCTCAGAACATTGCAGCAACTATAGAAATACTTGTTAATCTTGCCAGAGCTGCAGTGACCTTCTCATATCCTGTAAGCTTAAAGTGGTGAAAAAGACAGATGTTTTTTCATCTTAATGCATTTTGGGCATTAAGATAAAAAGCCTTCTGTGTGTAGCAGCCCCCTTCAGCCCCCCTAATATTTACCTGAGCCCCATCTCTACCCAGCAATATCCACGAGTGCCTCAGCTGTCCAGGACTCTCTTTCCTGAATGGCTGAGATACAGCAGCAGCAGCACCATTGGGTCCTACTGCTGTCAATAAAAACTCAGTAAGCTAATCAGGAGAGAGTCTGAATGGACACACAGAGCTACACCTCGGCTAGGGTGCCCCCATAGCAAGCTGTTTGCTGTGGCGGGGGCAGGAGTGCCAAAGAGGGACCCGAGAAGAGGAGGATCTGGGCTGCTTTGTGCAAAACTACTGCACAGAGGAGGTAAGAATAACATGTTTGTTATTTTAATTTAAAAAAAATATGAGACTTTACAATCACTTAAAAAGAAAGCACAGAGAACCTAGTTTTATTGTGCAAATAACTAGTCCCAGCAACTCAATATGTAATGTAGATGAACAAAGGCATGCATGTTTGAAGTCCACTCTGTGTGATTACCATTACTGCAACCACAGATACAGTGGAGAAAAGTTTTTTCTTTTATTTCACCTGGTAACCCTGAGAATACCACATTTCCTGTCCCTTCATACATACACTTTTTTCCCCCTTATTTATTCACATTGGGTGAGGGCTTCTGGATTCCAATAAGCCCCCCATCCACAGACCCCCCACAACCACAAGCCAGGGTTTAAGGTAAAGGCCCTTGTCCTCATCGACATGGGGACTACGTGCTTTGACAGGAATGTGTTGGCACATGCTAAATCCCCTTTCCTTAGCCCACCAAGCTGAGAGCTCAATTAATGGTCTGGTATATATTTTGGGGGAACGGTGCATGCTTTTTTTCTTGCTTTTTGCATAGTGCCCTCATTTAAAATCCATACCAGACCCAAACTGTGTGCTATAAAGTTTGGGGGGAACCCCAAGCCATTTTTTTACAACATCCCTACACCTTTATTTTTATTCATCTTTCAGATAGGAATCCCCAGATGACCCCTGAGTGGGCCAGGTAAAGATGAGTCACTGGTTGTTAGAAAACCCTGTGGCTGCCAGCTTCCTAATATACATGAGCCCTGAGCAGGAAGCTGTCATATTTAGCAATGGTAGTAACATTGCTAACATGGGCATCCGCAGAACTTTTTTTTAGGGGAGGGCATCATTTTAAGGTCACCCATGCTCTTCCCCTTTTCGACAATGTCATGAAGGGGAGGGGCTTAGTCATTGTATTTATTTAATGTATTTATTTTTAAAGGGGAAACTACATAATCTATTTATAAACGTTTGTTAACCCCCCCCCCCAAAAAAAAATATTGATCGTGTTCCCTTAAAGCATGTTATACAACACAGTGCTTGTGCTGTGTAATTTGGCCCTCCACTTTCCTCTCTCCCCCTCCCTGCCTGTCTGCTCCTGTGTCAGTTCCCCCTCCCCTCCTAAAGTTTCACATCCTGTCTACAGTCTGTTTAATAATCCTGTGTGCCCCTGTATCTGTGTTTTATAAAAATAAGCCATTCTCTACCATTTTTCATAGCATTGATCGCCGCTCATGTGACATGCCACCTCTCTCCTCCTCCCCTCCCAACTGACCTCAGCGGGGAATCCTCTGCCCGGTCCACTCCAGGCATCTGGCAAACAGGGAGAGGAGAGAGACGGCGGGTCATGTAAGCAGCAATCAGCGCTCTAAATACTGGTAAAGTACAGCTTATTTTTTTAAAGCACATACATACACAGACACAGGGGCATCAGACATCAAAGACTGCAGATTGCAAGAAACATAACAAAATAAACGCAAAGCAAAAAATCAACAAAATATTTAAGCTATCATATAAAGTATTTATTATAAAATTAAAGTGTCCCACCTCCCCTGGGGAAGTCTCTCCTGTGTTTAAAGTCCCCAAAGGAGTAATGCATCTTTAAAAAAGCACAAAGGTCCATGTAAGTAATTTTAACCTACATATAATCATTTTTTTAAAATCATTGAAAAGTGAAAAATGTATATCTGTCAGGAGACTCCTTGTGAAACACTCATCCAGTATATACTCAGAATTAATTTATCTTGACCATTGCACATGAACAGTTCATTGTGTTTTTCACAGAATATGTTACATTTTTACATTTATTTTAAATAGATAATCAGATTTTCCATGGGACATACACCTTGGAAGTTGGTCACAGAAATACTTCCAAGGTTTAAAAAATGTTTTAAGCTTCCAAAAAAGAAGCAAAACCAAGATTGTTATTGAGACCAGGGTTTTGGCGGCCTCCTGCTCCCAGATACACACTGTGTTTAACCATGTGTTTTTATATTGAGATCTTTACAAAATCACTGTTGCAACTCCCGAGCCTCCAACTAGAAGTCCCTCCAGTCCCTGCAATTTCTCTGAGCCCTCATATATTGGCCAGTTGGAATGCCCCAGACCAAAGTCTCTGGGTGGAATCTCTTGTCCTGTAAAATACTGTTTGTTGTTACCTGTGTCATTTTGTTTTAATTGTATGATCATCACTCAGTTCAATAGACAAATCCAAAAAGGTTACTTTTTAAGGTGACATTCTCTCCTAAATTTTAAAATTAATGGGTTGGACATTAGCTTCCCTCATGGTACCTGTTCAGAAAACGAGGACGTTGTCTATGTACCTGTACCAGGACAGAATTCTGGATAGGTACACCGGCGATGACAACCCCCCACCAAAAAAATTATTGTTTGTAGGTTAAGGTTACTTGCAAGGACCTTTGTGCTTTCTTAAAGATGGATTACCCCTTTGGAGACTTTAAACACAGGAGAGAATTCCCTGGGGGAGGTGATACACTTAAATTAGTATAAATTATTTTGTATGGTAGTCTAAATATATTGTTGATTTTTACTTTGTAGTTATTTTGTTATGTGCCACAGTTTATTGCAGTCTGTGGTCTTTATTGAAGCCGGAGAAAGCCAAATTTCCCTCTTATCACCCAGGATATTTAGCCCTAATGCGGACATTACAATATATACTTGAGGTTTGATAAGTATACCTTTACGCCTTACATGCACTGTTAGAAATAACTTGCATTCCACAAGAGCCAATGGTGAGCGATTCAGATCAGTGATACATGAACTGCTCAATATGTCCCTTTTTTTACCTTTGGCAGGCATTGAAAATGTTAGATAGGCTGGATGTGGGTGTTTACGTTATTATTATTCCAAACAAGAGGTTTATCTTGGATTGAATACATTTAGCCCAGTTACCTCATCTGGACCACAGTGACAGTCTGCCTATATAAGTCTCTTTTAAATGACTATATTGGAATAGTTGGAGACTTGGTGAATTGATCAATGGCTCTGTGGCTTAGGTGGAGCTACATCTTATATCTTCTGAATGTGATTTAAGGGCTATTTCAAGTGCGAGGGAGGTTGATTTAAACTGTCATATTGCTTCATGTTAATGGGCTTGATATCTAGAATTATGCATGATCCATGATTATTCATAACAACAGATCCTTTATATCACCTACTCTATGTTAGGCACTTTTTTCGATCATTTTACAACAGTGAAATATTTGGAGTAATGAGCTATTATGGAACCTTATCAACATCATTTGTATTTAGTTTAAGGATAACTCCTACATTGGGGAAGTCCCTTATCTGTATACTGTATACCAGGGATCCTCAAGCTGCAGCCCTCCAGCTGTTGCAGAACTACACATCCCATAAGGCATTGCAAAGCTCTGATATTCACAGACAAGACTAGGCATGATGGGAATTGTACAAACCCAATTCCCAAAAAGGAATGGACTAATTTACAAATCGCATAAACTTATATTTTATTTACAATATGATATAGATAACATATCAAATGTTGAAAATAAGACATTTTTAATGTCATGCCAAATATTGGCTTAT
This sequence comes from Pelophylax lessonae, assembly GCF_965119305.1. NCBI lineage: Eukaryota > Metazoa > Chordata > Amphibia > Anura > Ranidae > Pelophylax > Pelophylax lessonae. Next base: position 458,748,195 of record NC_138771.1, on the reverse strand, counting down.
TTTGGATTTCATGAGAGCTACACATTCCAAAAAGGTTGGGATAGGTAGCAGTAAGAGGCCGTAAAAGTTAAATGTACATATAAGGAACAGCTGGAGGACCAATTTGCAACTTATTAGGTCAATTGGCAACATGATTGGGTATAAAAAGAGAATCTCAGAGTGGCAGTGTCTCTCAGAAGTCAAGATGGGCAGAGGATTAGTGATAGACGAACATCAGCTGGGGCGGTTCGCAAACGTCAGCCGCAAATTTTCTCAAAAGTCAGCGAACCCCGAGTTTGCGGCGGGCCCCATTGACTTTAATGGGAGGCGAACTTTAAAAACCTTTAGGTCATATTTGTAGCCACAAAAGACTTACTAGCTGTGCACAAATAGTCCCAGCACATGGACAATGTCATAACAGAAGTATTGCAATTGGAAAAGTTGCCCTAAATATTTTTTTTTTTGCAGCAAAAAATTATTGTTTTTTCCATTACTCAGCCAGAATTGACAGCAGCCAGCAAATACATGTCAAACACATATAGGGTCCATTCACACATATGTAAAATGGGTCCACATCCATTCCACAATTTGACCTAACCTTTACAGACCCATTGATTTTCAATTCCAGTCTGACTAATTAGGCATTCACAGGATACAGAAGTAAGTGTCGGCCATTCCAGGCCCCAAAAATTAGCCCACATGGGTTTACCTGACAGCTAAGAACGTTGTATTCTGTGGCTGAAGGTACATTAAGCATTCACAGGATACAGAGGTAAGTGTCGGCCATTCCAGGCCCCAAAAATTAGCCCACATGGGTATACCTGACAGCTAAGAATGTTGTATTCTGTGGCTGAAGGCACATTAGGAATTCACAGGATACAGAAGTAAGTGTCGGCCATGCCAGGCCCCAAAAATTAGCCCACATGCATTTACTTGACACCTAAGAACGTAGTATTTGCTGGCTGGAGGTACATTAAGCATTCACAGGATAAAAAAATAAGTGTCGGCCAGTATAGGCCCCAAAAAATAGACCACATGGGTTTACCTGACAGCTAAGAATGTAGGATTTGGTGGCTGGAGGTACATTAGGCATTCACAGGATACAGAAGTAAGTGTCGGCCATAAAAGGCCCCAAAAATTAGACCACGTGGGTTTAACTGACAGCTAAGAACGTAGTATTTGGTGGCTGGAGGTACATTAAGCATTCACAGGATAAAAAAATAAGTGTCGGCCAGTATAGGCCCCAAAAAATAGACCACATGGGTTTACCTGACAGCTAAGAATGTAGGATTTGGTGGCTGGAGGTACATTAGGCATTCACAGGATACAGAAGTAAGTGTCGGCCATAAAAGGCCCCAAAAATTAGACCACGTGGGTTTACCTGACAGCTAAGAACGTAGTATTCTGTGCCTGAAGGTTCATTAGGCATTCACAGGATACAGAAGTAAGTGTCAGCCTGTATAGGCCCCAAAATTAGCCCACATGGGTTTACCTGACAGCAAAGAACGTAGTATTCTGTGGCTGAAGGTTCATTAGGCATTCACAGGATACAGAAGTAAGTGTCGGCCAGTATAGGTCCCAAAAATTAGCCCACATGGGTTTACCTGAGAACAAAGAATGTAGTATTTGGTGGCTGGAGGTACATTAGGCATTCACAGGATACAGAAGTAAGTGTCAGCCAGTAAAGGGCCTCAAAAATTAGCCCACATGGGTTTACCTGACAGCTAAGAATGTTGTATTCTGTTGCTGAAGGCACATTAGGTATTCACAGGATACAGAAGTAAGTGTCGGCCATGCCAGGCCCCACAAATTAGCCCACATGCGTTTACCTGACAGCTAAGAATGTAGTATTTGGTGGCTGGAGGTACATTAGGCATTCACAGGATACAGAAGTAAGTGTCGGCCAGTAAAGGGCCTCAAAAATTAGCCCATATGGGTTTACCTGACAGCTAAGAACATAGTATTCTGTGGCTGATGGTTCATTAGGCATTCACAGGATACAGAAGTGTCAGCCTGTATAGGCCCCAAAAATTAGCCCCCATGGGTTTACCTGGCAGCAAATAACGTAGTATTTGATGGCTGGAGGTACATTAGGCATTCACAGGATACAGAAGTAAGTGTCGGCCAGTATAGGCCCCAAAAATTAGCCCACATGGATTTACCTGACAGCAAAGAACGTAGTATTTGGTGGCTGGAGGTACATTAGGCCAAGGCTCAAAATTTAAAGTTCTGAGCTACTAGCCAGGCCTTAAGGGTTACTCGCCACCAGTTGCCCCACTCAACTCTTACCCTGCCCTGCCCCTAATTCCGCCCCTAAACACACCCTCATAAATTATCTCATAAAATTACACTGTTAAATGTTTTTGCATTAATGCAGAAGTTACAAAAATAAATAATAATAACAACGTTTTCAGTGCCCATCAGTGCAGCCTCATCAGTGCCCATCAAGGGTCCGGAGGGTGGGGGGCTGAAGAGCACTGGGGAGGGGCTGGAGGGGGGCTTAAGAGTACTAAGGGGCTGGAGGGGGGCTGAAGAGCACTGGGGGGCTGGAGGGGGGGGGGGGCTGAAGAGCACTGGGTGGCTGGAGGGGTGGCTGAAGAGCACTAAGCGGCTGGAGGGGGGGGCTGAAGAGCACTAAGGGGCTGGATGGGGGGCTGAAGAGCACTGAGGGGCTGGAGGGGGGGCTGAAGAGCACTGGGGGGACTGGAGGGGGCTGAAGAGCACTGAGAGGGCTGAAGAGGGGGGCTAAAGAGCACTAAGGGGCTGGAGAGGGGGGGCTGTACAGCACTGGGGGGGCCAGCAAAAGAAAAAAAGAAGTTGGATAGGAAGAGCGGTGGGGCGGCTGCAAGAGCGGTGGGGCGGCTGCAAATAGAGGGATTGATCTTTCCATATTCCTCCTGCAAGCGCTGAGTGCCTGCAGAGAGGAGAATCAGGCATCCAGCGGCAGCTGCCCCACTGCTCCTCCTATCCAGTCACACAGGGAGGCTGCTCAATCATTGGGCACTCACCTTCTTCCAGCCCCCCCGAGCAGCGCAGCACAGACCGAGGGAGTAGCTGCCTTAACATGAAGAGATGATCGGCGCGAGCACCGGCTTGACACCCCCATTGGTATGCCACTGCTGGCCGGATAATGTCAGAGCGCGGATCCAACTGTAACAGCTTTAATTGTAATTGCCGGGCGCTTGGTGACACACACAGTCCCGCCTCCTAGCCCAGCTTCTTTTATAGACGTCACACGTACTGGTTGGCCAGGTGTTCTGTCCATCAAAGAAGCCGGGCTAGGAGGCGGGACTGTGTGTGTCAGCGAGCGCCCGGCAATTACAATTAAAGCTGTTACAGTTGGATGATCCGCGCTCTGACATTATCCAGTCCGTCAGGTGGCCGGCTTTCCTCTCCTCTCATTCCCGGAGCTCGCCCTACATCATTTTCCACACGCAAAATGCGAGCAGGCAAGTGGAAAATTTGAGGGCTGCGTTAGGCATTCACAGGATCCAGAATTAAGTGTCGGCCAGTATAGGCCCCAAAAATTAGCCCACATGGGTTTACCTGACAGCTAAGAACGTAGTATTCTGTGGATGGAGGTACGGTGATTTACGAAAGTATTCGGCCCCCTTGAACTTTTCGACCCTTTGCCACATTTCAGGATTCAAACATAAAGATATAACACTGTAATTTTTTGTGAAGAATCAACAACAAGTGGGACACAATCATGAAGTGGAACAACATTTATTGTATATTTCAAACTTTTTTAACAAATAAAAAACTGAAAAATTGGGCGTGCAAAATTATTCAGCCCCCTTAAGTTAATACTGTGGTGCCACCTTTTGCTGCGATTACAGCTGTAAGTCGCTTGGGATATGTCTCTATCAGTTTTGCACATCGAGAGACTGAAATTTTTGCCCATTCCTCTGTAACGCTCCTGCGTTTCTTATATGGTGTGGATTTTCAGCTGCAGAAATAGTTCCACGTCAGTTGTCATGTAAGAGATATACTGAGATACCATTCCCAACCTCAATGACTCATCATGTGTGGAAGGTCTTATTTCAGCCAGTAAATACACACAATTAGCAAGCTGGTTCCTAGAGTGACTTTATATATGTGGTAACACAATGATGAAGGTTTGAGGGATAGGTTGAGTGGAGGTGGTAGGTGATAGACACTTGAAGGTGAGACAGTAGCAGATGGATGCAGGAAGGTTTAACAATGTTGTATGATAGCAGATGATAGAATAGCAGGTGGACATACAAAAGAGATCAACCCAGTGCAGAAAAGTAGCAGTAGTCTCAAGAGCTAGCAATCTAGTTTATGCAGATGTGATAAACAGTCTCTACTATGCAGAGATAGATAGTGTAAGCTTAGTATAAGTTTATAAAGAATTCCCCTGCGGGGTACTTAGCACTATTAGCGATACAGCCGAAGGGTGGTTCAGGAGAGGCGGATGATCCAGTAGCGGGATACAGGGATCAGCGCAGCGAGGTTCCGTCAGCGAAGTAAGCTTGCAAGCATGGAAGCTTCAAGCAAGGTTAGCATCCAGATAAGGGTGTTTGAACGAACACATGTGAGTGAGAGCCGACGCCTTAAATAGCCATCTAGTCCGGCGCTGAGTGATGACAGCTCCAGTCTTAAAGGTGTATGCGCACCTTTCCAAAAGTAAATGGTAGGGCGCATACACTTGTGGAAAGTGTAATTTAGGGTACCAAAGGTTCCCGGAACATTACAATACCCCCCCTTTAAGGCCTGCTCCTGAAGGCCTCTGGAGCTGGTTTGTCTGGGTATCTCGCATGAAAATTGCGGATTAATCTAGGGGCATGTATGTCAGAGGTGTTTAGCCAGGTGTCGTCTTGGGGCCCATAGTTCTTCCATCTAACCAAGTACTGAAGTCTTCTTCTGTAGATACGAGAATCCAGAATCTCTTTTATCTCGTATTCTTCTCCACCTTCAACTTGTACAGGAGGGGGAGGTGGAATATTAGGCCTTATTCCTTGGTCCGGAACATGGGGTTTTAGTAGCGACACATGGAAAATGGGATGGATTTTTAGGTCCATTGGCAATGTAAGCTGCACTGCAGCTTTTCCAATAAGTTTCTTGATTGGGAAAGGTCCCAAGAACAGAGGTCCAAGCTTTTTGCTAGGGATCTTCAGTCTCAAGTTTTTTGTTGAGAGCCAAACGAGGTCCCCGATAGTATACTGTGGAGAAGGTCTTCTACGAAGATCATAGTACTTCTTTTGTTGACTGTGAGCGTGTGCAATGGTAGTATTTAGTAAACCCAGAGAATCCTTTATTTGGGAAAGATAGTCTGAGGCTACTGGGTTATTTGAAGGAAGGATGCGTGGAGGGAGAATAGAGGGATGGAACCCATAGTTCAAGTAGAACGGACTCTGCTTGGTTGTACTGTGAGTTGCGTTGTTGTAGGCAAATTCTGCCAGGGGGAGAAGATCCAACCAATCATCCTGTTGGTAAGAAGTGTAACAACGTAAATACTGCTCGATGCATTGGTTGACTCTTTCAGTCTGTCCGTTGGTCTGCGGATGGTAAGGAGAAGTGAGCTTCCGCTCAATCCGTAGTATGTGACATAGTTCTTGCCAGAATTTAGAAATAAATTGGGATCCACGGTCAGACAAAAGAGGTTTGGGATACCATGTAATCTGAAGACATGTTTCATCAGGAGTTCTGCCGTTTGTTTGGACGAAGGTAGTCTGCGAATAGCAATGAAATGTGCCATCTTTGTCAGATGGTCCACTGACACCAAGATGGTATTAAATCCTTTGGAAGGAGGCAATTCTACGATGAAGTCCAATGACAGAACCTCCCATGGAGTTTGGGGTATTGGTAGACTGCATAGTAGGCCGGATGGTCTCGTAGTGTCAATTTTGGACCTGGCACAGACATTGCATGAAGAGACGAATTTTTGTATAGATGTTTTCATGTCAGGCCACTAGAATTGCCGAGAAATCAAATTGAAAGTCTTTGTCATACCCATATGTCCTGCCATAGGCACTTCATGCGATAATTCCAAGATCTTGGTGCGTAGGGTAGGTGGTATGTAAAGTTTGTCGTTGTAGTAGAGGAAGCCTTCTGCATCGGTATTTAGTTGTGGTGGGGGTGAATCCAACCTTATACCATGCAGAACCTCTTCCTTCAAGGAACGGACAACTCCAATAATGCGTTTGTGAGGTATTATAGGAACGGAAGGAATTTCAAAGTAATTTTCTTCAGTTAGTCGTGATAGTGCATCCGCCTTTTTGTTCTTATCTGCAGGTGTGTAGGTCACTAGGAAGTTAAACCTTAGAAAGAATAGTGACCATCGTACCTGTCGATGCGAGAGAGTTTTGCTAGTCTGAAGATATTGGAGGTTTTTATGGTCCGTGTATATAATTATTGGTAATTGGGTGCCTTCGAGTAAATGTCGCCAATTCTCCAGAGCCAATTTTATAGCAAGCAGTTCCTTCTCACCCACGGGGTAATTTATCTCGGGACTGCTCAGGGATTTAGAAAAAAAGGCGACTGGATGAAGTGGTGAAGTGGGGGTAGGTCGTTGGGAGAGTATTGCTCCTACTGCCAGGTTTGACGCATCTACCTCCAGAATGTATTGGAGGGATGGGTCTGGATGGCGTAATATGGGAGCGGAAGTAAACCTTGTCTTTAACAAGTGGAAAGCCTTATTTGCTTCTTCTGACCATTTAAATGGTATTTTTATGCTAGTGAGCTGTGTGAGGGGTCTCACAATAGCAGAAAAGTTTTTTATGAACTTCCTGTAGAAATTTGAAAATCCCAGGAATCGCTGTAGCGCCTTGCGTGTAGTTGGTGTAGGCCAATCCTGAATGCAGGATATTTTACTCATGTCCATCTCGATTCCTGTTTTGGATATGATGTAGCCTAGAAAGAGTACCTCATCTTTATGGAACAAGCATTTCTTCAGCTTCACATAAAGATTATGTGCAAGCAATCTCGATAATACAAGTCTTACATGTCTTATGTGTTCAGACAGGGTCCGTGAATATATAAGTATATCGTCCAGATATACCACAACACAGACATCTAGTAAGTCTTTAAAAATATCGTTTATAAATCGTTGGAAAACTGCAGGGGCATTGCATAGGCCGAATGGCATCACAAGATACTCGAACAATCCGTATCTAGTTCTGAACGCAGTCTTCCACTCGTGTCCATCACGGATTCGAATGAGATTTTATGCTCCTTTCAGGTCTAATTTTGAAAAATAGGTAGCTCCACGCACCTGCTCAATGAGCTCAGGGATAAGTGGTAGAGGATAGCGATCTTTTATTGTGATAGCATTCAATTTCCTGTAGTCGATGATAGGTCTGAGACTTGAATCTTTATTGCGAACAAAAAAGAGTCCTGCTGCTGTGGAAGAAGTGGAAGGTCTAATAAAACCTTTTTCCAAGTTCTCATCCAAATAGGTTTTGAGATGGGCAAGTTCATCCTGTGAAAGAGGATAAACATGACCGAACGGCAATTTGCTATTTGGGAGTAGATCAATGCTACAATCATAGTCTCGATGAGGAGGTAATGCTTGAGCATTTTTCTCAAGAAAAACCTCAGAAAGATCCTGATAACATAGTGGTGCAATCTCATCTGTCACCACAGACAGAATCTTCCCGGAAAACGGGAGGTTACACGTTTCCTCGCAATAACAAGAAGGGAAGGTCAAGGACCGTTTCTTCCAATTTATGGTTGGTTGGTGTGTGTGCAACCAGGGAAGTCCCAACACAATGGGAAAGTGGGGTGATGGTATTAAATCGAAGGTAGAAGTCTCCCTATGAGACTCGTTAATAGTGACTAGAAGTGCTTGTGTCTGATCGGTGATCGGACCAGAGGATAACGGAACACCGGTAATAAGACTTACTGAGACAGGTTTGAGTTTAGAAATAATAGGAATTTTATTTAAAGCAGCAAAACATATATCCATATAATTTCCACAAGATCCTGTGTCAATCATGGCCTTAGTAGTAATCCTGTTCTGGTCCCACTGTAATGTCAAAAAAACAGAAATGTAGGGGTTAGTGAATGAAGTTGTCAATCCTCCTAGAGAGACATGTGAACACTCACCCTTCTTTTTGTTGACTAGGGGACAGACGTTTATCTTGTGATCCGGGGATGCACAGTACAAGCAGAGATTTTCATTTCGTCTTTTGGCTTTTTCCATAGTTGATAGCGGTGGGCGTATGGTTCCTATCTCCATAGGAACGGGGTCAACGGCCAGACTCCGAGAGGAAACGGATAATGGCATTCCCATCTTTTCAGCCTTTCTTTCTCGTAGTCTTCTATCTATGGTAATACTGAGTTGTATTAATGCATCCAGGGTTTTTGGCAGATCCGCTCGGGCGAGCTCGTCCTTAACGGCTTCTGATAGGCCAAGCCTAAATTGGGTTTTCAGAGATGCATCATTCCATTCTGAATCAAGGGTCCATCTCTTGAACTCTGCAAAAAAGTCTTCCACAGGCCTCCTTCCTTGTTTCAAGGATCTTAACTGAAGATCAGCAGTACTCTGCCTATTGGGGTCATCATATAGGCTAGTGAGCTCTGCCAGGAACAAGGCATAGGAGTTGAGAAGCTGGTCGTTTTTCTCAAAAAGAGAATCTGCCCAGGCTCGAGGATCGCTTGATAGGTAAGAAATAATAGTACAAACCTTAATGTGATCAGTAAGGTAGGTACGAGGTTTTAGCAAAAAAAGTAACTCACATGCGTTTTTAAATTCGCGAAATTTTTTGCGATCGCCTGTAAATACCAAAGGGGGATTTATCTTGGGTTCAGGGGACTGAGCAGAGGTAAGTTGTGTCAGTCTAATTACCTGCTGCGACAGAGCCTGATTGTCTTCTTTTAATTCAGCAAGTGCGTGTATTAACGCAGATACTTGCTGTTTTAATTGTGTCACCTGAGTGGCTATTTCTGCTGAATCCATTTTTTGGGTTCGTTCAATCTGTAACGCTCCTGCGTTTCTTATATGGTGTGGATTTTCAGCTGCAGAAATAGTTCCACGTCAGTTGTCATGTAAGAGATATGCTGAGATACCATTCCCAACCTCAATGACTCATCATGTGTGGAAGGTCTTATTTCAGCCAGTAAATACACACAATTAGCAAGCTGGTTCCTAGAGTGACTTTATATATGTGGTAACACAATGATGAAGGTTTGAGGGATAGGTTGAGTGGAGGTGGTAGGTGATAGACACTTGAAGGTGAGACAGTAGCAGATGGATGCAGGAAGGTTTAACAATGTTGTATGATAGCAGATGATAGAATAGCAGGTGGACATACAAAAGAGATCAACCCAGTGCAGAAAAGTAGCAGTAGTCTCAATAGCTAGCAATCTAGTTTATGCAGATGTGATAAACAGTCTCTACTATGCAGAGCTAGATAGTGTAAGCTTAGTATAAGTTTATAGAGAATTCCCCTGCGGGGTACTTAGCACTATTAGCGATACAGCCGAAGGGTGGTTCAGGAGAGGCGGATGATCCAGTAGCGGGATACAGGGATCAGCGCAGCGAGGTTCCTTCAGCGAAGTAAGCTTGCAAGCATGGAAGCTTCAAGCAAGGTTAGCATCCAGATAAGGGTGTTTGAACGAACACATGTGAGTGAGAGCCGACGCCTTAAATAGCCATCTAGTCCGGCGCTGAGTGATGACAGTTCCAGTCTTAAAGGTGTATGCGCACCTTTCCAAAAGTAAATGGTAGGGCGCATACACTTGTGGAAAGTGTAATTTAGGGTACCAAAGGTACCGGAACATTACATCCTCCTTGCAAAACAGCTCGAGCTCAGTGAGGTTGGATGGAGAGCGTTTGTGAACAGCAGTTTTCAGTTCTTTCCACAGATTCTCGATTGGATTCAGGTCTGGATATTTCTGCACCCAGGCGCCTGTGACCCAGGATCAGCCCTGGGTGTACAGCAGTAGAACACAATCACTTATGTTATATTAGAGGGGGATCAAACAAGGACCACCATGGACGCAAGCTAAGGGGGGACCTAAGTCACCCAACAGGATACAGTCAGGTCCTTTACAAGTTAAAAAATGTCAGATAGAGGGGCCAGAGCAGCCTCTCTGGTATACGTGCAGGGTGGATGGGGATCTGCATCCACAGTGAAACAGCCAGAATACCGGATCAATTACTTAATAGTTTCTGCTTCTGGCCTGGATAAAATACAGTATGGCAGTAATACAGAACTTGTATGTGGGCATGTGGTGTCAGCTCCTCTCTCTCTACTTCCTCTGGGATTTCAAAGCCATCCTTTAAGAGACAGGAAGTGATAATATATAATTATACATAACACTGTGATATTAGCAGCTAACAGTAGAGGGCAGCAGGTTTCTACATGTGTCTTGTTATCATTGCCAACAGCATTGTTATTTTAAAAAGGTCCCTGTAAAAGATGAGTTTCTACACTCACTTCTCAGTAGGCCTGTGTTTCCTACATTCCCTCGGTTCCAAAGATACAACTTCCCTTAGACTTTTTGCCATCCAACATTTCTAGAATTCTCAGATGCCTGTGTCTCTAACCAAAGAGTTTTGGAGAAGCTGTGGAGATAGAACAGAGGGGAGGTAGTTGATACAGATCGGAGAGGTTGGTGTAAGAGCTCATCTACTGCAGGGAACCTTCGGCAGGGTTTGGTGGTAAACTGACAGGGTCTCTTTCAAAGGAAGTGAGGTAATAATAATGCAAAATTTGGCGTTTTTGTTCTTACAAGTTCCCAGTTGAAATTCTATTTTTATATTGATATGCAATAGCATTACATTTAGCTTGTTATATTACTCTAACATGATTCAATAGATAGGTGGGACATTGGATTTGTCAGCTGGTGAGCACTTTTGAGAAAGCTGACACACTTATGAGCAGCAGTTCCTGTGGCCAGTTACAGGACTTGTGCATACGGGACCTTAAATATACACTGTTGATAGATGCTGTTACAGTTTTACATACTGCTTGATGTGCTGTAAATTCTCTCTTTTTTCAGGTCTTATGACAATTTCAGTTTTTGCTCCTTGAGTTAGTTGTCGCTTTGGTTCTTCTAAAACAATTGTGCTTTCAAACTACTATGTTATAATCCTGCATAGTCAATGCTTGCTCCACATGATGGGAAAGTGTGACACACTTTGAAGCAACAGTGGTAGTTATGTTATTCACAACACTAAACTCAAAACCTACAAAGCCTTCACCCATCCAGAGTCTACTCTGACTTTTCATTGAAAATCACTGTTGCTAAACTACAGCAGACTGTCTCTATATTCTATAATAGTGTAACATTAAGCAGTTGTTATCAGGCATCCAGGAAGCGACTCTGCCTACTTGCAGTTGCAGTGCAACCTCATTGACCTGAATGCCTAGATTTGACAGGCTGTGCCATCTGCTAACTCATGCTAACTGCATGCCATGTGACATTTGTTGCTGCCCTAACACAAAGCATTGTGGATGTGGCACATGAACAGCCCCCTCCGGTTGTATTGTAAGCTACAGGTGAGTGTTCAGGGGGAGGTTAACTGTGTTTCAGCTACCTGTTTTTAACCCCTGTTTTTTTCCTGAAGCACATATTAGTGCTTCAGGAAAAAAAAAAAATAATATATATATATATATATATATATATATAGTTGCAATATAGTTTTCCACCAGTCTGGGGGGCCCTTGAACTGGCACTTTATTCAGAAGAAGGTTATTAACAGTCTTATAAGGCCGTGCAACCCATTGATGGTTTTTGGTTATGTTATTTAGTTTGTGATAATGATTATGAGATGATGATGATGAATGGTCTATGTGGGTCACTTTCTCTGTCAGCTTTTACTTTTGTTGATACCATGCAATGGGGAAGGATAAAACTATATTATACTGATAATGATGACTAACCTCAATGGATTTGATAATTATAACCCAGTCTGCTACTCTCAGGATCACCAACTTCCAAAAGTTCCATGGTCTGATTTTTTGGGCATAGCTGCCAGAGTTCAGTTTTCTGACCTGGTTAACACCTATGCAGGTTGCAGTTTGCATATTTCAGGTGCATTTTGCATTTTTCAATACACGTTTTTGATCCATTGAAGTTTATGGAACCAGAAAAAAGTCCCTGGCCCTTTCCATAAAATGCACAGATGTTATCTTGACCCATAGGAAACCTGTACTGTATTTCTGCAAAACTGAAAATGCACTACAAAATGCATAGGCGTGAACCAGGCCTTAGGCTGTCATATGTTGGTCCTCAGAACAAAGAAATGCTCACACTTAAATAGGTACTGACATAAGTGTACGCACATGGTGTGCCAGGTGTGCTTAGGCACACCCAAATCACCCTGTACTGTGCAGATTCCCCCTGCTTCCTGGCTGCAGAGAAAAGGACTGGGGGATCTCTGTCCTCAGTCCCTTTTCTGTTTCTGTTTAGACCCCTAAATTTCACCAAAGCCCTCCAATAGGGCTCCTGAAAAAAATAGTAAAAAAAAATAAATAAAAAAAACAGAATACAATAAAAATAAACTACTGACACCAATCTTTGCCCTTCTGACACCGTCCTCTGCTCTAATGATGAATGGGGTTGAGCAAACACGGACTGTATTGTTCGGGATCGTACCGGACTTTTGGGTTTTCGGTATCCGGACATGGGCCTGAACATTTTACTGTATATTCGGGATACAGTCCGTTCTTCGGTAATTTATTCCATGTTTTGACGCGGTTTTAATGGCGCAGTTTCAACAGTTGCAGGGCAGCCAATCAACAAGCGTTTTACTAGTGTGCCCTTAGAAGCCATCAGAGCCATGCCTACTAATGGCATGGCTGTGATTGGCCAGTGCAGCATGTGACTGTAATGTTCTGGTACCTTTGGTACCCTAATTTAACTTTTCCTAAGTGTATGCGCCCCACCATTCTCTTTTGGTAAGGTGCGCATACACCTTTAAGACCGATGCTGTCATCACTGAGCGCCGCTGGAGCGGCTATTTCAACCTCCGGCGGTCTCACTCACATGTTCGTTCAACGCCGCATAATCTGCCTTGAAGCTCTCATGCTTGCAAGCATACCTCGCTATCGGAACCACACTGCTGATCCCTGTATCCCGCTACCGGATCATCCGCTCTTGCCGAACCTCTCCTCTACTACATTGCTACTAGTGATAAGTACCCCACAGGGGAACCTCTATAACCTTCATACTAAAGCTTACACTATCTAGCTCTGCATACTAAGGACTATTACTACATCTGCATTAACTAAGATTGCTAGCTCTTGAGCCTAATACCATCTGCTCTTGCACTGGGTTGGTCTATCCTGTATGTTCACCTGCTACTCTATCATCTGCTACCATACATGATTGCTTAACCTATCTGCATCCCATCTGCTACTATCTTACTTTCAAGAACATTCCTTTCAAGTGTCTGTCATCTACCATCTCTACCCAACCTGTCTCTTCAGCCTATCATCACTATATTACTATACATATAAGTCACTCTAGGAACATCTTATTGAGTGTGTGTATCTACTTGCTGAATTGAGACTATCCACACATGATGAGTCTTGGGAGTTGGGATTGGTGTCTCAGCGTTTCTCTACATGACTACTGAAGTGGAATATTTCTGCAGCTGTAAATCCACATTATACATAAAACGCAGGAGCGTTACAGATTGAACGAACTTCAAATGGATTCAGCAGAAATAACCACTCAGGTGACACAATTAAAACAGCAAGTAACTGCGTTAATACACGCACTTGCTGAATTAAGAGAAGAAAATCAGGCTCTGACGCAGCAGGTAACCAGACTGACACAACTTACCACTGCTCAGTCCCCTGAACCCAAAATAAATCCTCCTTTGGTATTTACAGGCGATCGCAAAAAATTTTGCGAATTTAAAAACGCATGTGAGTTACTTTTCTTGCTAAAACCCCGTACCTACCTTACTGATCACATTAAGGTTTGTACTATTATTTCTTACCTAACAGGCGATCCTCGGGCCTGGGCAGACTCTCTTTTTGAGAAAAACGATCAGCTTCTCAAATCCTATACCTTATTTCTAGCAGAACTTACTAGCCTATATGATGATCCCAATAGGCAGAGTACTGCCGATCGTCAATTAAGGTCCTTGAAACAAGGTAGGAGACCTGTGGAAGACTTTGTCGCAGAATTCAAGAGATGGACCCTTGATTCAGAATGGAATGATGCATCTCTGAAAACTCAATTTAGGCTTGGCCTATCAGAGGCCGTTAAAGACGAGCTCGCCCGAGCGGATCTGCCAAAAACCCTGGATGCATTGATACAACTCAGTATCACCATAGATAGAAGACTACGAGAAAGAAAGGCTGAAAAAAGGGGAATGCCATTATCCAGTTCTTCTCGGATTTCTGCCGATGACCCCACTCCTATGGAGGTAGGAACCATACGCCCACCTCTATCAACTATGGAAAGAGCCAGAAGACGATCTGGTAATCTCTGCTTGTACTGTGCATCCCCGGATCACAAGATAAACGTCTGTCCCCTAGTCTACAAAAAGAAGGGTGAGTGTTCAGATGTCCTCCTAGGGGATTGACAACTTCAATTACTAACCCTTACCTTTTTGTTTGCTTAACATTACAGTGGGACCAGAACAGGATTACTACTAAGGCCATGATTGACACAGGATCTTGTGGAAATTATATTGACATACGTTTTGCTGCTTTAAATAAAGTCCCTATTATTTCTAAACCTAAACCTGTCTCAGTGAGTCTTATTAACGGTGTTCCTTTATCCTCTGGTCCGATCACTGATCAGACACAGGCACTCCTAGTCACTACTAACGGGTCTCATATGGAGACCACTACCTTCGATCTAATACCTTCACCCCACTTTCCCATTGTTTTGGGACTTCCCTGGTTACACACACATCAACCAACCATAGATTGGAAGGAACGGACCCTGGCCTTCCTCTCTTGCTATTGCGAGGGTACGTGTAACCTCCCGTCTTCCGGGAAGATCCTGTCTGTGGTGACAGATGAGATTGCACCACTATGTTATCAGGATCTCTCTGAGGTTTTTCTTGAGAAAAATGCTCAAGCACTACCTCCCCATCGAGACTATGATTGTAGTATTGATCTACTCCCAAAAAGCAAATTGCCGTTCGGTCATGTTTATCCTCTTTCACAGGATGAACTTTCCCATCTCAAAGAATATTTGGATGAGAATTTGAAAAAAGGTTTTATTAGACCTTCCACTTCTTCCACAGCAGCAGGACTCTTTTTTGTCCGCAATAAGGACTCAAGTCTCAGGCCTATCATCGACTATAGGCAATTGAATGCTATTACAATAAAAGATCACTATCCTCTACCGCTTATCCCTGAACTCATTGAGCAGGTGCGTGGAGCTACCTATTTTTCAAAATTGGACCTGAAAGGGGCATACAATCTCATTCGAATCCGTGATGGACACGAGTGGAAGACTGCATTCAGAACCAGATACGGATTGTTCGAATATCTTGTAATGCCATTCGGGCTATGCAACGCCCCTGCAGCCTTTCAACAATTTATAAACGATATTTTCAGAGACTTACTAGATGTCTGTGTTGTGGTATATCTGGACGATATACTTATATATTCACGATCCTTGCCTGAACACATAAGACATGTAAGACTAGTATTATCGAGATTGCTTGCACACAACCTATACGTGAAACTGAAAAAATGCTTGTTTCATAAAGAAGAGGTACTGTTTCTAGGCTACATCATATCCAAAACAGGAATCAAGATGGACATGAGTAAGATATCCTGCATTCAGGATTGGCCTACACCAACCACCCGCAAGGCGCTACAGCGATTCCTTGGATTTTCTAATTTCTACAGGAAATTAATCAGGAACTTCTCTGCCATTGTGAGACCCCTCACACAGCTCACTAGTATTAAGAGACCATTCAAATGGTCAGATGAAGCAAATAAAGCTTTTCACCTGTTAAAGACAAGGTTTACTTCTGCTCCCATACTACGCCATCCAGACCCATCCCTCCAATACATTCTGGAAGTAGATCCGTCAAACATGGCAGTAGGAGCAATACTCTCCCAACGACCAACTAACACTTCACCACTCCATCCAGTCGCCTTCTTTTCTAAATCCTTAAGCAGTCCAGAGGTAAATTACCCTGTGGGTGAAAAGGAACTGCTTGCTATAAAATTGGCTCTGGAGAATTGGCGACATCTACTCGAAGGCACCCGATTACCAATAATTATATACACGGACCATAAAAATCTTCAATATCTTCAGACTAACAAAACTCTCTCTCACCGACAGGTACGATGGTCACTATTCTTTCTAAGGTTTAACTTCCTAGTGACCTACACACCTGCAGATAAGAACAAAAAGGCGGATGCACTATCACGACTAACTAAAGAAAACTACTTCGAAATCCCTTCCGTTCCTATAATACCTCACAAGCGTATTATTGGAGTTGTCCGTTCTTTGAAGGAAGAGGTTTTGCATGGTATAAGTTTGGATTCACCCCCACCACAACTAAATACTGATGCAGAAGGCTTCCTCTACTACAACGACAAACTTTACATACCACCTACCATGCGCACCAAGATCTTGGAATTATCGCATGATGTGCCTATGGCAGGACATATGGGTATGACAAAGACTCTTAATCTGATTACCAGACAATTCTGGTGGCCTGACATGAAAACATCTATACAAAAATTCGTCTCTTCATGCAATGTCTGTGCCAGGTCCAAAATTGACACTACGAGACCATCCGGTCTACTATGCAGTCTACCAATACCCCAAACTCCATGGGAAGTTTTGTCCTTGGACTTTATAGTAGAACTACCTCCTTCCAAAGGATTTAATACCATCTTGGTGTCAGTGGACCATCTGACAAAGATGGCACATTTCATTGCTATTCGCAGACTACCTTCGTCCAAACAAACGGCAGAACTCCTGATGAAACATGTCTTTAAGTTACATGGTATCCCAAAAACTCTTCTGTCTGACCGTGGATCACAATTTATTTCCAAGTTCTGGCAAGAACTATGTCACATACTACGAATTGAGCGGAAGCTCACTTCTCCTTACCATCCGCAGACCAACGGACAGACTGAAAGAGTCAACCAATGCATCGAGCAATATTTACGTTGTTACACTTCTTACCAACAGGATGATTGGGTGGATCTTCTCCCTCTGGCAGAATTTGCCTACAACAACGCAACCCACAGTACGACCAAGCAGAGTCCGTTCTACTTGAACTATGGGTTTCATCCCTCTATTCTCCCTCCACGCATCCTTCCTTCAAATAACCCAGTAGCCTCAGACTATCTTTCCCAAATAAAGGATTCTCTGGGTTTACTAAATACTACCATTGCACACGCTCATAGTCAACAAAAGAAGTACTATGATCTTCGCAGAAGACCTTCTCCTCAGTATGCTATTGGGGACCTCGTTTGGCTCTCAACAAAAAATTTAAGACTGAAAATCCCTAGCAAAAAGCTTGGACCTCTCTTCTTGGGACCTTTCCCAATCAAGAAACTTATTGGAAAAGCTGCAGTAAAGCTTACATTGCCAATAGACCTCAAAATACATCCCATTTTCCATGTGTCGCTACTGAAGCCCCATGTTCCTGACCAAGGAATAAGGCCTACTATCCCACTTCCTCCTCCTGTACAAGTTGAAGGTGGAGAAGAATATGAGATAAAAGAGATTCTGGATTCTCGTATCCACAGAAGAAAACTTCAATACTTAGTTCGATGGAAGAACTATGGGCCCCAAGACGACACCTGGCTAAACACCTCTGACATACATGCCCCTAGATTAATCCGCAACTTTCATGCGAAGTACCCAGACAAACCAGCTCCAGAGGCCTTCAGGAGCCGGCCTTAAGGGGGGGGTACTGTAATGTTCTGGTACCTTTGGTATCCTAATTCCACTTTTCCTAAGTGTATGCGCCCCACCATTCTCTTTTGGTAAGGTGCGCATACACCTTTAAGACCGATGCTGTCATCACTGAGCGCCGCTGGAGCGGCTATTTCAACCTCCGGCGGTCTCACTCACATGTTCGTTCAACGCCGCATAATCTCCCTTGAAGCTCTCATGCTTGCAAGCATACCTCGCTATCGGAACCACGCTGCTGATCCCTGTATCCCGCTACCGGATCATCCGCTCTTGCCGAACCTCTCCTCTACTACATTGCTACTAGTGATAAGTACCCCACAGGGGAAACCTCTATAACCTTCATACTAAAGCTTACACTATCTAGCTCTGCATACTAAGGACTATTACTACATCTGCATTAACTAAGATTGCTAGCTCTTGAGCCTAATACCATCTGCTCTTGCACTGGGTTGGTCTATCCTGTATGTTCACCTGCTACTCTATCATCTGCTACCATACATGATTGCTTAACCTATCTGCATCCCATCTGCTACTATCTTACTTTCAAGAACATTCCTTTCAAGTGTCTGTCATCTACCATCTCTACCCAACCTGTCTCTTCAGCCTATCATCACTATATTACTATACATATAAGTCACTCTAGGAACATCTTATTGAGTGTGTGTATCTACTTGCTGAATTGAGACTATCCACACATGATAAGTCTTGGGAGTTGGGATTGGTGTCTCAGCGTTTCTCTACATGACTACTGAAGTGGAATATTTCTGCAGCTGTAAATCCACATTATACATAAAACGCAGGAGCGTTACAGTGACCCAGCCTCTATATAAGCTGGAGTCACGTAGCGCCGCACGTCACTCTCTAACTACTGTAGGGACAGGTTCCTGCTGCTGCTTATTTGAGGGAGAGATAGGAGATTATTGTAGGGGCAGGCTGGAGATTGCTTTCAGGGAAAGAATAGTACACAGGACAGAAGAATGTTCTTTAATCAGACAGCGATCTACATTGATTTTATTGTGTGGGGGTGCAGTGCACGATCTTTTTGCCCTGACCTGAGCCCAGTGAGGAGAAGGGAGAAAAAAAAATCTTTTATCAGTCTGTTAGGTGGGCAGCGTGCGGCGTGCAGCGGACATTTAATGCAAGCTCAGTGCATATGTGTCTGCTTAATCTGGATATTAAAAAAAAAATGTTTTCCTTCATATTTTACTGTGACATACAGCATTTAGACACTGCTGTGTTCTAATGTGCTATTCAAAAATCACCAATTTAAGGGAAAAATAATTATTTTTCAGTTTTTTATTCATACTTTACTGTGACATACAGCATTTAGACACTGCTGTGTTCTAATGTGCTATTCAAAAATCACCAGTTTTTTATTCATACTTTACTTTACTGTGACATGCAGCGTTTACACACAGTGCTGTTCTAAACTGCTATTCAAAAATCACCAATTTAAGGGAAAAATAATTATTTTTCAGTTTTTCATTCATACGTTACTGTGACATACAGCCTTTACACACAGTGCTGTTCTAATCTGCTATTCAAAAATCACCAATTTAAAAGGGAACATTTTATTTTATTTTTTTCATTTTTCCTTTATATGTTACTGTGAGATAAAGCCTTTAGACACTGCTGTGTTCTAATCTGCTCTTCAAAAATCACCAATTAAAGGGAAAAATAAACATTTTTCTTTCATACGTTACTGTGAGATACACCCTTTGGATACTGTTGTTCTATGCCACTATTCAATAAACACCCATTTAGGGAAAAAATATTAAATTGCGGTCTAGTCTGTAGCTGTACGTGTGAGATACACCCTTTGGATACTGTTGTTCTATTCTGCTATTCAGTAAACACCCATTTAGGGGAAAAAATTAAATTGTGGCCTAGTCTGCGTATTTTACTGTGAGATACACCCTTTGGATACTGTTGTTCTATTCTGCTTATCAATATAAACCCATTTAGGGAAAAAACATATAAATCACGGCCTAGTCTGCATATTTTACTGTGAGATACACCCGTTGGATACTGTTGTTCTATTCCGCTATTCAATAAACACCCATTTAGGGAAAAAAAATTTAATTGCGGCCTAGTCTGCATATTTTACTGTGAGATACACCCTTTGTATACTGTTGTTCTATTCCGCTATTCAATAAACACCCACCTGACAGCGGGGGCACAGTGGAAGCACAAGGCTAGGGCAGAGGAGGAGGAGGTCACCAATGCAGCCAGGGCACCGCCAGCACCACAGAAGGCAGGGTTAGCATGTATGAAATGTGGAAAAGCTTTGTTGGCACGCCACAACAACCAGGACCACCAGCTGTTTTTTTTTTTTAAGCCCGTGGTGTGTGAACACACTCAGACTATTAGCCGGTGGGTGCATAAAAATGTGCACACCAAAAAAGTGAAACACAAAAAGTGCACAGGGTGTACACATGGTCCCTGACCCTGATCCCAAGGCTCCTGAAAGGGACTGGGGTACTTACACTGGCTAACCTGGCAGCCCCGTTCTTTAGGAGGTCTGCTGAAACAGACTACCCCAAGTACTAGGTGGGGCTCTCCCGAAGAGAGACCCCATGAGAGAGGGTGAACCAAGCCGGAATGCCATATCCACCCCCTCCCAAGACTTTTAGGGACAGGCCCAAGGACCTACACCCTACTAATCACGCTGTGCAAAATAAAGTGTACCGCCACAATAAAAAACACAAAACGTGAGACACACAACACATAAAAGTGGGGAAAGGGATAGTGGAGAAGTGCAAGGTTAGTGCCACGTTGCAATGCTATGGCAGGCCCTTCGGTCAGGAATAAAAAATTCCTCTGGTCCTGACTCCTGACCAAAAGGCCCAGCCGTAGAGGTAGGTGTGAAAAATGTGTGTAGGAAGTGCAGTGTCCTTGGTGTCATACTCATAGTGTTGCCATCCACCGTGAATTATGGGACCCCTCTACTGCCACTCCAGGGGCACATACACCACAGGCTTTTCAGAATCCCGGTCCCTGGCATGACCAGTGCAGCCCCGTCCCTACCAGAAGGCCTCAGAACTTAGACAACTTTGGGAGAGCCCGGCCCACAACCAAGGACACATACCTTTTCCAAGGCCAGACTCAACCCAGAAGGGGGAAAAAAGCCCCCCCCCCGCCGCCATCACCGTTCCTTACGATATACCATATACCGTTCCTTACGTACTATACACTTACCGAATGACGGGTCTGCCCCCTTCAACTTCTGGGTCTCAAAATTGGTCACATGGCCTGAGCTTGCCCTTTACGCCTTGGAGGTGCTGGCCTGCCCTGCAGCCAGTGTATTACCTGAATGTGTATTTAGCACGGCTGGGGGCGTTATCACAGACAAGCGCAGCCACCTGTCCAGAGCCAATGTGGACAAGCTCATGTTCATTAAAATGAACCTGGCATTGATCCCGCAGGACTTGTCCGTACCTTGTGCAGAATAGACATGTATACCGGCCTTACCCAGCCATTGTTGTATTTTTGATTTTTCTCACTCTTTTTGGGTGCACCCTAATTAAAAAAGAATTAAAATTAAAAACAAAAACCAGTGTTGGCTACCTTGTCCTCCTCCTCCGCCGCTTCCACCTACACCGCCACATCCACCGCCACCTCAACCTTCTACTCCATATGAGCCTCGTCCGCCTAGATCAAGATGATAATTTTTTATTTTTATGTTTATGTTATTTTAAGTTATTTTCCTATCCACATTTGTTTGCAGAGCACTTGCCATGCTCTTAACAAGCTTTTGCTGCCATTTGCAGCCCTCTAGCCCTTTCCATGTTTTTTTAGAGCCATTTTAGTGCTTAAAAGTTCAGGTCATCATTGACTTCAATGGAGTTCGGGATCGGGGTCAAGTTCGGGTCACGAACCTGCCGAACCCGGACATCCAGATGTTCGCTCAACTCTAATGATGAACACAGACTATAACGGATAAAGAATTACAGACACAGACTGGATAACAGACACTAACAAACAAACATACCTGGCTTGATTTACTAGTAAAACTAGCTCACTTTCTCTTTAACTATAAAATTACAGCTCCACATAACAAAATCTGATACACCCTCTACCTACAAAAAAATGAAATCCCAAGTTAAATGTATTGCAATATTTAGTTTCATTTCCTCCTCTAATATTTTATGAATCTCCTGGTGCTTCCATGTCTCTCAACGTTTGTTTTTGATCTTTTCCTCTGTTTTTGTGATGTTCAGTATGCCTGCTTATGTAATTTTCTGCTTATGAGTGATCACACTTTTTTCCGTGGTGTCTGCATCTTGATGTCCTTAATCTCCCCTATTTTTTCCCTGAATTTATTCCTGCTAGCAATGTTTTGAGGTAAAGTTCTACTGAAAATGTATTTGTAGTCTTGTGCATATGCAAGTTATAATGTGGTGTGGAGATTTGTATCCTACGCGTCTGGTCATATTTTGCAGCACTTTGGCAATATGGTCCAAAGACCTGAAGTATGCCATTAGACAATCTCCAGCAGAGGCCCAAAACAAAGTACCTATTACCATTTCAGCATTTTACCTACACTGAAGAGATTTATCACCTATTTTCTGCCCTAAAGGCAAAAACAACTTTTAAGTGCTGAAGAAAAAAAAAGGACAAAGCCTCCGCTGTGTGTTGGAAGCATAATTTACTTTTCAAAAGCACAGCAAAGTTCTCTGAAAATTACCAAGTGGCCAGAGTTATACGGATGTCTTTATTCAAGATTACAGCAGTCAGTTCTGCATATATTTCCATATATTTCCAGAATGAGTCATAGGATAACCATCTATTCAGTCCTTGGAATATAAATGATAGCCATCACTCGGCTCTACTCAATAATAGTCAGTGCTGTATTTGAGGAAGTTGGAATGAAAAGTGAACGAAACACAGTTTTTAAAGTAAACCTGTACTAAGAGAAATATGGTGATGTCATTCTGAATATGCTAGTTACAGCGAGCAAGTGCAGGCAAGGTAAGTCTAAGAGGTTGTAGGGGGCTTTGCAGAGATAGTGTCACTTTGCTTTGTTTGGGCAAGCTGACAGCATTTCTTTATACTGATTCACCTGCTTTAATACTATTTCAGTCAATGTCCTGGTGCTGGAGAAAGGATAGATTCATTTTAATGCCCCTTTGCTCTGTTTACCTTCCCACTGTTCCTTCTTCTCTGTTACTTTGTTTCCATGCATTTTACAACATATTTCTTCCACATTTCCTCTTTTCGTTTATGTTGTTTTCTTTTTTTCCTTCCCATTTTAAAAACTTCTTATTTCCCATTTATTTCTCCATTTTTCTATGTTCTTATATTGTTTTTCTTTTTCTCATTTCTTCTCCTGTTCCTTCTCCTCTTGTTAGCATCCTACAGCTACGGGTTACCCAGGAACTGTACTGTTGAGTCTGTTCTTGGCCCAGGTGCTACCAATGCAAAACTCTGCTGTCTGCTACTGAGTGTACATATGGCAAGTTTTAAACCCCACTACACCAACCCCCTGGTCCATAGCAGTAATGAATTCTATTTTTAGCCAGGAACTTCTTTTTTTTTTTTAAACAATCAAGTTTATTGAAAACATGTGGTACATTACAATGAAGAAAAAACAAACTGTATCTGAGGGACACACATGTCAGTATAGTGCAGAAGTTATTGCAACATACAGCTTGGAAACGCTAACGATGATTAGAGATAGAGCATGCTATAAACAAATGTACAGCTTAATGACATAACAAAATAGTGCATCAGCAAATTAGAAAAAACTTCAAATATAGGTCAAGAGGTCCTTTGGGCGGACAGAGTATCTAGCATAGGTACATGTGATATCGGACCTGGAACATGAGTAGAAAAAGAGAACTTACTAATAGAAAACAATTTCTCAAGAGTAATTAATCTCAGGATACTAGATCTTTGTCAGATAATCATGCAAGGTCATCGGGTACTAGAGAAGAATATTCGTTGGAGGCAAAGTAGAGACAGATGGATTAGAAAGAGCACAGGAAGAGTAAGAGGAAAAGGGGGGTGGTGGGGGGGGGGAGAAGGTTTCGACCGACTCAGGGAGGCGCCGGGGAAGGCCGATCGGGTTGTTGAGCAGACTGGAATTTAAGCCAAGGGTCCCAACGAGAGAGAAACCCAAGGATTCTATCGTTGGCAAGTGCGCTTACTCTTTCCATCTCACAGATTTCTGAAATTTTCCTAAGCCAATCTGAGATCGATGGAATATTAGCGGATTTCCAATGAACGGGTATGAGGGATCTGGCTGCATTGATCAGGTGAATGAGCAATGAATTCTTGTATTGTAGAAGTGGTGTTGGACTGAGGTGCAGTAGACAGAGTTCAGGGGAGAGGGTGATCCCCTCACCCACAATGGACGAGCACAAAGCTTGGATTTGTTGCCAGAAGGCGGAGATGTGCGGACAGGACCACCATATGTGGATTAAAGTACCTTTCTCGAGACCACATCTCCAACAGGTATCATCGGAGGCAGGATACCATCTCTTAATTTTATCAGGTGTAGCATACCACTGTGTAAGCAGTTTATATGCGGTTTCCTGAAGTTTCGTGCTTAGCGAGCACTTGTGTGCAAGAATGCAAGCTCGTTTCCATTGGGTCTCTGAAATAGAAGTGTTCAACGAGGCGCTCCACTTCCCCCTGAACCTGTCCTGCCCTGTATCAGTGTGTTTCTGTAGCCAAGCATAGGTCTGGGAGATAGATTTCTCAACCCGCTCCCCCAGGTGACAACACTGTTCAAAGTCAGTCAGAGGCCTACTCACTAGGGGCCTCCTGTTGCGTGAGGTAAGGTAGCTGCGAGCTTGAAAGTAGGACCATAGGGGCATTTTCTGTTCAGGTGTGATTCGTGCGAAGTCAGATAGTTGTTTAAAAACACCACCTACAAAGCAGTCTTTGGCAAACACAGGGTCTCGGGAGTCCTTCAGAAAAAGGGGATTGTCCAGTCCTGGTGCGAACTCTGGATTGTGTGCTAATGGTGTCAAAGGGCCGGGAGAGGAAGAGATGCCACAGTTGGGAGCAATAGCGTGAAATGTTCTCAGTGTGGGGCCTATGAGGGGGTGAGCCAACAAAGTTTTGGGGCAAGACGCGGCCCGAATCCAGGGGGCACACGCCAATGGCCCCGTGGAAAACGAGTTTTCGACCTGTATCCAATCTTTTGACTGGCCATGGCAATTCCAATCTATAATTCTAGATAGATGGACAGCCCAGTAATATTGCCTGAAATTGGGTAGTCCCATACAGGGCCGATCCCAGGCGGGCGCTGCGGGTGCAGTGCGCCCAGGCGCCGCCTGGTGGGGGGCGCACTATCCTCTCCCGGCCGCAAGTCTCTCATTGCAGCCTCGGAGTTGCTATATACATTGCAGTTGTGAGCTGAGGGGAGGGGCGGGGCGGACCGCACCAGAGTGTCCACAGGGGGAGGGTGACACCACTCTGCCTCTCATTGAATCGCCGCTGCTCCACATAGTACTGAGCAGGACCAGTATGGGAAGAGGGCGCAGTTTGATGGGTAAAACCCTGCCCTGCACAGAATATGCTGCCGAATGTAAGAGACAGAGAGTGGCTATGTACCTACATGTAGAGTAGATGGTATCACCCACCCCCTGCCTGCACAGCGCGCTGTACTATTCCCCAAGTGACAGAGTGGAGGAGGCGGGGCAGGTGAGGATGGAAAGCTCCGACTATCAGTGCTTCCTGATGACTCCAGAATAGATGCACACTGTATAACTTTCTTGCTTCTGAACAGCGGCTTCCCCCTCCCCTATCTAATCCTTTCTATCACTCCTGATTTCTCTCACAGTTTCCTGATGTCCGTGGGACATCGGCACCCCCCCCCCCCCAGCCTTCTGTTTTTATCTCTCCCTGCTCTGGAGATCTCAGAGCTCATCCCTCCTCTGTGTAGTGACCCCCCCCCCTCCTCCTGTGCCCTTTCCTCTGACCCCCTCCTCTCTAGCTGTACAGCAAAGTTGAATGGTGCTCTCTATCCTCCTGTGTCTGTGCTGCTGAGTCTACCACGATCTACTCAGCTAACAGGTAAAAAGTTCAGGCTTTTTACTCCCTGATATGGCTGTGCAGACAGCTGTTCTATTTTTAGTAAGAACCTATTAACAAGGGGTGCAAACAATGTGTCTCCCATGCTGGGCTGTCTTTTATCAGCACGGGGGGTACAGAGGTGTGTGCATCCCTGTGCCAGCACCTCATTCATTTCTATTGGGACATAAGACTGCATGGACACAGCCTCTGTATTCTAATATGACACACAGATGCAGGTGCCAATAGAAATGAATGGGACGCTGGCACAGGGACGCACACAGCGCCCGTACATCCCTGTGCTGATAACAGAGCGCCCTGCACAGGTTACACGTCTGCACCACATATGAATGGGCTCTAAAGAACTCAAGTATATGGAGGCAGGGCCGCCATCAGGGGGTTACAGCCAGTACTCCTGTATGGGGCCCGGGCAGCAGGAGGATTGGTGGGGAGAGGGATCAATGACAGAGCGATGCACTGTCTGCCTCTTCCTCCACCAGCTGAAAGCCGGGTTTTCCCCCCTCTTGCCGGCTTTCAGCTGTTTGCCCCCCCCCCCACCCTCAGAGCTGAGACACGGGGACGGCAGTCTGGAGAAGTGGTGGAGTCGTGGAGAGGTAAGACCTGGGAGAAGGTACGCTGTGTGGTGCTCCGTGGGCTCTCCTCTCCTGTCTGCACAACACTCGTCCATGCAGCATAAGAGACAGGATCGCTCTTACATTGCATCGCACTGTACACACACAGTTTGATTACCACCCCCTACCTTCTCCACGGGCTTCTCATCTCCCGACAGCAGGAAATGTTGGTGGGGGGTAATCAAACGGTGTGTGTGAGTGTACAGTCCGATGCAATGTAAGAGCGATCCTGTCTCTTATGCTGTGTGTTGTTCAGACAGGAGGGGAAAGCACAACACAATGCACCCCCTCCTGGCTTAGTAGTGGTTTCTCCCTGTCGGTTTGGGGGGCTTACAGAAATAATAATGGGAAAATAATTTATGCCTGGGATGTTTGAAGGATTGGCAACTCTCGTTGCTAGAAAGTGTAAAAGTGTAATGGGGATTTGGGGGGGAGGCATTTAATAGGAGGAATGGGGGGGTATGTGCTTGTAGGAGGGTTTGGGGGATTTGAACCAGAAGGGGGGATTGGGGGGAAAGTTTGTGCTAGGAGCGGGGCTGGGGCATTTGTGCTAGGATGGGGGAATTTGCGCTGGGGGGATGGGGTTGTGAATTTGTGGAGGGATTCGGGGGGTTGTGCTGGGAAGGGTGATTGGGAGGGATTTGTGCTAGGAAGAGAGATTGGGGGGGTAATCATTTTGATATTTTTGCCGGAAGTGGAGGGGCCCTGTCAAATAGGCTGTATGGGGCCCTGGGATTTCTAGCGGCAGCCCTGTATGGAGGCTTAGTGATATCACTCCGTCTGTGAGCCAGGACTATGGAGGAGCCGTTCTCACAGTGACAGCCGCAGCCCCGCTGAGATATCACACAAGAGCTTTACACCACAGAGCCCAGCACACCACAGAGCCCAGCACACCCCAGAGCCCAGCATCACAGAGACCGGCACACCACAGAGGAGCAAGGAATCAGGACAGGCAGCCAAGAATCAGGACCAGCAGCCAAGAATCAGGACCAGAAGCCAGCCCCAAGGCCCCAGCAGCCAGACCCCAGGACCAGCAGCCGGAATACAGGACCAGCAACCAGGAATCAGGAGGACCAGCAGCCAGACCCCAAGACCAGCAGGCCAGCCCCAGCAGCCAGACCTAAGGACCAGCAGCAAAGCCCCAGAAGCCAGGCCCCAGGACCAGCAGCCAGCCCCAGTACCCATTATTTAAGGTAAGTGAAGTCTTCTAGTCTTGGGCCTGGGCATCAAAGTGCTATTAATTAATATAATATGGTTTATTTTTCTATTGTTCGGTGACACTCTAATGTAGTCTCTCATGGGGGCTGGAGGGGACTCTTTCTATCAGAGACTCTCCAATAGGCACAGAGAGGGCCTCTGTAAGATAAACCCCCCTCCAGGTCCCATTAGACTCCATTGTAGTCTCTAATGGGGCCTGGTGGGGGGTCTTTCTAACATAGACTTTAAAATGCACACAGAGATGACCTCTGTTAGAGAGATCCTCCTCCAGGTCCCATGATACAACCCCATTGTAGTTTCTAATAGGGCCTGGTGGAGGCTCTTTCTAACAGACTCTCTAACAGAGGCCCTCTCTGTGTTCCTTGGAGAGACCCCCCTCCAGGTCCCATTAGGAAAGGGGAGGAGTTAGTAAGATGACCACGCCCACACGGGGGCGCCATAAATATTTCTGCACCCAGGCGTCTGTTACCCTAGGATCGGCCCTGGTCCCATACCACCATAGGATTTGGATTTGGACATTGTATCAAAATGAACTCTGGGATGTTTGCCATTCCAGATAAATTGAATCTGGAGCGAGCGTAGCCTACGGAAGAAATAGGAGGGAATCCTAATAGGGAGCGCCTGCATGAGATAGAGGAGCTTCGGCAGGGTCACCATCTTGATGATGGCGGCCCGGCCGAACCAGGAGAAAAAACGGGGCATCCAGCCCCGCAATTCCTTCGTGATGGAAGCAAGGAGCGGGGGGTAGTTGTGTTCGAATAAGTTTTTGGGATGCTGGGTGAGTCGCACGCCCAGGTACTGTATGCTAGACGTGGTCCACTTAAACGTGCAATTCTGTCGGACAATACTCGCCTGTTGTGTGGATAAGGTGAGATTAAGGGCTTCTGATTTGTGGTAATTGATCAGCATATTAGACATAAAACCGTAAATTTCAAACATGGTCAGCAAGTTAGGGATCGACACAGATGGGTGGGAAACAAAAAACAAAAGATCATCTGCGTAGGCTGCAATCCTGTGTTCTCTGCCCCCCACTACGATCCCCCTAATGGAATGGTGTAGGTTGATTGTGCGGATAAAGGGCTCGAGGGAGAGGATGAACAGGAGGGGTGAGAGTGGGCAGCCCTGACGGGTGCCGTTACGGATGTAAATCGGTTCAGACAGGGTACCATTCACTTTAACTTGCGCCGAAGGGTTCGTGTAAAGGGCTTTTATCCAAGCTAGCATGTGATCCCCCATCCCCACGTGTCTGCAGGTCGCGAACATAAAGTCCCAGGCCACTCTGTCGAAGGCCTTCTCCGCGTCCGTAGACAGGAGAAGACCTCCGACACCATCCAGGTGGAATCTGTGAATCAAACTGATTGATTTTAGAACATTATCGCGCGCCTCACGCCCTGGCATGAAGCCCGCTTGCTCTGGGCCTATCACTTGTGGAAGCAAAGTCCTGAGACGAGTGGCAATGAGTTTGGCTAGCAGTTTGAGATCCAGGTTTAAAAGGGAGATCGGTCTATAATTAGGGCATTCAGTGGGGTCCTTATTGGGTTTTGGGATAACCGTGATGTGTGCTCGCGAAAAGGAGGGAGGGATTGTATCAGCCGATAGAAGGGAGTTCAGGGCCCCGAGGAGAGGGGTAGAGATCTGTTCAGTGAAGGTTTTATAGTAGTGACCGGTGAAGCCATCTGGGCCTGGGCTTTTGTTGGATTTGAGCGATTTAATTGCTGCCAAAAGTTCGGAGTGCGTGAAGGGTTGTTCCAGCGTCTCCGCCTCTGAAACAGATAACCTAGGAAGTTTGCTATTATGGAGGAATTCTTCGATAAGGGACGGTCTATCACCATGTAGTGTGGTTGGTTTGTGACGCGCCGGAATGTTGTAAAGATTGGAATAAAAATCATGGAAATGTTGAGCTATGAGATGGGAGTCTCTGTCCAACTGACCTTGCTTATTTTTTATGGCTGAGATGTTTGTGGACAATTGAGCCTCTTTCAAAGACCTGGCCAAAAACTTCCCCGCCTTATCACCCTGTTCATAGTAAATGTGTTTCCGGTAGAAGAGCAAACGTCTGGCTTTGGCGTCCAGAAGCTGTCTCAGATCCCTCCTAGCCGATATAAGAGCCTGGAGAGCATCCGTCGCCAAAGATTGTTTATGTGTAGCCTCTAGAGTCGCAATGCGCGAAAGGAGGTCGGTCATTTGTTTTTCCGTTTGTTTTTTGCGCCTGGCACCCCACATTATGAGCTCCCCTCTTATAGTGCATTTATGGGCCTCCCAGACATTCATAGGAAGCACCGTAGACCGTGAGTGAACCTCAAAGAACATGTCCAGCTCCTTAGAGATGTGTTCTCGAATTTGGGGGTCGGTCAACAGTGTGGGGTTCAAGCGCCAATTAAAGACTTTCCCTGCGTCTCTAGGTCTGCTGGTGAGAGTCAAAGAGACAGGGGCATGATCCGATATGGTCTGGTTGCCTATGCATGATGAGGTCAGTTCCGGCAGGTCCCGTTGGGAGATATACAGGAAGTCGATGCGTGAATATTTGGAGTGCATCGGGGAGTAATAAGTAAAGTCCTTATCGTCCGCGTGGAGAGCCCTCCAAGAGTCCACTAAAGTGAGTGACCCCAATAGAGTTTTAATTTTTTTCAGAGTCCTGTATTTGATGCATGAGTGACCATTGGAAGTGTCTAGTAGTGGATTCAGGGGCACATTGAAATCCCCTCCCAGTATAATGCATCCTTCCCCAAACCACTTCAGCTCATCAATCACCTTTTGGCAGAAAGACAGATGTGCGGAATTGGGGAAGTAAACATTAGCAAGGGTCACTGGTTTACCAGCCAAGGAACCCTTCAGTAGTAAATATCGGCCTTCAGGATCTGCCAGTTGGTGTGTGAGGTCAAAAGCAGTGTCTTTATGTATCAAAATTGATACTCCTTTGGCCTTGTTCACGGGTGATGTCGCGTGTAGGGCTCTGGGAAAATGTCTGGTATTTATGGGAGGGATGGATCTAGCTCTAAAATGTGTTTCCTGGAAGAAAACAAAAGCAGGCTTCACCTTAGCCAGGGCCCTAAGAACAGATGATCTTTTTTCTGGGATGTTAAGTCCCCTGCAGTTGAAAGAGAGTACCGTGGGACTCCTACCAAGTGCAGAGAACATGGTGGCCGTATGTCAGTTTATGTTCGGTGCGGCAAAAAAGAGTCAGAACACTTACCGACCCAGGAGAGGCGGTCTCAGTCAACCGCAGTGAGCCGTCCACCCAAGGAGGTGTGTCCTTATGCGTCCCAACCAGACCTCCGCGGGGATCCCCGAGTCGGCTGCAATGGAGAGAATGGGATGAAAGGGAAGAGGGAAGGGGGAGGAGAGTGGAAGGGGTACAGAAGCGGCAAATAGTAATCGAAGAAACCTGAGATATGAACACGTATGAGACAGCAAATATTCTAATGCACTATGCAATAAAAATTTTGTAGCAATAGGTATCAACGCCTAACAGAAAAAATTACTGTAGGCGATCAAAACGTAGTCTGGTGGACAACAACAGACGGTAGAACAAATGCAATAAGCAAAAAAGATCAGACTACTGATTGTGAGGTGAGTGGGAGGTCAATTAGCGAGATATTTCAAAAACAAAAACCAGAAACAGAGAAACACCATCGCGAACCCACCAGCCCATAAATGTGGAGTTTGGTAGAGAATACTCTCAAACCGGGGTGAAGCGGTCTCCGAAAAAAAAAAAAAAAAAAAAAAAAAAAAAGGGAAAAAATGTTGCGGCTGATAAGCAGTTTAAAGCAGGGAATATGCTATCAAAGGAACTGGGTACAGTATAAAGGTCGGATCCAAACAAAAAGTTAGCTGAAGGACAAGATGCATGACAGGCATGACAGCAGAAGGGGGAGGGTCATCAGGTCGTCCGATGAGTGCGTTTCCGATGTCAGAAGTGGGCTCTGAGTCCTGGGGTCTTGGGAGTTTTCGGTGTGGTATGGGATCGTCTCGGGGTGCCCTCTGGTTGCTTATTCATCTTTGATTTCTTGCTGCTGGATGGAGTGAGAGCAGCACCAGGGGAAGAAGGAGAAGCAGAAGGCATATCAGGGAGTCTGAAGTCCGCGTACCAATCGGGAACTTCCGTAAGAGGTATTTGGAGAGCTTCACAGAATGCAGGCAGGTCTGACGGGGTCCGCAGAAGGTAAGTTTTCCCATGAAAGGTCACGCTGAGAGCAAAGGGGAACTTCCAACGGTAGGAATGTCCTTTAAGTCTCAAGGCATCCAGCAGGGGGCGCAGGGCGCGCCTGTTATTGAGTGTGATGGGCGATAGGTCTTGAAAGAGGAGAATGGGTTCCCCATTAAACAGCACTTGATCATTTTGGCGCGCTTTGGCCAGAATTTCTTCTTTGAGGGGAAAGTTTTGTAGGCAACAAATAATGTCTCTCGGGGGTTGATTATCCGGTCCTTTAGGCCGGAGAGCCCTATGTGCCCTTACAAAGTCTATTGGTGACTCATCAGGCCGTTCCAGCAGGTCATTAAAGATTTTGGTTAAAGCCAGTTTAGTGTCCTCAGGGGGTACAGACTCCGGGACCCCCCGGACCCTGATATTACAACGTCTACCCCTGTTGTCCAGATCCTCGATCTGTCTATTAACATCGATTAGATGCGCGGCGTGTGCCTCAGCCGTGGTTTCTAAGCGTTTAATGGCGGTGTGCCTCGCCCTCCCCTCTCTCTCAGTCCTGTCCAGTTTGTCAGAGATAACCATGACATTAGCAGTTAAGGTGGCTATTGCGGCAGCAAAAGATTGCTTGATGTCTGCTGCTATGACGGTCATGGCTGCATGGGTGAGGGGGAGATCGGGAGAGCGGTCATCTCTTACCATGTCCTCCGAGGCAGAGAGCGATTCCTCACTGAAGTC
This sequence comes from Pelophylax lessonae, assembly GCF_965119305.1. Lineage (NCBI taxonomy): Eukaryota > Metazoa > Chordata > Amphibia > Anura > Ranidae > Pelophylax > Pelophylax lessonae. Next base: position 458,715,633 of record NC_138771.1, on the reverse strand, counting down.
GGCCTCATGGTGGAGCTGCGCCATCTTGTCCACTAGGTTGAGGGATCTTGCCACCGCTTGAGCCTTGAATAAAGCCGAAATACTTTTGCTGGAGGATGCCGGTGTAGACCGGGTTTGTCTGCTCTGTGATCCGTGGCGGAGAATTCTGCCCATCGCCGCAAATATGGAGACCGGGAAGCTTATTAGGGCTGCGGGTTCACGGAGCTCTCTCAATGTGCTGCCATCCGCCGCGCTGACCAAGCCACGCCTCAGCCAGGAACTTCTCAATAGTAGGGTCTTACATTTAATTGTGGTTTCAGGCTAGGGCTTCGAGGATCCGGCTGACCACCTGTGGCCCATGCGACACGGAGGCCCAGGTCACCTGATGTGTGTTGCTATTGAGAGTTCCTCTTATCCCGGCCAGGAGGGTGCCAGGAGGGCAGACCTCTTTCTACTAGCCACCACCAGCTCCCAACTTGACCAGACTTATATTTTAAATCATGATATAATTTAGAAATCTGTCACTATCATCCTGCTAAAAGACAAATTGTTCTTCATTACTTTAAGTTTAAATGGTTCAACTTCCAAAAAGTTGAACCATTTAAACTTAAAGTAATGAAGAACAATTTGTCTTTTAGCAGGATGATAGTGACAGATTTCTAAATTATATCATGATTTAAAATATAAGTCTGGTCAAGTTGGGAGCTGGTGGTGGCTAGTAGAAAGAGGTCTGCCCTCCTGGCACCCTCCTGGCCGGGATAAGAGGAACTCTCAATAGCAACACACATCAGGTGACCTGGGCCTCCGTGTCGCATGGGCCACAGGTGGTCAGCCGGATCGTGTGCCTCCACAGTAAGCTGCTTTCTGTGGGGGCACTCAACAGGAGGGGGGGGGCAGGCCCACAGAAGAGGGACCCAAGAAGAGGAGGATCGAGGCTGTTGGTGGGAAAAAAGACGATATTGAACTAACCACACAATATATCAAAAAAGTTTGTGTGCAAATCCTATTATAAAAAACAGGGGTAGTAAATTTAAATTTTACGGAGGTCTGCTTAGTAAAATTTTCTTCCAGCAGAGGTCCGAATTGCACGTTTGTGTGAAGACTCCTCTTCACAGTAGTGTACTGATTCACTTTTACATAACACAATCTATTTATTTAAAGCAGTTATCACCCCCCCCTTTTAAATCATCACACCCCCACAGTACTGTCCTCGCCCCCCCCACACAGCACTGCCCCCTTTACATCACCCACACACTTTACAAACCCCCCCCCTCTACACAGTAGTGTGCTCTGCCCCTTCACATAATCTGCCGGCCACACCACTGCCCCCTTCACATCACCTGCCCAACCCACCTCCACATCACCCCTCCCTCCCACAGCACTCCCCCTTCACATCACCTGCCCCCACCCCCCTATACATCACCCCTTCCCGCTCAGCACTGCTCTCCTTCACATCACCTGCTCCCACACCCTCCACATCACCCCTCCCCCCACAGCACTGCTCCTCTTCACATCACTGGCTCTCTGCATATCAACCCCCACATCACCAGCCCCCTTTACATCAACCCTCCCACACACACAGCACTGCCCCCTTCACATCACAAAGCCCCCACAGTAGTGTGATTTGCCCTTTTAACTCCCCTACAGGACTGCCCCCCTCTCAAATCACTAACCCGCCTCTTTACAGCACCTCCCCCCCACAGCACTGCCTACCTTCACAGCCCCCCACAGCACTAACCCCCTCTTTACTCCCCACAGTAGTGTGCTCTGCTCTCTGGATATCCAGCCAGCTTCTCCCCTCCAGGACTTACTCCTCTCACATCTCCTTCCTCCCATCTTATGCAGAGCCGTACCTCCTGAAGTCAGCTTAATACCAGCACTCAGCCTATTACCTGCCCCCAATGCAGAGCTATTCCTCCCTCGCTCAGAATATTCATGCTTGCCGACATCCAGCGAATTACAGCTGCTGAGGCTGGGTAACAGAAGTGGCTCCTAAATGGCGTGACCGCAGGTCCAGATGGGACAGTGGCTCGGTCCCGATCCGGTCCACCATTTAGTGATGCCTGTTATAAACCAACAAAGTGCTCTTGTACAAAAAACTACAAGTCCACATTTAAATCAAAAAAATCCCAAAAATGATTAACAATATCCATGATCCATAGTGTAGTCCAAAAAAATAAAATCATAAATATATGACAAAAATGTCTCTTCAAACTTTCATTGTGACATTTTCTTTATGTTTCCATATATGATCCACCACTATTGGTGTCCTAAATTAACTCACCGACTTTTGTTGCTGGTCAGATTTTAAGCTAGCTCAATGCGCCCTCCCATTTGAGGGAACAATCCTTTGCAGTGATCCCTGAAGTGTAATCCTCTGCTGTTTCACAATAGACAACCAATCTCTCAGTGAGACCAATTGTACCAATATAGGAGAGGGAAGCCTCAAACGGCATACAATCCTTTTAAAAACAATTTCATTTTCATTAAAAAAATATATTGCACTCACATTTGAAAGTGTCACAACTGACAAAAGGAAATAAGCATACTGTATATATTGTAGCCGAGTCGGCTCCAGCAAAACACTTCACTGTGAGCAGCCACCCAGTCTTAACAGCATGATGACAACACCTGTAGTCAACAACACCCCGCCATTAATCTCTGGTGTTTCATGTGTAAACATACATTGTGTTAAGGCAGCTTACTTATTTTGAATGGGCTAACGTACTGCAATAGACACTTTAAAACACACCCATATCTTCTTTTTAAAGCAAAGTACTATAGTGAACAGCTGGTTCAAACAGACCTTGTGCTAGACTGAGTTGGAAGCCATTCAAAATAAATGACACCACAGCACACTGCATAGTAAAATGGGATTTAATCGTACACTACCACAATGCATGGATGTGGATGATGTAAACTGGTTAAGGGGTCCTTTGAAACGCTTCTTGATTTGTTAAGTGAGCTCAAACTCTTTACTTCAGCCCAAAATGAACTCACTGCTATTGTTTGGCAGAGGAAATGTTGAATCAGATTCTCCACCTCCTTGTTCTGTATGTAGCCTAGTCTGCAGCTCTGGCAAGAAAGGAATACTAGAAAAGAAAATCATGAGGAGTTCATTTTTTACCCTATAAGGGCAGAAGCAGCAACTGCAAGCTATTGTTCTCTGAATACATTAGAACCCCACACCATGGCACTTTCTGGATAGTAACATCTTCATGCAGAAAGCTAAGGGATACTATGACATTGTGCTCTCTTTCGCTCACAAAATATAGCATTTAGAAATGCTAAGCATGTCACGCTTTTCACAGGAACACCATGTCTCCTCATGACACACCACCTGTTGTGCACATTTGACAGGATTTTCCTGCCTGACTCCCAGGCAAGGCTCATATTCACCCTGCACCACAACAGATTCTAGTATGGAGACCAAGGTGTGAAGTGGGGACACTTGCCACTTCAGTCCCTAACCACATCAAGGATGCCAGCATCCGCCACAGTCACTCACATTTTCAGCTGGCTGCTATTTCATGTATATAGATATCCCAACTCTGAAGGGTATATGTGTATTCCTCACAGTATACTAAATCACAAGGGGTAACTACTACACAGATTCTATATAAGCTCAAGGGCCTCAACCTTGAGGGTTCCATGGCTTTCATTCCCTATCTTCAGATTATTCAGGTAAGCCATAGTTACACTTGTTTTGTTATAAACACTTTTTCTCTTTAAGGAATACAGATAATTTCTTCTCTTAATTATAGTCCATTTTACTGGCAGAATTGAAATATTCAGGTACATTATACATTATCCTCCACAGTTATGTAAAATTAATTAAAATGCAATTGGCTGTGCAATTTGGAAACATGGCTGCTGCTAAATTGGTACGCTGTCCCTAGTGGTTTACACAGAATAGGGACATTGAGAACTTAGTGTGGCCTATACTTGAGATGGGGAATAGTCCATTAGCAATAATGTTCATGTAATGTGGATCCCTATAGATTAGACCATTGAAGGGGAAGTGGCAAAAACAAGAATAAAGTGCATCAAAGCACTTTATTCTTACAGAAATTCTCCCATGTCAGGAAACAAAAAATTGGGAAATTGGTTGATATAGGTTTATAGTCTGCTCCTTCCTCACCATTTGTAACAATAAATGGTTGCAATCACTGTTTTTCTACAGGCTGATTAGAATAATTTGATTGTACACTATATCGCTATGCTACCTATATCGCTGAAATTAAATCTCCTAATCCTGATGGACTCCTTCATACCTGTTTACTGCTGCTGCAGTTGATAATTCTTAGTAAACTGTAACATGATGCCATTCATTTCACTTCTGCTTGTGTAGCATAATGAGCATTGAGCGTTTAAGAGAAATATTCATATTTGTTGATTACTTTTTTACATTTTTCAGGTCCAGAAATATATTAACCACTTGCCGACCGCCCACAGTATATTTACTGCGGCAGCCAGCCCCTCCTGGGCAAAGCGACGTAGTACTACGTCACTCGCCCAGGAGCCTGCAGGGGGCGAGCGTGCGCCGCCGGAGGCGCGCTCCCGCCCCCTGCTCGTTCCCTGACATCCCCGTGCGAGTGACCAATGTCCGCCGGTCACTCGTGATCTCCCGCTGGAGAGGGAGAAAGGCAGACGGCTGATGTAAACAAAGCCACCTGTCATTCTCCCTGGTGTAACTGCAGAGATCATACGATCCTGCTATGTAGGATCGTATGTCTCTGTGGTTACATCACAAGCCACACCCCTTTACAATTAGAATCACGCCCCTAGGGACACACTTAACCCCTTGATCACTAATAAAGTTAACCCCTTCCCTGCCAGTGTCATTTTTACAGTAACGGTGCATATGTTTTGCACTTACTGTTGTAATGTCACTGGTACCCCCAAAAGTGTCAAAAATGTTAGTCAGGGGTCCGATCTGTCTGCTGCAATGTCGCAGTCCCGCAAAAAAAAAAAATCGCAGATCACCGCCATTACTAGTTAAAAAAAAAAAACAACAAAAATTACATAAATCTTTCCCTTAGTTAGTAAACGCAATATCTTTCCGCAAACCAATCAAAATACGCTTATTGTGATTTTTTTTTTTACCAAAAATATATAGCAGAAAACAAATTGGCCTAAAATGTTAAAAAATTTAGATTTTTACTTTTTTTGGGGGGGGAATTTCATATAAAAAAATGTGAAAAATATTGTTATTTTTTCAAAATTGACGCTCTTTTTTTGTTTATAGCGCAAAAAATAAAAAATGCACAGGTGATCAAATACCCCCAAAAGAAATCCCTGTTTGTGGGAAAAAAAGGACGTCAATTTCATTTGGGTACAGCATCGCACAACCGCGCAATTGTCCGTTAAAGTCACGCAGTGCCGAATCGCAAAATAGGCCCTGGTCTTTGAGCAGGAAAATCCTCCGGGGCTTAAGTGGTTAAATACTCTGAAAACTGTAAAGCTGCATCTGTTAATGTGTTTTTGTCTAGTTTAGTGGGTTCTGAAGAGCTGAAGTGCCTTTTTTTTACTTTTTGTCACATTTCTCATTATACAGACAAAGCAAGTAATGAGATAAAGTGATTAGCTCAAGGTCAAAATGGTCTTAGGATGTGAGTTGTCGTGTTTATTCATTATTTGTATAGCAAGTTCACTTGTAATTAAATTTGCTAAAATCAAAGAACATGCATTTTTATAATAAAGAACTGAAAACATTAACAATTACTACAGGCTCCTTATTCAGCTCTTCACAGCCGCAAAGCAGAATATAGCCAAGGTGTGGAAATCAGCCTCCTTGAATTTCTTGGATACCAAACAACAGATGAACCATTCTCTGTTACACGCTAAGATGGAAGCCTTGGATAACAACAATTTAAACATATTTGACACGTCATTGAGGCCATGGATTACTCAGGGACTTCCACCAGGCTTTAACATACTAGTACTCCTCTCCTGGTGATAGCCTCCACCCGGACATATCTCCTATGTCTCGCTGGGGGTTTTTCTATCCTTGGGACTCTACTTCCCTCTTCTGTATTCTCCTTTCCTTTTCTGACTGATCTTTATTTCCTTCCCCCTCTTTTTTCCCCATATCCATAATTATTCTGCCACCACTACAATAACCTCTCCTAAAACTGTTCAATTTAGAATACACTCGATATGGATTTCAATAACATGCTTAGGCAAGGTACTACTCAAGCAACTTGACTGGTCCCTTTTGTCAAATGCTGCTTCCCCTGCTGATCATGAAGAGTATCACTCTTAGTACAAGAAACTGCTAGGGGTCTCATTGTCTAACCTCTCTCCTTGTCACACATAGATCCCATTAGGGGTGCTCGAGGAGATATGACAACACCACAATTCTCACCCCCATACCACGATAATGCATTACTATGCCCTACTCATATTCATGTTGCCATTGTCTTTTCATTGGTGTGTAACTACGCATACTTTTGTTATGTAAAACAAGATATGGATGTTATTGTAAGCAGTTCTTCTGCAATTGTTCTTTTTAAAAACCTAATAAAACATTTTGAATGAGAAAAATTACTACAGGTATAAAGTCTAGTGTTGAACGAACAGTTCGGCTCGAGCATGAGTTTGGTCTGAACATCGGTTGTTCTTCCATTCAGTGAACACCCAAATTGTCAGGGCGTTTGAACTTTTGTTCAGCCCCCTGAATGCACTACAGTGCATTGGAAGCCCTGATTGGCTAAAGCAATGAAGGCTTTGCCCAATGAGGGCACATCAGAGCCATGATTTGACACAATCTCTCCAATCTCTCCAATCATGGCTCATTGCTCATAGTTCCACTCCACACTATAAAAGGTTCCTCCCCAGAGCAGCCTTTTGAAGTGTGATATTGGAATGGAGATAGATAGAACAGGGCTCCATTCATTGCTACTAGCGACTTAGTGTGCTATAGTGTACTATTGTGATTCTATTATGAATGTAAAGTATCAGTGTAGTGTGAATATAGTGATAGTGCAGCATGAGTGTAATGAGTGTAGTGCAACTGTTTACTTTTACTTTTGTGTCAGTTTAGTGTGAATATAAAGATAGTGCAGCATGAGTTTAGTGCGTGTTTATTTCTACTGAAGTGTCAGATTAGTGTGTCAGGACAGGTTTACTTCAGTATATTGAAGTGTGTTAGTGTTGAGTGTCAGGGCACTTTTACTGCAGTATATTGAAGTGCTTTAGTACACTTTTACTGCAGTATAATGACGTGTGTTACTGCACTTTTACTGCAGTATATTAAAATGTGTTGATGCACATTTACTGCAGTATATTGAAGTGCGTTAGTGCACTTTTACTGCAATATACTGAAGTGTGTTAGTGCATGTTTACTACAATTTATTGAAGTGCATTAATGCACATTTACTGCTGTATTTTGAAGTGTGTTAGTCCACTTTTACTGCAGTATATTGAAGTGTGTTAGTGCACTTTTACTGCAGTATATTAAAGTGTGTTAGTGCACTTTTACTGCAGTATATTGAAGTGTGTTAGCGCACTTTTATGCCAGTATATTGAAGTGTGTTATTGCACTTTTACTATATTAAAGTGTGTTAGTGCACTTCTACTGCAGTATATTAAAGTGTGTTAGTGCACTTTTATGCCAGTATATTGAAGTGTGTTAGTGCACTTTTACTGCAGTATATTAAAGTGCGTCAGTGCTGTTTTACTGCAGTATATTAAAGTGCAACAGTGCAGTTTTATTGCAGTTTATTGTAGTGTGTCAGTGAAGTGTGTCTGTGTAGTGAGAACTCAAGTTACTGTGCATCAAACACCACTTTCCATTGATTAAAGTGCATCCAAGTACACATTTCCCCGTCTCTATTACATTTCGGTAATAAGCTGCCCCCTCCTCCCATCATGTCTGGGAGGCCAACAAGCAGAGTCAGACATTCTCATAGCACTGTGAGATGGCCAGCAGTGTATGTGTCCATAGGCAAAGGTGGACATTGTCAGGCCTATGACACGAAATAGACATATATGTTTCATATTACAGGCCAGGAATTATGAACTTTCATAGGCCTCAAATGACCTCAACCCCAGTTCAGTCAGAATCTCCACTATCTCCACTAAAGCCAGAAAGCCACTATTGACAGGATATAGGTGTTTATTAAGATAAACACCTATATCCTCTGGTCATGAAGAGAGAGGTATCAGGGGAGGTCGTAAACATTGTGTTTTTGCCATGAAGTGTTTCCACACAATGGCAGATACTAGACCAGTAGAGATGGCCTTGCGGTTCGCCCGGTGGTCGGTTCGCTGCAAATTTTGCTTGTTCGCAAATTCGCAAAAAGTCAGACTTTTGCCGATGTTCGCGAATATGTCCACGCCGCCATTTTCTTTTTCATTCAGAAGAACTTTGACCCATGACACAGCCCTCAGGTGGAATGGGACAGCCAATTGAAACATCTCAGCACATGGACATGCCCCCTACCTTATAAATAGACCTGAGCTGACGGCCATTTTACATTCCGCATTTTTGTTAGTGTAGGGAGAGGCTGCCTGTGCTCGTGAGGGAGAGATTGCCAGACACAAATAGCTCTGTGAAGATCCACAAAAGTCCTTTTCAGGGCTGGTATTTTGGTATAGGTCTACTAGTATCTTTTCAGGTTAGGGGCAGGTATCCAGTCGGTGCTTTAGGGGCAGTTAGAGATCGGCAGCAGTCACACAAATCGCTTTGTTAATGTCCACAAAAGTCCTTTTCAGGGCTGGTATTTTGGTATAGGTCCAGTCTCTTTTCAGTATAGGGACAGGTATCCAGTCTGTGCTTTAGCGGCAGTTAGAAATCGGCATCTGCAGTTACACAAATCGCTCTGTTAATGTCCACAAAAGTCATTTAACCACTTTACCACCGGAGGATTTTGCTGTCTTACGTCTGGGCCACTTTTTGTGATTCGGCACTGTGCGAATTTAACTGACAATTGCGCGGTCATGCAACGCCGTACCCAAACAAAATTTACATCCTTTTTTTCCCCACAAACAGAGCTTTCTTTTGGTGGTATTTGATCACCTGTGCGATTTTTACTTTTTGCGCTATAAACAAAAAAAGAGCGACAATTTTGAAAAAATAACAATATTTTTCACATTTTTTTATATGAAATTCCCCCTCCCCCAAAAAAATGTAAAAAAACAAAATTTTTTATCATTTTAGGCCAATTTGTTTTCTACTACATATTTTTGGTAAAAAAATTGCAATAAGCGTATTTTGATTGGTTTGCGCAAAAGTTATTGCGTTTACTAAGGGAAAGATTTCTGTCGTTTTTGGTGTTTTTTTTTAACGAGTAATGGCGGCGATCTGCGATTTTTTTTGCGGGACTGCGACATTGCGGCGGACAGATCGGACCCTTGACTGACATTTTTGACACTTTTGGGGGTACCAATGACATTACTACAGTAATCAGTGCTATAAATATGCACTGTTACTGTAAAAATGTCACTGGCAGGGAAGGGGTTAATTTTTATTGGTGATCAGGGGGTTAATGTATGCCTGGTGCTTACTAACGTGTGGGGGGGGGAGGAGCTATGCTGAACCCTGCAATCTGACCCTGACTGTCACTTAGGAGATCCGCCCGCTTTGTTTACACAAGCGGGCGGATCTCCACCCTCAATTCCCCGATGATCGGGGAAGAGCGGCGGTGATCACCGCCGCTCCTCCCCTGGCCCGTTTCCTGCTGTGACTGAATCACAGCGGGAGCAAGCCTATATTAAAGGGGAACTCTGACCACAATATTAAAGGGGCACTGTGACGGGAATAATACAGGGGCACTCTGACCGCAATATTAAAGGGGCACTCTGACGGGAATAATAAAGGGGCACTCTGACCGCAATATTAAAGGGGCACTCTGACCACAACATTAAAGGGGCACTCTGACCGCAATATTAAAGGGGCACTCTGACCGCAATATTAAAGGGGCACTCTGACCGCAATATTAAAGGGGAACTCTAACCGCAATATTAAAGGGGAACTCTGAGGGGAATAATAAAGGGGCACTCTAACCGCAATATTAAAGGGGAACTCTGACCGCAATATTAAAGGGGCACTCTGACGGGTATAATAAAGGGGAACTCCGACCGCAATATTAAAGGGGCACTCTGACTGCAATATTAAAGGGGCACTCTGACGGGAATAATAAAGGGGCACTCTGACTGGAATAATAAAGGGGAACTCTGAGCGGGACACATAAAGGGGAGCTCTGACGGGGACACACTGGATGTAAAGGAGCACTCTGATGGGGACATGGATGTAAAGGAGGGACTCTGACAGGGACACACTGGAAGGGGCACTCTGACTGCAATATTAAAGGGGCGCTCTGACCGCAATATTAAAGGGGAACTCTGACGGGAATAATAAAGGGGCACTCTGACCGCAATATTAAAGGGGAACTCTGACCGCAATATTAAAGGGGCACTCTGATGGGAATAATAAAGGGGCACTCTGACCGCAATATTAAAGGGGCACTCTGACCGCAATATTAAAGGGGCACTCTGACTGCAATATTAAAGGGGCACTCTGACGGGAATAATAAAGGGGCACTCTGACTGGAATAATAAAGGGGAACTCTGAGCAGGACACATAAAGGGGCACTCTGACGGGGACACACTGGATGTAAAGGAGCACTCTGATGGGGACATGGATGTAAAGGAGGGACTCTGACAGGGACACACTGGATGTAAAAGAGGACTCTGATGGGGACACAGACACAGGCTGAATGACGGCAATGACATGGGCTGAATGACGGGGGAATACAGACTGAATGAGGGGGACACATCCTGGATGAGGGGGGACACAGGCTGGCAGTGTGTCCCTGTCAGAGTGCCCCTTTATATCCAGTGTGTCCCCGTCAGAGTGCCCCTTTATGTGGGCTAATTTTTGGGGCCTATACAGGCCGACACTTACTTCTGTATCCTGTGAATGCGTAATGTACTTCCAGCCACCAAAAACCATGTTCTTAGCTGTCAGGTAAACCCATGTGGGCTAATTTTTGGGGCCTATACTGGCCGACACTTACTTCTTTATCCTGTGAATGCCTAATGTACCTTCAGCCACAGAATACTACATTCTTAGCTGTCAGGTAAACCCATGTGGGCTAATTTTTGGGGCCAATACTGGCCGACACTTACTTCTGTATCCTGTGAATGCCTAATGAACCTTAAGCCACAGAATACTACGTTCTTAGCTGTCAGTTAAACGCATGTGGGCTAATTTTTGGGGCCTGGAATGGCCGACACTTCTTTATCCTGTGAATGCCTAATTTTTCAGACTGGAATTGAAAATCAATGGGTCTGTAAAGGTTCCGCCAAATTGTGGAATGGATGCGGACCCATTTTACAGATGTGTGAATGGACCCTATATGTATTAGATATGTATTTACCGGCTGCTGTCAGTTCTGGCTGATTTATGAAAAAAAAAACATTTTTGCTGTAAAAAAAATGTGCTGGGACTATTTGTGCACAGCTAGTACGTCTTTTGTGGCTGCAAATATGACCTAAAAGTTTTTAAAGTTCGCCTCCCATTAAAGTCAATGGGGCCCGCCGCGAACTTGCGGTTCGCGGACTTTTGAGAAAATTTGCGGCTGACGTTCGTGAACCGCCCCGGCCGATGTTCATCCATCACTATAGACCAGTTTCAGGAAAGCTGTTGTGTCATTAATTACCAAGCAACTAAATCATTGTTTCAACTATGGAGAGATAAATAACGAAAGGACCATGAAAGAGAAAGAACATTTCATTCATTAACCTACGCCAAGAGGGGATGTAGAAATCATGATCATACTGACAATCCCACATGGGAAGTTATATTATATCAGTTATATAGTAAGTGATGTTTAAATTATATTTTATATAATAGATCCCAGACCATGAGATGATTATATTATTTACTAGCATAGTAATTCTCTAATAAATAACTGTTTGATTGAATGTATAACATGTGTCTAACAATTGTAATCCTAGGTTATTATGTTATCAATTTAATAATTTCTCAGTAAATTGCTTAGTCTTAATAAATATATATATATAATATATATGATATAAATATACACAGTCATTAAATGGTGTTACCAGAACTGAACCTGTCAAGAGAGATTACAAAAATATCTGGACAGATTTTCATATTTTCATATTTTTTTCTATTATTACTATAACTAAATGGAGAAATTATTATCACATAATTGTAATATATAACATACATGGTGACTAGTAGAGGTGTTGCCTAATGACCCAAACAATTAATGGTTAAGTTATCCCAACCAATGGGAAGGAAGTTCCTCCTTCTGGGTTTGGTTTATTGCAATTTTTATGGCCATTTTGCTCCATACAAAATAAAAAGGAACCCAGATGAGAGATGAAAAACTTCAACACACACACACACACACACATCATCAGACACACATCCATCCATCCATCCACAATCATACATACTCCATCTTGCTCTATCCATTCTTTGACGTTTGAACCTCTGAAGGATGCCAGATGCAAACTCCTCCCTAACCAGCCACCATTTTGGGAAAGGCAGCCATCTTAGGACTCTGTTAAAGACCATTTTGAGCCAGCAGCCATTTGAAGTGGTAAATATACATTGTCGATTAATTCATTTTTGTTTCCTTATATGCTTTCAATCATATGCTCAGGGTAAATAGATTACCTTCCCAGTCGTATTAACCATAATCAATTTTTCTCTAAAAATTTATTTTTGTTTTTCTACGTTTTTTTATTATTACAGGTTTAGTGCTATATTAGCGAATTAGTCTCCCATTTTGTGTGGCCTATTCTCACTCCAACTGCAGCGGAGTGACTGTTGGATACGCAATTTGCAGACAATTTTTGTCTGACATTTAGAACACTTGATATATGGTTTTTATTATTCATGGGAAAACGTAATCCTGTTTTCTTTTAACTCATATTACTGAGCCTAATATCCCATTGGCATTTATTGTTTAAGTTTGTATTTTATGTGAAATTATCTTTTAGTGTCACCCCAAATCTAACTATTTATTGTGAATACATGTCTTGTGAATAAATATACCTATATATAGTCTGTATTCACTATGTGTCAGGGTTACCTGATCCGAGGCCGAGGTGCTGAGAGGGCTCCCCTTGCGGCTCAGTGCGGCACACCCCTGGAGATGGTACAAAGGGTGTGGCGCCCCAAGTGGCACGGGTTACCAGCTGCAGGCAGGTAGGTAGAACCAGAGCAATCCGAGAGCGAACTGGAACAGGCTGGAATCGCAGCAGGGTATGAGTCTTCAAGGCTCTGAAGCAGCCGGGCTACCTTGTGCCAAGGAATAGTCTCTAGTAGCGGAAACCGTGGTACAAGCCGAGGTCATGCACAGAAGACAACCAGAATAGCCGAGGTCTTGAAGCAAGCCGGGGTCATACACAGTAGGTAACGGAAGCAAGGTCAGTGGGAGAAGCCAAGGGTCAAACCAGGAGCAGGAGATCAAACGGAATCAGGAACAAGCCAAGTCACAACAGGAAATCCAAACAGGAAACAGGAAGCACAGAACACAGGAAGCTGAGAGGTAATCCAGCAATGAGTCTGATCCTATGGCCACCTTTTATAGGCCATTTCCCTGACAGGCCAGCAGAGGGCTGTGTCAGTTGAGTCAGGAGCGTCCATTTCTATTACTGGCAATGTTGCCAGTTCTCCTATGGCCATTTCCCTGACACTATGATTGGTATATGCTATTAAAAAGAAATTAATCGATTGAAAAGAACTCATTATACTTCATTCAGAATAATATTTTCGAACATGTAACGTACAACAACAAGGTCTGTCCTCAGGCAGGGCATAATTTCCTCTGTTTAGTGATTTTGCCTGTGCTATCAAGCCAAAGCATGCGGAGGAGGTGGTGAATTGGCTTACTAAACCATCCTTTTCCTCCTCATCCTCTATCACCCAAGCAGAGACTAGTGCGCAGTCCACCCCAGCTGCCAGAGTGGCTTATTCTGCCTCCATGTCACAGCTTCTCCTGCTATAGTGCCAGCATCATGCCAGGAGGAGTCAGCTGAGTTATTTAAACACGTCAGCCATTTGCTCCTTGAGATGCACAGGCATTACTTGCTTACTTGCTGGTTCTGAGGTTGAGGAAGGTAGGAACATAAGTCTACAGAGAGGGGAGAACACTGCTAAACAACAAAGTGGTAATCATGTTCCCTCAGCCACAGCAAATTGCCAAATTGGCTCCAATGATGATGAGGATGCAGGGGATGCTGATGACAAGGTCGCTGATGCGACTTGGGTGCTGGATAGAGCAGAGGAGGAAAGTGAGGTTTTGAGGCACAACCCCAACGAGGCAGCCATCATGAAAGAGTAGAGAGCAGCCACCCTATTCCATCACATTGTGCAGCTGTTATATACCGGCCCACTTCCCACAGCTCAGCTGTCTGGGCCTTTTTAGCACATATGCAGCCTATCACACTGTTGCAATTTGCAAATTTTGCTTCAAGCAGATCAAGGTCAGCCATTTGAGTACCACATGCTTGACAAGGCATTTAACCTCCCACCACTCAGCCCGTTGGCAAGAGCACCTAAAAGCCACACAAAAGGGATGCAATTCTGCTCCTCCTCACTCCTTTCAGGTTTACCCCACTATATCTCATGACCTCTCAGCAGCCTCCACTGACAGGGATGATGGTAAAGCGAAGGGTGTCACAGGTCCTTACAACACATCTGCCAGCAGCACACCTCCAGCTGTAGACTATAGCATACAAAATGTATCTGCCCCAGCTGCTGCAGCAAAAAAACAAAACAAAAAAAAACAAGCTTTACAACTCCTGCCTTTCCATCTGGTTGATTCTGCCCTCTTTTGTGAAATTGCAGAATGTGCTATACCACAATGGCAGGTTCCTAGTCACCATTTCTTTTCAAATAAGGCCATTCCAGCTATGTACTATCACATGGAAGGCAATGTTGTGGCATTTTTGGGCAAGGCAATCAGCCGCAAGGTCCACCTGCTGAAACGTGGTCCAGCAAGCATGGTCACGGACAATATATATTTAGTTCGAAGCACACTGGGTTACTCTGCTTGCAACTCGGAAGGATGCAGGACAGGGCTCAGTGCTGCAGCTTGTTTTTGCTGCCACATCTCCATACAGCTAGTGGTGATGATTTGAGATTTGTCAGCTCCATGCCCTCCTCTGCTGATTTGAACCATCAGTCCCCCCTAAGCGGTCAAGGGGCTATTCAATGAGTCAGGCTAAAAGATGCCATGCAGTGCTTTAGGTGGCCTGTCTAGGGGACAGGAGCCACCCCAGAGCAGAGATTATTTAAGCTCTTCAGTGACAAGTCCAGAGGTGGTTCATGCCACTCCAGCTGTAGCCAGGGATGGTGGTGGTGCAGCATTTCTTAAACAGGTACCCAGGGATGGAAGATCTGCTAAAGCAGGCCAGAAGACCCTGGAGCCATTTCAGTCGGTCATGAACAGCCAGTGCTTGGTTGGATGAAATTCAGTGGGAATTCCACTAGTTCACAAACCGTTTGATCTGTGACATGCTTACTAGGTGGAACTCAACTTTGGCAATAGTGTAGCAGCTTCACATGCAGCTGGGGGCTGTCAACGAGTACCTGTGTAAGTATGGCACAACGACAGGCTCAGGTCGGCTTGGCTCTTTTTGCCCACGACAATGGCTGCTGATAAAGGATGCATGCACTCTACTGCCACCATTTGAGGAGGTGACAAGGATGGTGAGCTGTGATAATGCATGCATCAGTGACACAATCCCTGCTGTGTTCCTGGTGGAGAAGGCTCTGCATGGTCTTATGGACAGAGCACTCGAGCAGTGGGAGGAAGAGGAGGACTTCCTTTTCTCTCAAGGCCTGCTTTATGTAGACACCATTTTTACGATGCCACAGTTTTAGAAGCATTGAAGCAGAGGAAGACATACGTTAAACTTTAAGAGATGGTTTTCTATCACCAGAACCCTTGGGAGTAGTACCTGGCTGGGAGGAGGAAGTTCCAGATACTGTAATCCTTAGTGATCCCAAGGACTCTGCTTCTCATGCCTCGGCAAACATGGGGTGCATGGGCTCCCTCATACTTCAAAGCCTGTGGAAGGACCTGAGAATTTGTGGCATCAAGGAGAAGGATCATTATTAGCTGGCAACCCTCCTTGACCACCATTACAAAAGGTAAGTCTTGGAACTCATCCCATCCCCAGAGAGGGAGCTGAGGATGAATTATCTTGAGGACACCTTAAAGCAGAGTTAATGTAATGCCTTTTCAGACTCTGCTAGGTTACAGTCTCATGGAAAAGCTAATTTTAAGGCTTCTGTTGGCCAAGAGAGGACCTGTGGAGAAGGGGGCTGCCTCAGTGATACATTTCAAAATTATTTTAGTCCTCGGTGCCTAAATCTGTCAGCTTCTACATCCCATCAGCAACGTCTGTATCATATTATGGGAGATTATCTAGGGGCAAAAACAGACATGGAGAGCTTTCCAGCCAACGATCCCCTTGGGTTACTAGGTCATGAGAATAGATCACTGGCTAGAATTTGCCCAGTATGCAATTGAGCTGCTAGGCTGCCCTGCATCCAGCGTGCTTTCTGAATGGACATTCAGTGCTCCCAGAAGTTTTGTGTCAGGTAACAGACTTTGTTGACCGGCTGACATTTATCAAAATGAATAATTTCTGGATTAGCAGCAGCTATCAAGCCCCTGATGCCTATGTCGCCAATTAAGTATTTTATGGATCTGGAATCTCTGCAAGATTGTCTATGCTGCCTAGCTTTGTGGGTTTTGATTTTATCTGGAAGAATTTTTTTGGTATAGGTTTCATGGGCACAATTAACACCCAAGGACCAATTTTTCTGCACCCATTTTGACAGTTGCATATCATTTCATTTTTTTAAAGCAAGGCCAGTTCTTGCTTTCTTCAAGAGTTCCTCTATAGGGTTACAATGTGAAGGCACCACCAATACCCAAAGCCCAATTTTTCCAGTACTGTTTGGCCAGAGCATATCAATTCAATTGACAGCAAGGCCAATTCTTGCTTTTATCAAGAGTATCTCTATAGGGTTACGGTGTGAAGGCACCACCAACACCCAAATCCCCCTTTTTCTATGCCTGCTAATTATATTGAAAGTCTGCGAAACAGACACCAGAATATATCCAAAAAAAAATCTCGAATCTTTTCCGAGTGCACTAAATTGTGGCCTCATCATGCAGACTGGCTCCCCAGCTCCCCATTGATAAAATACAGAATGCTTGACAGAAAATGTCATTTATTTTACTTTAAAAAATTTAATTTTTGCTGCAGCAGGTTCTATACAACGGTACAGATGTGACAATTTACAGGTAGACTAGGGGGACCCCCCAGGCACTATATTTAAGGTAATTTTTTATGTTTATTGTTTCACTTTAAGCATCAAAAAATCACTACTCTTTTAAAAATGATGTTTTTTACAAACTTGTTTTCATTGATATATGTCCCCCAGAGCAAAACCCGGACCTCAATACCTTGCATCTAAGCCCTCAAAATGGGCACTTTATTTTTTTTCAGTTCAGGTCCCATAGACTTCAATGGGGTTCATTATTCCGGTCTGAGCTTTCGAATGTTTGAAAGTCCTGGCGCAAACACCGGTTCCACCCATCTCTAATAAGTAGAGTTGAGCGAACACCTGGATGTCCGGGTTCGGCGGGTCCGGCCGAACTTGCAAAAAAAGTCTGGGTTCGTGACCTGGACTTAACCCGAACTTTACCCTGATCCCGAACCCCATTGAAATCAATGGAGACCCGAACTTTTGAGCACTAAAATGGCTCTAAAACAAACATGGAAATGTCTAGAGGTTTGCAAATGGCAGAAAAATCATCTTAAGAGCATGGCAAGTGCTCTGCAAACAAATGTGGATAAAGAAATAACTTAAAAGAACATAAAAAACATAAAAATAAAAAAATAATCATCTTGAATGATGTAGGAGGAGGAAGAGGCCCATATGGAGTAGGAGGTTGAGGTGGCGGTGGATATGGCGGTGTAGGTGGAAGCAGCGGTGGAGGAGGAGGACGAGGCCCATATGGAGTAGGAGTTTGAGGTGGCAGTGGATGTGGCGGTGTAGGTGGAAGCGGCGGTGGAGGAGGACGAGGTAGCTAACATTGGTTTTGTTTTTAATTGTATTTCATTTTAAATTAGGGTACACCCCAAAAGAGTGAGAAAGATCAAAAATACAACAATGGCTGCGTAAGGCCGGTATACATGTCTATTCTGCACAAGGTACAGACAAGTCCTGTGGGATCCATGCCTGGTTCATTTTAATGAACGTGAGCTTGTCCACATTGGCTCTGGACAGGCGGCTGCGCTTGTCTGTGATAACCCCCCCCAGCCGTGCTAAATACACGTTCAGGTAATACACTGGCTGCAGGGCAGGCCAGCACCTCCAAGGCGTAAAGGGCAAGCTCAGGCCATGTGCCCAATTTGGAGACCCAGAAGTTGAAGGGGGCAGACCTGTCATTCAGTACGTGTATAGTACGTAGGGAACGGTAAGGGACTGTATAAGGTATATGGTATATGGTAAGGAACGGTGATGGCGGCGAGGGGGCTTTTTCCCCCTTCTGGGTTGAGTCTGGCCTTGGAAAAGGTATGTGTCCCTGGTTGTGGGCCAGGCTCTCCCAAAGCTGTCTAAGTTCTGAGGCCTTCTAGTAGGGACGGGGCTGCACTGGTCTTGCCAGTGACCGGATTCTGAAAAGCCTGTGGTGTATGTGCCCCTGGAGTGGCAGTCCAGGGGTGCCATAATTCACGGTGGATGGCAACACTATGAGTATGGCACCAAGAACACTGCACTTCCTACACACGTTTTTCACACCTGCCTCTAGGGTCGGGCCTTTTGGTCAGGAGTCAGGACCAGAGGAATTTTTTATTCCTAGCCGAAGGGCTTGCCATAGTACTGTAACGTGGCACTAACCTTGGACTTCTCCACTATCCCTTTCCACACTCTTCTGTGTTCTGTGTCTCACGTTTTGTGTTTTTTATTGTGGCGGTAAACTTTATTTTGCACAGCGTGATAAGTAGGGTGTAGGTCCTTGGGCCTTTCCCTGAAAGTCTTGGGAGGGGGTGGATATGGCCTTCTGGCTGGTTTCGCCCTCTCTCATGGGGTATCTCTTCGGGAGAGCCCCACCTACTACTTGGGGTGGTCTGTTTCAGCAGAACGGGGCTGCCTGGTTTCGGCCAGGTTAGCCAGTGTAAGTACCCCAGTCCCTTTCAGGAGCCTTGCGACCCAGGGGATCAGCATCAAGGACCATGTGTACACCCTGTGTTTCACTTTTTTGGTGTGCACTTTTTTATGCACCCACCAGGTGATAGTCTGAGTGCGTTCACACACCATGGGCTTAAAAAAAAAAAAACAGCTGGTCGTCCTGGTTTTTGTGGCGTGCCACATTTCATACATGCTAACCCTGCCTTCTGAGGTGCTGACGGTGCCCTGGCTGCGTTGGCGACCTCCTCCTCTGCCTTCGCCTTGTGCTTCCACTTTACCCCGCTGTCAGGTGGGAATGCCACCAGCACTGCTTCTCAACCTTTTGGCTAAGATCAAGTGTAGTATCTGTTGTTATCAGTTATCTGGGTGCCACCCTGCTGTGAACATGGTTCCTCCTCCTCCATTTCCTCCTCCTCCTCCAGAACAGTGCCCTTGCTGGATAATTGTGTACCTGGCGTTTGTGGGTGCAGGAACCCACCCTCTGAGCCAATTGTGAATAACTGCCCTGAAAGCCTTGGAAATAATCACTGCTCCGGATGCAGAGGCGGTAGAGGATGAGGAAGCGGAGTAGGAGGACTTAGCAACAGGAGGCAAACTGAAGCGCCCTACAATCCTCGGTGGTGGAAGGAGATGCGCCAAACAAATTTAAAGGGTGTATCTCACAGTAACATAATCAGCAAATGCTGCAAAATTATTAATTTTCCCCTAAATGGGTGTTTATTGAATAGTAGAATAGCACAACAGTGTCCAAAGAGTGTATCTCACACGTACAGATACAGACTAAGCCGCAATTTAATATCTTTCTGTCCCCTAAATGGGTGTTTATTGAATAGCAGAATAGAACAACAGTATCCAAAGGGTGTATCTCCCACGTACAGATACAGACTAAGCCGCAAATTTAATATCTTTCTGTCCCCTAAATGGGTGTTTATTGAATAGCAGAATAGAACAACAGTTTCCAAAGGGTGTATCTCACAGTAACATATGCAGACTAGGCCGCAATTTTATATTTTTTCCCTATATGGGTGTTTATTGAATAGCGGAATAGAACAACAGTATACAAAGGGTGTATCTCACACATACAGATACAGACTAAGCCGCAATTTAATATCTTTCTTTCCCCTACATGGGTGTTTATTGAATAGCAGAATAGAACAACAGTATCTAAAAGGGTGTATCTCACACGTACAGATACAGACTAGGCCACAATTTAATATTTTTCCCTAAATGGGTGTTGATTGAATAGCGGAATCGAACAACAGTATACAACGGGTGTATCTCACACGTACAGGTACAAACTAGGCCGCAATTTAATATTTTTTCCCTAAATGGGTGTTTATTGAATAGCGGAATAGAACAACAGTATACAACGGGTATATCTCACACGTACAGATACAGACTAGGCCGCAATTTAATATTTTTCCCTAAATGGGTGTTTATTGAATAGCGGAATATAACAACAGTATCCAATGGGTGTATCTCACAGTAACATATGCAGACTAGGCTGCAATTAACTTTTTATCCCCTAAATGAGTTTTTATTGCAAAGCGGAATACAACAGTATGCAATGGGTGTATCTCACTGTAACATATGCAGACTAGGCCACAATTAACTTTTTATCCCCTAAATGGGTTTTTATTGCAAATCGGAATACAACAGTATGCAATGGGTGTATCTCACTGTACCATATGCAGACTAGGCTGCAATTTATTTATTTTCCCCTAAATGGGTTTTTATTGCAAAGCGGAATACAACAACAGTATGCAATGGGTGTATCGCACTGTAACGTATGAAAGAAAATCCGAAAAAAAATTGTCCCCTTAATTGATGCTTGTTGAATAGCAGCTTTGAAATGCAGTGTCTAAACGCTGTAAGTCACAGTAAATATGAAGGAAAAAAGCTTTTTTCTTTTTTAAATGCAGATTAAGCAGATACATATGCACTCAGCTTGCATGAAATGGCCGCTACACACCGCACGCCTAACAGGTTGGATACTGTTGTTGTTCTATTCCACTATTGAATAAAAAAAAAACCCATTTGAATGAAAAACTGAAAAATATTTTTTTCCCTAAATACTGAAAAATAATATTTTTCACCTTACATGGTGCTTTTTGAAGAGCAGGTTAGAAAAGCAGTGTCTGTCTAAACAATGTATGTCAAAGTAAAATATGAAGGAAAAAAGTTTTTTTCTTTTTTAAATGCAGATTAAGCAGACACATATGCACTCAGCTTGCATGAAATGGTCGCTACACACCGCACGTCTAACAGGTTGGATACTGTTGTTGTTCTATCCCGCTATTGAATAAAAAAAAAAACATTTGAATGAAAAACTGAAAAATTATTTTTTTTCCCTAAATACTGAAAAATATTTTTTTCCCCTTACATTGGTGCTTTTTGAAGAGCAGGTTAAAAAAGCAAGTGTCTGTCTAAACACTGTATGTCAAAGTAAAATATGAAGGAAAAAAGTTTTTTTCTTTTTTAAATGCAGATTAAACAGACACATATGCACTGAGCTTGCATTAAATGTGCAGCACCGCACACCGCACGCCGCTCACCTAACAAACTGATAAAAGTTTTTTTTCTCCTTTCTCCTCCTCACTGGGCTCAGGTCAGGGCATAAACTTGTGCACTGCACCCCCACACAATACAATCAATGTAGATCGCTGTCTGATTAAAGAAGATTCTTCCTATTCTTTCCCTCAAAGCAATCTCCAGCCTGCCCCTACAATAATCTCCCTATATCTCCCTCAGCAGCATCAGGAACCTATCCCTAGTATAGTTTGAGCAGAGTGACGCGCGGCGCTATGTGACTCCAGCTTATATAGACTCTGGGTCACATGCTGCACTGGCCAATCACAGCCATGCCATTAGTAGGCATGGCTGTGATGGCTTCTAAGGGCCCACTAGTTAAACGCTTGCTGATTGGCTGCCTTGCACCTGTTGAAACCGCACCATTAAAACTGCGCCAAAACATCAAATAACATTACCGAACAACGGACAGTACCCGAACATACAGTGAAATGTTCGGGTCCATGTCCGGGTACCGAATACCCAAAAGTTTGGTACGATCCCGAACAATACAGTCCGGGCTCGCTCAACCCTACTAATAAGCTCTTTAGACCCATGTTTAGAGACGAGTAAGCCAATTCACGCAAATCACAATTTGAGACAAATGGGGTCAGTTCACCTATTTGAAGTTCCTTTCAAAATGTTAGCTCTGTTTTTAGTTCATGATGAGCTTTGACTTGCTCATTCTGTACTTGACCACCTTTTTTTAGAGAGGACAGGGTTATGTCATCAGGCACAACACTTATAAGAAAAGAACTATCATGGGTCCCAATTGCCCTCATTTTTAGGTACTGTTCCTCTTTTTAAAGGGCCGGGGAAGGAGTTCATAGCCCTGTGTGAGCTTGCATTTTCTTTCCCTGGTGGCTGAATGCAGTGATGTGGGGGCTTTAAATGTGAGCATTTGCTGTAAGGGAGGGGAAACTTTAGGAGAATGATTTACTTTGCCCTTCATACACTAAAACCCTAGTACACACAGGCAGAATGTTGCATGGCATTGTCCTGTTCAATAGAAACCAGCGGACTTTCAGCTCATGTGCTGCAGCTGGTCAGACAGAAGCCCGAAGGGGCATGACCAAAAAAAGTCTGTGGCTGAGAGCACTGACTCTCAGAACACAGAACACAATAGTACAGCAGGGGAGATCGCTGTACTAATGTCGGATAGTTTGTACAGTGGCTCCTTCTGAGCTGTCAGTTTTTTTCCATTCAACA
Source organism: Pelophylax lessonae (assembly GCF_965119305.1). NCBI lineage: Eukaryota > Metazoa > Chordata > Amphibia > Anura > Ranidae > Pelophylax > Pelophylax lessonae. The sequence goes on along the minus strand of NC_138771.1, from coordinate 458,692,679 downwards.
GGCTGGGTTAAACGAAAAAAAAAAAAAAAGCTAGTAGTTTGTATTAGGCTTAAGGAAAGGTTCACTTAAAGATTGATTTCACCTCCAGCTGAACTTTGTGTTTGCCATTAAAGTTGAACATTAAAAAGCAAGACCTGCTTTTTACATCAGGTCACTCTTCCCTATAGCAAAATGTTGCACTGCACCTGTTAAAAAAACTATAGAGAAAAGTAAAGAAATAAAAAAGTTAAAAAATATACTGTAACTTACCTTCCACTCAACTTTCGCACTGGAGAGAATGGCTCCACAATGCATCTTACAAGATCTTTGGAACTCTGAGTATCCCCTATCTCATAAGCAAGTGTTCCTCCTCAGCATTCCCAGGATCTTGCTGGAAGGATTGTGACTTTGCCCTTGCTTGTAGAAGCTGAGTAAAATGTTTTTTAACCTTTATTCACAACTTTTCGACATGAGGGTGAGAGTGTAACAGAGTGTTAAAGGGAGGATGGAGTCATAAGCTGCCATTTCTTGCCACAGCCAACCTTGCTAAAATCACTGAATATTATTTTATTTTGTCAGTTATTTAGAGTGTTTACATTACATTGCTAATTAATGAAACAACACACTCTTGGCATGTGGGTACTGTAGAGGAAATTAAATGGCTAATTTATCTGAAAATATAGAGAATGTAATTTATACTGTACATCATAACATATGTATTTAGCAGAATACTAAGCATGAAAGAATACAGGGTATATTGTATCCCATCCTATTTTTCACCATGTTCATGACTGACTGCACTTAGATTTTCAGGAAAGAAGTCTAAGGCCCCTTTCACATGGGCATCTCCATTTTGCGGGATCTGCTTTCTCAGCGGGAGATCGCTCCGCTGATCCCTGCTGAGCAGGCAGATGACAGGTTTGTCTCCGCTCACTGTGCAGGTTGGAGACACGCACATTCCTGCTCTCCTCTATGAGGAGTTCAGATAAAAATGAACCACCTGTCCATTTTCATCCAATCATATCTGATCCGTCAGACAGATGGAAAATAGGACCACCATCGTTTGGATTTTGCAGACAGGATCGATCGGATAGTGATAGGTGTCAGCGGACATGTCACCGCTGACATCCGCCACTCCATAGGGGTGAATGGAGGGTCGATGAGGTTCACCTGAAAAACTGACAAGCAGACCTGATTGAACAACCCGTGTGAAAGGAGCCTAAGTGTGGATTCAGAAAATTAATCTTCAGTGACATGTTACCCTTTCTGGACTTATATGCTGTAAGAAGTTTGTCAACCAGCAGAATGTAGTTTGTTGCTCTGTAGTTGCCAAGAAAATTGTCATTGATCATTGATATCTTTAAATGATTTCCAGGTGATTTTCTCTGTCCCCCACTAATAGATCTTTAAACCGCTTGTCATTGATGATGTATCTGATCTGTTGATCAACAACATTTTAATGTAATGTGACTCTCATGGATGTCCAGTTTGCATATGTAACAACATTACTTGGTATATCTGAGCTGCACTCCAAGCAGCAGAGCCACTATTTTTGGAACTCAACAGATATTCCAGTTCTACTTGGTGTGCTTCACTTCAACAACAGTTTCATGTTTTTTGCATGTTTCTTTGTGCAGCCTAGCCATCAGGTAGTTCAAATTACAAAAACAGAAGATTTCTATAAAACATGTAGGTGATAATTCCCAGCTTATTTTTGTGATTAGCAGCCAAAAATCTATAAGATGCACCAAAATGTGTTCAGGAAGCAAAATCTCTGTTGTTGAATGATTTTATTTTGAATAAAATATATACAGAAAGAATTTGAGTAAAGTTAAAAAATAAAAACAAAATCCAGAAATGAAATACATGGGACACATAATAACTTCAGAGAATGTGAAACTTGACGATAACAAAATTGCAGCAATCTGAAATATGCCTGCACCACAGGACAAAAAAAAGGTCTAATGCACTTATTAGAAATAATAATGTACTTAGTGCAATTCCTCTTTAGACAACTCTGACTACTCTAAAGAGATTGCTGCTCACAATAACATTCTGTGGCAGAAGAACCCATAGCAGGAAAAAAAAGCCCAGAATAACAAAAATAAATCTTGACTGAAGCACCCATTCATTTTCATGGATAAGTGAAAAAACACTGCACTATTTACTTAATTGAATGCAAGCTGCCAGCACTACAATTGACATAAAAAATTGTGCATGAATGTATAATAAATTTGCAGCGCTAAAATGATATATAACACACAATGAACTATACATGTAGAGGTGAAAAACAGCTATAAATGTTTAAAATCTAACTGACCAGAGTATATGGAAAAATTAATAAAAGACTCCATAATTCCCAAAATAAGTGGAAAAGACTAGAAACCAGGTATGAATCCAAAGTGCTCTGATTCCAATAACCATCCGTGAGATAGAACCCAACACCAATAACGGGGGTATATGTAATCACCAGAAAACATGGACCCAGGTACCATATAGTAAATGGGTCAAACAGGCCAGAAGGTCCTCATAGGTTTAAGAATTCTGATGTTAGGGAATCTTCCATCAGGCTGTGTCATCACACATCTGGATATAATGGCTATGTCTCCATGCATTAGATACATATGAAAAACAAGCTGAGATATTCGCACATAGTGTAAAACTGCTTTAATAAGTTTATTAAAAAAATGTCAGAACACTTACAAGCAACTGCAGGTACCCAGCATTGAGCATGTGGAGTAATTATAGGCAGGAACAAACAACCCTGACACGTTTCATCATGTGACATATTCATAGGGCTTAAAGCCCCTACTAGACACTCCAAATATATGTATGCATAATAATCATAAAATATTGTCACCTGTATGAGGCAATCCTGGAGCTGCACTGTGTATTGCTATGGCAACCTAAGATGGCGCCTGCATGCACACCTAGCCTCGGTATTAATGTAGAACCAGGCCTCGATGTCATAAGCCAATCAGTGTCCAGTTTAGATGATACATCACTCTCCATAGCGGAGGAAGTATGCGAGCCATAATGAACCCAGTGTGCGCTTCCAGCTCAGTTTGGAGGAGAAATCAGGACTAGATTGCACAAACCAGTCTGTGTGGATTTAAATATCACATCACTCACTATAATGATAGCAGTGAGGGTATCAGACTGTGTCTGAGAAAAGACTCAAGCCTCATAATGGATCACCTATCAATGTGCAGTTATAAATGAATGACACAATAGAAAGGCAGTCATATGTCTTTCTCAAGGATAGCTCACACAGCGGCATTCAAAAACAAAAAAATGTCTCCACTGAAAGGTGAACACCGCATAAAGCAGCAGCCCCCATTCAGTGGGAACAAATACAAATAATAAAAAAATATATGTGTAGATAACAACATCAAGGAACATATATAAAATTATAAAAAAATGAATACTAAATTATATATAAAATTCCTCCCTAAAACAAAGGGGGGGGGGGCACCAATAGCTAAAAAATGAACAGATACAAATGTTCATAAAAATTACAGAAAAATAATTGCAATAAATGAAAATGTAGTGATAACCCCAAAATCACCACCTAAATTGACACTTGATCAAGAAGAATTAATGAAGGCATTAATGTCCCAATCTATATTGAGCCCATATGGTGTATATAACTTTAAAGTGTATATCCAATATGTTTCAAGGCATGAAACACCCCTTTTATTGGAGCCACCCCTCCATGGGGCAATGAAATGATCGATAATTTGAAAACTAGTGGCTTTAGGGTCCTTATTGTGTTGAAGTAAATAAGGTTTAGGGACACTTTTTTAATACTGGCAAATGGCAAAATGCTCATTAACTTTCACTGTAAAAGATCTAATGGTACGTCCCACATACTGTTTGTTACAGGGACAAGCTAGCAAATACACAACATTAACTGTAGCACAAGTATAAAAAAATTTAATACGATAAATGCAGTTGGTTACTGTAGATTTAAACGACTGCATCTTCCTATAGGAGTGTACCCCTATCAAGGTTGGAGATTCTGGTAGTTTCGACATCAAGATCAGTAGATTTATTATCTTTAGCTAGACATCTCTCTCTTAAGTAAAATAGTGCAGTGCTAAAAATGTGTGAGTAAATGTGCACTAAGTAAAACGTAAACAATCAAACCAAAATGCAAAAAAATGCAAAAAATCTAAGTCCAGAATGTTCATAAAGTGTAAACTGTGACTTGAAAAAGGTGTTGACTCCAGCATGTGAAATAACTGCAACAAACGATAAATCCCACACAAAAGGAATAAAGGAATCAAGATGTGCTCACCAGATGGTATGGACCCAAAGTACTGTACAGCAAATGGGTAATACACGCTGTATATGTAGATGTCCTCGGTACCGAATAGGCAGGAACCTCAGCAGCGTCTCTGGATCACAGGTGGTGATGAATATCTTCCAAACCGGTCCGCGCAGAAATTGCCCATACGGTATTATGCTATGGTGTCCTTTTGGTTTATCCTTCTCCACAATCCCATGAGTGACAACAGTTACTGGCCAATTTTTTGTAGAACTGGTGTGATAAACCAGTGGCCCCCCCAATACCACAGATTGAAGTAGGGTGCCATATACCTTGTTCCACATATACTGCGCTTCTCTAGAGACTTTTGTCACAGGGTCATTTAAAAAATGACAGGCAGAGGAAGAGGCAGGCCCTTACGCAGGGGTGGTAGGGCAGGAGCAGTAGGCCGGAGCCAAAGTGTGAAGTTTTAAAAGCCGCGTGCAATTACGTCAAAGGACGCACCAGACTTGGTTGAGTGGCTCACTCAGCCTTCCTCTTCTGCACCCTCCTTATCCTCTCTATCTGCACCCTCTTCACTCTCTGCTGTGTGCACTCCCTAGACACCAACACAAACACCACCACCACCATATACCCTCCGCTTGAGTCACTGGAATTATTTTCCGATCTATCACAAGACATTTGCGATGCGCAGCCATTTTTGGCATCGGATCAGAAAGAGGAGGTAGCAACAGCCGCCACTCAGCAGTCTGACGACAGTACCCAGATCAGCCCAAGGAGGTTGGTCCCCGCTGTTGCTGCCTACTCCGATATCTTGAATGTTAGTGGTGGGGAAGGTGACGTGGATGATGACGAGCCTATGGACGTCACATGGGTGGCCACAAGGGAGGAAGAGGAGGGGAGTTCAGAGGGAGAGACGGACCAGCAGAAAGGAAGGAGAAGCAGGAGGAACTTGCATTGCACAGGAGGGACAAAGCAGCTATCCGTTACATCTGGCGCACCCAGGACACCGGCACATGGCTCCACAGTGTGGGCTTTTTTAATGTGTCCGCTGCTGACAACGCAAAAGTCGCGGTAAGCCAAACACTCACCTAGGGACGACCGCCTTAAGAAGGCACCTGAACTCCTATCACCGAGCCCAGTGGGAGCAACACCGTCAGAACCCACAAAGCCACACTCCAGGCTCTCACCGTCCAGCCTCTTCTCCTTCTCCTTCTCCTCTCTCCTTACAATCGTCCTCCACTCCACCTTCCATCATGCCGTCCTCACGTTGTTCTGGAAAAAGGCAGGCTTCCGTGGCCCAAATGTTGGAGCGTAAAAAAATGATGACGCCGGATAACCCTCTTGCCCTACGTTTGACTGCTGGCTTGTCAGAACTGATAGCCCGCCAACTACTGCCATATCAACTGGGGGACTCACAATAGAAGGTCCCAGGCAGGAAATATTTCTCGAAGAAGGGTATTCCAGAGCTGTATGGCCATGTTCAGTGGCACCCGTGTAGATTTGGTTTTACCGCCACAGATTGCATGCAGGCCTGCCTCTTCTTCTCCTCCTCCTACTCCATCCTCCCTCTCCTCATTGGCTGACTCCTCCTTTTCCGCTGCTGCTGTCTCTTCCGCTGTGCTGGTCCTGCAGTCCTTTCAGCTTTGTGTTCACAGGCAGATCAGTGGCTGACACCGCTCAATTTGACAGTTGGTAAAGTGGTGTGCGACAAAGGTGACAATCTGCTGAGCATGCTGAAACAGGGCAAAATCACACATGTGCCATGCATGGCACACGTCCTGAACTTGGTCGTGCAGTGATTTGTTGCCAAAAACCCTGGGGTCCAGGACGTCTTGCGGCAGGCCAGGAAAATCTCGGGCCATTTCAGAAGATCTTACACAACTATGGCTCGCCTTGCTGACATTCAGCGGCGACACAACCTGCCCGTCAGACGTCTTATTTGTGACTGCCCGACGCGATGGAACTCAACGTTGCATATGCTTGATAGGCTGCTCCAGCAGAAAAGTGCGGTTAACGACTACCTGTACGAACTCTGCGGCAGTATAGGTTCTGAGGAGCTTGTGTTTTTTTCACCTCGCCAGTGTCTGCTCATGCGCGACGCATGCAGACTTCTGCGGCCATTTGATGAGATCACCAAACTGGTCAGTCACGGCCAGGGCGCCATCAGTGACATTGTACCTTACACCTTCTTTCTGGAGCGTGCATTGCCTCGTGTCATTGATCAAGCCATCGAGGAGCAGCAGCAGGAAGATGAGGAAGTCCCAATGCTGGATGAATTCCCAGTGGGTGCTACTCCATCTGAGACAAGTCAACAACAGCAGTCTGAAGAGGAGTCAGAGGAGGATGGTGCCGGGGCGGATGAAGAGGAGCAAAAAGAGAATGCTTTAACCACTTGCCGATTGCTCACAGTATATTTACTGCGGCAGTCAGCCCCTCACAGGCAGAGTGACGTAGATCTATGTCGCTAGCCTGTGAGGGTCTAGGGAGCGAGTGCGCACCCCCGGAGGCGCGCTCCCGCGTGGTCACGGACCCCCGCACGTGTGACCGGCGGACATCGCTCACTCTGCAATCGTCGCTGCAGAGGGAGAAAGTCAGGCGGCTAGTGTAAACAAGCCGCCTGTCATTCTCCCCTGTGTAGAAACAGTGATCACACGGTTCTACTATGTAGGACTGTTGATCACTGTTTCTACAGCTCAAGCCAAAGCCAATCACAGTTGGAATCATGCCCCTAGGGACACACATAGCCCCTCCCTCTCAAATAAAGTTAACCGCTTCACTACCAGTGTCATTTTGCAGTAACAGTGCATATGTATAGCACTGATTACTGCAGTAATGTCACTGGTAACCCCAAAAATGTCAGTCAAGGGTCCGATCTGTCCGCCGCAATGTCGCAGTACCGCAAAAAAAATCGCAGATCGCCGCCATTACGCGTTAAAAAACAACAAAAATCTTTCTCTTTGTTAGTAAACGCGATAACTTTTGCACAAACCAATCAAAATACGCTTTTTGCGATTTTTTTTACCAAACATATGTAGCGTAAAACAAATTGACCGAAAATGTTAAAAAATTTAGATTTTTACATTTTTTGGGGGGGAATTTCATATTAAAAAATGTGAAAAATATAGCTATTTTTGCAAAATTGACGCTCTTTTTTTGTTTATAGCGCATGATCAAAAAATCGCACAGGTGATCAAATACCACCAAAAGAAAGCTCTGTTTGTGGGAAAAAAAGGACGTCAAATTTGTTTAGGTACAGCATCGCACGACCGCGCAATTATCCGTTAAAGTCACACAGTGCAGAATCGCAAAATAGGCTGTCTGGGATCCCTGGTGTTGTCCGTGGATGGGGGGAGGAGAACGAGGACGAGATTATCCTGGATGATGAGCTGGAGCCAGGCCACTAAACCGCGTCCAGTTTAGTGCGAATGGGGGCGTTCATGCTCCAGTGTTTTAAGGGGGACCCCCGTATAAAAAGCATAAAGGGCAAGGACCAGTACTGGGTGGAAACGTACTTAGACCCCCGGTACAAACAAAAAATGGCAGAAATGTTACCACCATCACAGAGGGTGGACAGAATGCAGCACTTTCAGGCCTTGCTGGGGGAAATGCTGCATTCTGCTTTTGCGTGTGCTGGCAGAAGAATTTCCACTCACAGAGAAACAGTTGCGGGTAGCAATCCAACAGCGCCTGCAAGAAGAGGGCGGTTTGAAGATGTCTTGGTCACTTCAGATATGAGATCCTTCTTTCAGCCGACCCATCGACAGCTGTACTCCAGATCCAGCATCAGGGAACACCTAGACCAACAGGTGTCCGACTACATCGGGTTAACGGCCGATGTGAATGCTCTGAGGAGTGATAAACCCCTGAACTACTGGGTGGGCAGGCTTGACCTCTGGCCAGAGCTTGCACAATTTGCAATGGAACTGTTGGCTTGCCCCCATCCAGTGTCCTTTCCGAAAGGACGTTCAACGCAGCAGGGGGGGATCGTGACCGATAAGCGCACTGGCCTAGCTCATGACAGTGTTGACTACCTCACATTCATAAAAATGAATGAGGCATGGATCTCTGAGGAATTCAACACATGTGACCAGTAGACCATGTTTGATTACAATTCCTCATGACAGGCCACAAATATCCGCCAGACCACCATCCACCCACAACAATTTATGGTCCTTGTCTTCGCTAAATACAGCGGCAGAAAATGCATTTCATGTCCATTGGATGCCTAATTTTTGGGGCCTTTTATGGCCAACACTTACTTCTGTATCCTGTGAATGCCTAATGTACCTTCAGCCACAGAATACAATGTTCTTAGCTGTCAGGTAACCCATGTGGGCTAATTTTTGGGGCCTTTCATGGCCGAGACTTTTATATTTATCCGGTGAATGCCTAATGTACCTTCAGCCACAGAATACAACGTTCTTGGCTGTCAGGTAAATCCATGTGGGCTAGTTTTTGGGGCCTTTTATGGCCGACACTTACTTCTGTATCCTGTGAATGCCTAATGTACCTTCAGCCACAGAATACAACATTCTTAGCTGTCAGGTAAACCCATGTGGGCTAATTTTTGGGGCCTTTCATGGCCGACACTTACTTATGTATCCTGTGAATGCCTAATGTACCTTCAGCCACAGAATATAACGTTCTTAGCTGTCAGGTAAATGCATGTGGGCTAAATTTTGGAGCCTGGAATGGCCAACACTTACTTCTATATCCTGTGAATGCCTAATGTACCTTCAGCCACATAATCCAACGTTCTTAGCTGTCAGGTAAACCCATGTGGGCTAATTTTTGGGGCCTTTTATGGCCGACACTTACTTCTGTATCCTGTGAATGCCTAATGTACCTTCAGCCACAGAATACAACGTTCTTAGCTGTCAGGTAAACATATGTGGGATCATTTTTTTTTGGGGCCTATACAGGCCGACACTTACTTCTGTATCCTGTGAATGCCTAATGTACCTTCAGCCACAGAATACAAAGTTCTTAGCTGTTAGATTAATGCATGTGGGCTAAATTTTGGGGCCTGAAATGGCCAACACTTACTTCTTTATCCTATGAATGCCTAATTTTTCAGACTGGGATTCAAAATGAATGGGTTTGTAAACGTTCCACCAAATTGTGGAATGGATGCGGACCCATTTTACAGATGTGTGAATGGACCCTATATGTATTTGACATGTATTTACCGGCTGCTGTCAGTTCTGGCTGATTTAGGAAAAAGAAAAAAAAAAATTCTGCTGTAAAAAAATAAACAAAATTTTAGGGCAACTTTTCCAATTGCAATACTTCTGTTATGACATTGTCCATGTGGTGGGACTATTTGTGCACAGCTAGTAAGTCTTTTGTGGCTGCAAATATGACCTAAAGGTTTTTAAAGTTCGCCTCCCATTAAAGTCAATGGGGCCCACCGCAAACTTGCGGTTCGCAGACATTTGAAAAAGTTCACGGCTAACGTTCGCGAACCGCCCCGGCCGATGTTCGTCCATTACTAATAGCCATTATATCCAGATGTGTGATGACACAACCTGATGGAAGATTCCCTAACATCGGAATTCTTACACCTTTGAGGATCCTATGGCTTGTTGGACCCATTTACTATATAGTACCTTGGTCCATGTTTTCTGGTGAGCGCATATACCCTATTATTGGTGTTGGGTTCTATCTTACTGATGATTAGTGGAATTAGAGCACTTTAGCTTTATACCTGATTTCCATTCTTCTCCGCTTATTTTGGGAATTACGGACTCTTTTATTAATTTTTCCATACACTCTTGTCAGTTATATTTAAGACATTTATAACTGTTTTGCACCTCTACATGTATGCTTCATTGTGTATTTATATATAATTTTAGCGCTGCACTTTTATTATACATTCATGAAAATTTTTTTATGTCAATTGTAGTGCTCGCAGCTTGCATTCAATTATATAGATAGCACCGTGTTTTTTCACGTATCTATTGTTTTTCTTGAGACATTCATTACTGCAGCTTTCACTGTTTTTCATGTTTCACATGATCAGAGATTATCATCATTTGTATAGTGTGGGAAATTAGCTCACAGGGATCACTTTTTCTAGGAAAGTAAGGCCAGCATGTAGGTAATTTCTTAAAAGTCTGGTGGGGTGCCAGCTTTATTCAGCAGAGGTTTGCAAATATGAAACAAACAACAAAACAGTAAAATAAATCCTTGCCGTCCGGCGCTAAACTATACAGGAATTTTCTTCACTATACAGTGTGGGGCTGGTCCCCATCACCCACAAAAACACATGGCAAAGCAAACCTTTTAAAGTCCAAACCGAGCTCCTCTCTCAGATCCCCTTCTGAGTCTCAGGCCAGAGCATTTTTGTGCTCTTTTCCTGTTCATTTAAAGTTCAACTGAGCATGGACTCAGGTAACTCACAATCTCTGGACCGGAACCTAGCCTGTCACGGAGGCTGAAAAAACCCGGGCCGGATTCCGGTTCAGTCTCTCACTACAGAACATATGCGAGGTGAAATATAGCGATTATCTACTACCTCACCTCGTATACCATCACATATCCTCCCCCTCTGCTCAAGCGCCGGCGATTGAGCAATAGACCCAATCATACAGTGAATGCGGGAGAGGGCATCCGCATTGTTTTGGAGCTTGCCCGGCCTATGCTCTACTGTAAATTTGAACGGCTGTAGAGCCAAGAACCATCTTGTCACGCTGCCATTTTTCTCCCTGTTATCACACATCCACTTTAGGGGAGCATGGTCATTGACCAACTTAAATTACCTCCCCAACAAATAATACTTCAGGGAGTCCAAAGCCCACTTAATAGCAAGACATTCCTTCTCAACAATAGCATAGTTTTTTTCATGCTTGTTTAGCTTTCGGCACAGGTATACAACCGGGTGTTCCTCACCACCTCTGTTCTGGGATAGTACAGCACCTAGGCCCACCTCGGAGGCATCAGTCTGTACCACAAACTCCTTTGTGAAGTCCGGAGTCACCAGCACCGGCAATACACAAAGGGCCTGCTTTAACCTCTGAAACGCCTCTTACGCTTCAGGATTCCTTTTGACCATGACCGACCCTCTACCCTTCGTTAGGTCTGTCAGAGGAGCGGCAATGGTGGCAGAGTTAGGTATAAACCGTCGGTAATACCCCGTAATGCCTAGGAAGGTCCAAACTTGTTTTTTTGTTTACCGGTTGGGGCCACTTTTGAATTGCCTCACTCTTATTGGTCTGAGGCTTGACCAGTCCCCGACCAATAACATAACCAATGTATTTGGCCTCCTCCAGGCCTATGGCACACTTTTTTGGGTTGGCCGTGAGACCTGCTTCCCTAAGGGAATCTACCACTGCTTATACTCGGGGCAGATGCGAGTCCCAATCTGGGCTATGGATGACCACATCGTCCAAATAAGCAGCTGCGTATGAGCGATGTGGTCTCAAAGTTTTGTCCATCATTCTCTGGAAGGATGCAGGGGCCCCATGCAGACTGAAAGGCATCTGCTTGTATTGAAACGAGCCCTCAGAAGTAGAAAAGACAGTCTTCTCTTTGGCTGATTCAGTTAGGGGTATTTGCCAATAGCCTTTTGTTAGATCTAGGGTTGTTATGTAGCGGGCCTGTCCCAACCTGTCCATGAGTTCATCGACCCAAGGCATCGGGTATGCATCGAACTTGGATACACTGTTGAGTTTCCTAAAATCATTACAAAACCTGATAGTGCCATCAGGTTTTGGGACCAATACTATGGGGCTCAACCACTCACTGTGGGACTCTTCTATTACATCCAACTCTAACATATTTTTTATTTCCTTTGCGACTGCCTCTCATCTAGCCTCTGGGATTCTATATGGCTTTAAATTTACGCGAACCCCTGGTTCCGTCACTATATCATGCTGGATCACATTGGTCAGTCCAGGTAAGGGGGAGAAAAAGTCTCTATTTTTGACCACAAACCCCCTAACATCATTTTGTTGTGCCACCGACAGGGAATCTGTTATGGGGACGTCAGGTGTCCCCAGTACCCGGTCTGCTGGGGACGGAGATGCGGCCAATAAAGTCTCTCTGTCCTTCCAGGGCTTTAAGAGATTCACATGATAAATTTGTTGTGGTTTCCTTTTCCCTGGTTGGTAGACTTTAAAGTTGACCTCTCCTACCCTTTCGATAATTTCAAAGGGACCCTGCCACTTGGCTAGAAACTTACTTTCAACCGTGGGAACCAGTACCAACACTCTGTCCCCAGGGCTGAAAGTACGGACTCTGGCACCCCGATCATAGACCCTCCTCTGGGCCTCCTGAGCTCACTCCATATGTTCTCGCACCAGTGGCAAGACAGCAGTGAATCTATCTTGCATCAGGGAGATATGCTCTATGACGCTTCTATATGGGGTGGCCTCACCTTCCCATGTTTCTTTGGCAACATCCAGCAGCCCCCTAGGATGTCTACCATACAAGAGCTCAAAGGGAGAATAACCTGTGGATGCTTGCGGAACCTCTCGTATGGAAAACATAAGATATGGGAACAAAAAATCCCAATTTCTCCCATCTTTGTCAACCACCTTTTTTACCATACTTTTCAAGGTTTTATTAAATCTTTCGACCGAACCATCTGTTTGGGGGTGGTAGACAGAGGTACGGAGATGGGAGATTTTATATAATCTACACAGTTCCCTGGTAACCCTGGACATAAATGGGGTGCCCTGATCGGTTAAGATCTCTTTTGGGATTCCCACTCGACTAAACACCTGGACTAACTCCTTGGCGATAACCTTAGCGGAAGGGTATGGCCTCAGGATAGCGTGTCGCATAGTCTAGGATTACCAGAATATGCTGGTGACCCCGGGCAGACTTCACTACCGGCCCCACCAGGTCCATGCTGATCCTCTCAAAAGGAACCTCGATGATTGGTAGAGGGACCAGGGGACTGCGAAAATGGGGCGATGATGCCGACATTTGGCACTAAGGGCATGATTCACAGTACCCCCTGACATCTGCATGCAACCCGGGCCAGAAAAATCTCTGGGTGATTCTCTCCCTGGTCTTTTCAATACCGAGATGTCCCCCCATTACATGACCATGGGCCAGGTCTAGGACCAACCTGCGGAAGGGTTTGGGAACCAGCAGCTGTTCAACCTCATCCTCTCCACGTTTTACCACCTGATACAGTCAATTGTTTTTAATGGCCATGTAGGGAAAAGACATCCCCCAGTGAGGATCTACTGGTTCTCCATCCACCATCTTAGCGTTTTCTCTGTCTCTAAGGAGGGTGACATCTCGTAATTGCTCGGTACAGAAATCCTCTCTCCTGACTTCTAAGTCGGGTACCACATTCTGGCTACTCTCATTGTCAGGTCCAGAAATGTCCTCCTGTTCGTTACCCTCCGGCTGGGAGCTAGCTTCCAGGTCCTCCGTCTCCCCAGCCATGACAGGGAAAGGAAAAGGATATCCAGCTCCCTCGATTCCCCCAACAGGGTTTCCTTCACTTTGGCAAAAAGGGTCTGGTGAGAGTTCCTGTGCTTCCGGAGCAGGGGGAGCTCTCCCCACCAGCCTCCCCTTGTTCTCCCACAGCCCTCCAGGGCTGTGAGCGGCTTTCCATCCACTGCAATAACACACATTTGTTTTTCAATGCGACTCTGACATGATGCAGTATATGCAACCTGTGCAAACAAAGATATGCGTCTTTTCCTATAAGCAAAATCGCATTGCAAAGGTTCATCATTTATAGGACAGTTTGCAGCAATATGCCCAAATGCATGGCAGCGGAAACACTGTATGTGCTCTACCCCCAGTCCTCTTAGCGGTCCCAAAGACCTTCCTGGCTTCTTTGGCCAGTCTCCAGGCCTAGGACCAACAGTCTCATTAGCTGTAACAACAGTCTTATCTAGTTTCCCCATGCACTTGAACCCTGGAACAGTCTTACCAGAACCGCTGGGCGATCTTGCATCCCTAGACACACTGAAGTGGGGCGTAGACGGGCTCACCAAGTCCTCAGTAGCACTGTACCTCTCCACTAGGTCCACCAATTGGGCTGCAGTTTTGGGGTCCCCCTGTCCGACCCACTTCCTCAGAGCAGCAGGGAGCGCACGCAGGTACTGGTCCATTGCCACACGCTCCACGATCTGGGGGCCCGTCAAGGTCTCTGGTTGCAACCACTTTTTGGTGAGGTGGACCAGGTCAAACATTTGAGAACGGGGCGGCTTGCTGCTGGAATAGGTCCACTGATGCACGCACTGGGCCCGGACTGCCATGGTGACACCCAAGCGTGCGAGTATCTCCATTTTCAGAGTCTCATAGTCCTGGGCCTTATCTGGGTCCAGGTCAAAATACGCTTTTTGCGGTTCTCCTGTCAGAAATGGGTTCATCTCCTGCTGGGCTGTCTGTTGTGCTGCAGCAGCCTCCTGTTGTGCTGCCTGTTGTGCTGCAGTAGCCTCCTGTTGTGCTCTAGTGGCCTCTGCGATTTGGCGGTTGGTTTCCCGCTGAGCTGCATTGGCCTGTAGCAAGGCCTTTAACATTTCCTCCATCTTTAGAATATGCCCGCTGAGTCCACCACGTGTGGGAGATTAGCTCACAGGGATCACCTTTTCCAGGAAAGTAAGGCCAGCATACAGGTAATTTCTTAAAATTCTGGTGGGGTGCCAGCTTTATTCAGCAGAGGTTTGCAAATATGAAACAAACAACAAAACAGTAAAATAAATCCTTGCCGTCCGGCGCTAAACTATACAGAATTTTCCTCACTATACAATGTGGGGCTGGTCCCCATCACCCACAAAAACACATGGCAAAGCAAACCTTTTAAAGTCCAAACTGAGCTCCTCTCTCAGATCCCCTTCTGAGTCTCAGGCCAGAGCATTTTTGTGCTCTTTTCCTGTTCATTTAAAGTTCAACTGAGCATGGACTCAGGTAACTCACAATCTTTGGACCGGAACCTAGCCCTTTCACGGAGGCTGGAAAAACCCGGGCCAGATTCCGGTTCAGTCTCTAACTACAGAATGTATGCGAGGTGAAATATAGCGATTATCTACTACCTCACCTACCTATTCAGTTGCTCCTATTTGCCACTGGACACAAATATTTTTGGTTCAATAGAAAGTTTTACTTACAACAATGAGGAGTAGCTATATGAGCCAAGTTTGCTCCTAGTCTGGCCAATTTATTTATGGCCAAATGGGAGGAGGATGTAGTCTATCCCTTAGCTAGGCCTGAATTGGCCTTATGGGTCTGCTACATAGATGATATCCTCCTCCTATGGAAGGCTGACGTGTGACACTAGATGATTTTATGTCACAGGTCAACTCTAATAATCGTGGAATTAGTCTATCTTATGAGGTCAGCAATCAGTGCATATATTTTCTTGATCTAGAGATCTCTGTGGCTAATAATAAACTAATTAGAAGTATGTACTTTAAAAGTACAGACCGTAACTCATTTTTGCATATCGACAGTTGCCACCATAGAGCGTGGCAAAGTTCTGTCCCTCGTAGTGAGTTTGTGAGACACCGCCGCAACTGTACTCACGTCTCCAATTTTCAGAGACAAGGCCTTAAGAGAAGGATTTCTTGTTAAAGGATATAAATCTACTTGATGTCGAAATTACCAGAATCCCCAACCTTCATAGGAGTACACTCCTATCAGATAAACCTAAGGCAAATAATAACCATAACTTTTCTAGATGGTCTTTTTTTACAGAGTTCTCTATCCGATATAGGCAGATTCATAACATTCTCAATAAACCTTGGGATGTGTTAAAAAATGATCGCATTTTGGGCTGATCTCTTCCTGAGAGAACCCACGTAATTTTTAGAGGGGGGGTCTTCCCTTAGGGGAAACTTGCACCTATTGTTATAAATCCACCTATCAAATCATGTTTATTTTATAATATGATAGGCCACTACCCTTGTAAAAAAATGTAATGTTTGCAGTTGGAATACAATCTCCTGTAGGAAGATTCAGTCATTTAAATCTACAGTAACCAACTGCATTTATCATATTACACTTGTGCTACAGTTGTTGTTGTATATTTACTAACTTGTCCCTTTTTAGGGGACCCCCCGCCCCCCTTTGTTTTAGGGAGGAATTTTATATATAAGTTTGTATACATTTTTTAAAATTGTATATACAGTGCCTTGTGAAAATATTCGGCCCCCTTGAACTTTGCGACCTTTTGCCACATTTCAGGCTTCAAACATAAAGATATAAAACTGTAATTTTTTGTGAAGAATCATCAAGTGGGACACAATCATGAAGTGGAACAAAATTTATTGGATATTTCAAACTTTGTTAACAAATAAAAAACTGAAAAATTGGGCGTGCAAAATTATTCAGCCCCTTTACTTTCAGTGCAGCAAACTCTCTCCAGAAATTCAGTGAGGATCTCTGAATGATCCAATGTCTACCTAAATGACTAATGATGATAAATAAAATCTACCTGTGTGTAACCAAGTCTCCGTATAAATGCACCTGCATTGTGATAGTCTCAGAGGTCCGTTTAAAGCGCAGAGAGCATCATGGAGAACAAGGAACACACCAGGCAGGTCCGAGATACTGTTGTGGAGAAGTTTAAAGCCGGATTTGGATACAAAAAGATTTCCCAAACTTTAAACATCACAAGGAGCAGCCATAATATTGAAATGGAAGGAGTATCAGATCACTGCAAATCTACGAAGACCTGGCCGTCCCTCTAAACTTCCAGCTCATACAAGGCGAAAACTGATCAGAGATGCAGCCAAGAGGGCCATGATCACTCTGGATGAACTGCAGAGATCTACGGGTGGGAGACTCTGTCCATAGGACAACAATCAGTCGTATACTGCACAAATCTGGCCTTTATGGAAGAGTGGCAAGAAGAAAGCCATTTCTTAAAGATATCCATGAAAAGTGTCATTTAAAGTTTGCCACAAGCCACCTGGGAGACACACCAAACATGTGGAAAAAGGTGATCAGGTCAGATGAAACCAAAATCAAACTTTTTGGCAAAAAATGCAAAACGTTATGTTTGGCGTAAAAGCAACACAGCTCATCACCCTGAACACACCATCCCCACTGTCAAACATGGTGGTGGCAGCATCATGGTTTGGGCCTGCTTTTCTTCGACAGGGAAAATTGATGGGAAGATGGATGGAGCCAAATACAGGACCATTCTGGAAGAAAACCTGATGGAGTCTGCAAAAGAAGATTTATCTTCCAACAAGACAATGATCCAAAACATAACGCAAAATCTACAATGGAATGGTTCACAAATAAACATATCCAGGTGTTAGAATGGCCAAGTGAAAGTCCAGACCTGAATCCAATCGAGAATCTGTGGAAAGAACTGAAAACTGCTGTTCACAAACGCTCTCCATCCAACCTCACTGAGCTTGAGCTGTTTTGCAAGGAGGAATGGGCAAAAATTTCAGTCTCTCGATGTGCAAAACTGATAGAGATATAACCCAAGCGACTTACAGCTGTAATCGCAGCAAAAGGTGGCGCTACAAAGTATTAACTTAAGGGGGTTGAATAATTTTGCACGCCCAATTTTTCAGTTTTATATTTGTTAAAAAAGTTTGAAATATACAATAAATTTCGTTCCAATTCTTGATTGTGTCCCACTTGTTGATTGTTCACAAAAAATTACAGTTTTATATCTTTATGTTTGAAGCCTGAAATGTGGCAAAAGGTCACAAAGTTCAAGGGGGTGAATACTTTTGCAAGGCACTGTATATTCCTTGATGTTGCTGTCTACATATATATTTTTTATTATTTTTATTTGTTCCCACTGAACAGGGGGCTGCTGCTTTATGCGATGTTCACCTTTCAGTGGAGACATTTTTTGTTTTTGAATGCTGCTGTGTCAGCTATCCTTGAGAAAGGCATATGACTGCCTTTCTATTGTGTCATTCATTTATAACTGCACATTGATAGGTGATTCATTGAGAGGCTTGAATATTTTCCCAGACACACACAGTCTGATACGCTCACTGCTATCATTATACTGAGTGATGTGATATTTAAATACACACAAACTGGTTTTTGCAATCGAGGCCTGATTTTCCATCCAAACCGAGCCTGGAGGCGCACGATTGCTTCATTATGGGTTGCATACTTCCTCTGCTATGGAGAGTAATGTATCAACTGAACTGATCACTGATTGGCTTATGACATTGAGGCCTGAATCTACCTTAATACCAAGGCTAGGTATGCACACCGGGGCCATCTTAGCCCGTCATAGCAATACACAGTACAGCTCCAGGATTGCCTCACACAGGTGACAATATTTTATGATTAATATGCTTATATTTATATTTAGAGTGTCTAGTAGGGGCGTTAAGCCCTATGAATATGTCACATGTGACGAAACGCGTCAAAGTTGTTTATTCCTGCCTGTAATCACTCCACATGCTCAATGCTGGTTACCTGCAGTTTCTTGTAAGTGTTCTGACATTTTTTTAATAAACTTATTGAAGCAAATTTACACTAAGTGCGTATATCTTGGCTTGTTTTTCATATTGATCTAATGCTTGAAGCCATTATATCCAGATATGTGATGACACAGCCTGATGGAAGATTCCCTAACATCAGAATTCTTACACCTATGAGGATCTTCTGGCCTGTTTGACCCATTTACTATATGGTACCTGGGTCCATGTTTTCTGGTGAGCATATATACCCCCATTATTGGTGTTAGGTTCTATCTCACTGATGATTATTGGAATCAGACAACTTTGGCTTCATACCTGCTTTCCAGTTTTCTCCACTTATTTTTACTTTCAAATATTTTATTGAGAATGACAACAGAATTACAAACTGTCAACATGGACAACTCAGTATATAAGAATACATTGTCAGCATATCGTAAGCGATGTGAAACAACTTTGTGGTACCAACAAAAAGAGAAACATGCCATTAAAAAGCATCAGCCAATAACATTGCTAAGTACAAGGAAGACAGTAGTAATGATGAGACCTCCCCCGGTCCTTCCGGGAGCCATAACATCTATTGCAGGAGACTAAACAATGGAAACTGTAGTTTGGCGAGCAGGACCCCGGCCCCAAGCACCCAGAACGGTTGCGATACATTTGGGGAACCGGTTGCACGCCAAGACGTAGTGTGGCTCCAACAGTAAAGGATGTCCCATGCACGTCAACAAACATGCGAGTGGGGAGTAGACTCCATACGGAGGAGTGGGGGAAGTCCCAAGCTGCAACGTAACACTAATGTCGAGAAAGAGGACAGAGAAAAATAGGGGGAGGGGATAGCAGAGGAAGAAAAGCAAGAGAGTAGGGTGGGGGAGGAAGGATGGGGGGAAAGTCACTGGGGGTAAGCTAGGATCAACTTTGCAGGTAAAATTACAGTGAAATGTGTAAATATTGCATCCAAGGGTCCCAAATGGCCTCATACTTTTCCACCCGGTCATGTAGGACCGCCACTATCTTTTCCTGGGTCATTAACCAAGAAATCTTCCGTTTTGCAGCGGTTAGCAGAGACCGAAGGGTGCTTCCAAGCTTTGGCCAGTGTGAGCTTCATTCCCAGGAGCATGAAAAATAATAGAGCTGACCGGTGTTTGGGGTATTTGTGTGGGAAATCATATAGAAAAGCGACTTGGGGTGACTGAGGAATCTGAAGACTCGTGACAAGCCAAAGCAAATGAAAAAAATTGTTCCAAAATGATCTAATTCTAGGGCACGACCACCAGATGTGAAGAAAGGAGCCCTGGTGTCCACACCCCCTGAAACACAACGGGGTAGTGTTGGGGAACATGAGCGCCAGACGCGTTGGCACAAGGTACCACGGAGTCAAGATTTTGACATTTGTTTCAATGAGAATAGTGTTTATTATGCCCTGAAGGACCTGCGAAAAATGCGGTGCCAATCATCCAAAGAGTAATTTAACTGTAAGTCATTCTTCCATTTTAGAGCGCAAGCAGGTTTTTCCAAGGGTTCCATCAAAGCAGCATAGATAGTCGATATGCCACCCCACAGTTCCGCTGACTCAGAACACCACCTTTCGTAGGGCGTCAAGGTCGGTGGTACACGTTTGTCTGACCACATTTTATGCAGGAAGTGGGAGATTTGGAGAAACCGGAACTTTTCAGAAGCTGGCATCTTAAGTTTGTTAACGCAGTGAGAGAGGGAAAGGGGCCCAGACGGTGAGAGGAAGTGTCCAATACGATATAGACCTTTGTTTGTCCACCATTGAAATAATTTGATGTCATGCCCGGGTAATGGCTTCATAGGCGAGACCAGTGTGGAGAGGCCATAGAGCTGCCTACATAATTTAATTGAATGTGAAAGGGTGAGCGCCAAGATTGCGGGTTGAAGCTTAGGCGACATAATCAAGTGTGTAGTGGGGGATCGCCTGCCTCTCAATTTGAATCCAATCAGGTCTAGGCCCACGAGTGTAAATCATAGAAAACTGAGCTAGTTGAGCAGCCTGGTAATATTTCCATAAATTGGGTAAGGCAAGTCCGCCTTGTGTTCTCTGTCGAAATAAGACAGACCTCGAGCAACGACAGCCCTTTTTGCCCCAAACAAATTTGATTATACTGGATTGTAATTTGGTTATATGGATTTTATTGAGGGGGATGGGAAGCGACCGAAAGAAGTATAAAATTCTCGGCGGGTAATTTTGATGGAATTTATCCTCCCCAACCAGGAGAGGTTGTGGTGATCCCAGCCTGACAAGTCTGCCTTCAGTTTTTTATATAGGGGAGGGTAATTGGCTTAGTATAAGGTGTCAATTGATGTGGTGAGGTGTACCCATAAATAGGGAATCAACGACTTACACCACACAAATGGAAAAGAAGGTTTCAGTGCCTCGAGCGAGGATGTGGGAACTGATATGTTGAGAGCCATGGATTTGGAGAAGTTCACCGTGAGGCCAGAGGCGAGCGAAAATTTGTGAAGGACGTGCATTACATTAGGGATCGAAACAACTGGAGAAGTCAAGAACAGTAAAACATCGTCATGTTCCGTGGGACCACAATGAACACCGCATATATCTGGATGTTGGCGAATCGCAATTGTGAGGGATTCAATGGCTAAAGCAAATAAAAGGGGCGAGAGGGGGCAACCCTGTCGTGTGCCCCTCCTAATAGCAATAGGGTCGGAGCAGTGACCTAAGATACGTATACGGGCAGATGGTGAGGAATAGAGAGCTTTCAAAATATTGAGGAATTTAGTGCCAAATCCCCATCTTTGAAGGGTTTCAAAAAGGTAAGGCCAAGAAATCGTATCAAATGCTTTATGTAATTTGAGTGAAAGAAGCAAGGTGTCTTGGGGGGGAGCTGCCATCCCACCTAGAGTTGGTTAGAGAGATAAGATCCACTGCTCTCCTAATTTGGTCAGAGCCCTGTCTCCCTGGTACAAACCTTGATTGGTCTTTATGTATATAAGTGCTAATGAAGCTGGAGAGCCTGTTAGCGAGAACCTTCCTTAATATTTTTAAGTCTACGTTAATGAGAGAAACGGGTCTATAATTGTTAACATCGCTGTGATCTTTTCCCGGCTTGGGGATGACAGAAATGTATGCTGAATTTAGAGTCCGCTCCACAGACCCACCGCTCCATAAGGCATTATAAAATTTGCTGAGATGGGGGGGCCAAAGTGTGCCCGAAAGTTTTGTAGTAGATCGAGGAGAACCCGTCCGGGCCAGGGGCAGATCCCGCCTTTAAAGCCTTGATAACACCCAAGATTTCCAAGTCTGAGACGGGTTCCTCAAGAATATCCCTGTGTTCTCGGCAAAGGCGTGGGAGTGGTACTCCGTCTAGGAAGGACTGTGTATCCCGGGAGGGGGAGGGAGACTGGGACTTATACAGTTTCGAGTAGAAAGAATGGAACGACTTTGACGTTCTGATTTTGGGGCAAGTAAAGGAGCGCTGTTTAGGAGACAATTTAACCGCGAATCTGAGACCTATTCTATCGGAGGAGGCGTAGAATTTAGCTCCTGACCATCGGAGTTGCTTCTCCGCCTCCGTTGTCAGCGCAAGGTTCAGTCGAAGTCTGGGTCCTTCCAAACTAGTTTTGGAAGTTGAAGTAGGGTTTCGTTTGTGAGCTTTACCAAGCTTAGAAAAGTCTGCTTCCAACTGGAGGAGGTCAGCCCGTCTTTTTCGTTTAAGATTGGAGGAGATTTGTATGATTTTCCCCCTGAGAACCGCCTTGTGTGCCATCCAAACAATTTCAGGGGAGACCTCCGAGGTAACATTGGTGGAGAAATATTCCTCCAGTTCTTTGGACAAGATATTGCATTGCGCTGGGTCGCTCAAAAGTGCTTCATTAAGACGCCACCTGAACGTGCCCTCATGAGCTTGAGTGTGATTCAGTATCACGATAACCATGGTATGATCAGAGATAGGAGAGTCCTTAATGAAAGACTTAACCGTGTGTGAGATGGTTTTAGGCGAGACAAAGATATGATCTATCTGTGATAAAATATTATGTGGAGCTCAGAAATGTGTATAGTCTTTGGCCTTGGGGTTAAATTCCCTCCAGACATCCACAAGCCCTTCCGAGAAGAGCAACTTGGCAATGCGGGTGCTCTGCTTGGGAGGGCAGCATAAAGAAGGGTTGCCCGGGCACGATTTGTCTAGACTCTGGTCCAGGGCGATATTAGAGTCTCCCCCCCCCCATGATTAATATACCTTCTGTCTGGGAAATGACCTGGGAGGCTAGGTGGAGGAAAAAAAGGTCCTGGCGTTTATTTGGGGCATAATAGGAGAGGAGGGAGTACATGGTCCCCTCCATGGTGCCTATCAGTAGTAAATACCTTCCCTCTGGATCCTCTACCTTTCGCTTAAGATCGAATTGGACGTGGCGTGCAAAAAAATCCCTACCCCCTTGGCTTCTCCACTTATTTTAGGAATTTTGGACTCTTTTATTGATTTTTCCATACACTTTTGTCAGTTATATTTAGGACATTTAAAGCTGTTTTTCACCTCTACATGTATACTTCATTGTGTGTTATATATCATTTTAGCGCTGCACTTTTATTATAAATTAATTTTCATGACCTATTCAAACAACTGAAACCACAAGCAGTCACATCTATTGATCTGCTTAAGTTGTCTTTTGCAATTGAGTAAAATGTTGTTTGTATATGCATAAAGAGAGTTATTATGTGCAGAATAAAATTGCACCCTTTGCTGAACCTAAATAAAATCCTAGGGCTGCAGTGTTTCAGACCAATGAGCTTCAACAGTACAGGGCTGGGGGGTTATGGTCAGTGGTGGGATTCAGCCGGTTCGCACCGGTTCTATGGAACCGGTTGCAAACTTTCTGCAAGTTCGCAGACCCGGCTAAATCCCTCTAAGCTGGCAGCCAGGGAGCAGCAGAGCAGTGCGCCCCGAGGCCGAGCCCGCCCATTCTGTAACAATAGCGAATGAAAATTCGTTATTGTCACATGGATCCTCCTCCTGGCCAATCAGGGAGCGGGTCCTCTTGCTTCCTGATTGGCCGAAAGGCAAACGTCATGCCATTGGCCGAGGAGGCGGGAGGACTGAGGAGACGCGGGGAGCCGGCGACCGAAGAGAAGCTGCTGTGATGACCGTCTGTGAGGTAAGTAAAGGGGGTCTCGCGGGGGAACGCTGGCACTCTGCAATGATTGCGGGCAATGCTGTGGCACTCTGCAATGGTTGGGGGCAATGCTGTGGGCACTCTGCAATGATTGCAGGCGATACTGTGGCACTCTGCAATGGTTGGGGGCAATGCTGTGGGCACTCTGCAATGATTGGGGGCAATGCTGTGGGCACTCTGCAATGATTGGGGGCAATGCTGTGGGCACTCTGCAATGATTCCGGGCAATACTGTGGCACTCTGCAATGGTTGGGGGCAATGCTATGGGCACTCTGCAATGATTGGGGGCAATGCTGTGGGCACTCTGCAATGATTGGGGGCAATGCTGTGGGCACTCTGCAATGATTGGGGGCAATGCCTTGGGCACTCTGCAATGATTGGGGGCAATGCTGTGGTCACTGTGCATTGAAAGGGGGGCACATGGTCTCTCTGCATCGAAAGGGGGCACGCTGCGCTTGTCACTGTGCATTGAAAGGGGGGCACGCAGCGCTGGTCACTGTGCATTAAAATTGGGGCATGCTGGTCTCTCTGCATTGAAAGGGGGCATGCTGGTCTCTCTGCATTGAAAGGGGGCACGCTGGTCTCTCTGCATTGAAAGGGGGCACGCTGGTCTCTCTGCATTGAAAGGGGGCACGCTGGTCTCTCTGCATTAAAAGGGGGCACTCTGGTCACTGTGCATTGAAAGGGGGCACGCTGGTCATTCTGCTGGGAAAGTCAGAACAGGTTACTAAAATTTTTGAATCCCACCACTGGTTATGGTCAACACATGAAGTGCCACACAAGCGACTTTACAGCAGGCTTTACAGAAAACCTTTCTTAACCTATTACCATAGAGGATGTCTTGAAATAATGTTCAAGTTTCAGGCAACACTTGCTAAAAATGATTATATCTATAGTTTATGATATATTTGCATGATCAGTAGGTTGCAAAAATAATAATAAATTCAAGAATAAATAACGTGACATCCGGAGCTGAAATTTTTAAACATCTATTTATATGACAAAATTATTTTCAGTATGAATCATGAAATAAACAAACAAATAGTGATAATGTCCAGAAAAGGAACGTAGCCTCCATTTTTATTAGTGGTATGTGGAGAAATGTGCCCTTAGATTAGTTATTACCAAAGCAGAACTCCTTTACTTTGGTCATCAATGGGGAGGGGCCACCTTAGCTTTGTGGTAAGTAGCAGAAGGGTCACTTTACACAGGTGACCAGTGGAGTGAATGCCTTAACCTTGCAGGGAGAATATTTTTTTTTTTATAACTTTACTTCTGCGGTCTAATGTGCCACTGATCAAAGAAATACCTAGCAAAACTCTGGAAGAACCTGCTTGGGATTGCTGGAATACAGTGTCAACAGGAACCCGCTCACATGTTCTGTAATGCAGAAATGAACTGCTAAGGGGCCATTCGCATATGCTTTGTGGTACCAAAATGACACCCAAAAGAACTATGACATACATGCTCTGCATTATGGTGCACTGCATTTAAAAAGGGTTAGGTGAGTTTTATTCATGCAATAAGGTGCAATGCTAGGACATAAAATGAATAAGCTCTTTAATTTCAAGCTTGTTCACATGTTGTATTAAAGCCTAAGTGCAGCCAAAAGCAAAACAGAAAAATCAGCACAAGGGACATAACTTACAGTCAGAAGGATGTATCCCTTGTGCTGGTTTCTCTTCTTTTATTAGTAATCCTCGTCCATCCTTAGCACTCCACCCCCACCACCCTAATCTTCTGGTACAGTGGGGGTTAATACAACCAAAGGGCCATCGTAGGCTTTCATCATGAGAGCATGACTACACCCGCCCTTTCCTCCCAGCTGCTTCTGTCATAGTAGCCATACTACAGCTTCTGTGAATGGAAAGTGATCTCTGAATGGAGGGAGTGGACCTATCAACTATCCATCTATCCTCCATTCAGAAATCCTGTTCCATTCACACATAGGGGTTAATTTACTAAAGGCAAATAGTGTTTACCTTGTAAGGGAATGTTAGTGAAAGAGGTGAAGCTTGGCTGACTTCCATCATCCAAGCATGGTGATGACTATAGATCGATTATTCCTATCAGAAGCAATCAGTCGGAAACCCCCAAATATTTATCGAACAGGTTATAGCAACCGTAAGAGTATTTCTTTGGAGGAAAGTGAAAGAGAGGAGGAAACTCACACAGACACAGTAAGAATACACAAACTTCCTACAGGTGATGTCCCTAGTGAGAAAAGAGTTCAGGACCACAATGCAGCAAAATAACAGAGCTAACCTCTTAGCCTTAGTCCTTTTAGTTCCTGCACAAGATGGATAAGAGAGGTGTAAATAGGTGTTTCCAACAGGATTCTGAAGTGTTAAAAGTTTTTTTTTCTACTGTGTTGATGCTAAAAAGGTAATCAGGTCAAGTATTTTTATGAGTCAAAGTTACTTGTTACAATGTAGAATTGTTGCACTGTATCCTTGGGTTGACCTTCTGAGCAGGAGGCTCCTGAGAAGGAAGGGTTAACACTGCTAGACAAGTTTTCCAAATCTTTTCAGGAAGGTTACTGTACCTTGCAGGTGTAGAAATAGGGGCTCATTAGTCCCAAAAAGATTGGCCTAGGAAAAGACTGCCAAATGTAGCTGTTATGCTATCAGCCTGAATCATCCTTTGGGGGGGTTTCCAGTGGGATCTGAAACCTATGGACTTTATTGGACATTTGAAACCTTAAGCTGGACCTTAAGCTTACGAATGATTGCTACCTATTGTGGATTTACTGCTCTATTATGGACTCTTGCCTTGAGAAGGACTCTTTATGGATTTAGCCATCTGCCTAAGGTATGAATACCTCATTAGGCACTATTCAGGGGCACTAGAGAACTGTGTGTATGCAAATTGTGTAAGAGAAGTGTATGAGAACTGTTTACTTGTTACCTGCAACTACTTCAGTAAAAGATCTTTATCTGTTCATCTAAATTGCCTGGTCTGAATTCTCTAAATGGGTGCAAGTAAGGCATTAAAAAAAAAAAAATAAAAAAAATCAGGGTTTACAAAAAGGGTATTAAAAAGGTTAGAGAAGATCCAATACATGGGTCTAATGAGCAGACTGCTGTACAGAGCAGACTATATTACCATTGCTAATGACTACCGCATTTGTGTTTGTATAAACCAACCAACCAGGAAATGGGTGACATGTCACAGGTGACATATACTCTGTAAGGGAAAGGGTCTTATGCTTGGCCTCTTCACTAATGGCCAGTTCCCCACTTACTGGGACTGACCAATAATGACCAGTTCCCCACTGTGCTGGACTGACTGACCAGCACAGAGTACTTAGTACAGGGACCTAGCCTGGGATTCACAGTTAATGTAGTGAGGCCTCGGGAGGAGAACAAGCATAGAACTATGGAGAAGTGCATTTTCTGTATCCAGTAGTAACATACAGATCACTGTCATTGGGAACAAGGTGATGGGACTGCTGGGTTGGTGGAGGCCAGTACAAGCTCCGCAGTGCCAGCTAAAGGGAGAGGTGTTTTTGAAGTACTTTGGTGTCAACAATGTAAGAAAGATGGCCACGGATTACAAAGTGTTAGCTGTGCAAGTGCTCTGCTTGCTTGTAAGACAGGAGACTCGCCTAAAATACTGATTTCACATGACCATAACCCCTGCCTATGGTTTAGAAATTAGTGTATTTTCACAGTGTCCACTAGGGTACCTTAAGCCCCTCCCACAGGGATCTTTTACAAGGTGCATCTGCTTCTTGCACTTTGTCCTTGCTTTTAGCAGCCTAATAAAAAGTTAGAGAGTCTCAGTGACAGTCATTTTTTTAACAACTTACTGTTACTTGTTTTATAGAAGCAATCTCAGGCAATTGTATCTTAGTCAAAATAATTGTGTTTGTTCAAAATAACTAATAGAGCAGCATTCATATTGTTCACAGATTTAATACAGTCTGCTAAATACTTAATCTATTATTCAAAAAAACAGCACAGATCTACTGAAAGTAGTAATTATCTTCTTAGATGCATTGCTTAATGTGAGATATTTTGTATAAATCCAATTTAATCTTTTGCTGCAATGCAGCAACCCAGAAAAGGATATTTACTGGTTTGAAAAGTGCAAACCAACTTTATGTGTTATTCAGAATGTCTGTGCAGAACAAAAATCAAGTCTTTGTTTAACTCGTCTCCATATTGTGAAGAACCTCAGGCAGCTTGCATTGTTTATATGGAGTAATGGAACCAGCGGCAAACGCCAACGATGCAAGATGATGTGCCTAAATGGAATGTTGCTGGGAGATAACATTTTGTTTAGATTACCACACCTAAGGGGTATTAGGCACCTGTTCAACTCGTTATTCTTCATCTAACCTTCTTAGAGCTGGCAGCTTATGCTGCTAAGGTAGAATAAAGGCATTTACAAGTGACATCTTAACAGCTGGAGCAATCAACAGTGAGGAAGATAGAAATCTGCATAACGAAATATATACTGTAATTCTACATTTAGCCTGGGTTCACATATATGCGATGTCAGATATTGCATGTGATTCACACCGCATTGCTGTGCAGATCACATGCGATGTCTGTGCAAATGCCAATTCAGCCATAAAGTTGAATGACTGAACTCATATTGGATTTGCACAAAAAAAGGAGCAGGAATCTTTTTTTTTCCCCGCACTGGAATCTGATCACATGGGTGTGAATTCCTGTCCAAATTCACAGTTTGCACTGCGATCTGCGAACCATTCTGGTGGTTTCATTAACTTTGTATCAACACCCGCAGCGGTTCGCAGAGGGCATTGTGAACTGCCTGCGGGGGAGATGTGATGCGGGAACCTGCACTAGAATCGCGCTGGTTTCCCACACATCATATGTGTGAACCCAGGCTCAAGCTTTTTGACTGGAGGCATACAATTCCTACTGAGGGGAGTTAATGAAAACTGTG
This sequence comes from Pelophylax lessonae, assembly GCF_965119305.1. Lineage (NCBI taxonomy): Eukaryota > Metazoa > Chordata > Amphibia > Anura > Ranidae > Pelophylax > Pelophylax lessonae. The sequence goes on along the minus strand of NC_138771.1, from coordinate 458,663,987 downwards.
GAAGCCAGAATCTGGAGCAGCTGTGCATTGTAACTAATCAGCTTCGAACTATCCTTTTTTTTGTTAACGGAGCAATCTGACGATAGAAACTCATTGGGTTGATTGGTTGTAGTCTGCTCCAATTTTGATAAATTCTCTCCACTGTATTTAACTTTCTCTTCTACTGTAGGGTCCGATGCCTTGATAATAACCAGAGTTATTTGTTGCCGGGTGCAGACTACCACTATCTGACACTGCAGACTTATTCTCTGCTTTCTCAGTGCTTCCCTAGTTGTGGTCTCAGATTTCATGCATCATACTTCTGAGACTGGAAGAATAGCATTGTGAGAACTGTAGTCTTCTGAAAGGATATTACTGCACAGCTGAACTGTTTATGAACTACCTCTCCCAGCAGGCCATTCGCACCAAGGGAGAATTGTGGGATAGACTATGAAGGGATTTGCTGACCAGGCCCATGCTCTCTTGCTTCCCGGGATCTATCATGTGTGCATCGGCCTGTCGCAGAGGGAGAGAACTGCAGCCTACTGCACGCCACCCAGCTGTCTGCAGACTCACCCCAGGCAGGACGGATGACACTCGCTACACCACGGACATCCCTGCAGCATCGCTGATTGAGTTGGAGTCAGCGGGACTCACTGAATCAGCAGAGCACAGTCATCTTAGTGCCTCACAGCGTGGGGAGTTGCCTTTGCCTGTTCTTCCAGAACTCATAAGAGGGATTAGTGAGAGAGCACCTGCTCAAAGTCCAGCTATCAATTACTACAGTTTCTCTTAAACACTGAACCCAGACACTCTACACTTGGATCAGTTAGTGGATCATCATTAATTAGAACCAACTATCTTGCATTGCTTGTCTTACATTGTGCTACACTGTGGATTAATTTGTTCTTTGAGCTCCAACTGCCGGTGAAGATAATAGCAAGGCCTTGCATACTGAACATTGCTATATCATTGCTCTTAAAGGGGACACATTGCTGGTATCTAGATTACCTCATCTCTCTTTAGGATACAGGTATTATAGGCTGGGCTGGGGTTACCCTTTGGCAGGAGTATTTCTTACAGCAATTTATAGCTTCCTGAGAGATTTATCCACTTACTGTAAGATACCATGTGTATTGGTGTATTTACTTGTTGATATAACTGGTAATTTAACTGCTCTTTAGTGTTATTTAAACTGAGCCTTGGCTGTTTTCCCAGGGCCTAGTTAATTAATACTTCCTTTAAGCCTTCTTTTTGAGTAAAGCAAAGCTAAAGAGTTAAAACCAATATGCATTGTGTCAGTGTTTTATTTAAAGGTATACACAACATGTCTGAACCTACAGTGTCAGGAGGGCTGGGTGGTTTACAGGGTAAAAGCAGCACAGAAGAACATACAACTACAAGCAACCCTCAAGGGGACAGTGCTATATATACAGTATATCACAAAAGTGAGTACACCACTCACATTTTTGTAAATATTTTATTATATCTATTCATGTGACAACACTGAAGAAAAGAGACTTTGCTACAATGTAAAGTAGTGAGTGTACAGCTTGTATAACAGTTTAAATTTGCTGCCCCATCAAAATAACTCAACACACAGCCATTCATGTCTAAACTGCTGGCAACAAAAGTGAGTACACCCCTAAGTGGAAATGTCCAAACTGGGCCTAAAGTGTCAATATTTTATGTGGCCACCATTATTTTTCAGCACTGCCTTAACCCTACCGGGCATGGAGTTCACCAGAGCTTCACAGGCTGCCACTGGAGTCCTCTTCCACTCCTCCATGACAACACACAGAGCTGGTGGATGTTGGAGACCTTTACTCCTCCACCTTCTATTTGAGGATGCCCCACAGATTCTCAATAGGGTTTAGGTCTGGAGACATGCTTGGCCAGTCCATCACCTTTACCCTCAGCTTCTTTAGCAAGGCAGTGGTCTTCTTGGAGGTGTGTTTGGGGTCGTTATCATGATGGAATACTGCCCTGCGGCCCAGTTTCCGAAGGGAGGGGATTATGCTCTGCTTCAGTATGTCAAAGTACATGTTGGCATTCATAGTTCTCTCAATGAAATGTAGCAACCCAGTGCCGGCAGCACTCATGCAGCCCCAGACCATGACACTCCCACCACCATGGTTGACTGTAGGCAAAACACACTGGTCTTTGCACTCCTCACCTGGTTTCTGTCACACAGGCTTGACACTAGTGATGGACGAACATCGGCTGGGGCGGTTCGCGAATGTCAGCAGCAAATTTTCTCAAAAGTCTGCGGGCCCCATTGACTTTAATGGGAGGCGAACTTTAAAAACCGTTAGGTCATATTTGCAGCCACAAAAGATGTACTAGCTGTGCACAAATAGTCCCAGCACATGGACAATGTCATAACAGAAGTATTGCAATTGGAAAAGTTGCCCTAAAATTTTTTATTTTTTTTTTACAGCAAACAATTATAATTTTTTTTTCATAAATCAGCCAGAACTGACAGCAGCCGGTAAATACATGTCTAATACATATAGGGTCCATTCACACATCTGTAAAATGGGTCCGCATCCATTCCACAACTTGGCGGAACCTTTACAGACCCATTGATTTTCAATTCCAGTCTGAAAAATTAGGCATTCACAGGATAGAGAAGTAAGTGTCGGCCATAAAAGGCTCCAAAAATTATCCCACATGGGTTTACCTGACAGCTAAGAACGTAGTATTCCGTGGCTGAAGGTACATGAGGCATTCACAGGATACAGACGTAAGTGTCGGCCAGTATTGGCCCCAAAAATTAGCCCACATGAATTTAACTGACAGCTAAGAACGTAGTATTTGATGGCTGGAGATACATTAGGCATTCACAGGATACAGAAGTAAGTGTTGGCCTGTATAGGCAACAAAAATTAGCCCACATGGGTTTAACTGACAGCTAAGAAAGTTGTACTCTGTGGCTGGAGGTACATTAGGCATTCACAGGATACAAAAGTAAGTGTCGGCCAGTATTGGCACCAAAAATTAGCCCACATGGGTTTAACTGACAGCTAAGAACGTAGTATTTGATGGCTGGAGGTACATTAGCCATTCACAGGATACAGAAGTAAGTGTCGGCCTGTATAGGCCCCAAAAATTAGCCCACATGGGTTTAACTGACAGCTAAGAACGTAGTAATTGATGGCTGGAGGTATATTAGGCATTCACAGGATACAGAAGTAAGTGTCGGCCTGTATAGGCAACAAAAATTAGCCCACATGGGTTTAACTGACAGCTAAGAAAGTTGTACTCTGTGGCTGGAGGTACATTAGGCATACACAGAAAAATAATTGTCGGCCCTGAAAGGCCCCAAAAATTTGCCATTCAATGGACATGAAATGCCTTTTATGCTACTGTATGTAGCGAAGCCAAGGACCAGGAATTGCTGTGGGTGGATGGCGGTCTGGCGGATATATGTGGCCTGGCATGAGGAATTTCAATGAAACATGGTCTACTGGTCACATGTGTTGAATTCCTCAGAGATCCATGCCTCATTCATTTTTATAAATGTGAGGTAGTCTACACTGTCATGAGCTAGGCGAGTGCGCTTATCGGTCACGATCCCCCCTGCTGCGCTGAATGTCCTTTCGGGCAGGACACTGGATGGGGGGCAAGCCAACATTTCCATTGCAAATTGTGCAAGCTCTGGCCAGAGGTCGAACCTGCCCACCCAGTAGTCCAGGGGTTCATTACTCCTCAGAGCGTCCACATCGGCCGTTAACCCAATGTAGTCGGACACCTGTCAGTCTAGGCGTTACCTGATGCTGGATCCGGAGTGCAGCTGTCGATGGTTCGGCTGAAAGAAGGATCTCATATCTGAAGTGACCAAGACATCTTCAAACTGCCCTCTTCTTGCAGGCGCTGTTGGATTGCTACCCGCAACTGTCTCTCTGTGATTGGAAATTCCTCTGCCAGCGCACGCAAAAGCAGAATGCAGCATTTCACGCAGCAAGGCCTGGAAGTGCTGCATTCTGACCGCCCTCTGTGATTGTGGTAACATTTCCACCATTTTTTTTTTTTTTACCGGGGGTCTAAGCATGTTGCCACCCAGTACTGGTCCTTGGCCTTTATGCTTTTTATACGGGGGTCCCCCTTAAAACACTGGAGCATGAAGGCCCCCATTCGCACTAAACTGGAAGCGGTGTAGTGGTCTGCTTCCAGCTCATCATCCAGGATAATGTCATCCTCGTTCTCCTCCCCCCAACCACGGATAAAACCAGGGATCCCAGAAAGCTTTAAAGCATGCTCTTCTTACTCCTCATCCCCTTCGGCACCATCCTCCTCTGACTCCTCTTCAGACTCCTGCTGTTGACTTGTCTCAGATGGAGTAGCACCCATTGGGAATTCATCCAACAGTGCGACTTCCTCATCTTCCTGCTGCTGCTCCTCGAATGGCTTGATCAATGACACGACGCAATGCATGCTTCAGAAAGAAGGCGTATGGTACAATGTCACTGATGGCGCCCTTGCCGTGACTGACCAGTTTGGTGACCTCATCGAATGGCCGCAGAAGTCTGCATGCGTCGCGCATAAGCAGCCACTGGCGAGGTGAAAAAAACCCAAGCTCCCCAGAACCTGTCCTGCCGCAGAGTTCGTACAGGTAGTCGTTAACTGCACATTTCTGCTGGATCAGCAGCATATGCAACGTTGAGTTCCATCGCGTCGGGCAGTCACAAATAAGACGTCTGACGGGCAGGATGTGTCGCCGCTGAATGTCAGCAAGGCGAGCCATGGCTGTTTAAGATCTTCTGAAATGGCCCAAGATTTTCCTGGCCTGCCGCAAGACGTCCTGGACCCCAGGGTATTTGCCAACGAATCGCTACACGACCAAGTTCAGGACGTGTGCCATGCATGGCACATGTGTAATTTTGCCCTGTTTCAGCGCACTCAGCAGATTGGCACCATTGTCGCACAACACTTTACCAACTGTCAAATTCAGTGGTGTCAGCCACTGATCTGCCTGTGAACGCAAAGCTGAAAGGAGTGCAGGGCCAGTGTGGTTCTTGGCTTCCTGGCACAACAGACGCAGCACAGCATGGCAATGTCTCACCTGGCATGTGGAATAGGTTCTGGGGATCTTGGGCGGCGCTGTGGAAGAGACGGTAGCAGCGGAAAAGGAGGAGTCAGACGAGGAGGAAAGGGAGGATGGAGGAGGAGGAGGAGGAGAAGAAGAGGCAGGCCTGCATGCAATCCGTGGCGGTACAACTAAATCTACACGGGTGCCACGGGTTACATGCTTGACGGCCGTCAGAATGTTCACCCACTGGGCAATAAAAGTGATATACCTTTCCTGCCTGTTTGTTAGACCATGTGTCTGTGGTCAGATGTATCTTGGCACCAACACTGTGTGCCAGAGATATATTCACTTGCCGCTGAACATGGCCATACAGCTCTGGAATGCCCTTCTGTGAGAAATATTTCCTGCATGGGACCTTCCATTATGGTGTTCCAATGGCCACAAATTTACGAAAGGCCTCAGAGTCCACCAGTTGATATGGCAGTAGTTGGAGGGCTATCATTTTCGACAAGCCAGCAGTCAAACATTGGGCAAGAGGGTTATCCAGTGTCATCATTTTTTTACGCTCTAACATTTGGGCCACTGAAGCCTGCCTTTTTCCAGAACAAGGTGACGACGGCATCATGGAAGGTGGAGTGGAGGAAAAATATGAGGAGAGAGGAGAAGGAGAAGGGGCTGGACGGTGAGAGCCTGGAGTGTGGCTTTGTGGGTTCTGACGGTGTTGCTCCCACTGGGCTCGGTGATGGGAGTTCAGGTGCCTTCTTAAGGCGGTTGTCCCTAGGTGACTGTTGGGCTTAAAGTGACTTATGCGTTGACTGCAAAGGCTGCAGATGGCAACACTGTTGTCAGCAACGGACACATTAAAAAAAGCCCACACTGCGGAGCCATGTCCCGGCATCCTGGGAGCGCCAGATGTGACTGGACATGGTTGATGGCTCGCTCCTGATACATTTGCAGTCTGCTTTGTACCTCTTGTGCAATGCAAGTTCTGCCTGCCTCTCCTCTCTATCTGCCGGTCCGTCTCTCCCTCTGAACTCCCCTCCTCTTCCTCTCTTGTGGCCACCCACATGAAGTCCATAGACACGTCATAATCCACGTTACCTTCCCCACCACTAACATTCGAGATCTCGGAGTAGGCAGCGACAGCGGGCACCGACCTCCTTGGGCTGATCTGGGTACTGTCATCAGACTGCTGAGTGACGGCTGTTGCTACCTCCTCTTCCTGATCCGATGCCAACAATGGCTGCGCATCGCAAACGTCTTGTGATGGATCGGAAAATAATTCCAGTGACTCAAGCTGAGTGTATGTGGTGGTGTCTTTGGGAGTGCAGACAGCAGAGAGTGAATAGGGTGCAGATAGAGAGAATGAGGAGGGTGCAGAAGAGGAAGGCTGAGTGAGCCACTCAACCAAGTCTGGTGCGTCCTCTGACGTAATTGCATGCGGCTTTTGAAACTTGACACTTTGGCTCTGGCCTACTGCTCCTGCCCTACCACCCCTGCGTAAGTGTCTGCCTCTTCCTCTGCCTGTCATGTTTTTTAATTACCCTGTGAAAAAAGTTACATAGTTACATAGTTAGTGAGGTTGAAAAAAGACATCAGTCCATCCAGTTCAACCTATGATGTGTGTGTGTGTTTGCTGTTAACCGTACATTGTATACCCCTGCATGTTGTGGTCTTTAAGGTGCCCATCTAATAGTTTTTTGAAACTATCGATGCTCCTTGCTGATACGATGGTTTGCGGAAGAGAATTCCACATCCTTACTGCTCTTACAGTGAAGAACCCCCTGCGTATTTTAAGGTTAAACCGCCTTTCCCCTAGTTTCTAGAGAATCGCAGTATATCTGGGAAAACATATATAACACCCTGCTTCAATCTGTGGTATTGGTGGGCAACAGGTTTATCACACCAGTTCTACAAATAATTGGCCAGTAACTGTTGTCACTGTGTGTAGCACAGTTAACACAGCAAAAGAGGCCACATTTTTGCAGGACTAAAATTCACTCTTATACAAGTACACTGTTAAATAACACCCCACTTCAATATGTGGTATTGGGGGGCCACTGGTCTATCACACCGGTTGTTCCAAAAATTGGGCAGTGAGTTTGGCACTGTGTGTATCAGAGTTAACACAGCAAAAGAGGCAATATTGTTGCAGGACACAAATACACTTGTAAAAGTATACTTAAATAACACCCCACTTCAATATGTGGTATTGGTGGGCAACAGGTTTATCACACCAGTTCTACAAATAATTGGCCAGTAACTGTTGTCACTGTGTGTAGCACAGTTAACACAGCAAAAGAGGCCACATTTTTGCAGGACTAAAATTCACTCTTATACAAGTACACTGTTAAATAACACCCCACTTCAATATGTGGTATTGGGGGGCCACTGGTCTATCACACCTGTTGTTCAAAAAATTGGCCAGGGAGTTTGGCACTGTGTGCATCAGAGTTAACCCAGCAAAAGAGGCAATATTGTTGCAGGACACAAATACTCTTACGAAAGTATACTCAGATAACACCCCGCTTCAATCTGTGGTATTGGGGGGCCACAGGTTTATTACACCAGTTCTACAAATAATTGGCCAGTAACTGTTGTCACTGTGTGTAGCAGAGTTAACACAGCAAGAGAGGCCACATTTTTGCAGGACTAAAATACACTCTTAGAAAAGTATACTGTTAAATAACACCCCACTTCAATATGTGGTATTGGGGGGGCCACTGGTCTATCACACCAGTTTTTCAAAAAATTGGCCAGTGAGTTTGGCATTGTGTGTATCAGACTTAACATAGCAAAAAAGGCAATATTGTTGCAGGACACAAAATACACTTATGAAAGTATACTCAGATAACACCCCACTTCAATATGTGGTATTGGGGGGCCGCTGGTCTATCACACCAGTTATAATACATTAAAAGTGCTTTTGTCACTGTTTGTAGTATTGCTGCAGCAACGCTCAGTCACCACACCTGTCACAATGCTGCACAGTGCACAATAATACTATTAATCCACTATAATATGCTTTCTACATAGTATATTATACCGTGGATTATACCCCCACCCCCCACCCCCCCCCCCCATATCGTGCACTGCACAGCAATACCAAAAAAATTGCAGCCCTTTAAATGACTTTTGTGGACATTAACAGTGCGATTTGTGTCACTGCTGCCAATCTCTAACTGCCCCTAAAGCACCGACTGGATACCTGCCCCTAACCTGAAAAGAGACTGTAGCAGTGGTGGCCGGTGTATATGGGGCGCAGGGGCGCCATCCCCCCATCCATGCGTCCGGCCCCCTAATCTGCATGAAGGGCGCCGGAAGCATGGAGCTTAATGGGGATTTTTTTTTAACATCACCTGATTAGAGCCAGAGGCTCTAATAGGGCGATGCAAAGGGTGGAGCCGGGGCGCAGAGCAGAGCGTCCCGACTCCACCCATTGTGTGACAATAGCGAATGAAAATTTGCTATTGCCACATCGATCTTCCTCCTGGCCAATCAGGAAGTGCGTCCGATACACGCTTTCTGATTGGCCGCAAGGCAAACCCCTTGCCATTGGCTGAGGAGGAGGCGGGACCGGAAGTACTCGTGGAGACGCGCCGGGGGACAGAGTGAGGAAAAGCCGCTGCCTCCGCCGGGACTGAAGAGGAAGCCGCCGCCAGGTAAGTGCATTGGTCTCGGGGGGGGGGGAGCCCACACTGCATTGAGGGAGGCACGCTGTGGCACTCTGCAATGATTGGGGACAATGCTGTGGCGCTCTGCAACAATTGGGGACAATGCTGTGGCGCTCTGCAATGATTGGGGACAATGCTGTGCTGCTCTGCAATGATTGGGGACAATGCTGTGCCGCTCTGCATTGATTGGGGACAATGCTGTGCCGCTCTGCATTGATTGGGGACAATGCTGTGGTGCTCTGCAATGATTGGGGACAATGCTGTGGCGTTCTGCAATGATTGGGGACAATGCTGTGGCGCTCTGCAATGATTGGGGACAATGCTGTGGCGCTCTGCAATGATTGGGGACAATGCTGTGGCGCTCTGCAATGATTGGGGACAATGCTGTGGCGCTCTGCAATGATTGGGGACAATGCTGTGGCGCCCTGCAATGATTTGGGACAATACTGTGGCGCTCTGCAATGATGGGGGACAATGCTGTGGTGCTCTGCAATGATTGGGGACAATGCTGTGGTACTATGCATTGATTGGGGGGCACGCTGTGGCGCTCTGCATTGATTGGGGGGCACGCTGTGGCACTCTGCATTGATTGGGGGGCACGCTGTGGCATTCTGCATTGATTGGGGGGCACGCTGTGGCACTCTGCATTGATTGGGGGCAATGCTGTGGCATTCTGCATTGATGGGGGCATGCTGTGGCACTCTGCATTGATTGGGGCATGCTGGTCACTCATTTTTCTGTTTGCGCCCCCCCAAAAATTTTGAGCACCAGCCGCCACTGGACTGTAGTAGACCTATACCGAAATACCAGCCCTGAAAAGGACTTTTGTGGATCTTAACAGAGCTATTTGTGTCTGGCAATCTCTCCCTCATGAGCACAGCCAACCTCTCCCTATGCTGACAAAAATCAGAATGTGAAATGGCCGACAGCTCAGGTCTATTTATAGGGTAGGGGGCATGTCCATGTGCTGAAATGTTTCAATTTGCTGTCCCATTCCACCTGACGGCTGTGTCATGGGTCAAAGTTCTCCCCAATGTAAACTAATATGGCCGCCGCGAACAACGCCACGTGTAAGCAAAATTGTCGGGTAACGGCCAAGCAAAATTTGCCGCGAACCGACAGCCGGGCAAACCGCAAGGCCATCTCTACTTGACACCATCTGAACCAAATAAGTTTATCTTGGTCTCATCAGACCACAGGACATGGTTCCAGTAATCCATGTCCTTAATCTGCTTGTCTTCAGCAAACTGTTTGGGGGCTTTCTTATGCATCATCTTTAGAAGAGGCTTCCTTCAGGGATGGCTGCCATGCAGAACAATTTGATGCAGTGCGCAGCATATAGTCTGAGCACTGACAGGCTGAACCCCACCCCTTCAAACTCTGCAGCAATGCTGGCAGCACTCATACATCTACTTCCCAAAGACAACCTCTGGATATGACCCTGAGAGGGTGCACTCAACTTCTTTTTTGTTCAAATATTTATTTTATACAATCAGGCAGAAAATAATAACAACCGTACATATACAGAACTTCCATTGTACATAGTCCAACACCAAATGTAAAGCAAAATGTGAGATAAACAAACCCGGTACAGAAACATCGGGACAAGATAGTTTACTAGGTATGAGTTGCGGACACCAGATACGAACCCCACCGTAGTGGGGGATGACCGTGGAACCCTGAGTCAGTCAATATACCCGAACATATCGGAATGCTACAAAGTACATATTACAGGTAAGTGGTATAGTATGGGAAGGCAAACCTCAGCAGACCTAGTATACGTAGTGGCACTGAGTGCCAGAAGAGTGTGTAAGATGATAGAAATGAAGCAGGGTGAGGACAAGAAAGGGGAGAAGAAGAGGGGGAGAAGAAGGGAAGGCGGGAGAGGGGGGGGGGAGGGAAGGGAGCAGGGGTAGTGGGATACAGCGCCAGACCAACACCCCCGCCCAGCTATTTGCACCAAAGGGGTTCAAGAGCACATCAGGGCTTTCCCCCTGTCTGAGAGAAGGAACGTATTCCAATATCCCCATATTTTCATGTATTTGTCACGTCTATGCAGCGCCGTGAGGGTCAGGTCCTCCATCTTATTGATTTCCTCCAACCTTCGCATGCAGTCCCTGATGGTAGGTACTTGGGAGGTCTTCCAATAGATTGGAATGCAAGACTTTGCTGCAGATAGGACATGAGGTACTATCGATTTTTTGTACTTGCGCAGCGGTATGCTCGATAGTTGCAAGAGAAAGAATGCCGGGGTATCTGGGATATCGTGTTCTGTGAGATCCCGAAGAAGGGAGCCAACCGCGGACCAGAAATCCCTCAGTCTAGGACAGGACCAAAAGATATGGAGGAGGGTGCCTCGCTCCTCCTGACACCTCCAGCACACGTCAGACGTCCCCGGGAACATCTTGCTCAGGAGGGCAGGTACCCTGTACCACCTAGTCAGCACCTTGTAATTGGATTCCTGAAGTTTTGTACACGTCGGTGTTTTGAAAGCAATTTTGCAAAGGTTTAGCTTTTGAGTCGGTGAAAACGTCAGCTGAAGATCCCGTTCCCATTTGGAGAAAAAGGCGGGGGCAAAGTCCTCCGCAGGGGACACCAGCAGATTATAAACTTGTGAAAGAGCGTGTGGCAGGATCCCTTCCCCAGAGCAGAGAACCTCATAAGCAGTGAGCTCTCGGCCAAAGAAATCCGGCGTAGGCAACGAGTGGAGAAAATGGTGGCGCTCAGCTGCTTGCCAAAAAGGCAACGTATAGCGGCCGTTAGGTGCAGTCAGTGCCTCGATCGAGGGCCAGCCATCCGAGCACAAAAAATGTGTGGCCGCATCCCACCCCGAGCCCAACAAGGGTTGAAACGCCCGGTCCGAAGTACCAAGTGGGAAGGCCGGGTTTCCCAGTATCGGGAACAGGGGAGAAGTGGGTGTGGAGATCGCTGGGTGAGGGAGGAGTGAGGCCGTTACAGAGATAGTCACCCCAATCGTAGGATGAGATTTAAGAGATGTCGGGCAATGTTCCCGACACCATGGAGCACCACCCAAAGGAATCAGCGATTGGGCTTGCTCTAAGCGAACCCAAAGCTTGCTCTCCCCATGTCTGCGCCAATCCAACAGGCGTCCAAGGTGGACTGCTTGGTAATACTTGGTCACATTGGGGAGGGCAAGACCCCCGTGTTGTTTGGGGAGCGATAAGAGAGAGCGAGCTATGCGTGGCAATCCTGAGCGCCATATGTATCGGATGAACAGGGAATGCATCTGTCTGAAAAAGACCGATGGTAACTTGATCGGAAGCGCCTGAAGAAGGTACAAGATCTTGGGGAGCACTGACATCTTGATAAGATTGCACCGTCCGAACCAAGAGTGAATACCGCCCGCCCAAGAAGCGAGGAGTTGGCGCACTGTTGTTAATAATGGAGAAAAGTTCAGGCTGAACAGCTTCGAAAGCTCGGGGGTTATGCGGGTACCTAAGTACATCAGCGCAGTTTGAGTCCAACGGAATGGCAAGGACGAAGTTACCTGAGCAAGGAGGTCAGGCGTCATCGCTATTCCCATAGCCTCCGATTTACCGTAGTTAATCCGTAGGTTGGAGCAGGCGCCGTAAACTTCCAATTCCTTAAGGAGATTGGGGCGGAGATCACTGGACTCGAGAGGGAAAACAGCATATCGTCCGCATACGCCGAGACTTTGCATTCCAGGTCCCCCACCCTCAACCCTGAGATATCTGGCTTAGCCCTTACTTTGCAAAGAAAAGGCTCCAAGGAAAGTGCGAACAGCAACGGGGAAAGGGGGCACCCCTGACGGGTGCCGTTGGTGATAGAAAAGGGAAAGTACTCCGTTACATTTCACTTGAGCAGTTGGGCCAGAGTATATGTGGCCAATCCACAATAACATGGTGGTCCCGATACCGATCGACCGAAGCGTAGCCATCATGAATCGCCAGCTGTCGTGGTCGAAGGCTTTTTCCGCATCCGTGTTTAGAAGAACACAAGGGGTGCGCGACGTCTGTGCCAGATGTATAAGGTTTAACACCTTAGACGTGTTGTCACGCGCCTCTCGTGTTGGGATGAACCCTAACTGATCCAGGTGAATCAGGCGCGTCATAATAGGTCCGATGCGATTCGCAATAATTTAACGATAGCTGCTACAGAGCGCCGGATCCTTCCCCTCCTTTGGTATGAGGGAGATATGAGCTCGGAGTGAGTCGACAGGGAAAGCGGATTGGTTAGAGCCCAAAAGGTTGAGCCAGGTCAACCAGTGGGGGCTCAAAAGCTGAAAAAAAGTTGTATAGTAAGGTAGGGTAAAGCCGTCTGGGCCCGGTGCCTTACCTACCTTGAACAAACTCAAGGCTCCCTGAAGTTCCAGCATAGATATCGGAGCTTCCAGCTGTTCTCTCTCCTCCTGTGAAAGACAAGGCAGTCGCGCAGTGGCTACATAGTCCTCTATCTGAGCCGTGGACGCTGTCTGAGCAGGTAGATTATAGAGGTCGGAGTAGAACGTTTTAAATTCAGCCGCAATTAGCCTAGGTAAAGCTACCTTCCGTCCCGTGGAAGATCGGACGTGTGGAATATAGTTCGCCAGTCTCTGTGCTCGGACGGAGGCCGCTAATAAACGGCCACATTTGTCTCCAGAGGAATAGAACGCCTGGCGGGATCTTTGCAAATCCGCCTTCGTCCTTTGCGAAAAGTAGGTCCTTCACTTTTTGGCATATAGAGAGAAGAGCTCCATCTCTGCCTCCCTAGTCAGGGAACGTTTGTGTCTAGTTTCAAGATCGTGAATATCAGCAAGCAGCTGTTCTAACATCTGTAAGCGGAGCCTCTTAAGCCGGGAGCCATGCTTGATGAAGAGGCCCCGAACTACCGTTTTGTGGGCTTCCCAAATCATCCCAGGATCACAATCCTCAGTCGCATTTTCACGGAAGTACTCTGTGAGCTCCCGAAGAATCTCAGCGTGCACCTCCGCGTTCTGCAGCAGAGAGTCACTGAGACGCCACACCCTGGTCCCCACTCCCGTGCCCTCTGAGAGGTTGTAAGTCAGTGATATCGGCGCGTGATCCGAAAAAGTGATCGAGCCGATCTCAGTAGCCTGCACTGCGTGTAGCTGACGGTGCGGGATGAGGAAAAAATCAATACGCGAGTAGTTCTTGTGGGGGGGTGAAAAGAATGAATAGTCACGTTCTCCACCATGTTGGAGACGCCAGGCATCCACTAATTGGGCACCATGGAGAGACTGCAAAAAACGTTTCCGGATCCCGTGCGGAACGGAAGACACTCCAGCGGAAGTGTCAACCGCCGGGACCAATGGGATATTGAAGTCCCCTCCCATAATCAATTGGCCATCTTGGAACGCAGCAAGTTTCTCCAAAACACCCACCATGAAGGAATCCTGCCTGTCATTAGGGGCATAGATACACGCGAAGGTAAGGTGGAAGGATCCAACTGTACCTTTGAGAAATACGTACCGCCCCCCCGGGTCTAGCAGTGTACCCTCACAAGTCCACGGCACCCGGGCAGAGAACAAGATGGAGACCCCTTTGGACTTTGCCACTGCATTGGTTGCGTGATACGAGATCGGATAAAACCGTTTTTTGAGGAATGGAAGACGATCATTTCTGAAATGGGTCTCCTGAATAAATGCCACGTCTGCACGACATCGGTGTAACTCATTGAGGAGAACTTTCCGCTTTTCTGGGATGTTGAGCCCCTTGGCGTTCAAATAAATCACTTTGAGAGTGTCCATATTCCAGCGCCGCACCCACCACACCTACGGTGAAGAGAAAAAAAAAAAAGGGGAGGAAAGGGGGGGGGGGGTGAAAGGGAGCACGGGTATGAAAGGACTCGGAGGTGGAAGGGAGATAGGTGGGAATGTAGTAAGGTGAGGAGGCGAGAAGGGAGAGAGTCCCACAGTATATGGGGAAGAATGGAGGGAAGAAAGGGAAAACCTGAGTCACATGAAAGGTGAGAAAGAAGATAGGAAGTTGCCTGAAGGCACTAGAAAGCAGAAGTACTGCACCGGCACCGGGAGACAAAATGCTCACCGTGTGCTAACCTATGGGGGGGTTCGAGGGCAGAAACGGCGCAACCCAAGGAAGCTGGAGTCCGGCCGTCCGCCCAACCCAACAAACTGGTGAAAACATGGGGAGAGAGGGGAAACAGATAAAGTGATGTGTGAGCATAGAGGACCGTGAGGGACAGACCCCGATCCCCGGAGTATTGCGGAGGGGCCCAGGGGTGCATAGAACGTCAGGATCACAGGAGGAGAAGGAGCAGGCACAGTAATTCTCAGTTAGTAGACATTTAGTGCATAATAAACATAGTGCAAATCACGTTTAAGTCAACATAGAATGTATTGTATTCCCCAAGGCGGGTGCACAAGAGAAGCACCTCCCCCCCATGGCGACTACAGACTGCAACATGGCACACCAATCAGCAAAACAAAACACAAAAAAACCTGAAATATAGAAACTCCCCCCTCCAGCCACCATGAAAGTCCAGAAGGCACCCCACCTCCCCAGATCCCCCCCACCCCACTCCTACAGTCAGGACCCCAGTGGTCAGTCCCGGGCTTCTCAGACATAGCAGGCAACATAAAGCAACATCCCAACTAAGAGAACCCAGTGTCACCATGGGCAACGGAGGGGTGGAGCAGGTTATAGCTGCCGGTGGTGTCCATCTCTCCCGGTATCAGTACACTGGAAATGGGAAACACTCCGTCAGGTCGGCATTGGGGAGAGAGGGGGGGCCGGGGCAACAGTGAAAACTGGGAGGAGAAGGGCAGTAACCAGGAGATTGCCCTGAAGGGGTAGCTGTCCATGGTGTCCGGGGACAAGGGGGTGTAGCAAGCAAACCTGATCCCGTCGAAACAGTCATCTGACATCAGTAGGATCTGCGAGGAGGTAGAAAGCATCCAGGTTAAGTATCTCGCTGTCTCAGTGGAGAGGGTGAACTACAGTTCCCTGGGCACCTCTGCGGCTCTCGTCCGGGAACCGCGCTGACTCCGTTGCGGGCGAGGGGATCCATACGCACCGGCAGAAGGTGCACTCCGGCGATCAGAGGGTCTAGGCAGCATGACAAGCCAGTTAGGAACCTGGATAGGATCCACCTCCAGGAATGCAAAGAGCGCCGGTAGGTCCGCCTGGGACCGCAAGGTAAAAAAGGAGTTGGGCTTGCGGAATGTCACCGAGAGCGGATAGCCCCATCGGTACGTGGCACCGGATCGCCTAGCCAGGTCCAGAAGGGGGCGAAGCAGCGCCCTGCGGTAAAGGGTAGCCCTAGACAAGTCTGGCAGCAATTTTAGAGATGCACCATCAAAGTCCAGCGGACCCGTATCCCGTGCCTTCCGAATGATCAATTTGCGGTGTGTGAATCTGTGTAGGCGGCAAATAACGTCCCTAGGTCTCTCCGGGTCTGGAGAGCGAGGGCCCAGCGCTCTATGTAGGCGGTCGAATTCCAGGTTAGCGGGTGTCGAGTCCCCCAAGAGTTGGGCAAGGATGGCGGAGACAGTCTCAGAGAGATCTTCCGGACCTGTCGCCTCAGGGAGACCTTTAATCCTCACATTGTTCCTTCTACTGCGGTCCTCAATGTCCTCCATATGTAACTGCATGGCAGTAGTGGATTCAGCTTGGGCCCTTTGAGCCGTCTCTAGAGCTCCCAGGCGCTTATCCATGGCAGTCAAGGCAGTCTCCCCCACTGTCACCCGCTCCGTGACCCGCTGTACCTCCGCTCTCACCTCCCCGACCTGGCACTGGTGTGCTGCCTCCAGACGTCCCACGATGGCTTCAATATCGGCCTTACTGGGCAGAGCACGCAGGATGGCGCGGAGGTCCTCATCCATCTCCACCCGGGTGGACAGCAGGGACAGGCTGGGCTCCAGCGGGCGGAAAGCAGCTGGAGTAGCGTGCAGGGCATCAGAAGCAGCCGAGGATGCCGGGGAGTCAGGGTGCAGGTCTGTAGAAGGCGGCGGTGTAGAGTGGGCCGCCGCCATCTTGCTCACGGAAGCGGGAATCGGGGATGCAGAGAAGAACTGCCGTATCTCACCCCCGACTGGAGTCCCGCGAGGGGTTGTGGAATGTCCGGATGCTCCCCTAGTCTTCCTCCGCTTCTCGGACCTCATCCCCACCGTCAACAGGCAGTATAAGCTGGGCTAGGAGCGGACCGGCACGGAGCTCCAAGAAAAGACAGCCTCAGTCGGCCATGTCCAGACCACGCCCCCCGCACTCAACTTCTTTGGTTGACCATGGCGAAGCCTGTTCTGTGTGGAATCTGTTCTGTTAAACCGCTGTATGGTCTTGGTCACCATGTTGCAGCTCAGTTTCAGGGTCTTGGCAATCTTCTTATAGCCTAGGCCATTTTTATGTAGAGCTACAATTCTTTTTTCAGATCCTCAGAGAGTTCTTTGCCATGAGGTGCCATGTTGAACTTCCAGTGACCAGTATGAGAGAGTGAGAGCGATAACACCAAATTTAACACACCTGCTCACCATTCACGCCTGAGCCCTTGCAACACTAATGAGTCACATGTCACCGGGGAGAGAAAATGGCTAATTGGGCCCAATTTGGACATTTTCAATCAGGGGTGTACTCACATTTTTGCCAGCGGTTTAGCCATTAATAGCATATACCAGTTAACCCCACTATTTCTGAATAAATCCATCCTGCAACTGCCCAATTTTACACTGATGTATCTTTTGTAGACATGTACAGAACAAAAAAAATTGGTTTAATGCGGTTCGATTGGTTAAGTTACTAATTTTGTTTAGTTGCATTCATAACAAAATTTGTTTAGTTTCATTCATTTATCTGTTATTAGACCGGATTAGACTTTTTCCAATGGATTCAAAGTATTCAAATTAAATTTGAATAGAAAATTTCAAATCAATCCAAATTGATTGTGAAGAATAGCTGGTTCTATTCCATTCAAATTTCATAGGACGGCTATATTCTTTATATACTATTCTGTTCTTTTCTACTGTATTTCAATTTTTTCTATTCTGTTCTGTTTTACTCTACTTTTCTATTACATTCTGTTTTATTCTCAAAATTCTAATTTCCAGGTCCAGGATATATATATATATATATATATTTATATATATATATATATATATATATTTTTTTTTTTTTTGGGAGTGTTAAAACTGCAGTGAGGAGAGACATAATGCATCCTCATTGTATGTGTATGTGTTAATTGCAGTTTTCCAAAGCAAATTGCTCTTCAGAGGGCTACTGAAAGTGGCAATTAGCCCTAAGGCTTCATTCAAGCATTTGCAGATGTGACAGAGGGTTTGCAGCATGTATAGGGCAGCCTATTCATTTCAATGGGCTGACCTATGCGCAAAAAACACACAAAGTATTCCTTTTAAAAATAGTGCCGCACCAAAAAGGAATTGTACTTCATTACCATGAATTGTAGCATGGGTGAAGGAGTTAAAAAGCAAGGGAGTGCCATTAAGAATTAAGTTGTGGGTTTTTGTGCACTAAAGGAAGGCACACATTCCTGCAGTGCACAAATGTCAGCCTAGTGTAAGAGAGAGGATGCCACCCTCCCCCCCTTGTACTTTAACATCATAAATACTATTCTTACCTGCAATGAAGGCAGCTTCTCCCTCCCTTTTTCAGTCATTTGACATGTCACATGACAAGGAGACAGAGGAAGAAGGGCAGTCTGCCCTTACTCCACAGCATCGCCATGCTAAGATTAAAGTGAGTTCTCAGCATCGGCTCTCTTCTGCCCCCTGCAGGTTGGAGGGAGGAGAAAGCCAACTACTGCTGCTCCAGCTGGTCCCTGCTCCTTCTGGTGCAGCAGTCACTCCTTTCAGTGAGCAATGGCATGAGTGGCCATATCACTAGTGTGTCCCCCCCCCCCCACACAGTGAATGTAGTCTATTTGCTATTAGAAAATCAACTCCATACTGTCACTATTTTGTTTTCCCTTTTGTGTGTTGCCATTCTCTTAGCTTTAAAAAGAAATCTTAGAGAGAAGCTGGAAAATATAAGCAGTCTTGTTCTGGGTCACGGTAAATGCTTTCACTGCTTTCAGGGTTACTGTAGCGGTAGAACTGAGCTGAAGCCAGTAATCATTATACAATATGAGTGGGAAGACCTCAAGCAGAGGATATTGCTGGACTAAAACACGGTACTGCCATAAGTGTGTGTGAATTAGTATTTCTACAGCACTATATATAACTATCAATACAGCTATAATAGTAAAGTGATATTTCAGAACAATTGTCAGGCAAAAGGATCAGAAATAGCAGGGCATATTTTAAAGTTTCTGCTTCTAATACAAAGAAGTACCTGACCCAGTCTTCCAGACTTAATATTGCCTATACAGACCAAAAGTTGGGACTAATGTGAATAAAGCTCCAAGTACCTAATTGGAGAACTGAAAAAATAATGTATGTGACAGTGCTAAAAAAAAGGGCACATGTATAAAGCCCCAGCAAAAGGCTCAGAATTGCTTATTACAATTATTTTAACAAGAGATTACAGTAAACCCCCGTTATATCGCGGTTCAGTTTTTGTGGTCCCGGTATATTGCGTTTTTTTCTGTAATGTTATTTTATGAATTAAATCATTGTTAATTAAATATTTTTGTGTTTTCCATAGCACTTGCTCTGTCTCTCAGTATCTTTTATGTGTTTAAATCAGTTTCTATTGTTTTAAAAGTGTGTTTAAAGACCTTAAAATGCTTTTAAAAGTACAGTGAAAGTTATAAAACATGCCTACAGTGTATTTAAATAGGGTATTTCTATTTTGCGGATTTTCACTTTTCGCGGGTGGGTCCGGAACGTAACCCCCGCAATGGAGGGGGGTTTACTGTAAATCCAAACTGCTATTACATTTAAAAATGCACTCAAGTGCTTATGAAATGCTTGTGAAGCGCTTACCCCCACAGGAGCCTCTGATGATGATGGGTTCTCTGTTCTGTCATGACTCTTAAAGCTGCTCAGTCCACGCTAATACACCGGGTTATAGGTTGAAGGCCACCCACACCTGTGGTAACTTAAGCGTTATAGGCTACACTCTACAAGACTACACAGGAAATAGGCCAAGCAGCTGGTGATAGATTAAATAGCTGTATTAAAGCAATGCATTTAAAAATTGCGTAAATCAATCAAGAGGCAACTGAACAGAACCCATAAGATGGTGATCATTTGAACTATAGCAGTTTTGAATTAAGATGTAACCAGTGCAAGCAGGGTTAAAGTATCAGCTAACCCAGAAAGAGGGAAGGGTCCTTGTATAGACAATATGCATACGGCCACAATAGTGGGTGAGCTTATGTGTTCTTGATAGAGGGGTACTGTTGGTGATTTCTCTTTATATTCACCCTAGATACCTTAAATGTATACTCAAAAGTTAAGTCCCTGACTTAATAGCAACGTCTAGTCTGTTCTATGCAAAAACAGTAGAGCTCTGGAGAATGTTTTATCCTGTTAAAGAAAACACGTGCAACCACTGCTCAGTCTAAAACATTCTTAACTTTATTTTCAAAGCGGGGTAACTATTATACACAGTATTGAACAGGAAATTCAGTTGGGAGGGGGAGTGGATACTCTCAGGAAGAGTCAAGTTCTCACAAAAGTTGAACAATGGGTTAATACAGAATGTTCGTTAGAAATTGCAAAATACGCCTTGTCTAGACCCTATAGCTCAACTTAGAATAAAAGGAAGCAGAATGTGTTAGGTACAAAGGAAGTGGGGATGTATCTTTATCTTGAAATGTCAGAACATATCGGGTGATTTACTTAGGTCATTGTTCATGTTTAACTAAAGACTTAAAGTAACCTTAACTGAAACAAGTCATTACAAGTCACAGTTGTAAGAAAGAAAATGGTGTTACACAGGTCAAGCTAGAAAATGGTTGCCAGCAACTAGAAAGAGGTCCTGTCATTCCCCTTCAATCCCCTCTAAAAAATCATAATTTCATATGCATGATTTTTCTCCTTATCATTTATACGGTGTCATCAGAGGACACCAGGCCTCTCTGGAAAGGAATAGCAGGTTAGGCGACAATGTCCTTTGTTTCCTCAGTATAATCAAATAAGGACCTAAACCTGCCCACCTAAACGGTAGACTTAGCTTTCTTAGCTTTATAAAACTTTACATATTCCTGGTAATCGAAAGGGGTTTGGGTTTGTTGGATCAGAACACCTCGTCTAGCTGTTAGAAATGTGTCAACATTTTCAGCATCTCTGTTAAAGTACAAACTTACATAAGATCCCCCTCTGCTAGCTGAGTCTGGGTTCTTTGTGGTTTTAGCGATTAAACACACAATAAGCTTAAAACATGCACGTAAAAATAATAGAAAAAGTAAAATCATCACAATCATCATAGCAATGTCTTTTAACCAGGAAAACATTCCTCCAAAACCAAAACCTCCCATACCTACAAAGGGATCCCAGCTTTTAGCAATGTTACGGGCCTCTTCTTGCAACTTATTGACCTCCTTTCTGTGTTGGGCAATTATGTCATTATAATTTGGCACTTCCAAAGTGGTATTGTATATTCAAGTGCAACATTCATAGTCCTCAGTATGCTCACAGAGGCCAGTCAGTGCAGCACTCATACTTTCTATAGCTAGATCATGTAATTCTAACTTCTTCCTAATGGCCCTTTTTTCAAGATTTAGCAACTTAATATCATCTGAGTTCTTTTCCATGATCTCATCAATGATTCCAGAATAATTATTTAATCCCGGGGATAGCATTCCTTCCCACAACATACATATATACTTTGTCCCCGTGAAAACGTTCTTTGGGCAATATATTCTTGTAGGCGTCTATTCTGTACTGCGGTCACAAGGTGGTCCAGTACTTTTTGTATGTCTCTAGAGAAATTCTGGTAATTACTCATTATGGTCTTATTTAAACTAGGACTTGATATATCAAACAGGGAACATGATTTTTTCAATGGGGCCTGGCAGGAAGTAATATTAAAAATGGACTTTTTGCAAATGGAAGGGTTAACACGTGTTATTTCCCAGGCTGAAACACCAGTCTGGGAAATAGCTCCTACCATCTACTGGGAAGGTGATATTATTATTACTTGGCACATTAGTTAAAGTAGCAGAGGTTTCATTAAGGAACTGTGTAATATTCAAAGGGACAGCAATAAGAGGGATGCGGGCTGTTTCTGGATGGAGTTTACTACATATCCAACATTTCTCAAAACCTGACTTATTAGCATAAGCATATTTAAATTTTGTTAATAACATTTCACTATGAAAAGTGGGTGGATTCTCATCTACATCGTGCTCAATACTCAATTCTCTCTTTGTTCTGTTATGCGTCTCATATGCAGGGTATGGTCCGCATATACTTCTCATGACACCCAAATTTTCAGGGTGATAGATGCAGCTAGTAACAGTCCATACAAGGGAAAACACTGAAAATGGAATCAGTATTATCAGCAGCCATAGTTTGGCTGAGTCCGGTGCAACTGGAAAAGTAATTTTCTACAGGGTCTGGGCGGTTTGCCCCTGTCAGTACCCCCTTTTCTTGACTCTCCTGTTCAAGGTCAGGGCAATTTGCCCCCG
Source organism: Pelophylax lessonae (assembly GCF_965119305.1). Classification (NCBI taxonomy): domain Eukaryota; kingdom Metazoa; phylum Chordata; class Amphibia; order Anura; family Ranidae; genus Pelophylax; species Pelophylax lessonae. The sequence continues at coordinate 458,641,778 of NC_138771.1, read as the reverse complement.
TTAGTACCTCTCTTGCTTCTGGATCCTCCTGTTCAAGGTCAGGGTGGTCTGCCCCCGTTAGTACCTTCTTGCTTGCTTCTGGATCCTCTGGCTCAGGTCCTATCCGCACCAACTTCACTCTAGTGGCATGGATCCAAGTAGGGCTGTGTTTCGGTCAAAACAGCGATCCTGGTAACTGCTACCACAGTGGTCTCTGGGCCGTAGGCGAAATCCTTTTGTTTCTTTCCTTTGGGCAGCAGCTTCATCACCACTATGTCTCCTTCTCTGAAGGGATGGGTATTTTCCTGTAAAAAGAAAAGAAAAGGTGCGAGCAACTTTTCGTTCCGTTCCACTTGATTCTTAAGTTTCAATTACTCTTTATTTGTGCTATTCATTCTTTCCATTATACCTGAACTCTGCGGATAATAATCTATTTTCAAGATTTTAACTAGTTCCTGGCATATTTTTGATATGAAAACTGGAGCATAATTAAACCTACTCCAAGGCAGGCACCCCCATCCAGGAATAATCTCCTGATTGAGAATGCATGCCACCGTGTGGGCATCTCCCTTTTTGTGGTCCTAAAAACTTCCACTCATCTGCTGAACACGTCCACTATTTGACTAAAAAGAACTCTTATTTCTTCCCTGCTTTGGGCCTATATGTGAAATCTATTTGTAGATGTGTGAATGGGTTTGATGGGTATTGGAGATGCTCATGTTTGGATTGTTTGTTCCTAATACAGGTGATGCATCTAGCAACATATGCTTGCACTAAACTGTCAGTAATACTTCATATGTTCTTTCCCACCCCCTGTGTCCTATTCCATAATACTAGGCAATAAACAGTGGGGTGCTAGCTGCGGGGATACACACAAGAGCTCCCCTCTTTTAGAAAAAGGCGATTCTCAACTTTTTCTAAAACATCACCCTAGTCCTTAAAACTTGTTCTGTAGTATGTGTTTGTAGCTTCAATAATGTGTGATCTTTTGGCTTGGAGCAGGAAATTAACTACAAAAACATCCTCTGCTCCCTCTATGGCTGCCTATATATCATGTTGTGGAGTAACACAACCTTTCAATACCAGAAGCCCATTTAAAACTGGGGCCTACCTAGGGCAAATGATGTAGCCATCCCTATTACCATCTCACAAGATGCTATGTACTATGTTCGGAGTCACTTCAGGCATGCCTTAGGCCTGGACTGCGACCATCTTTGGACAAAAAACTATAGGGCAAAGTTTACCACCATACTCCTGGGCAAGTATACCTGTCATGGTCTTACAATTGTCCCTTGCATAAACACAAAACATTTTTCCATGATTTGGGAGGCCCAGTGCAGGCGCTACAACCATAGCATTTTTCAGATATATAAACGCATTCAACATTACTTGTGACATTTCTGGACCTGTGGTTTGTCTCAAAATGTTATTATAGATAGGAGCAGTCCGGATCCATAACAAGCAATGATCCTGTGGGCGGGCAAGACCCACTGTGGGCTGGCAAGACCCACTTCTTATATGACTGACTCTACTATCACCCTCTGTGAGAACAAAACCAAGGTAAACAACACTTTCCTGACACTACTGTCATAATTCCTGTGACACTTTGTGTCCACATACATGTACATTTCAATAAACTCACTCGCTCTGACTGGCCTCCACAGAGTGACTACATATGTTATCCACATATTGTAGCGGGACTGACGCATGAGCAGGTGTTCATCCCCTCTTGCATGGTCTGGAGAACTATAGAGCGGACAATTGAATTGTCTACTTGGCCCTAAGGCATTTCTACACCAGGTAAGTTACCTGGACTGAAAAAATAAGAAACGAAGATGGCTGTGTCTCCTCGTCCAATAGGACGCTTTAAAAAAAAAAACACGCTACTTAAACCAATCACTGTACAGTGGGTAGCATCGGATGGTATGGTTGTCAGTAGAGATGGCATATCAGATACCACTTGCATACTATGATCAGATAAAGAACTAAAAAACTTTTTGGCTTAGTGCCAATTTTTCCCAAAACTTTTTTTTTTTTTTTTTTTTTTTTTCTTTGTGCCATTCTAACAAAAATCTGGCCAGAGGTTCCCCTCTTTTAATAGAGGACACACATAAAATATAATTTAAAAACTATAATCAGATAAAAAGTTAATCCGATTTGAAACTTTTGGCTCTGTGCCAACAGGGTCCAATGGTCACACTAATTGCGGTAACTCTTTCTGTCCAAAAATAAATTCCATAATTATAACAGGAATAAAGATATGACATTTGAACGGTTTCTTGGCAAGTAGCCAATTTTCAAAATTTTGCAGGAAGGCTCCCCTTCACATAGGAGACCATTTGCCAAATATAATTTTTCATTATCTATAATTCTATAAAAAATAACTTCAAAATATCCTGCCGACAACGGCAATTTATATTTTTTCTTTTTCTAATAAAATAGTGTTTTTATTCATTATTACTACGCTCATACAAGATGGGCACAAATGTATAAATGGAAAAACTTCTAAAAAATTCTATAAAAATAATTGCATATGTATGGGAATGCTGAGACCGTTCATTTGCAGAAGTGACCCCCCCTCTTTTCCCCTCGTGTAAGGAAATGTAGTAGTTTTAAATGTATCTGACACATAAACATTTTCTGCTTGTCTGACATTACGAAGAAAACTACACCTGCCTTGGAGAATGAAACCGTGGGGTGCAGGTGTGGTCAGGGGTATTTGTAAGGTAATATTATTATTATAGGAGGACCTATGTTGAAAATGTCCTACTCTTTGATTTGCCTCTTCTGATAAGGTCCTTGGAAATGCGCCCTGACAGGCTGCTTTTCTTTAGACAGATCAAAAGAGCCAGCCACATCGCTCTCTGTTATGGCTTTTTTGAAAACCTTACAAAGTTTTAGTAGCCCAATCAGAAACTTGCTGTTTTACAATTAACATGTACTGTGACTTTAAATTAATGGCAAAAGTTTGAATTCTAAGACTGTGCTACTCAGCAATGACACTTCACTGCCCAAAAACGCCAAATTCTCACCCGTCTTCTGTCTATAGGCAATCGCTGTGGACTATATCTACGTGTTTAAAGACTTTCACTTTCACTTCTAATAGCTCTACGCAGCTTTTTTCCTATTCTATTGTACTAATACGGGGCATAAATAAACCAATTCTCCCCACTTTTTCCATGTACTTTTATCAACTCAACTAAACATTTACTAAAAGATTTACTTGTATCCTAATATCTCTAAGGCTGGCCATACATGTCCGGACAACTCTTTATCGTACAATTTTCTGTTAGATCCACCACAAACCACATAAGAGGTCAAAATTAAACACATTCATTTGTATTCAATTAGGCAGAGGTTTGTATAACATAGCTGAAGGTAAATTTCAAGAAAACCGCACTGAAAATTGTAAGAAAATTGTATCATGTATGGCCAGCATCAGACCTAAACCTTCAGTATAATTTCACAAAACCATAAACAAAACACGTCTCTAAGATTTACACATTCACAAAATCATTTAAATGTATCTGGGTCCTTAGACCCTCTTTATGGTTAAAAACCCTCCTGAAAAGCCATTTGGTGTATGTATATTACACCTTATACTCCCAGGTATAGTGGCTATCAAGAAGGCTTTCCCACCATTATAGACAAACAAACAATACACATAATAAACATTCATCTTGATTTGTCTGATAACCTACGATCGGTCAGTCAATTTTTACAGTAATAATGAAACTGTCGTTATCAGTGTTATATTAACAGTCAGCAGGCGCAATTTTTACAAGTCATATATAATTATAGACACAGTTTCCATATATGTCAAACCAGCAATATAATACTCCAATACAATATGACAATATTTTCAAATGGCATAACAAAATGAAATAACAAAATAATCACGTGATCAACAGACTTATCTACTTACCAAATAAGTCTTTTAGATCAAACAAACAAATTATCTTATACTCTAAATCTTACAGTTTCTATGTGATAGAAAGATGTTAGCAAGAAAAGGAAAGTATTTGTTTTCTACACAGAACAGACTGACATCTATTTATTATTCACTAAAGGAACAGGGTTTTCCTAAAACCCCCTGGGCTTCCCTGAAGCCCCGGATATTGTCTTTCCTTATAAATGACAAATCCTGTGTCTCCCAGAGACACTGTCTCGATACGTTCCCGGAACGTATTCAGGTTCAACAACCTAACATATAATATCTTTCCCTGAAAAATATTATTCTGGCTTCCCTGAAGCCTCCTTATATATATATTAGTATTCAAGCTTCCCTGAAGCTTCTATATATATATATATGTAAAAAATCCAGAGCGTCTCCCAGAGCTGCTCTATTATCCAACACGCTCCCTGAGCGTTTGGTGTCTATGGCTCAAAGAACGGAACCAGAGCCAAACGGCCAAGTCCCACCGGACAGGCAAACAGATAAAATAAAATATCTCCTTACCCAGACCGGTGAATCCTTGGACCCGTGATGGCCGCTCTCTCTCCGATCCCAGACGTAGACCCCAATCTGTTGGTGATTTCTCTTTATATTCACCCTAGATACCTTAAATGTATACTCAAAAGTTAAGTCCCTGACTTAATAGCAACGTCTAGTCTGTTCTATGCAAAAACAGCAGAGCTCTAGAGAATGTTTTATCCTGTTAAAGAAAACACGTGCAACCACTGCTCAGTCTAAAACATTCTTAAATTTATTTTCAAAGCGGGGTAACTATTATACACAGTATTGAACAGGAAATTCAGTTGGGAGGGGGAGTGGATACTCTCAGGAAGAGTCAAGTTCTCACAAAAGTTGAACAATGGGTTAATACAGAATGTTCGTTAGAAATTGCAAAATACGCCTTGTCTAGACCCTATAGCTCAACTTAGAATAAAAGGAAGCAGAATGTGTTAGGTACAAAGGAAGTGGGGATGTATCTTTATCTTGAAATGTCAGAACATATTGGGTGATTTACTTAGGTCATTGTTCATGTTTAACTAAAGACTTAAAGTAACCTTAACTGAAACAAGTCATTACAAGTCACAGTTGTAAGAAAGAAAATGGTGTTACACAGGTCAAGCTAGAAAATGGTTGCCAGCAACTAGAAAGAGGTCCTGTCATTCCCCTTCAGGTACCCCAGGAGGTGATTGCATCTGGAGCCTAGATGTTAGTGTTGACCAGCAATTGTTGGGGCCCTTCTATGTGGTTGTTCCCATAGAGCTGTATATTTAAGAGTGTGTAGTGAAATGGCCGATGGGCTGCTATGTAAAGAGCAGTCTTTGTTGTGTTGACTGTGTAATTAGAAAATGATTAAGTGTTGTATTTCCACTCACCATTCCTGGTAGGTGACAGGTCTGGTCCTATGTTCTTGGCAGTTAGCTGTTTCAGAAGTACCGTATGCCCACAATTGGTTCCTCATAGGCTCAATCTCTCAGCTCTGCTGTAGGCACTCACATGGCAGCAGTTATCAGGACACAGATACACTCTGTGGCTAATTACTTAGGATCTATGGGTGCTCACAAGAGCTTAGTCTCTCACAGGCTCAGACAGACACACAGCAGGTCTTCACGCTCCAGATTCCAGCCCCAAAGGACCTCAGTCTCTCTCAGAATGCCTCCAAAAACATCATGCTCTCTCCTTTTCTGTGTGAAGGAATCACTGGACAATATGTTCTGTTAAAACAAAAAAAAAAATATTTTTAGATTTTGTGACTAGTGTTGAGCGAACACGGACTGTATTATTCTTGTTCGTACCGAATAATTGGATTTTTGTTACCCGAACACGGACACGGACACTTTACTGTATATTCGGGTAAAAATCCGTGTTCGGTCATTTTATTTCCGGGTTTTGCATGCTTTGGCGCGCTTTTCATGGCGGGCTTTCAACAGCCAATCAACAAGCGTTTAACTGGTGTGCCTAAGCCATCCCAGCCATGCCTGCAAATGTATCAATAGCTGTGATTGTCCATCTGAAGCATGTGACCAAGTCTTTATAAGTTCGAGGCAGCGCCGCAGCGGCGTCATTCTGCTGCTTAGATCAGGGAGAGAGCACACATCAACGTGCTGGCTGCTGATTAGGGACAGACAGGCAGGAAAAAAAACATTTGTGTCCGGATAGAATTGAGGGACAGGTCGGAGTGTTTTAGGCAGGGCGAGTTGTAGGCATTTTAGGGAGAGGCTGCTGCTGATTTTTAGGGAAATTGTGTTATACAAACTACAATCGATATTGCTGTGTGGGGTGGGGTCTGCACTTAGTCCTGATCTACGATCTCTTATCAATCCTGTTAGGGATAGAGTCTGCTGAATTTTAGGGAAAGTGTGTTCTACAAACTACAATCGATATTGCTGTGTGGGGTGGGGTCTGCACCCTGCACTCAGTCCCGATCTACGATCTCTTATCAATCCTGTTAGGGATAGAGTCTGCTGAATTTTAGGGAAAGTGTGTTCTACAAACTACAATCGATATTGCTGTGTGGGGTGGGGTCTGCACTCTGCACTCAGTCCCGATCTACGATCTCTTATCAATCCTGTTAGGGATAGAGTTTGCTGATTTTTAGGGAAAATGTGTTCTACAAACTACAATCGATATTGCTGTGTGGTGTGGGATAGGAGATAGGCAGGTGTCAGTGATCCACATCCATTTTGCTGTGTGTGGGCTGCAGTGAACACAATCTTTTTGGGGTGCAGTGAACGAAATCCTTTTGGGGTGCAGTGAACACAATCTTTGTGGGGTGCAGTGAACACAATCTTTTTGGGGTGCAGTGAACAAAATCCTTTTGGGGTGCAGTGAACACAATCTTTGTGGGGTGCAGTGAACACAATATTTTTGGGGTGCAGTGAACAAAATCTTTGTGGGGTGCAGTGAACAAAATCTTTGTGGGGTACAGTGAACACAATCTTTTTTGGGTGCAGTGAACACAATCTTTGTGGGGTACAGTGAACACAATCTTTGTGGGGTGCAGTGAACAAAATCCTTTTGGGGTGCAGTGAACACAATCTTTGTGGGGTGCAGTGAACACAATCTTTTTGGGGTGCAGTGAACAAAATCCTTTTGGGGTGCAGTGAACGAAATCCTTTTGGGGTGCAGTGAACACAATCTTTGTGGGGTGCAGTGAACACAATCTTTTTGGGGTGCAGTGAACAAAATCCTTTTGGGGTGCAGTGAACACAATCTTTGTGGGGTACAGTGAACACAATCTCATACTTCTGAAGATTTGAGGGTGCTGCCTGTTCCATACTCCTACTCCTCATCCATCCTTTTAGGGGTACAAACAATAGTAATTGGGGCCTAGTGTGGTTGTGTACGTGTGAGATACATACACTTTTTTTGATCATATTTCCTATTCCGCTTTTCAATAAAAACCTTTGGGGATCAATTAAATTGCGGGATAGTCTGTGTCGGTACGCGTGAGATCAACCTTTCCAAGTTTTTGGGGTTCATCTCATACTTCTGAAGATTTGAGGGTGCTGCCTGTTCCATACTCCTCCTACTCCTCATCCATCCTTTTAGGGGTACAAACAATAGTAACTGGGGCCTAGTGTGGTTGTGTACGTGTGAGATACATACACTTTTTTGATCATATTTCCTATTCCACTATTCAATAAAAACCTTTGGGGATCAATTAAATTGCGGGATAGTCTGTGTCGGTACGTGTGAGACCAACCTTTCCAAGTTTTTGAGGTTCATCTCATACTTCTGAAGTTTTGAGGGTGCTGCCTGTTCCATACTCCTCCTACTCCGAGTCCTCATCCATCCTTTTAGGGGTACAAACAATAGTAATTGGGGCCTAGTGTGGTTGTGTACGTGTGAGATACATACACTTTTTTTGATCATATTTCCTATTCCGCTATTCAATAAAAACCTTTGGGGATCAATTAAATTGCGGGATAGTCTGTGTCGGTACGTGTGAGATCAACCTTTCCAAGTTTTTGGGGTTCATCTCATACTTCTGAAGATTTGAGGGTGCTGCCTGTTCCATACTCCTCCTACTCCTCATCCATCCTTTTAGGGGTACAAACAATAGTAATTGGGGCCTAGTGTGGTTGTGTACGTGTGAGATACATACACTTTTTTTGATCATATTTCCTATTCCACTATTCAATAAAAACCTTTGGGGATCAATTAAATTGCGGGATAGTCTGTGTCGGTACGTGTGAGATCCACCTTTCCAAGTTTTTGAGGTTCATCTCATACTTCTGAAGATTTGAGGGTGCTGCCTGTTCCATACTCCTCCTACTCCGAGTCCTCATCCATCCTTTTAGGGGTACAAACAATAGTAATTGGGGCCTAGTGTGGTTCTGTACGTGTGAGATACGTACACTTTTTTTGATCATATTTCCTATTCCGCTATTCAATAAAAACCTTTGGGGATCAATTAAATTGCGGGATAGTCTGTGTCGGTAAGTGTGAGATCAACCTTTCCAAGTTTTTGGGGTTCATCTCATACTTCTGAAGATTTGAGGGTGCTGCCTGTTCCATACTCCTCCTACTCCTCATCCATCCTTTTAGGGGTACAAACAATAGTAATTGGGGCCTAGTGTGGTTGTGTACGTGTGAGATACATACACTTTTTTTGATCATATTTCCTATTCCGCTATTCAATAAAAACCTTTGGGGATCAATAAAAATTGCGGGATAGTCTGTGTCGGTACGTGTGAGATCAACCTTTCCAAGTTTTTGGGGTTCATCTCATACTTCTGAAGATTTGATGGTGCTGCCTGTTCCATACTCCTCCTACTCCTCATCCATCCTTTTAGGGGTACAAACAATAGTAATTGGGGCCTAGTGTGGTTGTGTACCTGTGAGATACATACACTTTTTTTGATCATATTTCCTATTCCGCTATTCAATAAAAACCTTTGGGGATCAATTAAATTGCGGGATAGTCTGGGTCGGTACGTGTGAGATACACCTTTCCAATTTTTGGGGCGCATCTCATACTGCCGCGGTTTTGAGGGTGCTTCAGTCTGCCTCCTGCCTGCTCCTCCTACTCCTCTTCCTCATCCTGCCTTTAGGGTACAAAAAATTGTAATCGGCGGGGCCTAGTCTGTGCTTGTACGTGTGAGATACACCGTATTATAAAATTTTTCCTATTCCACTATTCAATAGACACCCTTTTGGAGTGTAAAAAATTAAATTACGGCATAGTCTGTATCGGTACGTGTGAGATACACCTTTTAAATTTGTTTGGCGCATCTCCTTCCCCCGCCAAGGATTGCAAGGCGCTTCAGTTTGCCTCCTGTTCCCAACTCCTCCTACTCCTCTTCCTCATCCTGCCTTTAGGGTACAAAAAATTGTAATCGGCGGGGCCTAGTCTGTATTTGTAATTGTGAGATACACCGTATTATAACATTTTTCCTATTCCGCTATTCAATATACACCCTTTTGGAGTGTAAAAAATAAAATTACGGCATAGTCTGTATCGGTACGTGTGAGATACACCTTTTAAATTAGTTTGGCGCATCTCCTTCCCCCGCCAAGGATTGCAGGGCGCTTCAGTTTGCCTCCTGTTCCCAACTCCTCCTACTCCTCTTCCTCATCCTCCCTTTAGGGTAGAAAAAAATTTAATCGGGCCTAGTCTGTGTTTGTACGTGTGAGATACACAGTTTTTTATCCTATTCCGCTATTCAATATACACCCTTTTGGTGTAAAAAACATTAAATTGCGGCATAGTTTGCATATTTGACTGTGAGATACACCTGTGCGATACTGTTGTTGTTTTGTTCCGCTATTCAATAAACACCTTTCTAGGGCAAGATCTTAAATGACAGAAATATGAGGAGACCGTCAAATAAGGGCCGTGGCCTGGGTCGTGGTGCTGCTGGTAGAGCTCCTGTTGCAAGGAGAGGACGTGGTCGATCTGTGCCAGCTACACGCACAAGTCAAACACCTTCCTCAAGTGTGAGTAGGCGACAGAACCTGCATCAGTATTTGGTAGGGCATCATACGCCTCTAGAAGTGATGAGGCCAGAACACAGAGAGGCGATAGTAGATTGGTTTGCTGCTGACAGTGCCTCCAGTTCCTTCACATTGTCTCCCACCCAGTCTACTGCAGAAAGGTCAGAGTTGGCACCTGCAGCCGATGTCCAACCGTCTTTCACCTCACCCCCTTGCAAATCAGGCAAGCAGTCTGAGCCCCAAGCCATACAGCAGTCTCTTCTTCTTTTTGAGGACTCAGCAGGGTTTCCCAGGGCCATCCACCTAGCCCTGCCCCAGAAGTGGAAGAGATTGAGTGCAGCGATGCCCAACCACTTATTTCTCAAGATGAGTACATGCAAGGACCATCGCAGCACGTCTCCGATGATGACGAAACGCAGATGCCAACTGCTGCGACGTTCAGCATTGTGGAGACCGACAAGGAGGGCAGGGGTGAAGACTGGGTGGAAGATGATGTGGAGGACGATGAGGTCCTTGACCCCACATGGAATGAACGTCATGCAGGTGACCTGAGTAGTTAAGAGGAAGAGGCGGTGGTCGCACAGAGCCACCAGCACAGCAGAAGAGGGAGCAGGGTGCAGAAGCGGATCGACCTTGCAATAGACACTACGCCTGCTACTGCCCAACGCAGCAAGGGAACAAGCGCACCAAAGTCAGCTCAAAGGAGTTCTCTAGCATGGAAGTTCTTTAGAAAATGTGCTGATGACAGGACACGAGTGGTTTGCACCCTGTGCAATCAGAGCCTGAAGCGAGGCATAAACCTTCTCAACCTGAGCACAACCTGCATGATCAGGCATCTAAGTGCAAAGCACGAGCTGCAGTGGAGTACACACCTTCAAAACCTAAAAAATGTCTCTGGCTCATCCTGCTTCCTCTTCTGCTGCAGTCTCGGCCACTCCAGCCACATCTGTAGTGATACCGGCACCTGCCACCCCGCAAACAGGCGATCTGTCAGCAACACCACCACCTGGGTCACCAACAACCATCCCCACAATGTCCCGTGGAAGCGTTCAGCTTTCCATCTCCCAAACACTTGAGAGGAAGAGGAAGTACCCCCCTACCCACCCGCGATCCCTGGCCCTGAATGCCAGCATTTCAAAATTATTGGCCTTTGAAATGCTGTCATTCTGTCTGGTGGAGACGCACAGTTTTAAAAACCTTATGTCGGTGGCTGTCCCACAGTACGTCGTGCCCAGCCGCCACTACTTTTCCAGGCAAGCCATCCCTTCCCTGCACAACCAAGTGGGGGAAAAAATCAGGTGTGCACTGCGCAACGCCATCTGTGCCAAGGTCCACCTAACTACCGATACATGGACCAGTAAGCACGGTCAGGGGCGTTATATCTCCCTAACGGCACACTGGGTAAATGCAGTGGCGGATGGGCCTGAGGCGGATAGCAATTTGGCGCATGTCCTTCCACCACCGAGGATTGCAGGGCGCTTCAGTTTGCCTCCTGTTCCTAACTCCTCCTACTCCGCTTCCTCATCCTCTACCGCCTCCTCATCCGGACAGCGTAACACCTTCACCACCAACTTCAGCATGGCCAGGGGTAAACGACAGCAGGCAGTTTTACAACTTGCCTGTTTGGGGGACAAACCACACACCGCGCAGGAGTTGTGGAGGAGCATTGAACAGCAGACAAATGAGTGGTTGCTGCCAGCGAGCCTCAAGCCCGGCCTGGTGGTGTGCGATAACGGGCAAAATCTCATAGCAGCTCTGGGCCTAGCCGGTTTGACGCACATCCCTTGCCTTGCGCATGTGCTGAATTTGGTGGTGCAGAGGTTTCTTAAAAACTACCCCGATATGTCAGAGCTGCTGCAGAAAGTGCGGGCCGTCTGTGCGCACTTTCGGCGTTCTCACCCTGCTGCTGCTCGCCTGTCAGCGCTGCAGCGTAACTTCGGCCTTCCCGCTCACCGCCTCGTATGTGACGTGCCCACAAGGTGGAACTCCACCTTGCACATGCTGCAAAGACTGTGCGAGCAGCAGCAGGCCATAGTGGAGTCTCAGCTGCAGCACGCACGCGTGAGTCGCTCTGCGAAACAGCACCACTTCACCACCAATAACTGGGCCTCCATGCGAGACCTGTGTGCCTTGTTGCGCTGTTTTGAATACTCCACCAACATGGCCAGTGGCGATGACGCCGTTCTCAGCTTAACTATCCCACTTCTATGCCTCCTTGAAAAAACAATTCGGGCGATGATGGAAGAGGATGTGGCACAGGATGAGGAGGAGGAGGATGAAGAGGTAACATTTCCAAGGCTTTCAGGGCAGTCATTCGCAAGGGGCTCCGAGGGTGGGTTCCTGCACACACAAACGCCAGGGACACAATTGTCCAGCAGGGGTACAGTTCTGGAGGATGAGGAGGATGAGGAGGAGGAGGAGCTGGAGGACGAGATGGAACCATGTTCACAGCAGGGTGGCACCCAGGCCAGCTCATGGCCATCACTGGTGCGTGGCTGGGGGGATACAAAGGACACGGATGATACACCTCCCACAGAGGACAGCCTTTCGTTGCCTCTGGGCAGCCTGGCACACATGAGCGATTACATGCTGCAGTGTCTCCACAACGACCGCCGAGTTGCCCACATTCTAACTTGTGCTGATTATTGGGTGGCCACGCTGCTGGATCCCCGTTACAATGACAACGTACCGTCCTTAATTCACTCACTGGAGCGCGATCGCAAGATGCGTGAGTACAAGCGCACGCTGGTAGACGCGATGCTGCTGGCATTCCCATCTGACAGCGGGGCCACATTGGAAGCACAAGGCAGAGGAGGAGGAGGTCGCCAACGCAACCAGGGCACCGCCAGCACCTCAGAAGGCAGGGTTAGCATGGCCGAAATGTGGAAAAGCTTTGTCAGCACGCCACAACAAACAGCAGCACCAGCAGCTCAGATGGAACGTCTTAGCAGGAGGCAGCATTTTATCAACATGGTGGAGCAGTATGTGTGCACACGCCTACATGTAGTGAATGACGGGTTTGCCCCCTTCAACTTCTGGGTCTCCAAATTGGGCACATGGCCTGAGCTTGCCCTTTACGCCTTGGAGGTGCTGGCGTGCCCTGCAGCCAGTGTATTATCTGAACGGGTATTTAGCAGCCGCCTGTCCAGAGACAATGTGGACAAGCTCACATTCATTAAAATGAACCAGGCATGGATCCCACGGGACTTTTCCGTACCTTGTGCAGAATAGCAATGGATACAGACCTTACCCACCCATTGTTCCATTTTTGCTCTTTCTCACTCTTTTGGGGTGTACCCTCATTTAAAATTTGTGAAAAGAAGCAGTGTTGGCTACCTCGTCCTCCTCCTCAGGGCCAGATTAACGTAGGGGCTATTGGAGCTGCAGCTCCAGGCCCCTACCTTTTATATAGGCCCCGGGTTGGCCATATTCACTGTTACCGCTCTTCTGTCACTTGTAAACACAGAAGTCTGGCTTCTATGCCCGCTTCCCCAGGCAGCACCCTCAGAACCTCCCCACACAGCGCGAAGGCCGGACAAGGAGGGACAGTTGCCGATGCATGGATGTGTTTATGGGCTTCAGAGACAGCATCCCATGTTGAATTAGGCATGCATGGCTGCACCCTTCCTCCTCTGGGTGCATGACAAGGCACGGCCCTTGAGGCCCTTCAAAATCCTCAGCACCAAGCCCATGATGCTCTTAATCCGGCCCTGGTCCTCCTCCACCGCCGCTTCCACCTACACCGCCCATAGGTGTGCGCAGCCTATTGCATTAAGGTGTGCACCCCAAAGTTTAAATACACATGCATGTGTTTGCCTACATGTACATGGCCCCGATACATTACTCTCCCTGCTGGCAAAGAGAAATAGAATAGAGCAGGTCCGAGGGAGATCTTTCCCATCTCCTCAATGGCAAACAGAGTGATAATGCTATGTGCCCTAGGTGATTAGGGTGTGCCCAGGCACACCCGGCACACCCTGTGCGCACGCCTATGACACCGCCACATCCACCACCACCTCAACCTCCCTCCTACTCCATATGGGCCTCGTCCTTCAGAGATGAAGGACATTGTTTTATTTTTCTGTTTTTTTTTTTTGTTGTTTTAAGTTATTTCCCTATCCACATTTGTTTGCAGAGCACTTGCCATGCTCTTAATTATGTTTTGCTGCCATTTGCAGCACTCTAGCCCTTTCCTTTGGTGTTTTAGAGCCATTTTAGTGCCTGAAAGTTCGGGTCCCCATTGACTTCAATGGGGTTCGGTGTCCGGGAAAAGTTCGTCAAAAGTCCAGGACACGGACCCGGACTTTTTTTTAAAGTTCGGCCGAACCCGTCGAACACGGACATCCAGGTGTCCGCTCAACTCTATTTGTGACATTAAAAAAGAATAGCTAGCACAAAGTTTTAGATACCAAAACATGTACAGACTTTCAACCCAATAAGTGCAGCGCTATACGTTAATGTATTATGAATCAAAAATACATTACTTATGTAAACATACAGTAAATGACTATCTTTGTGCCTCTTGTGCTTCACAGAACAATACATAAGTGACCGTGAAAAACAATCACATGAACACTCATAAACAATACAATTTACTTTTTAATCTCCAAGTAAAAAAAAAAGTCCAGCAAACGTATATTCTTTGGTGAACATAAATATTGAAAAGTTAACACTACGTCAAATGGTTCCACTTTCAAGGGTTTCCCAATACATCCAGTGAAGAAAAAAGCTCAGAAGTCTCAGCATTGCACACACGCCCAGCAGTACAGTGGCGGGAAGTGAGTGAGGAGAGCGGGCACACAGCTTGCTCTTCAGTTCCATTGCCCCCTGGCTATATATGAAAAAATGCAAACCAATGCTTTGCAAATGTAAAAAAAACAGCCCAACTAAAGAAATATATATATATATTTTGGAATGTTCTACCCCAAGTGTAAAAGAAGGAGAGGCAGTTTTGTCTATAATTTGGAACTACCCCTTCAATACTCACTTTTCACTACAGGGTCTTCTTAATCTTTTGGGGTTCAATGACTCCCATCACCCTACACTCACTGTGTAATGGTACAGGGAGTGACACTGATCTTTACAGCAGCACCACTCTTTGCTTAATTTAAGACCATCCACTGCTAGGGATGATCGAACGGTTCGGGTCCACCATCGGTTCGGCCCGAACATTGGGTGTTCGAGGTTTCAGCCGAATTTAGAACTTTTTGCCCAAAAAGTTCGGAATTCGGCAACCAGAACCGCCCAAAATGCAATGCTTCAGGAAATGGGCTTTAAAAGCCCGTGATTGGACCAGAACCATTAGCAAAAGCCAATTGAGGGGGCAGGAGAATGCTAGGAATGTGATTGGAGTGACTAGGGGGTCCCTAGACCAATCATTAGTGAATACGCCCCCCAGTATATAAGATCGCCCCCGCCATATTCCCAGCATTGTTATACTGGACATGGAAGAGAGTGGAAGCAGTTCTGTTAATTTTACTTTAAAAGTGTCATTTAGCTATTTTTAGTGTGAGGAAAGGGATATCTAGTGTAGTTAGAGTGTTCCTTTACACTTAAGTTAGCTTCAAAAATGTAGTTTCTGTAGGGAAAGTGTTAAGTGTCAGGGGACCGTAGTGTAGTGTAGGGTTAACTGACAGTGACTGCTATGGCAGGGTGACAAAACCCTTCCATAGCAGGGCCCCCCAGATACTAAATCCAAAGTAAAAATCAAAAAATCTCTTTTTATTTTTTTTATTTTTTTTTTATAATTTTTCAATCATTGGCTTTTTTATCAAAAATGACAATTTTTAAGAACTTTTTTTTGTGTGATTTTGTGTCTGGGGGGTCTAAAAGGTGTACCTGTGAAGTTTCAGCTCTGTAGCATGTCCAGAACCATAAAAAAAAAGATTGTTTGTATTAGAAAACTTTAAGCACAGGAATATGGCTTCTCTGCTGTAACACCTTGCCGGTTTAATAGCAGGCATTTTTTTGGGTTCTTTGCAGTCAGGAAAAACATCTGAACTTGTGTATAGTGGTACTGTGCACAAGTTCTGATGTTTTGCCTGCCTCCAAAACCCCCCAAAAAATGCCAGCAAAAACACACCTGGGCATTTTTGTTTTTTGACGCTAGCGTTTTTTTTGGCATTTTTGGGGGTTCTTTTGAGGCAGGCAAAACATCTGAACATGTGTATAGGGGGTATATATAGGCATATATGTCTGAATATATACCCCTAGACATATATAGGTGTGATAGTAGCAGAAATATATTACTGTAAATGATTTCATTAGCGCAAGCATTTATTTCTGCTACTATCACACCTATATATGTCTAGGGGTATATATTCAGACATATATGTCTATATATACCCCCTATACACATGTTCAGATGTTTTGCCTGCCTCAAAAGAACCCCAAAAAATGCCAAAAAAACCGCTAGCGTCAAAAAAAAAATGCCCAGGTGTGTTTTTGCTGGCATTTTTTGGGGGGTTTTGGAGGCAGGCAAAACATCAGAACTTGTGCACAGTACCACTATACACAAGTTCAGATGTTTTTCCTGACTGCAAAGAACCCAAAAAAATGCCTTCTATTAAACCGGCAAGGTGTTACAGCAGAGAAGCCATATTCCTGTGCTTAAAGTTTTCTAATACAAATGATCTTTTTTTTATGGTTCTGGACATGCTACAGAGCTGAAACTTCACATGTACACTTTTTAGACCCCCCAGATCTGAAATCCAAAGTAAAAATAAAAAAAATCTCTTTTTTTTTTTTTATAATTTTTCAATCATTGGCTTTTTTATCAAAAATGACAATTTTTAAGAACTTTTTTTTGTGTGATTTTGTGTCTGGGGGGTCTAAAAGGTGTACCTGTGAAGTTTCAGCTCTGTAGCATGTCCAGAACCAGAAAAAAAGATCATATAGGTGTTAAAGTTAAAGGAGGCTCCCGAACCACATCCCTGTTCTACTGAAAAATTATCTCTTTTTTTTTCATGGTTCTGGACATGCTACAGAGCTGAAACTTCACATGCACACCTTTTAGACCCCCCAGATACTAAATCCAAAGTAAAAATCAAAAAAATCTCTTTTTTTTTTTTTTTTTTAATTTTTCAATAATTGGCTTTTTTATCAAAAATGACAATTTTTAAGAACTTTTTTTGTGTGATTAATAGTTAATGGGGCATGGCCCAGAACCCTAGGCACTTTTTAGGGGCATTTATTGGGTTTTGGGGCTTCAAAATGGTGTTTTTTGATTACCGAAGTTCGGGTCCCATTGATTTCAATGGGGTTCTGAAATCCGAACCGAACTTTCGTGAAGTTCGGGTGTTCTGGTCGAACCGAACTTTTCAAAAGTTCGATCATCCCTATCCACTGCCAGGTGAAGACTAAAAAGGAAGAGGACCCTGTTGCATTACAGAAGAAAAAAGTATAAAGAAATACTACCTGGGGACATCTGGTGGTGTAAGGTGGGAGCACAGGGTGGTAGAAGTGACCCCATAATTCAGGCTTTGAAGCTTGTTTAAGTAAACCTTTCCATTCCTCAAGCATGTAAACATCACTGCATCTTAAAATTCTACTCCATCAACTGTTTCCAACACCCTCCATTTAAAATTCAGAGACCCTGGCAATTCTTGACAAAGTGGTTTCAAGTATAAGCTCATGTAGAGCGTAAGGTTGTTGGCTGCTTCCCCTTTTTTTAGTAACTGGCATACCCCTCAATAACTCTTAATAACTTTGTTACTGTACTGTACTTTTTTTTTAACTTTAAAGCTGCTGTTAATTTTGCGGGTGAATACCCTGGTATATTAGGTGCTTTTCACTGCAAGGTCTGCTTGATTTTTTTGTCTCTTACCTAAAGTCCATTTAAAACACATGTCCATTTAAGGCTACTCTGTCCACAGTGTAACAACTTTGCTGTGCATTTCTTTGCAAAATAAGCACATTTGTCATCCTATTACAGGATCTACTTCCAGAATCAACAGATAACAAAACTGTTATAGAGAGGACTGACAGAATGCATGTTGTATATCATTTATGATTTTGCCTAGAGTTATACTCTAAAAACAGAAAGCATAGGACAATAATGTCCATAGACTGGGCTAGTGGGTGGACATATTGTTGGAGATACTAATTACAATAAAGTGTTACTAAACCCACAAAAGTAAAATCAGTCTGTATATGCAGTAAAGCATGCTTGTTATATTCACTGCGGAACATAAGGAGTTAATCCTCAGCATTGTGTAAAAAGGCTGTTAGATCCTGTCTTCTCTGATCCTCCCCTTCTTTTAATGCCCCCAATCTATCTGCTGATAGTACAGAGCCTTTAAGTCACTCTGCACATGCTCAGTTTGGTGTGTATTGCTAAAGAGGTTTTTTTTTTTTGGAGGGTGCATGTGATTAGCAAAGGGCCAATCAGCACTATCCAGACAGAGGGTCAGGGGTCATGCAGCCTCATAGGACAGTCAGAGGAGAACGAAAACACCTCCTACAAGCTTTAATCAGACACTGATAGAAGTCACAAGACAAGGCTATACACTGCTGAAGAGAAAAGGTATTTAGCAGTTCATATTTATTAAAATAATTGCATCTCCATGTTCTGTGTACTGTGGGAGACCAGATATATAGAATACAGGTTTCTGCGCTTAGTAACAATTTAAGTCTTACATTGTAACTCTGAATAGGGTACACTGACAAAGCATTACAAGTAGGAACATTGTTAGCTAACATAGATCATAACACTAAATTTCAAGACCAGTAAAGTCCTTTTAGGCATGACTCAAAGATTCCACAATTATGATCCCTCACCACCCACCCGAGGGTGTTTTATATTACATTGCTCTGCCCTTGCCAATTTTAAAAAGGCAGACCAAACTCTTTGCATTGATGCCTTCATTAGCACACCACAGTGAAAGTTATTATTGCTACTAATAATAAAATTAACATTTTCATCCTATTTTTATATTAAACTATCGGCTGGAAATAGCAATATAATTAGAAGCAGGGAAGATGATGAACTGCATGATCTGACAAAAATAGAGAAAAATATATAGATTTTGGGAGTAATTTGCTAACTGCTAACTATATTGACTCCAGAGAAGCAGTCATAATTATAATGAAGTATGAAGAAGGATATTTTTGGTACTTGGTAGTACAACAAACTAATTGCATCAAAATGTACACTGTAACCATGCAGAGCAAAAAAATCAATTAGGTATTTTTTTTTTTATTTTATTGAGTGCATTGCACAAACATTATTGACCGCAGTATCTCTGAAGAGAAACAACATTTGACTTGTTAGGTAAATCAAGCATTAAAGAATAACTAAAGGCAAAAGGTTTTTTTTTAAGATTTGGATTCCTGTTGAGTCTACAGTACAGGAAGTAAAGGGGAATTTCCCTAATGAGACAAAGGTGGCTAAAAAAAAATTACAGTAGTTTTAATCCTCCCCTGCTCTATACAAAATTTTAAAAAGTTTTAAAAAAGTTAACAAAAAAATTTCAGCCAATATAAATATATTCTTTAATTTAATATGTTCAAATGCAAACAATCTCATAATGCTTTCTGGGATATTTTAGGGACAAAGCTACTGACGCAATCGACTCAGTTCCAGCAAAGCTTAAGTAAGCACATATTTTTATTTTTTTTTGTTGCTGGTAATTGACGAGGAGCTTGAAAGTGGGAGCTGCAGCTCTTCAGAGGAGGCTTAGCCATTAGAAATTATTTATATTCTTTCATTGAATGCCCATGATCAAGGCTATCATTAAGCATCTTGGAGAAGCTTATTTCCTGATGGAATAAAAAACTTTTTATTTTTAAAATCCTGAGAATCTTATATGTCATATATGTGGATTTTTATCCTGTTGTAAAAAGGACCACATATTAGTGTTGTTGGCATGTGTGCCAACAGATTGGCATTATGATATTACTGATGGTAGGGGCTGGCAATACATTTGTGACAATAATATTTTTAATAAGACTTTTCAAGTATCGGAGGACTGCATTTTCGGACAACAAGGATTATCAGAAAAGTGTACTGTATATTAATTTACACCTGAGACAAGCAGCATGCAACACAATGCATTGCTCTAGGACATACCCAAATGTCCTCAAGTTGAAGTGGTTATACGGGGATCATGGATGCAGTTGTAAAAAATTTGCAGCTAACGATGAGCTTTCCTGTAGAAGTGATCCAAGTGGCTCTACAGCCACCTCACCACTTCTTAAGAGCATAGAAGGGGGCTCCCAGCTGTTTCTGGACTCACCAGTGTGACCAAAGAGCCTGGGACTGCTGCGACCTGTCAGTCCGACTGAACACAGAGAAAAAGAAGGTACATCTATACCCTTGCCTTCTTTGTGATGAATGCAACCTGAAGAGATGAGGATTTTGGTTTTGGTTTGCTGTTTACACGCTGTTTCAGGCTTGTAAAGCATCTGATCAACCTAATATCAGTTTGGTTAGGTGTTTTTGAGGGCAGAAATCTCTCAGTAAAGAGTAACCGTCACTGCCCATGTTTTTGATCCCTTGTGATAGCAATAAAGTTGATTAAAAAAAATAATAAAATGGACAGTGTAAAAAAGAAAACAATATATAAACAAATAAATAAAAATGTAACGAGCCCCCATCCCACCGTGCTGGTAGATCTCCTGTGCAAATCTTTATGTAGAGCAACAATTCTTTTTTTTCAGATCCTCAGAGTTCTTTGCCATGAGGTGCCATGTTGAACTTCCAGTGACCAGTATGAGAGAGTGAGAGCGACAACACCAAATTTAACATACAGTACCTGCTCCCCATTCACACATGAGACTATGTAACACTAACGAGTCACATGACCCCGGGGAGGTAAAATGACTAATTGGGCCCAATTTGGACATTGTCACTTAAGGGTGTACTCACTTTTGTTGGCAGCGGTTTAGACATTAATGGCTGCGTGTTGAGTTATTTTGAGGGGACAGCAAATTTACACTCTTATACAAGCTGTACACTCACTACTTTACATTGTAGCAAAGTGTCATTTCTTCAGTGTTGTCACATGAAAAGGTATAATAAAAATATTTACAAAAATGTGAGGGGTGTACTCACTTTTGTGAGATACTGTATAATGTCTGGGGGTTATAAATATAGCCTAGCAAAAAAATGCAGATTTTAACATGTATGTGAGAAATGTCAGAATTGGTCTTAGTAACAAGTGGATAAACTACACATTTAGGCTTCACATTTGCTCAATCAAGATTCACATTTGGTCACATTAGACCAATCAAGAATGAAAACTTGATATGAACCACTCACCCTGGACGATGGATTCTTGCTGCAGCATATGAGTGGGCCCAATCTGGGTACCTTGTATTAGGGAGGAAGTACACAGTGTATATACATACTGTTGGTCTAATATTTTTTTATAACTCTTGCATAGTAGTCCACAGTAACAAATAAACTGATCTTCAGCACTGATATAAACAGTGCAGAGCATGTACAATTTCCCAGCATTTTCAATATAGTTACATAGTAGGTAAGGTTGAATAAAGACAACAGTCCATCCAGTTCAACCTGTGTAGGTGTACAAGTGTCAGTGTCGATAATCATTACCCATATCTCTGTATATTGTGTTCTTTAACCACTTAAGGACCAAGCCTATTTCTGACACATGTTGTTTACAAGTTAAAATAACATTTTTTTTTACTAGAAAACTACTTAGAACCCCCACCCAAACATTATATATATATATATATATATATATATATATATATATTTTTTTTTTTTTTTTTTTTTTTATTATATATATATATATATATTTTTTAGCAGCGACTCTGGAGAATAAAATTGCAGTTGCTGCAATATTTTATGTCACACAGTATTGGCGCAGCGTTCTTTCAAACTCAATTTTTTTTTAGAAAAAATACACTTGGCTGAATTTAAAAAAATTAAACAGTAAAGTCAGCTGAATTTTTTTGTATATTGTGAAAGACACCGTCACGATGAGTAAATAGATACCTAACATTTTACGGTTTAAAATTGCACACACTTGTGGAATGGCAACAAACTACGGTACTTAACAATCTCCATAGGTGACGCTTTAAAAAATGTTCACGGTTACCAGTTTAGAGTTACTGGAGGAGGTCTTTTGCTAGAATTATTGCTCTTGCTCTGGCGATCACGTCAATACCTCACATGTGTGATTTAAACACTGTTTACCTATGTGTTTTCTTTGGTGCACAAGCACACGGGGATGGGGGCACTTTAAAAAACTTTTATTTTATTTATTTATTTTTTTCACTGTTCCTTTAAAAAAAAGAATGCCTTGTGACAGTAATAGGCAGTGACAGGTACTCTATATGGAGGGATATGGGGTCTAAAAGACCCCAAATCCCTCCTTTGCACTTAAAAGTAAAAATATTTAAAATACCAAAATCATAATTTTCAAATCAGCGCCATCGGCAGCCGAGTAAACCGGAAGTGATGTTGTGACTTTGCTTCCGGGTTACTTCATCGAAGATCCGATCGAAGCCGAACCCAGCTTCATCCGGGACTCTGACCACCCGGCGGGAGGTGGGACGGGAGACCCGGGCAGAGCGGCGGAAGGCAGGGAGAGGGGGGATGTCCCATTCCGCTCCTTATAATGACCGAGCGGCTGCTGAGCCGCATCGGTTGTTATCACAAGAAAGCCAACCGCCGACTCTAAAAAACAGTACGGGGGTGATGCCTCTAGCTGCTGATGTACAGGTATGTCAGTTTGCGGGAAGTGGTTAAGATGAACCTCCAAGAGTCTTTTAAAAATATCAATACTCCCCTCTGACACCACCACTCGTGGAAGAAAGTTCCACATTCTTACCGCCCTGACAGGGAAAAACCCCCTATGCAGCTTAAGGTTAAACTGGTTCTCCTCCAATCTCATTTTGTGGCCTTGTATCCTCCTACACTCTCTGAGAGTGATTAGCTTTTTTTCTATGCTGGGGTCACAATTGAGGTATTTGTAAATTGCTATCATGTCCCCTCTCAAGTGTCTCTTCTTCAGTGAGAATAGATTTAGTGCTTGTAGTTGCTCCTCGTATTTGAGGTTCTCCAGTCCCCTTATTGATTTATTGCCCTTTTTTGGGCTCTCTCCAGCTCCAGCACATCCCTTGTGAGGACTGGTGTTCGGAACTGGATAGAATACTCCAGATGTGGACGGACCAGAGTTTTTATAAGTGTCAGGATTATAGTTTTATCTCTGGACTGGAGTATATCCCCATTTTTGATGCATGCTAATATTCTGCTGGCTTTGGTAGCTGCAGGTTGAAATAAATTACCAGAGGACAGCTTCCATTAGCAAGGCTAGGGTTTCCTTTTGGGTGTGAGTAGAGAGCAGTCCTGCAGTCTACACAGGTCTCTGCACCGCTCACCAGAGTGTGTATAATAAAGAAGGAGCCTTTCCTAAACTATCCCTCTTTGCAGGGAACCTGACCCTAAGCTGTTCACTGTCTCTGACAAGCGGGTTCCTCTCTCAACCATTCACTGACTAGGAGCGTGTTAACCACTTCCATACCACAGTGGTGTCATATGATGTCCTGGGCTTTGAGTGGGGATATCTAAATGATGCTTGCAGTTGCAGGCATCATTCAGATATCATTTTTTTTTCATTCCATTCACCATAAGAACAATCATAGCGGCTCTCCCGCCTCCCTCTGGTGCTTATACTGGGTCGCCTGTGTGATTGGAGAGCCAGAGAAGGAATCCGCCGGTGGCGGAAGTACACCATAGAGAATACTGAGGACCTATTGACCCCAGATCTCTCCATAAAGAGGACCTGTCAAGCACTATTCCTATTACAAGGGATGTTTACATTCCTTGTAACAGCAATAAAAGTGATCAAAAAATAAATAAATTAACGATAAAGTGTAAAAGTAAAAAAATCAAAATAAAATAAACAATAAAAAAATTAAAGTGCCTCCCTCCCTACGTGCTCGCAGGCAGAAGAGAACGCATACGTACATCCCGCCAACATATGTAAACGGTGTTCATTCCACACATGTATCGCTGCGAAAGTTAGAGCAAAAGAAATAATTCTAGCCCAAGACCTCCTCTGTAACTCTAAACAGGTAACTTGTACAAATATTTAAGGAATTGCTTATGGAGATTTTTAAGTACTGAAGTTTGGCAATCGGGAGCTTTCGTTTAGGGGACAGTAACCATGCTGGGAGTGTGCAGAACGTACACTCTCAACACAGCAATTAACAGTGCTAAGGACCAGGCGCGAGAGACCACATATTTGCGTACTGCCGGTGCCAAGGGGTTAATAAAAGTTGCCTTATGCAGAATGGCAGCCAAAGGTCACGAGAGATTGCAGCATCCAATCACACAGCTGCTCCCGGGTCTAAGACACAGATGGAGTCCATGAGGAGACAATTTTTCCTAACAAACTCCACTCTATCTGTATAATGGCCAATAGCACCTATTTGACAGTGGAAAATCTGCACTTGTCTACAAGCAGATAACACTGAACTTAGATTTAGGTCATTTGGGTCAATGTTTTGCATAGATGGAAAATATTATATGGCCCCTAATTGTTTTGACTTGATTATGACAGGTCAGGCATTTTCACTGTAATTATTGTATTTATATTTGTGCACTTTTTACAATCATTTGGCTTTAATGGTCATTACTGAATAAGGACACTTTTTTCAATTTATTTACATGCTGTCTATGGATCTCAGCAGTAAATATTGGTAAAGCTGCCTAGATTTGACGCCAATGGTTTGGTGAATCTTGTTCAAAATTCTTAGAAATAAAACCCACTGAAGTACCACTGAATGGGTGCTAATCTTTTTGTTAAATTCTGGCCATTTTTTAAGCCTAATGGGCTATCTACTATTAAAAAAAAAAGACAGGGAAACATTAGCACCGCTATGAGGGACATATTGTATATCAAAACAATTAAACATTTACAACTGTACAGCAAGAAGATGGTATTTTCATGTGGATTTGAAGGTAACATTGAAAATACACAGAATCTTTAACCACATCCCTATTTGGCACTTTTACACCCTTCCCTACCAAGCTAATTTTCAGCTTTCAGCGCTGTCGCAATTTGAATGACAATTGTGCAGTCATGCAACACTGTACCCAAACAAAGTTAGCATTTTTTTCCACACAAATAGAGCTTTCTTTTGGTAATATTAGATCACCACTGTTTTTTTTGTTTTTGTTTTTTATATATAAATGAAAAAAGACAGAAAATTAAAAAATAATTAACTTTTTCGTAGTTTGTTGTAAAATATTGGAAAAAGGTAATTTTTCTCCTTCACTGATGTTGGCTGATGAAGCTGCACTGATAGGCTGCACTGATGAGACGGCACTGATGGGCACTGATAGGCTGCACTGAAGAGCACTGATGAGTTGGCACTGATGTGGAGGCACTGGTGGGCACTGATAAGGCTGCACTGATAGTACTGTTGGGCACTGATGGGTACTGGTTGGTGGCACTGATAGGTGACACTGATGAGGGGGTACTGATGGGCACTGATTGGCAGCACTAATGGACACTGATTGAGAGCACTGATAGGCGCTGATTGGCAGCACCAGTGGACACACATTGGCAGCACTGGTGGGCACAGGTTGGCAGCACTGGTGGGCACTGTTTGGACTGCACTGATAATCAGGACACTGATAATCAGGGCATTGATTATCAAAGAGAAAGAGAGCATAACAGCCATATTGGAAAAGGGCAATCAATGCCCTGATTATCAGTGTACATGTCCTTTTTAGAGAAGCCGGTTATAGGCTCTCTTCTCCTCATGCATGTCAGCATGAGGAAAGGAGTGCCGATAACCAGTTTATATTTACATCTGAGATCAGCTATGATTGGACACAGCTGATCACGTGGTAAAGAGCAGCTGATTGTCTCTTTACCCCAATCTGTGATCAGCATTGTTCTCTGGCGGGCATGATCAGGGGAGGTTGTCATATGATGGCCTCCCAGAACAAGCCGTTGATGCTGTAGCCATCATTCAGCTAAAGGTGCGCTTGGGATGTGGTAAAATAACAAGCTTAGAGGATGCCCTAAAGGCTGTATGTGGTGTTACAAAACAGGGCAATTTTCACGGGCAATTACAGCAACTGCATACACTGGCAGCAAATATATGGCTATAGAACAGATGTTTTACTTTTTCAATTAGTTTGTCTTACATACAACAGAGGCACCTCAATCTGAATTATTTCTTTCAATAGATTTTTATTGAAGAAATAACAAAGTAACAATAGAATACAGAAATTATCAATATATATATATATATATATATATATATATAAGATTTGTATAATCATAGCGTCAAAGACACAACAGGTTGAGTCAAAGTTTAGGAGGGTGTGACAGGAAGTCAGGTAAATCTGTGGATGTAGTCACAGACAGGAGATACATTTCCACCTGGTTTAGAAAATTCACCAATTACTATAGGGTGTCGGCTGCAAAGGCAGCAGGAAGGTGTAAAGAAGTTGAAAACCATTCAGCTGTTCGGAATGAGGAAGTTAAGGCCTGTATAATTTGTCCAAAGGAAGTCTAAGGATGGCTGCCTCCTGACAAGGTGTGGGTAGAGGAGGACAGTCAGGTGGCTGCCTCCTGACGCTGTGTGGGCATGGGGAGAGGAGGACAGTCAGATGTGTGCCCCCTGAAAGCTGTGTGAGCATGGGGAAGACCTCCTGAAGCGATGCGCGCTGAGGAGGGTAACAAGTGTGAAGACTACTCGAGGTGAGGTCTTGGATCGTTTCTATGTGAAAAGAAACCAATGGACATTTCCTGTGTGAAGGGGAAATTAATTAAGACTGAAGACTACTCAAGGTGAGGTCTTGGACTATTTCTATGTGGAAAGAAATAAATGCACTGTTTGCTATGTGAAGAGACAAGCAAAGGAATGGTTGCTATGTGAAGAGACAAACAAAGGAATGTGTTCAATGTGAAGAGGAAAAGGGACATGTTCAATGGAAATTTGTTGTGTGAAGAAAAAATATGGACTATTGAGTGTCTGCTGTAGGATCAGCAAAGTTTGCCCAACAGTAGGTTGGAGACAGACTCCGTAGGTAGGTTCCTGTATGTGAGAAGGTAGCTGCCCACAGTGGCAAGGATTTATTTTGTGTTTTATTTTTATTTTGCTGTTTTTGAGGCTTGCACTTGTGTGAAGAAAATTGCAAGAATAAACCAAACTGTTGTTTGCAACCACTTCTCGGCTATCTCCCTGTGTAACGAACCCCCCCAAAGGGGTCATCCACGCCCGCCACCGAGCTAATCTCCCACATATGGTGGAGGTATGCATTGGGCAGAAGCAGAGATCCCTGCAAAGAAGTGCATATGTTCTATGAATCTATGTGTGCAGGAGAGAAGATCCTGAAAGAGAGAAAAACTACTTGTTTTAAAGAGACAGTGGTCTCAAAATTTTCGATGAACTTTGTCTGGTGCATGAGACTGCACAAACTGTGTGTGCAGGAAAGGAGATCCTGCAAGAGAGAGAAAAACTACTAGTTTTAAAGAGACAGTGGTCTCAAAAGTTTTTGCTGGACTGTGAAAAATTTATTGTGGAGTTATTGAAGATGGGGCGATCAAAACGCCTGAAAGATGCAAAGATAGCTGAAATGAGAGACCGGATTCTATGGATGGAGGGGATGTTACTGTCTGAACGAGCCCCATCCATGCCTAAAGAGAGTCTACTAAAGAGGAAGGTTGTTGTCCCTAGCAACACTGAGGCAAATGCGAATTTTCAGCGGAGCTTTGCAGCTCAACAAAAGGCTCACCAAGAGAGCATGGCAGGCTGGAAACAGAGAGGCCAGCAGCAAATGGAGGTCATCGGTTTGGAGGAAACAGAGTATGTGTGCAGGGCTGAGCTGGATGCCTTGCAACGGAGAATGGAAGAAAAGGAACAAGCCCTGGAGTTGCTTAGGATGGAGCATAGAAACTTGCAGGCTCAGTTGTTACAGTGGGAAGAATCCACTGCTCTTCTTTTTTCCGAGTTACAAAAACATAGAGAGACTATAATGGAGAAAGATACCATCCTCATGGAAAAGGAAATTGAAATTCAGACTTTGCAGAAGCAAAGTATATGTGATATGTTGCAGTTGCGTAATCAGCTGGAAAAAAGTCTTCAGTCTTTGGAAGCTACAAAAATAGACCTGCAGGAGGCGCAGGAACAGAATGTCGCTCTGAAAACAACATTGTCTCTCAGCGACCAGGAGAAAAGTGAGAGAGAGGCTAAATTACTGAGTACTGTGTATGAGCTCACCACTTTGAGCAATGTGGTAGATGAATTACGTACGGACTTTGAAAGTTGGAAAGATGAAGCCCAACGTGTCCAGCAGCAGTTAAAGGAGAAAGAAGCCTGTGTGGCAGAATTACAGTCTCATTCCCAGAAACTAGCCAATGAGGTGAAGGCTCTTATGCAGGGAAAATGAGATTCTGAACACAAGAGAAAAAAAGTAGAGGCACAGCTGCAGGAATCGCAAGTCAAGGTGTCAGAAGGTGACCGATTGTGTGCTAAGTTGTCAGAAAAGGCAAACCGACTGCAGGTTGAGTTGGACAATGTCACAAATCAGCTTTCTCAAGCAGACAGCAAATCTAGAGAAATTGCCAAAGATTTCTCTATCTTGGAATCGCAGATTCAAGACACTCAGGAGCTCTTACAGGAAGAGAGGTGTCAAAGGCTGAATTTTAGCACAAAGCTCAAACAAATGGAAGATGAGAAAAATGGCTTCCTGGAACAATTAAAAGAGGAGGAGGAAGCAAAGAGAAACCTATCAGAGCAAGTCGCAACTTTGCAAGCTCAGATAGGAGATATAAAAAAACGCATGGAAGAAAGCGTTGGTTCATTAGAAAATGTGAAAAAGAAGTTTGATCAGATGCTTGGTGAGGAGAAGACTGTGTCTGCAAAATATGCAGAAGAACGCGACTGTGCAGAAGCGGAGGCGCATGATAAAGAGAACAAAGCCCTGTTCTTGGCTCGCTCCTTGGAGGAAGCTCTAGAGTGTAAGGTTAAACTAGAAAGTTAACAAACAGCTGTGTACAGAAATGGAAGATTTGGTCAGCTCCAAGGATGATGTTGGGAAAAGCGTTCAGGAGCTAGAAAAGTCTAAGCGAGCCTTAGAAGAGCAAGTAGAAGAGATGAAGATTCAGTTGGAAAAACTTGAAGAGGAATTACAGGCAACAGAGGATCTGTCCCAAAGAGGGGATAGTGTGCCTCATGCAGTTTTTAAAAGGATCAGTGTTTTGGGGTCTGTCCTGAGTGAGCCTCAGAAATGTGATGACATGTGGCTTGAATCACCCCTTTGGAATAAACCGTTCCTTCAAAAACTTCAAGCACTGGAAAATGTATCATTAGAGCTTCAGCAAACAAAGGAGCTGTGTAAGAAATGTGATGATTTCTCAGTTCAGGCTGAAAACCTAGTGGAGAAAACTAAAGCGGAGAAAACTAAAGCAAATGATATAAAGCTGGGAGAAAAAAGCAAACACCACCTAGTGGAGAAAACTAAGGCTGTTGGTGAAAACGTGAAGCAAATGAATTTCAAGTGCCTTTCAGGGAATATTTCCAAAATGGAACTGGTGAAAGACAGGTGGCAGAAGTTTGATCGTGATCTTGAGAAACATTCCATGTGGAGTTCAGATAAAGAAAAGGAACCAGGTGACCTTGAGCGGTCAAATTCAAAGGAGGTTGCCTGTGTTAGGTACTAATGATGGTGCCACATCCCAATCTAAATCACAAGAAGAGAATTCCCCTATTGGTGGGACTTTTTAGGCACTCACGTATACACAAAATTTGTAAAATTTGATAATTTTATTGAAGAAATAATTACAAAATATAAAAGGCACGTAGGATAGAATACATCACATGTGCAATAAAGAATGACCACACCAGTTCAGGGTGAAGACTCAGAACCCGACTAGTTTCGGAGTTTACAACAAATACTCCTTCTTCAGGGGGAGAGAGGAAACCCTGGATGGTGGTCTGTAGATAATTGATCAAAAATAGATCAGTCAATAAACAGCATGTCAACATAATTTTTACATCATGTCAATCTGTACAATAGATTCAAAAGGTAGGATAGCATTATGACTTACATTCTATGCAGTGATGAAGAACACCACTTGCGCACATAATGTTAAAATCAAGTGGTCTGCATGCTCCGCTGAGTCCGAACATTGGCTGTATCAAGGATGTAATTAGAATGGCAGTACCTCTCAATTGTATATTGTATCAGAGAGGGGTTGTTAAGGTGTGTAGAGGGTGGCCCTCGGAGAGCACCAGGTAAAGACAGCTGGATCTCAAATGTAGCTGATTGGCTGGAGGGGAGAAACATGAAATTATCAGATGGGGGCCTTTAATTGTAGGTCAATTAAAAGTGGCTGTATTGGAGAGGAGGAGAGGGCAGGAAGCATTTGTTGCCAGTATTATACCGTGTAGTAATATATTGAAAACAGGTTCAGTTACGTTTAACCACCAGAAAGGTAAAAAGCCTGTTATTCTGATGTGTTGGTGGTAAAAGCCACCAATGACTCCAAATCAATGTTCTATTCCTCCAATACAAAGTAGCAGCCATAGAGGCAAAGAGAGATAGACTCTAAAGAATATCGGGGAGGTGAATGAAAAAAGGGGAATATGAAGTTACCTTAGTTCAGATGGCAATTGGTTTAGACACTGCTGAGCAGTCCTCGATGTTCTCAGCCAGCGAGCAATGTTGCTCACCGCTGAGAACCCGAGGGTTTAAGTAGGTAAATCAATTATGATTCCAGCTGTGTTCACTTATCTGATTACGTTCCTCTTCCCGCCAACCGCTTGGTGGGATCCCTGGTGCGAAGGGGCCGAGCGTTCCCCCATCCCCGTGTGTCCGGAAGTCCGGCGGGGCGGAAGTGCGGTCAGCTCCTGCGTTCCACCGGCACGTCACGCGCCCCGTCAGCGTGGATTGCAGGCGGGGCGTTGTGTGAGTTAGCGTCTGCACGTCCTGTATTGAAACAAGACTAATGCAGACAGCATGACTCATGTTGCGGCTCGCCACTAGGTGGCGGCCGCCTCCCGTGCCGGGTTGCTTTACCTGGTAAGCATCGGAGGGTCAATACCTCCACTCGAATATCTGCGAAAAGCGCATACCAGTGGGCAAGCTAGATATTACACCTTTTATGGGCAGCATTTAATAGAGTGACATTAAGAAAACTAATAGGGTTATATAAATGGAGCCCTTTATGAATTAATTGTAATGTCCTCACTCTGTGAAACTTTTATGAAATGAACAAGTACAGCCTCAGTGTGGCCCAGATGAGCATGAGATGACACTTGTAGGGCGATTGGAAGCCAAGTAACGTCTAATAACAATGATCTCAAATTTGAATTTAAACATCTGCATGCGATTCTCATCTGCTGTTGGAAATTGCAACAGAAGAGTTGTTAATTCCACCATAGAGCATGATGGAATAATGAAGAAAGGGGGGAAGAGATGTAATTTTTCCATACCCCCTGAGGTGAAACCCTCCAAAAAAGGTTTGAAGGATATCATCTCATTGAGTCCTGGAGGTTCAGTGGCCCTGAGGAGATATATCCATCGTAGCTCCATCTGCAGGAGAACCTTGCTCCAGTCTCCTCCTCTGGAGCTAGGGTGGATCCTGTCAAGTATCAAAAATTAGATTTTTGGAAATTTCCCTGGGTGGACAAGTCCTGCATGCCGCCCAAGGGGCAAATCCGGATCACAAGTCTTTATGCTTTTAATATGCCTATTGGCCCGTTTAAAAAATTCCAACTTAGTCTTGCCAACGTAAAAACAGCCGCACCCACAGAGGAGTAAATAAACCACTCCGTGGGTGCGGCAGTTGGCAAAGTGTTTAGGTCTGAAGACTTGGCCGTTTGGCAAAATTGGGTTTTTGGAGGTAAGCATGAAGCCACAATATCTACAGCTGCCACACATGTAAGTGCCCCTATATTTGCATGGATCTGATCTCTGTTGGCTTTTAAATTCGCTCTGGACTAGTTTGTCCTTTAGTGCCGGTACCTTTTTGTAGGTAAGATGAGGGTGCTCAGGGACGTGCCTAGCTAGGGCCGGGTCCGTTGTAAGCATGTGCCAATATTTAGCTACCACCTTCTTGAGCATTGGATGTTGCTCCGAATATGTTGTAATTATTCTGAGGATCGGGTCGTCCTGTTTGTTTTCTTTAACCACTTGCCGACCGCCGCACGACTATCTACGGCGGCGGTCAGCCCCTCACAGGTCTACGTCGCTCGCCTGTGAGGGTTTAGGGAGCGAGCGCGCACCGCCGGAGGTGCGCTCCCGCTCCCGCGTGGTCACGGACCCCCCCGCGCGTGTGACCGGCGGACCCGATCGCCGCCGGCCACTCTGCGATCGGCGGGGGAGAGGGAGAAAGTCAGGCAGCTTGTGTAAACAAGCTGCCTGTCATTCTCCTCTCTGTATGAGAGATGATCACATGGATCTACTATGTAGATCCATTGATCACTCTGCATACAGTTGAAGCCACAGCCAATCACAGTTAGAATCACGCCCCTAGGGACACACACAGCCCCTCCCTCTCAAATAAAGTTAACCCCTTCACTACCAGTGTATTTTTACAGTAACAGTGCATATATATAGCACTGATTACTGTAGAAATGTCATTGGTAACCCCAAAAGTGTCAAAAATGTCAGTCAAGGGTCCGATCTGTCCGCCGCAATGTCGCAGTACCGCAAAAAAAATTGCAGATCGCCGCCATTACGCGTTAAAAAAAAAACAACAAAAATGACAAAAATCTTTCCCTTTGTTAGTAAACGCAATAACTTTTGCGCAAACCAATCAAAATACGCTTTTTGCGATTTTTTTTACCAAACATAGGTAGCATAAAACAAATTGGCCGAAAATATTAAAAAATTTAGATTTTTACATTTTTTTTGGGGGAATTTCATATAAAAAAAAGGGAAAAATATTGCTATTTTTGCAAAATTTACGCTCTTTTTTTGTTTATAGCGCGTGATCAAAAAATCGCACAGGTGATCAAATACCGCCAAAAGAAAGCTCTGTTTGTGGGAAAAAAAGGACGCCAAATTCGTTTAGGTACAGCGTCGCACGACCGCGCAATTGTCCGTTAAAGTCACGCAGTGCCGAATCGCAAAATACCCTCTGGTCGTTTAGCAGCCAAATCCTCCGGGGCTTAAGTGGTTAGGGGATAATAGTTTGCTTCTGTCACTAGATATGGCTTTTTTGTAAGCTTTTTTGTAAGCTTTTTTTAAAATTGATTTTGTGTATCCCCTAGCGAGGAGTCTGGCTCTCAGGTCATCCGCTGCTTAACGAAAGCTTTCTAGATCTGTACAATTGCGCCTGGCTCTCGAATATTCTCCATATGGTATGGAGTGCACAAGAGATTGCGGGTGGAAGCTCGATGCATGTAGGATGGTGTTCCCAGCAGTGGGCTTCTGATAGAGACCACTGCGGAGAACACCATCCTCACCTCTATATATCTCCACATCCAAAAATGTGATTTTGTCCTTACTTGAATTCATAGTGAATGTTAAATTGAAGTCATTTCTATTCATCCTGTCTATACAATGGGTGAGGAGTTCAGACGATCCCTGCCATATCAAGAAGACGTCATCTATGTATCGTAACCACATTAAAATGTGGTCCGTATACATAGAAGTATCCTCGTCGGTAAGAAAGAATTCCTCCCACTCCCCCAGATACAGATTGGCGTAGGATGGGGCACAACATGTGCCCATCGCTACGCCCTGTATCTGGAGGTAGTGGGAGCCATTGAATGTAAACACATTGTGATACAAAATGTATTGTAGGACAGACAGGATGGATTCACCATATGCGTCGAGGCTGCGATTTGATTTTATAGCGTGTTGTACAGCTGCTATCCCCCGGTCATGAGGGATAGAGCTGTACAAGGCCTCGACGTCTATGGTGACTAGTAGACAATCTTGTGAAACATACACATTCTCAATGCGTTGCAGAAAATGTATAGTGTCACGAACATGTGAAGGTAGGGTTGTCACAAAGGGTTTAAGAAAGGTATCAACTAGCTTACTAGCGTTGTTGGAGATGGTACATCGACCCGAAATAATTGGCTGCCCTGGTGGATCAGTGGCATTTTTATGAATTTTAGGAAGCGAATAAAAGGTTGGAGTGATGGGGAAAGTTGTGCGGACAAATTCCCATGTATGCTTAGGGATCACATTGTTCAGATAAGCTGAATCAATTAATTGATAGAATTCTTGTTGATACTTTTTAACAATATCAGCTGTAATCTTGCGATACCAATACTGTTTTTTAAGGATTTTGTAACACATAGCTGTGTATTGTGAATTGTCAATAATAACAACATTTCCGCCTTTGTCGGCCTGTTTAATTGTGATTGAATGATTCTGTGATAGTTTTTTAATGGCTAACCTTTGATTCACTGTGATATTAGGAGTTTTAGATGGCCGAATATTTATTTTTTGACTTCTTTGGACACAAGCTTTACAAAAGCGGAAATGTTGGTATTGATAGGATTGGGAAATTTGTCTGACTTTTTCCTCAGGGACCCTGCTTTTGTGGTGGGGTTTGGTTGTTTTGAGTCAATTCCCGCCAATAATGATGGCAAGTCGACCCTGTCGATGAGATCGTCATTTTCCTCTAATAAGGATATAAGTGTATCTAGAATGGGATCTTTTTTGGTTTTAGATGTTTCGGAATCAGTTTCTTTGTCAAAGATGACCCTAAAGTTCAACTTTCGGGCAAAAAGATTAAGATCTTTGATGAAATCAAATTTGTTAAAGGAGGTACTCGGACAGAAACTGAGGCCTTTAGAAAGGACCTCAATTTCATCTGGAGATAATTTGTAATCAAAAAGATTGATTACTGATAGGTCAGCTTCCAAAGGTTCAGTGATAGAGGAGGTGTAAAAATGTTCTAGGGTTGTGGTTGTGTCTGGTTGGTGGTTGGAGTGGAAATTGGGGCTCTTTGGTGAAGCAATTCTAAAAAAGTGGAATTTTGAATATCAGTGGTGGATAGAACTGAGAGGGGGGTTTGGGATATATTGGATGTGAGTGTATTAGTGCGGGAAGAAGTAACATCTAATGGTGGTTGAATTGTGTTATCCAATTGGGGAGTTTGTGGTTGGAATAATGAGAGATTGGAAGTTGATTCTTGTTGAACATTAGATTTTTTGGTTAATTGCCTAATTGTTGTTTCCTCCTGGTATGCTCGTTTAACCCTTTCCTTTGCTCTTTGTTTAATTGTGTTTTGTGGCAAACGTGATGTATTTTTAATGGTAGGGTGGGATGTATTAGCCTGGTGTTGTCCGTTGGGTGGCCCGTTGTATAGTGATTTGTTGGTATTCCATTTATATGCCTTCTTTTGCTCGAAGGCAATAGTGTCTCGATTGAATTTATTTTGTTTTTTAATCAGAATATTACGATTAAAAACTTCTAAATGTAATTTCAATTGTTTTTCTTTTTCGTCAAAAAGTCTGTGTGTCTTGTATTTCTGCATTTTATCGCATAGTATACCAATTTCTTTATCTAATATTGCGGAGCGACGGGTGTATTCACCCATTAAGAGTGTCATGAGAGTGGCTGAACAGTCACTAAGGGCTTGTTCCCAATTGGTTTTAAATTCCAGGCTTAAATCATCTAGGAGTGGAAAAAGTTGAACTCTGAGGCCTACTGGATTTGTTTTATTTTTTAAATAGTCCTGAAAAGATTTTATATGCCAGAAATTGGCTGATTTTTTCTCAAGGACTTTGGACAACTGGAAAAAGAGATAAATCCACATCTGTGTATTCCCTTTGTCCAAAGTCCTTGAGATATTGGGACATAAGTCCCTCCCATTCATTGCCTGTGTAATTAGCCATGATGTATCAGACTAAACAGGAAAAGAGACGGGTCTATATTTGCAACTGTTGGATAGGGGATTGACTTGAATCAATTGTAAATTTGCAAATAAGTATCGTACACGCAAAGCATTAAACCTGGCTAATCAAATCTCCCATCAACATCAGAAAATAAAATAAATGCAATTTATACATCAAATAATGAAAATTCCATATAAAATATAAAAATTAGTCTGTTTGATCCACAGGAGGGAGAAAAAATTGTCACTTCCGTGGGTCAACAATTAGGACGCAACACAGGCTAAGGCGGAGAGTGGTATTTGCTACCTGTATCTACTCAAAGGAGGTTGCCTGTGTTAGGTACTAATAATGGTGCCACATCCCAATCTAAATCACAAGAAGAGAATTCCCCTATTGGTGGGACTTTTTAGGCACTCACGTATACACAAAATTTGTAAAATTTGATAATTTTATTGAAGAAATAATTACAAAATATAAAAGGCAAGTAGGATAGAATACATCACATGTGCAATAAAGAATGACCACACCAGTTCAGGGTGAAGACTCAGAACCCGACTAGTTTCGGAGTTTACAACAAATACTCCTTCTTCAGGGGGAGAGAGGAAACCCTGGATGGTGGTCTGTAGATAATTGATCAAAAATAGATCAGTCAATAAACAGCATGTCAACATAATTTTTACATCATGTCAATCTGTACAATAGATTCAAAAGGCAGGATAGCATTATGACTTACATTCTATGCAGTGATGAAGAACACCATATACTTGCGCACATAATGTTAAAATCAAGTGGTCTGCATGCTCCGCTGAGTCCGAACATTGGCTGTATCAAGGATGTAATTAGAATGGCAGTACCTCTCAATTGTATATTGTATCAGAGAGGGGTTGTTAAGGTGTGTAGAGGGTGTCCCTCGGAGAGCACCAGGTAAAGACAGCTGGATCTCAAATGTAGCTGATTGGCTGGAGGGGAGAAACATGAAATTATCAGATGGGAGCCTTTAATTGTAGGTCAATTAAAAGTGGCTGTATTGGAGAGGAGGAGAGGGCAGGAAGCATTTGTTGCCAGTATTATACCGTGTAGTAATATATTGAAAACAAGTTCAGTTACGTTTAACCACCAGAAAGGTAAAAAGCCTGTTATTCTGATGTGTTGGTGGTAAAAGCCACCAATGACTCCAAATCAATGTTCTATTCC
The DNA here is from genome assembly GCF_965119305.1 of Pelophylax lessonae. Classification (NCBI taxonomy): domain Eukaryota; kingdom Metazoa; phylum Chordata; class Amphibia; order Anura; family Ranidae; genus Pelophylax; species Pelophylax lessonae. The sequence goes on along the minus strand of NC_138771.1, from coordinate 458,604,916 downwards.
TCCAATACAAAGTAGCAGCCATAGAGGCAAAGAGAGATAGACTCTAAAGAATATCGGGGAGGTGAATGAAAAAAGGGGAATATGAAGTTACCTTAGTTCAGATGGCAATTTGTTTAGACACTGCTGAGCAGTCCTCGATGTTCTCAGCCAGCGAGCAATGTGGCTCACCGCTGAGAACCCGAGGGTTTAAGTAGGTAAATCAATTATGATTCCAGCATTGTTCACTTATCTGATTACGTTCCTCTTCCCGCCAACCGCTTGGTGGGATCCCTGTTGCGAAGGGGCTGAGCGTTCCCCCATCCCCGTGTGTCCGGAAGTCCGGCGGGGCGGAAGTGCGGTCAGCTCCTGCGTTCCACAGGCACGTCACACGCCCCGTCAGCGTGGATTGCAGGCGAGGCGTTGTGTGAGTTAGCGTCTGCACGTCCTGTATTGAAACAAGACTAATGCAGACAGCATGACTCATGTTGCGGCTCGCCACTAGGTGGCGGCCGCCTCCCGTGCCGGGTTGCTTTACCTGGTAAGCATCGGAGGGTCAATACCTCCACTCGAATATCTGCGAAAAGCGCATACCAGTGGGCAAGCTAGATATTACACCTTTTATGGGCAGCATTTAATAGAGTGACATTAAGAAAACTAATTGGGTTATATAAATGGAGCCCTTTATGAATTAATTGTATTGTCCTCACTCTGTGAAACTTTTATGAAATGAACAAGTACAGCCTCAGTGTGGCCCAGATGAGCATGAGATGACACTTGTAGGGAGATTGGAAGCCAAGTAACGTCTGATAACAATGATCTCAAATTTGAATTTAAACATCTGCATGCGATTCTCATCTGCTGTTGGAAATTGCAACAGAAGAGTTGTTAAATCCACCATAGAGCATGATGGAATAATGCAGAAAGGGGGGGAAGAGATGTCATTTTTCCATACCCCCTGAGGTGAAACCCTCCAAAAAAGGTTTGAAGGATATCATCTCATTGAGTCCTGGAGGTTCAGTGGCCCTGAGGAGATATATCCACCGTAGCTCCATCTGCAGGAGAACCTTGTTCCAGTCTCCTCCTCTGGAGCTAGGGTGGATCCTGTCAAGTATCAAAAATTTGATTTTTGGAAATTTCCCTGGGTGGACAAGTCCTGCATGCCGCACAAGGGGCAAATCCGGATCACAAGTCTTTATGCTTTTAATATGCCTATTGGCCCGTTTAAAAAATTCCAACTTAGTCTTGCCAACGTAAAAACAGCCGCACCCACAGAGGAGTAAATAAACCACTCCGTGGGTGCGGCAGTTGGCAAAGTGTTTAGGTCTGAAGACTTGGCCGTTTGGCAAGATTGGGTTTTTGGAGGTATGCATGGAGCCACAATATCTACAGCTGCCGCACATGTAAGTGCCCCTATATTTGCATGGATCTGATCTCTGTTGGCTTTTAAATTCGCTCTGAACTAGTTTGTCCTTTAGTGCCGGTACCTTTTTGTAGGTAAGATGAGGGTGCTCAGGGACGTGCCTAGCTAGGGCCGGGTCCGTTGTAAGCATGTGCCAATATTTAGCTACCACCTTCTTGAGCATTGGATGTTGCTCCGAATATGTTGTAATTATTCTGAGGATCGGGTCATCCTGTTTGTTTTCTTTAGGGGATAATAGTTTGCTTCTGTCACTAGATATGGCTTTTTTGTAAGCTTTTTTCAAAATTGATTTTGTGTATCCCCTAGCGAGGAGTCTGGCTCTCAGATCATCCGCTGCTTTACGAAAGCTTTCTAGATCTGTACAATTGCGTCTGGTTCTCGAATATTCTCCATATGGTATGGAGTGCACAAGAGATTGCGGGTGAAAGCTCGATGCATGTAGGATGGTGTTCCCAGCAGTGGGCTTCCGATAGAGACCACTGCGGAGAACACCATCCTCACCTCCAAAAATGTGATTTTGTCCTTACTTGAATTCATAGTGAATGTTAAATTGAAGTCATTTCTATTCATCCTGTCTATACAATGAGTGAGGAGTTCAGACGATCCCTGCCATATCAAGAAGACGTCATCTATGTATCGTAACCACATTAAAATGTGGTCCGTATACATAGAAGTATCCTCGTCGGTAAGAAAGAATTCCTCCCACTCCCCCAGATACAGATTGGCGTAGGATGGGGCACAATATGTGCCCATCGCTACGCCCTGTATCTGGAGGTAGTGGGAGCCATTGAATGTAAACACATTGTGATACAAAATGTATTGTAGGACAGACAGGATGAATTCACCATATGCGTCGAGGCTGCGATTTGATGTTATAGCGTGTTGTACAGCTGCTATCCCCCGGTCATGAGGGATAGAGCTGTACAAGGCCTCGACGTCTATGGTGACTAGTAGACAATCTTGTGAAACATACACATTCTCAATGCGTTGCAGAAAATGTATAGTGTCACGAACATGTGAAGGTAGGGTTGTCACGAAGGGTTTAAGAAAGGTATCAACTAGCTTACTAGCGTTGTTGGAGATGGTACATCGACCCGAAATAATTGGCTGCCCTGGTGGATCAGTGGCATTTTTATGAATTTTAGGAAGCGAATAAAAGGTTGGAGTGATGGGGAAAGTTGTGCGGACAAATTCCCATGTATGCTTAGGGATCACATTGTTCAGATAAGCTGAATCAATTAATTGATAGAATTCTTGTTGATACTTTTTAACAATATCAGCTGTAATCTTGCGATACCAATACTGGTTTTTAAGGATTTTGTAACACATAGCTGTGTATTGTGAATTGTCCATAATAACAACATTTCCGCCTTTGTCGGCCTGTTTAATTGTGATTGAATGATTCTGTGATAGTTTTTTAATGGCTAACCTTTGATTCGCTGTGATATTAGGCGTTTTCAGATGGCCGAATATTTATTTTTTCGACTTCTTTGGACACAAGCTTTACAAAAGCGGAAATGTTGGTATTGATAGGATTGGGAAATTTGTCTGACTTTTTCCTCAGGGACCCTGCTTTTGTGGTGGGGTTTGGTTGTTTTGAGTCAATTCCCGCCAATAATGATGGCAAGTCGACCCTGTCGATGAGATCGTCATTTTCCTCTAATAAGGATATAAGTGTATCTAGAATGGGATCTTTTTTGGTTTTAGATGTTTCGGAATCAGTTTCTTTGTCAAAGATGACCCTAAAGTTCAACTTTCGGGCAAAAAGATTAAGATCTTCGATGAAATCAAATTTGTTAAAGGAAGTACTCGGACAGAAACTGAGGCCTTTAGAAAGGACCTCAATTTCATCTGGAGATAATTTGTAATCAGAAAGATTGATTACTGATAGGTCAGCTTCCAAAGGTTCAGTGATAGAGGAGGTGTAAAAATGTTCTAGGGTTGTGGTTGTGTCTGGTTGGTGGTTGGAGTGAAAATTGGGGCTCTTTGGTGAAGCAATTCTAAAAAAGTGGAATTTTGAATATCAGTGGTGGATAGAAATGAGAGGGGGGTTTGGGATATATTGGATGTGAGTGTATTAGTGAGGGAAGAAGTAATGTCTAATGGTGGTTGAATTGTGTTATCCAATTGGGGAGTTTGTGGTTGGAATAATGAGAGATTGGAAGTTGATTCTTGTTGAACATTAGATTTTTTGGTTGATTGCCTAATTGTTGTTTCCTCCTGGTATGCTCGTTTAACCCTTTCCTTTGCTCTTTGTTTGATTGTGTTTTGTGGCAAACGTGATGTATTTTTAATGGAAGGGTGGGATGTATTAGCCTGGTGTTGTCCGTTGGGTGGCCCTTTGTATAGTGATTTGTTGGTATTCCATTTATATGCCTTCTTTTGCTCGAAGGCAATAGTGTCTCGATTTAATTTATTTTGTTTTTTAATCAGAATATTACGATTAAAAACTTCTAAATGTAATTTCAATTGTTTTTCTTTTTCGTCAAAAAGTCTGTGTGTCTTGTATTTCTGCATTTTATCGCATAGTATACCAATTTCTTTATCTAATATTGCGGAGCGACGGGTGTATTCACCCATTAAGAGTGTCATGAGAGTGGCTGAACAGTCACTAAGGGCTTGTTCCCAATTGGTTTTAAATTCCAGGCTTAAATCATCTAGGAGTGGAAAAAGTTGAACTCTGAGGCCTACTGCATTTGTTTTATTTTTTAAATAGTCCTGAAAAGATGTTATATGCCAGAAATTGGCTTATTTTTTCTCAAGGACTTTGGACAACTGAAAAAAGAGTGCGGATAAATCCACATCTGTGTATTCCCTTTGTCCAAAGTCCTTGAGATATTGGGACATAAGTCCCTCCCATTCATCGCCTGTGTAATTAGCCATGATGTATCAGACTAAACAGGAAAAGAGACGGGTCTATATTTGCAACTGTTGGATAGGGGATTGACTTGAATCAATTGTAAATTTGCAAATAAGTATCGTACACGCAAAGCATTAAACCTGGCTAATCAAATCTCCCATCAACATCAGGAAATCATAAATGCAATTTATACATCAAATAATGAAAATTCCATATAAAATATAAAAATTAGTCTGTTTGATCCACAGGAGGGAGAAAAAATTGTCACTTCCGTGGGTCAACAATTAGGACGCAACACAGGCTAAGGCGGGGAGTGGTATTTGCTACCTGTATCTATTCAAAGGAGGTTGCCTGTGTTAGGTACTAATAATGGTGCCACATCCCAATCTAAATCACAAGAAGAGAATTCCCCTATTGGTGGGACTTTTTAGGCACTCACGTATACACAAAATTTGTAAAATTTGATAATTTTATTGAAGAAATAATTACAAAATATAAAAGGCAAGTAGGATAGAATACATCACATGTGCAATAAAGAATGACCACACCAGTTCAGGATGAAGACTCATATCCCGACTAGTTTCAGAGTTTACAACAAATACTCTTTCTTCAGGGGGAGAGAGGAAACCCTGGATGGTGGTCTGTAGATAATTGATCAAAAATAGATCAGTCAATAAACAGCATGTCAACATCATTTTTACATCATGTCAATCTGTACAATAGATTCAAAAGGTAGGATAGCATTATGACTTACATTCTATGCAGTGATGAAGAACACCATATACTTGCGCACATAATGTTAAAATCAAGTGGTCTGCATGCTCCGCTGAGTCCGAACATTGGCTGTATCAAGGATGTAATTAGAATGGCAGTACCTCTCAATTGTATATTGTATCAGAGAGGGGTTGTTAAGGTGTGTAGAGGGTGTCCCTCGGAGAGCACCAGGTAAAGACAGCTGGATCTCAAATGTAGCTGATTGGCTGGAGGGGAGAAACATGAAATTATCAGATGGGAGCCTTTAATTGTAGGTCAATTAAAAGTGGCTGTATTGGAGAGGAGGAGAGGGCAGGAAGCATTTGTTGCCAGTATTATACCGTGTAGTAATATATTGAAAACAGGTTCAGTTACGTTTAACCACTAGAAAGGTAAAAAGCCTGTTATTCTGATGTGTTGGTGGTAAGTCTAAGCGAGCCTTAGAAGAGAAAGTAGAAGAGATGAAGATTCAGTTGGAAAAACTTGAAGAGGAATTACAGGCAACAGAGGATCTGTCCCAAAGAGGGGATAGTGTGCCTCATGCAGTTTTTAAAAGGATCAGTGTTTTGGGGTCTGTCCTGAGTGAGCCTCAGAAATGTGATGACATGTGGCTTGAATCACCCCTTTGGAATAAACCGTTCCTTCAAAAACTTCAAGCATTGGAAAATGTATCATTAGAGCTTCAGCAAACAAAGGAGCTGTGTAAGAAATGCGATGATTTCTCAGTTCAGGCTGAAAACCTAGTGGAGAAAACTAAAGCAAATGATATAAAGCTGGGAGAAAAAAGCAAACACCACCTAGTGGAGAAAACTAAGGCTGTTGGTGAAAACGTGAAGCAAATGAATTTCAAGTGCCTTTCAGGGAATATTTCCAAAATGGAACTGGTGAAAGACAGGTGGCAGAAGTTTGATCGTGATCTTGAGATACATTCCATGTGGAGTTCAGATAAAGAAAAGGAACCAGGTGACCTTGAGCGGTCAAATAGTTTAGCAGAAAGTGCATTGAAGAAACCTGTAATAGACTGTGTTGTTGCTTTTGACCCATATGTTGGTGGAAGGAAAGTTGATGATGTCGCTGGAAAAATGAACAGGGGTCACTTTGAAGAAATGTGTGACAGCCTGTTGTCGCAAATGGAAGGCCTTGTGCACAGCATCTTAGAGCAAGCTAAGCTCAAGAAAGAAGATCATTCCCTTTTACAACAAAGAGTCAATGATTGTGTACAGCTGTATGGAGAGGCAACTCAAGTCACAGAGGGACGTCAAGAGTCCCTACTTGGATCAAAGCCAAGTGAAGCAGAGGTTCTCAAAGTTTTGTGGAAATCATTTATTGATTGCAGAGAGAGGCGGCTCAAGAATGTTGAAGACTTTAAGACTAGCACAATTGAGTTGCCTATGGATCACGGTCCTCCTTGGTGGATAGGACAGACGGTTATGCAGGAAAAACTTGAGAAGGATCGAAATGATGCTAAAAATGCAGTTGAAGAATGTGTATATGAGATGAAGGACAAGTTGTTTGACATTTATGAGAAATCTGTCAATGAAGATGACAGAAACCGTTTCATCCTGAAGCTTGAAGATACTAGGAGGCTTATCAGTGAGAGTCAAGAGAAGTGCCTGACACGTGCATGCCTGGAAAACTGTGTCCCAACCCTAGGGTTGAAACAAGAGGGGGGGGGGTATGTGACAGGAAGTCAGGTAAATCTGTGGATGTAGTCACAGACAGGAGATACATTTCCACCTGGTTTAGAAGATTCACCAATTACTATAGGGTGTCGGCTGCAAAGGCAGCAGGAAGGTGTAAAGAAGTTGAAAACCATTCAGCTGTTCGGAATGAGGAAGTTAAGGCCTCTATAATTTGTCCAAAGGAAGTCTAAGGATGGCTGCCTCCTGACGCCGTGTGGGTAGAGGAGGACAGTCAGATGGCTGCCTCCTGACGCTGTGTGGGCATGGGGAGAGGAGGACAGTCAGATGTGTGCCCCCTGAAAGCTGTGGCTGTGTGAGCATAGGGAAGACCTCCTGAAGCGATGTGCGCTGAGGAGGGTAACAAGTGTGAAGACTACTCGAGGTGAGGTCTTGGATCGTTTCTATGTGAAAAGAAACCAATGGACATTTCCTGTGTGAAGGGGAAATTAATTAAGACTGAAGACTACTCACGGTGAGGTCTTGGACTATTTCTATGTGGAAAGAAATAAATGCACTGTTTGCTATGTGAAGAGACAAGCAAAGGAATGGTTGCTATGTAAAGAGACAAACAAAGGAATGTGTTTAATGTGAAGAGGAAAAGGGACATGTTCAATGACATTTGTTGTGTGAAGAAAAAACATGGACTATTGAGTGTCTGCTGTAGGCTCAGCAAAGTTTGCCCAAAGTTTGGTTGGAGACAGACTCCGTAGGTAGGTTCCTGTATGTGAGAAGGTAGCCGCCCACAGTGGCAAGGATTTATTTTGTGTTTTATTTTTATTTTGCTGTTTTTGAGGCTTGCACTTGTGAAGTAAATTGCAAGAATAAACCAAACTGTTGTTTGCAACCACTTCTCGGCTATCTCCCTGTGTAATGAACCCCCCCAAAGGGGTCATCCACGCCTGCCACCGAGCTAATCCCTCACAAGGGCTAAAACCAAACGGCCGGGTAGACCAAGTTGAATAGGTAAGAAGGAAAGAAAGAAGAAGTAGTCTTGAGAGTAGAAGCTAGAGACCAGAGTGAAGTGAACCAAGTTTAACCGCTTGCCGCCCGCCCGCCGTCATATGACGGCGGAGCGGAGCGACCATTATCCTGGGCCGCCGTCATATGACGGCGGCACTTTAAGCAGGGCAGGCGCGCGATCGCGTGCGCGCCGCCCTGCACTGCCGGTGTCGGGGTGTCCCCGGGACACCCCCCGTCACCGGCAGGGGGGAAACAGCCAATGGGCGTGGCTGTTTCCCACGTGATCGGCTGTGTTCCAATGACACAGCCAATCACAATGAAGGCGCCCACTAGATGACCGCGCATGCGCGATCGGGAGCGCGCAGCGCGGTCATGTCGGTGGCACTGTGTTCCGTAGGAACACAGCTGTCACCGGCGGTAGTAAACAGTCACTGACAGTGACTGTTTACTATGTGATCGGCTGTGAATCCATTCACAGCCGATCACAAAATGTAAACAAAGAGCAGTAACTGACTGTTACTAGCTCTTCTCTCCTTATACAGTTTCCAGTATGAGGGGAGAAGAGCTAGAAATAGTCAGTTACTGCTCTGTACATGTCACAAAGTAAAAATCACACTAATAAAGGTCCCCACACTGTCCTCAGCCCCCCCCAATGTCACCTGTCACCCAACAGTCACCTCATCAGTGCCCAGAAATTGACACCCATAACGTTCACATGTGAGCGCAGCGATCGCAGGCAGAATCACTGCGATTCTGCCCGCGATCCGGAAATCATTGCAAATCGCGGGGCGCCTGTGCGTTGCCCCTGATTTGCAATAGCACCCCAAACGCTGTGCGATGTTGCCGCCATTTCCGCCTGCCGAATCGCGGTAACATTCGCGCAAACATCGCATGACGCCCAAAAAAGGTACAAGAGTTTCTTTGGAGCGTCATGCGTTGTTTGCGCGATGTTACCGCGATTCGGCAGGCGGAAATCGCAGCAACATCGCACAGCATTTGGGGTGCTATTGCAAATCACGGGCAACGCACAGGCGTCCCGCAATTTGCAATGATTTCTGGATCACGGGCAAAATCGCAGTGATTCTGCCCGCGATCGCTACGCTCACATGTGAACGTAGCCTAAAGTTCACCAGTCACCAGAGACTGCCATCAGTACCGCCGTGCACCATCGCCCGTCACCTGTCACCCATCAGTGACCATCGCCCGTCACCTGTCACCCCATCAATCACCGTCACCTGTCACCCCATCAGTCATCGTCACCTGTCACCCCATCAGTCATCGTCACTTGACACCCCATCAGTCATCGTCACTTGTCACCCCATCAATCATCGTCACATGTCACCCCGTCAGTGACTGTCATCTGTCACCCCATCAATCATCGTCATCTGTCACCCCATCAATCATCGTCACCTGTCACCCCATCAATCATCGTCACCTGTCACCCCATCAATCATCGTCACCTGTCACCTCATCAATCATCATCACCTGTCACCTCATCAATCATCGTCACCTGTCACCCCATCAGTCATCGTCACCTGTCACCCCATCAGTCATCGTCACCTGTCACCCCGTCAGTCATCGTCACCTGTTTGCCATATACATGCAATCACTTACTGACCGCCTAACGACTATATGCGTCGGCCATTAAAAGCTAAATACTGGGGTTATGGCAGCAGATAGCCCCCATAACCCCGGTATTTTTTGAAACGACGGGCGGTCGGCTTTCAGATAAGGGTGGTCCCAGTGGCAGATTCGCCGCGGAATTACCCTTACGGTGCAGGGGAAGAGGTGCCCCCCCCTCCTGCCGCGTCCCAGACGTTTTCCCAGCTTACCGGACCCGCCGGCAGCGGGGAAAACTATCCGGTCCCGGATCCTCAGAGACAGGAAGTCGAGTGAGGGCAAGATGGCCCTCACTCAACTCTATGGTCTTGGAGGACCGGAGCTACGTCAAAAGACGTTGCCTAGCAACCGGTTTAAAGGGCCGCTTTTTTTTTTTGCTTTTTTTTTTTCCCTCTTTCAACAATTTTTTTTTTTTTTCTTTTTTAGTGTAGTTGTGAGGTGTGAGGTCTTTTTGACCCCAGATCTCACAATAAAGAGGACCTGTCATGCCTATTTCTATTACAAGGGATGTTTACATTCCTTGTAATAGGAATAAAAATGATCAAAACATTTTTTTTTTAAACTGTGTAAAAATAAAAAAATAATAAATAAAATAAATAGGAAAAAAAAAAAAAAAAAAAATTAAAGCGCCCTGTCCCCGTTAGCTCGCGCGCAGAAGCAAACACATACGCAAGTCCCGCCCACATATGTAAACGGTGTTCAAACCATACATGTGAGGTATCGCCGCGATCGTTAGAGCGAGTGCAATAATTTGAGCCCTAGACCTCCTCTGTAACTCTAAGCTAGTAACCTGCAGAAATTTTTAAAATGTTGCCTATGGGGATTTTTAAGTACCAATGTTTGGCGCCATTCTGTGAGCATGCGCAATTTTGAAGCATGACATGTTGGGTATCTAATTACTCGGCGTAACATTATCTTTCATATTATGGAAAAAAATTGGGCTAAATTTACTGTTTTCTTATTTTTTAGTTCAAAAAAGTGAATTTTTTTAAAAAAAAATCGCATTTGGAAGACTGCTGCGCAAATATGGTGTGATAAAAAATATTGCAATGATCTCCATTTTATTCTCTAGGGTCTCTGCTAAAAAAAAATATATAATGTTTGGGGGTTCAAAGTAGTTTTCTAGCAAAAAAAAATTATTTTAGCTTGTAAACACCAAGTGTCAAAAATAGGCCCAGTCTTAAAGTGGATAAATGGACAACTTTGTGTAAAGCGCTACTTGGATGTGAGGCCTATGTATGTGGCCAGGCTGTGAAAAAGTGTTACACATGTGGTATCGCCATACTCAGGAGGAATAGCAGAATGTATTTTGGGGTGCAAGTTTTGCTATGTACATGCGATGTGTTAGAAATATTGCATAAATGGACAGCTTTGTGTAAAAAAAATGTGTTTTCATTTTCTTTCCACATTTTCCAAAAACTTGTGGAAAAAAATGACATATTCAAAAGACTCATTATGCCTCAAAAATTATACGTTGGGCTGTTTGCTTTCCAAAATGGGGTCATTTTATGGGGGTTTCCATTGTCCTGGTGCTCCAGGGCCTTCAAAAGTGCGATAGGTTGTCAGGAAATGATATGTGTAATTTGTGCTCCTAGAATGCCGGACGCTGCTACTCGGATGTTAGGCCTCTGTATGTGGCCAGGCTGTGAAAAAGTCTCACACATGTGGTATCGCCATACTCAGGCAGAGTAGTAGAATGTGTTTTGGGGTGTAGTTGCAAGTATACATGTGCTGTGTGAGAGAAATAACCTGTTAATACGGCAATTTGTAAAAATAAAAAAATAAAAAAATAAAAATCTTCATTTTGCAAAGCATTGTGGGAAAAAATTACAACTTCAAAAAACTCATCATGCCCCTTATTAAATACCTTGGAATGTCTACTTTCCAAAAAGGGGTAATTTGGGGGGTATTTGTACTTTCCTGACCTTTTAGTGTCTCAAGAAATGAGATAGGCCTTCAGTACATCAGGTGTGATCAAGTGTGATCAATTTTCAATGAATAGCACCATAACTTGTGGACTCTATAACTTTCACAAAGACCAAATAATATACACTTACTTGGGTTATTTTTACCAAAGATAAGTAGCAGTATAAATTTTGGCCAAAATTTGTGAAGAAAAATGACTAATTTGCAAAATTTTATGACAGAAACAAAGAAAAATGCGTTTTTTCACGATATTTTCAGTCTTTTTTTATTTATAGCACAAAAAATAAAAAACCCAGTATTGATCAAATACCATCAAAAGAAAGCTCTATTTGTGTGAAAAAAAGGACACAATTTTTGTATGGGTACAGTGTTGCATGACTGAGTAATTCTCAGTCAAAGTGTGAGAGCGCTGAAAGCTGAAAATCGGTCTGGGCAGGAAGGGGGTGAAAGTGCACTGTAGGCAAGTGGTTAAGTGGAGGTAATCCAGACATTCTATAGGACTGGCGGAATTGCCATATACTTCAACCAAGGTTCCAAGGTCGCCTCAAATTTTCCAGAGCTTGCTAACAATCTTTTCCTGGGACATAATCCAGGAGATTTCCTTTTGACTTTAAGGAAGGATGCAGAGGGTTGTTTCCAAGAGCTGGCTATTGTTAGTTATGCTCCCATTAGTATAAATAAAATAAGTCACTTTAAATTTTTAGAGGCTGTATCTACTGGGAAGTTTATAAGTGCAATATGTGGGACTTTTGGGATCGTTAAACCCGAGATCTTCCGTAGTAAGTGAAAAACTTTGTTCCAAAAGCTTCTGATCTTGCGGCAATCTCACCAGACATGGAGCATGTCACCTATATGTTTGTAGCACTATTTTGTTCACTCTCACGTTCACTCTCTCATGACGCCACCTGTGTAGTATTTAGGAGCAGAGTCTATATAATCTGTGTGATCAGGGCAGGATTTGTAACAAGTGCCAGTGCCTCCAATCAATCCGGGCTTGTGATTAGCAAGTGAAATCCCAATTGAGAAATATAACATGTATAGAGGCAGTAATCCACACAGCATGGTGTTTAAATGTCCATGTATTGAAGAAATAACATTCAGTGAACCATACAACATAAGATATTTTCCTCATAGGAACATGAAATCATTAGCAGTGTCTCTGTGTGTCTCAGTGAGGGGATATTTCAGCACTTACAAGTCTGTTCTCTCAGCAGGAGTCCCTGTTCTCAACATGTGCTCCCCTTGTGTCCAGAATAACCCAGCAATCCCTGCTCTGCTCCTTTTGATGACCTCATCCTTCTTGCAGAGAGAGAAAGAGAGCATAGCAGCCATATTGGAAAAGGGAAAAACAAACACTGCATAACAGGAATACACACTGAAAGATGGGCAAGAAATTATCACATCACTACATGTTCACATACACGGAAACAGACTGGTAAGGTAGAAGGGTGTAATTTGGCCAATATTGTAGGTACCACCGCATTAAGACTTTTAAGTTAGCTTCTGCCAACGCTATGTTCAGTATGTCCTTGGTGGCCCTAAGTGAGTTCCTATGCCATTCTTCAAAATCCCATTCTTGAGCAAGATCCCTTTCCCAGGCCAACATATAGGGAGTCTTATATTGGACAAAGTAGAGTGCACTGTATATTATTGAAATTCCCCCCCCCCCCCCCCTCCGCTCCATGGGTTGATCACGCCACTGTTCATTAGGTGTGATAGAGGATGGGTTACATTTAGATGTCCAGATTTCATTAAGAAAATGCAAAATGTGAGAGAGCCTAAATTTTTCAGAGTTCGGCATATCTAATTTACTAATGCAATACGCTTTAGAGATTGGGCCAACTGGGAGAAAAAAGTGTCCGATTCTTTATAACCCTTTATTCAGCCACCATTTAAAGGCTTGTATTTCTAGACCTGGAGGGAATTGTGGATCTCTGAATATATGGGCCAGTGGTCTAAGAGGGAAGATTAGTTGTGGGTGAGTTCTAGGAGGATCCCATAGTGCAAAAGAGTGAGAGAGGGTTGGGGCGAGGATCGAGGGTCTTTGTTTAGTAGAACACCAAAGCAAGTAGCCAAGGTGTGGCATGGAACAGCTTGCCTCTTCATAGTAACCCAGTTAGGGAGACCTGAGTGTGCATATACTACTGAGATTTGAGCCAGCTGGGCTGCTTTATAATATAGAAGAAGGTTGGGTAGGCCCAAACCTCCTTGTTTACGGGAGCGTAAAAGAACCGCTCTAGACAGGCAGTGCCCCCTCGCTCCCCAGATAAAATTGATTGATTTTATTTTGGAAGTGATTCAGGTGGTCCCTGCGTATGGACACAGGGAGAGACCTGAAGAAATAGAGACTTTAATGGGGGTAAAGTCATCTTGACCGAATTTATCTATCCCAGCCAAAACAGGTTCAGTGGAGACCATTGGGTGAGTACAGATTCAAATTTTTTAAACATAGGGGATAGTTAGTCTCGAATAAATGGTCTATTCTGGGAGGAAGATTTACCTCTGAATATGGGAACGTCGTATTACTCCAAAGGCACACAAATTGTCCTTGAAGGGTAGTGACTAGGATTGATGGTAGGTTAATATTTAAGGCTTGGGATTTGTTATAGTTTACACGTAAACCCAATACCCGATACCTTGGCAAATATCGCTAGGGTGCGTCAGATGTTAGGGAGAGAAATCAAAGGGGAGGAAACAAATAATAGGATGTTGTCGGGAAATAAGGTGCATTTATGGGTTAGTGGGCCGCAGTTTATTCCATGTATATCTGGGTTCTCCCTGATTGCTACAGCTAGGGATTCAATGACAAAAGCAAAAATCAGGGGAGAAAGAGGGCTTCCCTGCCTTGTGCCTCTGGAAATAGCTAAGGACTCCCAGTGATATCCCTGCATGAATAAAGAGAGCCAATGATGTTCATAAAAGATTCCCCAAAACCCCAATGCCTCAGGATAGAAAATGGGTAGGGCTAAAAGACAGGGTCAAAAGCTTTCTGTTGGTCTAGAGAGAGCACTTTTGAGGAGCATTTGCACTTATAGCACTTATTTTATGTGGAGCAGCGCCAAACCCAATTCTATAAATATTCTGATTGAGAGGGGCGTCCCGTCGTAGAGCATTGACAAAGTGTGCCAGATATGGTGATAGCGTATTAGAAAAAGTTTTGTAGTATGGCACATAGAAACCATCTGGACCAGGGGAAGAATGGGATTTTACAAGCCTTTGTCGGTGATGATCTTCCAAAGTGGGGAGTCGGACTGAATCAAAAAATTGGTCCAGTTCTGGTTGAGTCGGAGTCGGTCCCGCATTATAAAGCTTTTGATAGAATTCCTTAACCTCCCTGGTGGTCTGATTATGTCCAGATTTCTGTGCTAAAAGTGGTACATTGTTTTGCATGGAAATCTGTTGTTTTACATTTTAAAACTCACCTTCCTCTGCGATCCCCTGCCGTCCTCTCCCGCCACCCTCCCCTGCCGTCCTCCCGCTGTCCTCCCGCTGTGTGCTCGGACGATGCCAGCACCTGTCTTCAGCTTTCCCTTCCCTGTGAGCGTTGCGACGCGGGGGGGGGGGGGAACCGGTGGCAATTTCAAAAATGTAAATACACTAAATTACATAATATAAAGTTGTGATCCTAACGAATTACACTTTATCATGGCATTTCAGCACAGGATTTCACCTAGTGACTTTTCCAGTGTCCTGCCTGTGCTTTTCCAGTTCTTTTTGCCTGGAGAATTGAGAACGACCATGGTGTCCATAAAGCGTTCTTTTTGCGCAAATGCGCTTTTAGACGTACTGGAAAACAGCGACAGCGAAACTGAGTCACTTGAAGAACTGAGCGATAGCGATTCGTGGGGAAAATTCCTCATCAGATACGGAAAGTGACGACAGAGACGATTCTGATCTCTCTTTCTGGCACATAGCTCTGTTGGAAATTCTGAAGAATTATTTGATATACTTCCCAAATTCCACAAGCTATGTGCCAGAAAGAGACATCAGAATCAGTGCTGTTGTCACTTTCCGTACCTGATGACAAATTTTCCCAATTTGAGTCAGTTTTCCCTGATTGGGACCTTGTGGGCTGCCCAAAGAGTCTCTGGGGAAATTTATTGAGTGTCGTTGAGTAGAAAGTATTCTTTTATGGCTTTTTCAATTTTAATCACCCTAGTGGGGTCGCTTAAGATGGATTCATTAAACTTCCATCTGAAGTCATCTTTCTAACCAAATGGACGTTGGAGGAGCAAGAAAACTCCAGAGTGATCTGACCAGACCGAGTCCCTACTGAAAGATTTAGTGGCTAGAGGGATTCATGCGGGTGAAAAAAAAGCGTGTAACCGCGCAGTGTAGGGTTGATTTCTCTCCAAACATTCACCAACCCCTGTTGATATAGTAGGTTGGTGATACATAAGCTTTGTTTAGAGGGATGAGTGAAGCGCTTTCCCAGAGGTCTTTTCTTGTCTAAGCCTTGATTTAAGGCGACATTAGAGTCGCCATCATAAATTACAGTGCCTTCAAATAAGAAATTTAGAGAGCTGAACATGTCTTGAAAAAACTGACCCTTACCGCGATTTGGGGCATAGAAGGAAATTAACGAATACATTTGGTCATCAATAGCCCCTTTAACAAACAGGAATCTCTCCTCTGGCAGGGCCGGCCCTACCATGGGTCCCACTGGGTACATTGGACCCAGGCAGCAGTTTGAGAGGGGCAGAAAATTGACTCCCAAGATTTTTTTTTTTATAGCAGTTTTGTGTGTCATTAGTTTGCTGCGTGTTACAGGTGTCATTTCTCCATCTCATACAGCCGCCTATAGTGCAAACTGATGAGTATGAGGAGGCAGAGTGTCTACTCCGGGGAACTTACCCCACATGTTTGTTGTATTCGCAATGACCTCAGACATCAGCACACTCCATCTCACGCAGAGCAGGCTAAATCTTCTTGGGCGGTGGGCACGGCAGACACAGGAGTGACAGGAGGACTGAAGACAGACAGTGGATGTTTGGTGGACTGGTCCGGTGGTGAGTTATGGAAGAAGATAACAGTATACTTAAATTGGTAGTATACTCCGCCATTAAACTTCTACCTACAGGTAAGCCTATGATAACGCTTACCTGTAGGTAAAATTAATATCTCCTAAACCTGCACGGTTTCGGTGATATTTGCCCTGAATGCAGCCGCTGACACCAGCGGCACATGTGCACTGAAGGTCCGGCTTCTTGCCGGAAAGTAACTCCCACACGTAACGTCATCGGAGCCGCCGAACCCAAAAGAGACGCCGAGGCAGCATGACGGCTCCCTTAGCGGTGTCCGGGCGACCGTGTCCGGGCTTTGTTTTAAGGTAAGTATTTCATAATGAGCTAGTATGCGATGCATACTAGCTCATTATGCCTTTCTCCTGCAGGGTTTTTTTTTTTTTTTTTGAGTATACAACCGCTTTAATATTTTCTAAAGGTTATATTTATATAAAATAATGGATGTGGGGGACTTTTGTTGGGCGTGATTTTTTTTTTTGGGGGGGGGGGTGCAGCATTTCTTTCTTGGACAATGTCTTGGGCCAGCCCTGCCTCTGGGTCTTTGTATTCTATATGTGAGCGTGAATTTTCATTGATGTGTGAGTATTGCTACCCCCTTCGTTTTGTCCTCAGCATTTGCTAGAAAAAAGGTAGGGAATTTAGAATGGATGAAGAAAGGGCTATATCATTTAAGAAAATGGGTTTCCTGGAGCAGAAACACATCCCTTTTTTGAGTGTGGCAATAATGTAATATTTTTTTCCGCTTGACTGGTGAGTTTAACCCTTGAGTGTAGTGGGACAGCATCCATAAAGGGGTAAGGGAGTAGTTGGTGTTAGTCATGGAGTATGAGGGGAGCAAAAATCAAGATAAAGCAGCAACTCACTAATGTTCGTGTTAAGTCGAGCTCAGGAATTCCAGGAACTTGAATGGATGTCAGGAGTCTGAGGTTGTGTACAGTTTTCAAATCATGACTGGTCTCTAGAAGGAAAGAAAAAGTTAGAAAGACAAGAAGGAGGTATGAACAATCAAGCCAGGAGAGAGGTGTAATGGGACCACCTGTGGTGGTCCATAAGGTGAGCGATGAATCATTCCCCATGCCTTTGTAGTGTACAGAAAATACCTCCTCTATTGTAGAGGAGGCAAACCTGCCCCGGAGATTTTAAAAATCCAGATCTCCGAACCACGAGGAGGGGCAAGAGTACTGCCCCTGCCGCCGAAACCCCCTGAACATTTGATTTAACTAATATAGGGCCTAGGGCCCAGCTGGAAGTATGAACACCCCGAAAAGAAAAACATTTTAAACAACCGTAAATGTTATAGGAAGCATCAGTAACCTTGAAATGGAGCCTAGATATTGGAAAAGGGCGAGAAGTAGGGGGAAAAGGAAAGGGGGATGGGAAGAGAAAAGGGGGAATTTAGTCTGAGGAATAGAGTAAAAGGAACAAGGGGAAGAGGAGGGGGAGGGCCTAGACCAGGGATCCTCAAACTATGGTCCTCTAGCTGTTGCAGAACTTCACGTTCCATGAGGCATTGTAAAACTCTGACATTCACAGACATGACTAGGCATGATGGGAATTGTAGTTCATGAACAACTGGAGGGCCGTAGTTTGAAGACCCCTGGCATAGACAATAGCACAACTTGTGTGTAGTTTGACGTTCAGTTGATTCTGGAGATCCTGTATGCGTTCTAAGTTTTGGTAGGTTCTGGCCACTGTGTGGTCTAGTTTCTGTTCCATTGTTTCTATGTGGGATCCCAAATTTTGTAGGTCCACTTTAATGTCTCCCGTGATCTGGGATGCAGTATTTTTGAGGCCACAATCAAGCAAGTTTGCAAATTTTGTAAACATGGCTGACATATAATCTTGGTTACCCCGGAGAGGTTCGGCAGCCTGGGCCGCACTGTGAGGATGGTCAGGGCCTGCTTTCATGGGTGAATATGTAAAGTCTGCCAGTGTGTGTACAATAAATGACTCTGTTGAGGCTGGGGACACTGGTCCTATCAGAGAAGTACTCACGATTGAGGCAGGGCCCTTATTCATCACAGGGGATGTTATGTTAGTGAGCAGGGAGTCAGGCTGTGGATGTGGCTGGGTGTCATCAGCCATCTAGCGTCTCGCAGCCTGTAACTCACTCGCGGCAAACTGTCTCAAGAGGTCCAAGTGTGCTGACACCAATGTCATAGGGGAGACCCAGAGGTGTTCCCCTGCTTCAGGCTGCTGATGGTGTGTCGGTAGGGAGGGGTGTTTTACCTCAGCAGGAGGCTTCGTTCGGCTGGGGCAGGATGGAGCTCCCGAATCAAGCGACCATATCAGGAGCTGTCATGCATGCTCCTCCCCCAATCTGAATAATTTAATTTTTTTTTATTTTACTGTTAGCTTTAATAGCAACATATACTTTTTCATAAAACCTGCTGCATCAAAACAAAAGGTGTACAAACTCTTACATTAGGCTTTCCTTAGAAATCAGACACTGCCTGAATAGACATGGCTGTCCCCTGCCAGCAAGGGCCCTTGCTCAGTGTTAGGAGGTAGTAATATCTTTTAAGGCTCCATGCACACTAGCTTAAAAAAAAAAACATGTAATGCATCCACTATGAGCTAGAACTCCCAAATTATCAGGAAAAATGAGCTCTGCAGATTTTAGGGTAATAACACTGACTCAGCAGGAGGTGTGACAAACCTCTGCAGAGAAACACCTGCTTCCACTTTGAGAGCAAGGATCCTTTTCTTCAGCATGTAGATAGGAGACAAACTTTTCTATTCAGGTTCTGGCTGATATTTAACCACTTGCCGCCCGCCCTATAGCAGATTGACGGCAGCAAAGTGGTTGCACTATCCTGACTGGCTGTCATAAGACGTCCAGCAGGATAGAGCACTCTGCGCACCCACCCGGGGGGCATGTAGAGCGGCTATCAGTGCTGTGGTGTGTCAGACTGACTCATCGTATCTCCGATCTCGGTAGAGAGCCTAATTATGCTCTTTACCATGTGACCAGCTGTGTCCAATCACAGCTGGTAACGTAGTAAATAGAAAGTGCCGTTGATCGGCTTTCCTCAGTTCGTGTCTGACAGGGGGGGGGGGTCTGTGCTGGTAATCAGAGCATTGATTACCAGTGCAGACCCTTGGGGGGGTGCCACTAAAGTCACCAGGGATACCCACCCATGGCCACCAGGGATGCCCACCCATGACCACCAGGGATGGTAATCAGGGCTCAGGGACCCTTTCAGAGCCCTCCCCATCAGAGCAGCCCATGATTGCCATCTATCAGTGTCGCCCACCAGTGCCCATCATTGCAATCTATCAGTGCCGCCCACCAGTTCCCATTATTGCCCATCACTGCCACCTATCAGTGCCCATCAGTGCCACCTATAAGTGCCCATCAGTGCCACCTATCAGTGCCCATCAGTGCTGCCTATCAGTGACCACCAGTGCTACCTATCTGTGCCACATATCAGTGCCCATCAGTGCTGCATACATAAGTGCTTCCTCATTGGTGCCTGTCAGTGGGGCCTCATCAGTGCTGGAATAAACTTATCTATTTTCAAAATTTTATAACATAAACAAAAAAACATTTTTTTTCCCAAACATTTTGGTCTTTTCTTATTTGTGTAGCAAAAAAAAAAAAAAAAAAACCTTGCAGTGATAAAATACCACCAAAAGAAAGCTCTATTTGTGGGGAAAAAAATTACATAAATTTGGTTTAGGTACAGTGTTGCATGATCGTGCAATTGGCATTCAAAATGCAACAGTGCTAGAAGCTGAAAATTGTCCTGGGCAGGAAGGGGATGAAAGTGCCCTGTATTGAAGTGGTTCAAGAAAACAAAATGTAGGGCTTAAATAAAGATCTGCAGAAAAAAAATAGTTAATTAAATATTTACCATTGACAAGATTTTTTCTGCCTTCAGAGGAAAATTTCACAATGTATTCTAAAAAGGATTGGAACTTTATGGAAAGGGCTGGGCTAATGGGTTGTTTAATAGCAGCATCTTAGCAATCTGATAAATCTAAAAATTATTGCAAAGGTGTGCATGTTTTTAATTTCGATTTTTGACTCCAGAGAAAATTTTCAGTATACTATGACTTTTTAATTAGCCTTCTAAACACACTGCTCATTTATAGCAAAGCTGTGAATGTCTTGCCCTTTACTCTTATTTTCAATCTTGGTGGCACGCACTCTCCTGAATACATAATAGACTCTGCTAAAGCATTAATAATTCCCAGAGCATAGAGCTGATCTAGTGATATCAAGATATGACCGTGGAAACTTGTACCGCTGAAACAAAGTATATAACTTTTTGTTAAACAAAAGTACTTAGGAAATTAGGAAGGGAATGTCATTTTTTAAAGAAATAAGTTTGTAATTAAGGTAAAATGTCCCAGCAGGTAGATTTTTTCAAGACTTTTTAGAAGAGACATGGAGTTTGTAAGCAGGTTGAAATGCTGGTTAGTGAGACAGCTGCTGCCCCAGGTGGAAGGGAAACAGTTAACCTGTTTCCTGCGCTTTCTACTGAGTTCTGCCTCTTTCCCATACTGATAATAAAAGGGGGATGGGCTCTGCCCAGACACACAGTCTGCATGGAAGAGAGGACACAACATGTAATCTCCAGCGGACATCGCAGAACTGCTGCAGCTACAAAAAAGCACCTCATCTGCCTCTAGGAACCTTCCACATGTAGGGGGTTTACTGGAATCTGCAGTCCTCCCTGAAGAGCACCAAGTGGACTCTTGACCCTTCAGTTATGCTGGGGCAGCCACAAGCCTAAGTAAGATCAGTTTAGGGAAAAGACTGTGCAATTTGTTTTGGAACTGTTATGTTAAGAGTTTCCAGTTAAGCTTTTGAAAGTTAGTCCTAGCCTGGTCTGAAGTTACTTAAAGGGGCACATGGTGATAAAGACATATAGAAGAACAGTAAAAAGGAAAGGGTTGAGACTTTAAATGAGACGTGTGACAGGGCCATTGAAGTAAAACCATAATAATCATTCATTGATCTGTATGCATATACATATGGCAGATATAATATCACATAACAATGTATGGAGATAGGATGTGAGATAAAACAGTATGAACATTATGAAAACCAAATTAGTGTAATGAAACACTCAGTATTGAACAGGTATGATACACAGCAGTATCCCATAGTAACAATGATGGTCGCCATCAAAAAACTCGACTAGTTTCCGTGGACTCTGTTCCACTTCATCAGGAGTAAAAAAATACACTGTAAATATGTAAAAATGTATATAAGAAAATGTCCCAAACAAATAAAAAAGTAATGAGAAATAACCAGTTAAGGTCTACTCACAATGGGACCAAGATCATTGCAAAAATTGCTGGTGTGAACTGCTGGGACCGGTCAAAGGACCAAGCCTTACCGGGAGCTGTGGGGGTACAGAGAGAAGGCAGACTAAGCAAAAATATGACGCAAAAGAATAAAAAGAAATAGCAATAAAAATGAGAAAAATGGAAAACAATAGAAACATTTTTGAAATGAGAAGTGCTGAGGTATAGTGGTGTCAAGGCTTTACTAGAGGATATATAAGTAAAGTGTGCTTAGTGTAACACCAAGTGCTGCTGAATCACATCATGTCTACAGGTGCAGCACCTGTAGACATGATGTGATTCAGCAGCACTTGGTATTACACTAAGCACACTTTACCTGCCAGTCAGTCCCATCTACTGCCAGCCCCTACCGGCTATTCAAGTTGCCTTGTTCATGTCTTTTCTGCCTTCACCTGGTGGTCAAGATATCCTGAGTGTCTTTGCTGTGTTCCTGTGAAAGACTTTGCCCGGCTGATGTCCCTTCTGGCTCCTGATACCGACCTTCTGCTTCCAACTATGCTGATTTCTGGTTTCCTGATCACTGGCTTGTCGGATTTCACATTTTGGCTTCCGAACCCTGGCTTATGTTTTGACCATGTTTATTGTTCTGTACCATTTTTACCATTACATTAAAGATGTGATTTTTACTGCATTTTCTGTCTCAGTCTGATTCATGTTCCTGAAAAAGTGTTGTCATAAGGAGCACCCACATACGATTATGGCCAACTCCTCTGAAAAAAAGGGGTGCATTCACAACTATCAAACACTCAGTTACTTACAAACAACATAATATTGCGATAGATCGTCAGGGAAGATATCTGATCCTGATATGTGACCTCAACAACATACGTTACACAATAGTCAATGTATACATCCCTAATACTGGCCAAGCTAAATTCCTACGAAAAGTTCTAAAGAAGGTCAAGCCTCTGCAGCCAGGACTGCTTATGTTGTGTGGGGACTTCAACTCACTGCTTGACCCTTGTCTAGACACAACAGCATGTAAACTATCCTACAGATGTCATCTCCAAGCATTTTTACAGGACGCTGGGTTATTTGATGCCTGGAGATGCCTTAATCCTACTGAGAGGTACTTTACCTTTTTTTTCTACAGAGAGTGTCACAAGCCTCCATCCATTCAATTATTGGTCAGACCATGCTCCTGTCTAGGTCACTTTACAGGATAAGTGTATGGCCTGTCCAACTAATCTTTGGCATAACAATACTTTTCTCTTGTCTAAAAAGTGGACTTGGGAAAAACTTGATTCTCAATTACAAGAGAAAGGAAATACATTCTACACTAGGATGTGTATGACGAGGCTGCAGCCTACCTCACATATCCCAAAATATGGGATATGAAATGGAATGGATATATCTAAGGGAGAGGTATAGGTGGTGTTGCCTGGAAAATGTATCAAATATCTACGTAAAAATAAACTATTTCCTAAAAACCTTGTGTACATAAAGACATAAATAATATAAATATACAATACAAAAATAATCATATGTAACCAAATCCCATACAATATATTAATTGAATCTAATAGTAAGGGGCTCACAGTGCAAAAAAAGTGACAAAAATACAAATGTCATTAACCACTTCCATATCGCCTCATTGAAAAATAGGGGCGGCAGGAAGGCTTTACCGATCCGGGCTGACGTCATATGACGGCGGCCCGCTCTCCCAGCTACTGCTCGCAGCGTGGCGATCAGGGATGGGGCTCATCCCTCAGACATAGCCCATCCCCAATCAAGGTAAACAGCCAATGAAATTGGCTGTTTACCACGTGATCTGCTGTGTCAATCACAGCCGATCACATGAGCGGCTCCAGCGTGAGCCACTCATTCTCTCCTCAATGCGCGCCCCCCAGGGGCACGCAGCGCGACGATCAGGGACGAGGCTCATCCCTCGGACAGAGCCCATCCCCGATCTAGGAGAAGAACCAATGAAATTGGCTTTTTACCACGTGACCGGCTGTCAATCACAGCCGGTCACAGAGTGTCAACAGAGAACACGGTAACTAGCTGTCACGTGTTCTCCTCCTCACACACTAATCCTGTGTGAGGAGGAGATTGTGGTAACAGCTAGTTACCAATTACATTGCACCCCAAAACACACTGATTGCCCCCCCCCCCCCAATAAAGAGGACCTGTCACTAGCCCATCAAAGTACCTGTCACTAGCCCATCAGAGTACCCGACTACCTGTCACCAGCCCATCAGAGTACCCGAGTACCTGTCACCAGCCCATCAGGTACTCTGGTGACAGGTACTCGGGTACTCTGATGACATGTACTCGGGTACTCTGATGACAGATACTCGGGTACTCTGATGGGCTGGTGACAGGTACTCAGGTACTTTGAGTAACTGTCATCGGAGTACCCAAATACCTGTCATCAGAGTACCCGAGTACCTGTCATCAGAGTACCCAAGTACCTGTCATCAGAGTACTCGAGTACCTGTCACCAGCCCATCAGGTACTCTGATGACAGGTACTCGGCTACTCTAATGGACTGGTGACAGGTACTCAGGTACTCTGATGACAAGTATTTGGGTACTTTGAGTACCTGTCATCGGAGTACCCCGAGTACCTGTCAGAGTACCCCGAGTACCTGTCATCAGAGTACCCGAGTACCTGTCATCAGAGTACCCGAGTACCTGTCATCAGAGTACCCGAGTATCTGTCTCCAGCCCAGAGTGCCCAAGTACCTATCTGTAACCCGTCAGATTACCCGAGTACCTGTCTCTAGCCCATAAGAGTATCTGAGTACCTATCTGCAGCCCATGCCTCCTAGATTATGTGTTGGGGTGTTTGCTTTCCAAAATGGGGTCATTTTGTGTGGGGTTCCAGGGCCTTCAAAAGTGTGATAGGTTGTAATGAAATTATATGTGTAATTTATGCTCCTAGAACACCTGACGGTGCTCCTTGCATGTTGGGCCTCTGTATGTGGCTATGCTGTGACAAATATCCTAAAGCAATATCCTATAAATTGACAACTTTGTGTAAAACAAAAAGGCGTTTTCATTTTCTTTCCACATTTTCCAAAAACTTGTGGAAAAAAATGGCATGTTCAAAAAACTCATTATGCCTCATAGAATATACATTGGGGTGTTTGCTTTCCAAAATGGGGTAATTTTGTGGGTAATTCCATTGTCCTGGTGCTCCAGGGCCTTCAAAAGTGTGATAGGTCGTTAGGAAATTATATGTGTAATTTATGCTCCTAGAGCACCTGACGGTGCTCCTTGAATATTGGGCCTCTGTATGTGGCTAGGCTGTGTAAAAGTCTCACACATGTGGTATCACCATACTCAGGAGGAGTAGCAGAATGTATTTTGGGGTGTAATTGCAAGTATGCATATACTGTGTGAGAAATAACTTGTAATTATGACAATTTTGTGTAAAAAAATATATATATATGTTTCTTCATTTTCCCAAGAATTGTTGGAAAAAATTACAACTTCAAAAAACTCACCATGCCTCTTACTAAATACCCTGGAATGGGGGGTATATGTACTGTCCTGACATTTCAGGGCCTCAAGAAATGAGATTGGCCGTCGGTACATCTGGTGTGATCAATTTTCAATGATTGGCACCATAGCTTGTAGACTCTATAACATTCACACAGACTAAATAATAACCACTAATTTGGGTTATTTTTTACAAAGATATGTAGAAGTATAAATTTTGGCCAAATTTATGAAAAAAAATTACTTATTTGCAAAATGTTATAGTAGAAACTAAAACAAAATGTGTTTTTTTCAAAATTTTCGCTCTTTTTTCACTTATATCGCAAAAAAATAAAAAACCCAGTGGTGATTAAATACTACCAAAAGAAAGCTCTATTTGTGTGAAAAAGATGATAAAAAAATTTGATTGGGTACAGCGTTGCATGACTGAGTAATTATCATTCAAAGTGTGAGAGCGTCGAAAGCTGAAAATTGGTCTGGGCAGGAAGGGGGTGTAACTGCTCTGTATGGAAGTGGTTAAGCAATAATCGCAAAAATATTTAACCACACTATGAATTATGAGGTAAAAAGGTGCTCTCAGTGCAAAAAAGTGCTAAGAAAAATGCAGTACAAAAAAATATATATTCAAAAAATTCATAAGTCCATATAAAAAGTTAAAGTGGTAAGTGTAAAATCAGTGCAAAAAATGCAGTCTCTGATGGTAAGCAGGAAATGTGAAACCACTCAGCTCCCCCCTTTCAGGTCCGCACTGACCAGGGAGAAAAACCCCTGCAGGGATCACAGACACCAACAGGTAAACCAGAACATCGATATGTCTCCTTCTCCACCTCAGTCTTCCAGGTTACTTGGGGCTCCCATCATGGGATTATGTCGATGAAAAGAGGCATCTCATAGAGTAATATCGTATAGAGAGTTTTATTTATTATAAGTAAAATGCATTTACAACAGGGACAATAAGTAAAAGCCTTGAATACAGAACCATCCGTTCTGTGTGCTGTATCCAGAAGGCTATGCGTTCCATGGACCGAAAGTGCAAGGCTGGAAGCGACGACGCTCTACGCAGTTCATCAGAATGACATCATCAGGATCAGCGTCATCTGCTTCCACCCTGCATTATTTATATTGTGTGGTTGCATAGCAGCAGAGATGACACCATTTGCACACTGGTGGCTGTGACCGGAAGACGGCAAAGCCAGCCAATCGGAGGGACGTAGTCCCGATCAACATCCAGGATCCCGATTTGTCAAAAACACTGGGGGCCAGTATAAACCAGTGTGCAGATAGCAGAAGAAAAAAAAGCAATTATATGTCTGCCAGGCAATCCGCACCATACAAATATCGTGCACACTAAATGGCCACCACAAATAAAAACACAAAAAAAAACACACACACAAAAGAACAAAACAAAAAATAATATATTTATTAAACCATAAAGAGTTAATGCGTAAATATGGGAATACCAGTATCTCCACAATATTAAAACCATGCACCACTATATAACAAGAGGAGGACTATTTTTTGTTCTTTGTTCTATGTATATATATATATATATATATATATATATATATACAGTATAAAAAAGAATAAAGAATATTTATTACGGTCAGAAACAAAAAATAATAAATTGAAAAAAAATTAAGAGATAAAATAGTAGAAAAAAATATATAATTAATTTTTTTAATAAAACCAAGTAAACATAAAATAAAAAATTATATATGAAAGAAAATATAAAAAAATATATAAAGAAAAAAATATAAGACATATCCTACAATAGACCCCCCCCCACTACCCCAAGAGATACAAACAATTTAGATCAGGGTCCTATGAGGAATCAGAGATACCCCAATCCCAGGGGATTGGGGGGACACACACGGTACACATGGGGACGCATTTAGGAATGGGGAGCAGGACAATCCCCCAGACCCACAGGATGGGAAAGAGGAACCGGACAAAAGGCAAATGAGGACGGAAGGAGAAAAAGAAGAGAATACTAGGTACTGTTTTTTTTAATTTAAGTAATGTTGATTTTACAGAAGAGGAATTGAGCATTTTGGATGTGGACTTAAATATGCTCCAGACAAGGAAATTGATAAAATTGTGGTGTATATAGATTTACAAAGTTTGGAGGAAATTGAATCTTAAAAAATTATTTAAACTTAAAGGAGAGAAAAAAACATTACAACTTACAGAATTTAAATACGCTGGATTAAGGAACCACTCTTTATTCAACCCTAAAGTACCAGGAAGTGAAGGCCTGGGAGCGTTTAAAAGAATGGTTGAAGAGCATGAAAAATAAGAATATATGGAAGATTAGAAAGGAATAGAAAAGAAAAAAGAGGTTGTTATTCGTCCAGCAGACAAGGGAGGTAGATTGGTTATATTGAACAAACGTGATTATGAGGAAGAGATGGAAAATCTACTGAAGGTTAGTGATGTCGCGAACCTAAAATTCGCCGTTCGCGAATGGAGAACGCGAACATCGGCAAATGTTCGCGAACCGGGCGAACCGCCATAGACTTTAATAGGCAGGCGAATTTTAAAACCCACAGGGACTCTTTCTGGCCACAATAGTAATGGAAAAGTTGTTTCAAGGGGACAAACACCTGGACTGTGGCATGCCGGAGAGGGATCACACAAAAAAAAGTTCTTAAAAATTGTATTTTTTTGATAGAGAGCCAATTATTGGAAAAATTTTAAAAAAAATAAAAATAAAAAATTTCTTTGGATTTAGCATCTGGGGGGTCTAAAAAGTGTACCTGTGAAGTTTCAGCTCTGTAGCATGTCCAGAACCAGAAAAAAAATAGAATTAGGGTTAGGGCTAGGGTTAGGGTTAGGGTTAGGGTTAGGGCTAGGGTTAGGTTTAGGGTTTGGGTTATTTTTATGGCTAGGCTTAGAGGGTTAGGGTTAAGGTTAGAGGGTTAGGGTTATGGTTAGAGGGTTAGGGTTAGGTTTAGTTTTAGGGGCTAGGGTTAGGGTTACGGTGAGATACTTAGGGTTAGAGTTAGTAGCCCTACCCCTCTAACTCTAACCCTAAGCACTAAAAATAACCCTAACCTTAGCCCTGACCCTAACCCTAGCCCTAACCTTAGCCCTGACCCTGACCCTAACCCTAGCCCTAACCCTAACCCTAACCCTAACCCTAGCCCTAACCCTAATTCTATTTTTTTTTCTGGTTCTGGACATGCTACAGAGCTGAAACTTCACAGGTACACTTTTTAGACCCCCCAGACAATAAATCCAAAGAAATTTTTTTTTTTATTTTTTCAATAATTGGCTCTCTATCAAAAATGACAATTTTTAAGAACTTTTTTTGTGTGAAGTTTCAGCTCTGTAGCATGTCCAGAACCAGAAACAAAAGACAATTTTTCAGTAGAGCAGGGACACCTGGACTGTGGCATGCCGGAGGGGGATCCATGGCAAAACGCCCATGGAAAATTACGTAGTTGATGCAGAGACGGGTTTTGATCCATAAAGGGCATAAATCACCTAACATTCCTAAATTGTTTGGAATAACGTGCTTTAAAACATCCAGTGTGTGAATACGATCAGGTATGATGTTTTATCGGTCAAGTAGTGTAAGGGTTACGCCCGCTTCACAGTGACAGACCAAACTCTGACAGACCAAACTCCCCGTTTAACAACAGTCAGTCAGTCAGTCCATTTGCACAACCGCAAACTCCCCATTTGCACAAGGTTGGATACCAAGCTAGCCATGTCCCGTTCCTTGTCCTCACTGACATCATTGAAGGTCTCTTCCTCCACCCAGCCACGTACAACACCAAGGGTCCCCAAAAGGTGACAACAAGCCCCCTGGGACGCCTGCTGTGGCTGGTATTCCACCTCCTCAAAGCCACCTTCCTCCTCTGACTTCTCTTCTTCAGACTCCTCTCTCTGCGTTGCCACAGGTCCAGCAATTGACAACGACAAGGCTGCTTCTGGTGGTGATGGGGACCACAACTCTTCCTCTTCATGCTCATCTACAGCCTGATCCAGTACTCTTCGCAGGGCACGCTCCAGAAAAAACGCATATGGGATGAGGTCGATGATGTTGCCTTGGGTTCGACTGACCACCAGGGTTGTCACCTCCGCAAAAGGACGCATGAGCCTACAGCCATTGTTCATGAGCATTCATTAACGCGGCCAAAAAATACCCAGCTCCGCAGAAAGAATAAAAGAAAATGAATGTTTTTTCTATGAAAAATTATCCTGCGGATCGCTTTTGGTCTGTACACAATGAAGCAACGACCTTATCATCTGGGGTGTGCCAACACAATCCTAGAGGTGATCGCTTCATTGTGATACGCAAGCCCCTTCACCACGACAAGGTAACGATCACGAAGGGGAATTGACACATGTATGTGCCTTTTTTTTTGTTTTTTGTTTTTTTGCAGCCACAGTGTAGCACCAGAGGCCAGAAAAATTAGGCATGTACACATGCATGAAAAAGCAGGTATTGTTGCAGCCGCTGCTGTAGCAGCGGCCTGAAAAATTGAGGTTTTAAGGCAGAAAGTGCACTAAAACATTGCGGCTTAAACCGTAGTTGGTGGCGGAGACGTCACGTAAGTCATCCGGCATGCAGAGAATGATTATATACAGCAGCGTGTGGACCATTTTTAGGCCAAGGCATCTCAGTCATCACCAAGCCTTTTTTAGTCAAATGCATCCCCCACTGTCAGTCCCTTCGGGATCCATGCCTCATTCATCTTAATAAACGTGAGGTAATCAAGACTTTTTTGACCTAGGCGACTTCTCTTCTCAGTGACAATACCTCCTGCTGCGCTGAAGGTCCTTTCTGACAGCACACTTGAAGCGGGGCAGGCCAGAAGTTCAATGGCAAATTGGGATAGCTCAGGCCACAGGTCAAGCCTGCACACCCAGTAGTCAAGGGGTTCATCGCTCCTCAGAGTGTCGATATCTGCAGTTAAGGCAAGGTAGTCTGCTACCTGTCGGTCGAGTCGTTCTCTGAGGGTGGACCCCGAAGGGCTGTGGCGATGCATAGGACTAAAAAAGCTCCGCATGCCCTCCATCAACAAGACGTCTGTAAAGCGTCCTGTCCTTGCCGGCGTGGTTGTGGTGGTAGGAGGAGGATTACTTTCACCTCTTCCCCTGTTGGATTCCCGTTGTGCTGTGACATCACCCTTATATGCTGTGTAAAGCATACTTTTTAACTTATTTTGTAGCTGCTGCATCCTTTGCGACTGCCGGTAATTGGGTAACATATCACAGACTTTCTGCTTATACCGGGGGTCTAGTAGCGTGGCCACCCAGTACAGGTCGTTCTCCTTCAGCCTTTTTATACGAGGGTCCCTCAACAGGCATGACAGCATGAAAGACCCCATTTGCACAAGGTTGGATGCCGAGCTACTCATGTCCAATTCCTCGTCCTCACTGATGTCATTGAAGGTGTGTTCTTCCCCCCAGCCACGTACAATACCACGGGTACCAGATAGGTGACAACGAGCACCCTGGGATGCCTGCTGTGGTTGGTGTTCCTCCTCCTCAAAGCCACATTCCTCCTCTGACTCCTCTTCCTCACACTCCTCATCCAGTGTTGCCGCAGGTCCAGCAATCGATGGTAAGGCTGTTTCTGGTGGTGGTGATGGTGACCACAACTCTTCCTCTTCCTCTTCACGCTCATCTACGGCCTGATCCAGCACTCTTCGCAGGGCACGCTCCAGGAAAAAAACATATGGGATGATGTCGCTGATGGTTCCTTCGGTGCGACTCACTAGGTTTGTCACCTCCTCAAAAGGACGCATGAGCCTACAGGCATTGCGCATGAGCGTCCAGTAACGTGGCAAAAAAGTACCCAGCTCCGCAGAGGCTGTCCTAGCACCCCGGTCATACAAATACTCGTTGACCGCTTTTTCTTGTTGGAGCAGGCGGTCGAACATTAGCAGTGTTGAATTCCAACGTGTCGGGCTGTCGCAAATCAAGCGCCTCACTGGCATGTTGTTTCGCCGCTGAATATCTGCAAAGTGCGCCATGGCCGTGTAGGAACGCCTGAAATGGCCACACACCTTCCTGGCCTGCTTGAGGACGTCCTGTAAGCCTGGGTACTTCTGCACAAAACGTTGCACAATCAGATTCAACACATGTGGCATGCACGGCACATGTGTCAACTTGCCCAAATTCAATGCCGCCAACAAATTGCTGCCGTTGTCACACACCGCTTTGCCGATCTCCAGTTGGTGTGGGGTCAGCCACTGATCCACCTGTGCGTTCAGGGCGGACAGTAGTGCTGGTCCGGTGTGACTCTCTGTTTTCAGGCAAGTCAACCCCAAGACAGCGTGACACTGTCGTATCCGGCATGTGGAATAGCCCCTGGGGAGCTGGGGGGGTGCAGTTGGTGTGGAGCAAGACGCAACAGCAGAAGAGGACTCAGCCGAGGAGGTTAGCAAAGAGGATGGAGTAGGAGGAGTAGAGGAGGTGGCAGCAGGCCTGCCTGCAAGTCGCGGCGGTGTCACCAACTCCTCTGCAGCAGAGCCACGCATTCCATGCTTGGCAGCCGCCAGCAGGTTTACCCAATGCGCAGTGTAAGTTATATACCTGCCCTGACCGTGCTTTGCAGACCAGCTATCAGTGGTCAGATGGACCCTTGCCCCAACACTGTGTGCCAGACGGGACATGATTTCCTTTTCCACAATAGAGTACAGGTTGGGGATTACCTTTTGTGAAAAATAATTTCGGCCGGGTACCTTCCACTGCGGTGTCCCAATAGCAACAAATTTTTTGAAGGCCTCAGACTCCACCAGCTTGTATGGTAAAAGCTGGCGGGCTAAGAGTTCCGACAAGCCAGCTGTCAGACGCCGGGCAAGGGGGTGACCCTGTGAGATTGGCTTCTTACGCTCAAACATTTCCTTGACAGACACCTGACTGTGGGCAGGTGAGCAGGAACTGCTGAAGGTGAGAGGCGGAGGGGCGGGTTGTTGATAGGGGGCATGGAGGACAGCAGTGGTTGACGTGGCTGAAGATGCTGGACCAGGAGGAGGATGGTGGCTTTCAGTTTGTGTGCTGCTTTTACTCATGTGTTGATCCCATAGGCGTTTGTGATGTGAGATCATGTGCCTTCGCAAAGCAGTTGTACCTAGGTGGGTGTTGGACTTCCCACGACTCAGTTTCTTTTGGCACAGGTTACAAATGGCATCGCTGATATCAGAGGCAGACACACAAAAAAAATGCCACACTGCTGAGCTTTGCAAGGACGGCATTCTGGTGGTGGCAACAGCTTGCGTTGATTGGCGTGCTGTCTGGCTGACCCCGGGTGCCGAATCTACATGCTGTCTGACTGCGCCACTAGCTCCTTGCGATGACCTCCTCCCCCTGCTTCCAACTCGTCTCCTCCTCCTCTCTGTCTCCCCATCTGAACTTTCCCCCTCTTCTTCTGCTCTTCGAGCAGGCACCCAGGTGACATCCACAGACACATCGTCATCATCAGCCGCTTCACTTGACAACTCAGCAAAGGCAGCAGCAGCAGGTACAACATCATCATCATCATCATCACAATGTACGTCCATGTGTATAATGCTGCCTGACTGAGACATATCCCCGTTATCTACATCCTCTGGCACTAATAGTTGCGCATCACTTATTTCTTCCAACTGATGTGAAAATAACTCCTCTGATGGATCAAGTGAAGCGGCTGTGGTGCTAGTGTTGGTGGTGGTGCCGACGGGCTGGCGAGTGGTAAATTGAGAGGTGCCCGAAGCTGAGCTGGAGGAGGATGGTACATTAAGGTTCTGAGCGGAAGCTGTAGACGATTGGGTGTCCTGTGTATGCCAGTCAACTATGGCCTCAGAATTTTTTGAGTTCAGGGTCTGTGGTGGCCTCTGAACACTGGGCATTATTCTAGGGCCTAAGGAAATCACAGCACCACGACCACGACGGCCCTTGCGGGGTGGCCTGCCTCTGCCTGTCATTTTTTTTAATGTGTTGTTACTGTTGTACTATGAGTGCAAGCTGCTGTGCCACCTTATATATCAGTGGTGGGTGGGCAGTGGCACAGTACACTCTCTGTGGACCTGACAGCAGTCACTGGCACCCAGGCAACTGCAATTTAAAAAATATATATATATTTTTTTTACTTTGCAAGCTGCTGTGCCACCTTATATATCAGCGGTGGGTGGGCAGTGGCACAGTACACTCTCTGTGGACCTGACAGCAGTCACTGGCACCCAGGCAACTGCAATTTAAAAAATATATATATTTTTTTTTACTTTGCAAGCTGCTGTGCCACCTTATATATCAGTGGTGGGTGGGCAGTGGCACAGTACACTCTCTGTGGACCTGACAGCAGTCACTGGCACCCAGGCAACTGCAATTTAAAAAATATATATATTTTTTTTTTACTTTGCAAGCTGCTGTGCCACCTTATATATATCAGTGGTGGGTGGGCAGTGGCACAGTACACTCTCTGTGGACCTCACAGCAGTCACTGGCACCCAGGCAACTGCAATTTAAAAAATATATATATTTTTTTTTTACTTTGCAAGCTGCTGTGCCACCTTATATATCAGTGGTGGGTGGGCAGTGGCACAGTACACTCTCTGTGGACCTGACAGCAGTCACTGGCACCCAGGCAACTGCAATTTAAAAAAATATATATTTTTTTTACTTTGCAAGCTGCTGTGCCACCTTATATATCAGTGGTGGGTGGGCAGTGGCGCAGTACACTCTCTGTGGACCTGACAGCAGTCACTGGCACCCAGGCAACTGCAATTTAAAAAAAATATATATTTTTTTTTACTTTGCAAGCTGCTGTGCCACCTTATATATCAGTGGTGGGTGGGCACACAGTGGCACTGCAGTGGGCACAGTACACTCTGTGGACCTGACAGTCACTGGCAGCCCAGGCAACTGCAATAATAAAAAATATTTTTTTTTTCAATTTATTGCAACAAGATGCTGTGCCACCGTATATATATCAGTGGTGGGCAGTGCACTGCAGTGGGTACAGTGCACTCTGTGGACCTGACACAGCACTCACTGCAATTATGACAGAGGAAAAAAAAAAATATTTTTTAAAATGCCAGGTACTGTGCCTGTGCCACCCGAAATGAGTGTGGTGTGCACACAGTCTGTGAGGGGTCTGTGGCCTCTCACACACAGCGGGCAGGCAACTGCAGTCACAGTGTACAATATATATATATATATATATATATATATATATATATATATATATATATATATATAGAAAAAACTCTATTACCTTACCAAGGGCTTTTGGGGACGCTAAATATATATATATGTATATATAAATAAAAAAAAAAAAACCTCAATTACCAGCCCTTAAAAGGGCTTTTGGGGACACTAGATAGATAGATATATATATATATATATAAGGAGAAACAACTCAATTACCAGCCCTTAAAAGGGCTTTTGGGGACGCTAGATATATATATATATATATATATATATATATATATATATATATATAAATTACACAAATACCAGCCCTTAGAAGGGCTTTTTGGGGTGCTGTCCTTACAGCAGTAGTGGACCAAGAACACTGCAAGACCAGGAACACTGACTAACTGTCCCTAGCTTAACAGCAGCAGCAGCAGCAGCAGCAGCAGCTCTCTCCCTACTCTCACTACACACACTGCTTCAGAATGATCTAAGATGGATGCTGCCCTTGCTTATTTATAGGAGGTGGGAGGGTGTGGGAGGGAGGTATGCTGATTGGCTGGAAATGTGTCTGCTGACTGTGAGGTTCAGGGTCAAAGTTTGCCTCAATGATGTATTATGGGGGGCGGACCGAACATCGCATATGTTCGCCCGCAGCGGCGAACGCGAACATGCGAAGTTCGCCGGGAACTGTTCGCCGGCGAACAGTTCTATACATCTCTACTGAAGGTTAAAAGGTACATATAGGAAGTTGAAGAACAATCTGAAGAAACAATATGAGTAGAGCCATCTCTCCAAGCCACGGACGAACATGCCGTCCTATCGTTAGTCACCTGAGGACCAATAACATTCTTTTATAGGGGGACTACTACTCCAATAATATAAGGCAATTTGGACAGTATCAAATATAGACCTCCCTACCTCTAACTATTGAACAGCTTCGACAACATTGTATCAAATTGAAATAAAGGTCCTAGAGGTTTCTTAGCCTTTGGAGGGGACCAAATACTCATATAAGGCTTTTCTTTCAATATATATTCACTATCAATATTCCCCGTTCTACCTGGACGGCAAGACAGAACTCGCTGGTGGCTTCGGTGCTTTGAGGGCTTTATCTCTACCTCTCTTTTTTGACACTTTGATTTTATTCTTATGAGACATCACAATAGGTTATGAAATCCATAAATAAAACGTACACCTGACTCCAGCTCTCAGATCTGGCATTGTAGATGTGCCTCTTGGGAAATTTCTAGGGGGTGAAAGCTCAACAGGAGTGGATACAAAGGTCCCTGAGGAAGATCTGTACTTGATCAATTTCGAAACGCATTGGATTTTGATCACACTCCTTTTACAGTATCATGTTGATTATGTATTTATGGAAATGATGAATCTGTGAATGTTATATAATCCTGTATACAGTTATATGGTCCAACACTATATGTAACAGTGATTAACAATATCATGTGTAAATGATTCTAAATATTCGAATCAAAATAAATCCTATTAATTTTAGATATATAATCTCTTTAAAGCACTTTATTGTTACTCTTAAAGTCCCACCCACACAAGGGGGTTTTCTTTCCAAAACCAGTTTGGGATTATGGTAACCCACTACCTCTAGGCTCTCTACATACTTTGTACAATATGAGTAGAAATTCAGGGTCTATATTAAAAAGGACAAGGAGAGGGGTATCCTCAGCAAGAAAGAGGCAATATACCTTCTACCTGAAGCATCAAAAACACCAGTGAGGTATTGTCTACCCAAAATACACAAGAGATTAGAGAAACCACCAGGCAGGCCCATTATTAGTGGGGTGGACTCTTTATTTTCCAGATTAGGTGTATACTTGGACCAGTACTTACAACCACTGGTCAAGGAAGGGAGAACCTATTTGAGAGACAGTACACAGCTGATCACAGAAATTCAGGATATTAGCAATATCGAACAATGCAGCCTAGTTACTATAGATGCTAATTCCTTCTATACCAGTATAGTGCAGAGAAATGGGATCAATGGGGTTGTAAAAGCTCTTTTTGAATATACAGATTTAAAACAAGAACAGGTTCAATAAATTCTAGAAGGTTTGGAATTAGCAATGGAAAGTAACTATTTTTGGTATGGTCACAATTACTATGTACAGACGAAAGGAGCCCGATATGCCCCAAGTGTTGCCAATCTGTTCATGAACATGTGAGAGGAAGAACAGATTTATAATGTGGTGAGACTCCACTTGAAATTCTACTGGCAATATATAGAGGATATTATCATCTTATGAGAAGGATCAGAAGAGTCTCTGAAAACTTTCCTTGAGGAGATCAACCATAATAAATATGGGATTCTATTCACGGGAACTGGAACTGGCAACAAGTCGATTACTTAGACCTGCATATATGGAAGGAAACATATTGTGTACCAAAACCTTCTTTAGGCCCACAGATAGGAAAGGGTATATACCAGTCTCCAGCTGTCATCATCCAAAAAGGAAAGGAAATATCCCTAAAGGTCAGCTGATGCGACTGAGAAGGAATTGTGATAGGTTGGAGGATTATGACGAACAAGCTGAAGTAATGGTGAAGAAATTTGAAAAGAAGGGTTACCAAAGGAAGAACTTAGAAAAATTAAAAAGGGAAGTGAGGAATATGAACAGGAATTCACTATTGACCAACAAAGTTAAAATTAAAGAGAAAAATATAGATCTGGCCTTCATCACAAGGTTCAATAAGCAGTTTAGGTCCATTGAACACATTGTAAAGAAATATTGGCCCATCTTGAAATCAGACAGATTTTTTTCTAAGATCCTTCTTAGAAGACCCACTGTCTTGTGGATAATATCATAGATCCACCCAATAATGTCAGATTATTTACAGAATTAAAAGGATTTTATACATGTCAGAAATGTTTACCTTGTAAAGCGAGTAAAAAAGAGAGCGAAAGAGAGAAACTTTCAAATCCTTAGTCATTATATAAATAATTTCAGATTAATGAACTAATCACTTGTAACAGTACACATGTGACATATGTGATTGAATGCCCCTGTTGGCTTCAATATGTGGGGAGGACCACTAGGCCCCTTCATGTTAGGATCAAAGAACACGTCAATAATATTAAGAAAGAATTCCCCAAACACAGTTTATCTAGACATTTTTCAGAGGTACATAATAGGTGTAACGCTCCTGCGTTTCTTATATGGTGTGGATTTTCAGCTGCAGAAATAGTTCCACATCAGTTGTCATGTAAGAGATATGCTGAGATACCATTCCCAACCTCAATGACTCATCATGTGTGGAAGGTCTTATTTCAGCCAGTAAATACACACAATTAGCAAGCTGGTTCCTAGAGTGACTTTATATATGTGGTAACACAATGATGAAGGTTTGAGGGATAGGTTGAGTGGAGGTGGTAGGTGATAGACACTTGAAGGTGAGACAGTAGCAGATGGATGCAGGAAGGTTTAACAATGTTGTATGATAGCAGATGATAGAATAGCAGGTGGACATACAAAAGAGATCAACCCAGTGCAGAAAAGTAGCAGTAGTCTCAAGAGCTAGCAATCTAGTTTATGCAGATGTGATAAACAGTCTCTACTATGCAGAGCTAGATAGTGTAAGCTTAGTATAAGTTTATAGAGAATTCCCCTGCGGGGTACTTAGCACTATTAGCGATACAGCCGAAGGGTGGTTCAGGAGAGGCGGATGATCCAGTAGCGGGATACAGGGATCAGTGCAGCGAGGTTCCGTCAGCGAAGTAAGCTTACAAGCATGGAAGCTTCAAGCAAGGTTAGCATCCAGATAAGGGTGTTTGAACGAACACATGTGAGTGAGAGCCGAGGCCTTAAATAGCCATCTAGTCCGGCGCTGAGTGATGACAGCTCCAGTCTTAAAGGTGTATGCGCACCTTTCCAAAAGTAAATGGTAGGGCGCATACACTTGTGGAAAGTGTAATTTAGGGTACCAAAGGTACCGGAACATTACAATACCCCCCCTTTAAGGCCTGCTCCTGAAGGCCTCTGGAGCTGGTTTGTCTGGGTATCTCGCATGAAAATTGCGGATTAATCTAGGGGCATGTATGTCAGAGGTGTTTAGCCAGGTGTCGTCTTGGGGCCCATAGTTCTTCCATCTAACCAAGTACTGAAGTCTTCTTCTGTAGATACGAGAATCCAGAATCTCTTTTATCTCGTATTCTTCTCCACCTTCAACTTGTACAGGAGGGGAGGTGGAATATTAGGCCTTATTCCTTGGTCCGGAACATGGGGTTTTAGTAGCGACACATGGAAAATGGGATGGATTTTTAGGTCCATTGGCAATGTAAGCTGCACTGCAGCTTTTCCAATAAGTTTCTTGATTGGGAAAGGTCCCAAGAACAGAGGTCCAAGCTTTTTGCTAGGGATCTTCAGTCTCAAGTTTTTTGTTGAGAGCCAAACGAGGTCCCCGATAGTATACTGTGGAGAAGGTCTTCTACGAAGATCATAGTACTTCTTTTGTTGACTGTGAGCGTGTGCAATGGTAGTATTTAGTAAACCCAGAGAATCCTTTATTTGGGAAAGATAGTCTGAGGCTACTGGGTTATTTGAAGGAAGGATGCGTGGAGGGAGAATAGAGGGATGGAACCCATAGTTCAAGTAGAACGGACTCTGCTTGGTTGTACTGTGAGTTGCGTTGTTGTAGGCAAATTCTGCCAGGGGGAGAAGATCCAACCAATCATCCTGTTGGTAAGAAGTGTAACAACGTAAATACTGCTCGATGCATTGGTTGACTCTTTCTGTCCGTTGGTCTGCGGATGGTAAGGAGAAGTGAGCTTCCGCTCAATCCGTAGTATGTGACATAGTTCTTGCCAGAATTTAGAAATAAATTGGGATCCACGGTCAGACAAAAGAGTTTTTGGGATACCATGTAATCTGAAGACATGTTTCATCAGGAGTTCTGCCATTTGTTTGGACGAAGGTAGTCTGCGAATAGCAATGAAATGTGCCATCTTTGTCAGATGGTCCACTGACACCAAGATGGTATTAAATCCTTTGGAAGGAGGCAATTCTATGATGAAGTCCAATGACAGAACCTCCCATGGAGTTTGGGGTATTGGTAGACTGCATAGTAGGCCGAATGGTCTCGTAGTGTCAATTTTGGACCTGGCACAGACATTGCATGAAGAGACGAATTTTTGTATAGATGTTTTCATGTCAGGCCACCAGAATTGCCGAGAAATCAAATTGAAAGTCTTTGTCATACCCATATGTCCTGCCATAGGCACATCATGCGATAATTCCAAGATCTTGGTGCGTAGGGTAGGTGGTATGTAAAGTTTGTCGTTGTAGTAGAGGAAGCCTTCTGCATCGGTATTTAGTTGTGGTGGGGGTGAATCCAACCTTATACCATGCAGAACCTCTTCCTTCAAGGAACGGACAACTCCAATAATGCGTTTGTGAGGTATTATAGGAACGGAAGGAATTTCAAAGTAATTTTCTTCAGTTAGTCGTGATAGTGCATCCGCCTTTTTGTTCTTATCTGCAGGTGTGTAGGTCACTAGGAAGTTAAACCTTAGAAAGAATAGTGACCATCGTACCTGTCGATGCAAGAGAGTTTTGCTAGTCTGAAGATATTGGAGGTTTTTATGGTCCGTGTATATAATTATTGGTAATTGGGTGCCTTCGAGTAAATGTCGCCAATTCTCCAGAGCCAATTTTATAGCAAGCAGTTCCTTCTCACCCACGGGGTAATTTATCTCGGGACTGCTCAGGGATTTAGAAAAAAAGGCGACTGGATGAAGTGGTGAAGTGGGGGTAGGTCGTTGGGAGAGTATTGCTCCTACTGCCAGGTTTGACGCATCTACCTCCAGAATGTATTGGAGGGATGGGTCTGGATGGCGTAATATGGGAGCGGAAGTAAACCTTGTCTTTAACAAGTGGAAAGCCTTATTTGCTTCTTCTGACCATTTAAATTGTATTTTTATGCTAGTGAGCTGTGTGAGGGGTCTCACAATAGCAGAAAAGTTTTTTATGAACTTCCTGTAGAAATTTGAAAATCCCAGGAATCGCTGTAGCGCCTTGCGTGTAGTTGGTGTAGGCCAATCCTGAATGCAGGATATTTTACTCATGTCCATCTCGATTCCTGTTTTGGATATGATGTAGCCTAGAAAGAGTACCTCATCTTTATAGAACAAGCATTTCTTCAGCTTCACATAAAGATTATGTGCAAGCAATCTCGATAATACAAGTCTTACATGTCTTATGTGTTCAGACAGGGTCCGTGAATATATAAGTATATCGTCCAGATATACCACAACACAGACATCTAGTAAGTCTTTAAAAATATCGTTTATAAATCGTTGGAAAACTGCAGGGGCATTGCATAGGCCGAATGGCATCACAAGATACTTGAACAATCCGTATCTAGTTCTGAACGCAGTCTTCCACTCGTGTCCATCACGGATTTGAATGAGATTGTATGCTCCTTTCAGGTCTAATTTTGAAAAATAGGTAGCTCCACGCACCTGCTCAATGAGCTCAGGGATAAGTGGTAGAGGATAGCGATCTTTTATTGTGATAGCATTCAATTTCCTGTAGTCGATGATAGGTCTGAGACTTGAATCTTTATTGCGAACAAAAAAGAGTCCTGCTGCTGTGGAAGAAGTGGAAGGTCTAATAAAACCTTTTTCCAAGTTCTCATCCAAATAGGTTTTGAGATGGGCAAGTTCATCCTGTGAAAGAGGATAAACATGACCGAACGGCAATTTGCTATTTGGGAGTAGATCAATGCTACAATCATAGTCTCGATGAGGAGGTAATGCTTGAGCATTTTTCTCAAGAAAAACCTCAGAAAGATCCTGATAACATAGTGGTGCAATCTCATCTGTCACCACAGACAGAATCTTCCCGGAAAACGGGAGGTTACACGTTTCCTCGCAATAACAAGAAGGGAAGGTCAAGGACCGTTTCTTCCAATCTATGGTTGGTTGGTGTGTGTGCAACCAGGGAAGTCCCAACACAATGGGAAAGTGGGGTGATGGTATTAAATCGAAGGTAGAAGTCTCCCTATGAGACTCGTTAATAGTGACTAGAAGTGCTTGTGTCTGATCGGTGATCGGACCAGAGGATAACGGAACACCGGTAATAAGTCTTACTGAGACAGGTTTGAGTTTAGAAATAATAGGAATTTTATTTAAAGCAGCAAAACATATATCCATATAATTTCCACAAGATCCTGTGTTAATCATGGCCTTAGTAGTAATCCTGTTCTGGTCCCACTGTATTGTCAAAAAAACAGAAATGTAGGGGTTAGTGAATGAAGTTGTCAATCCTCCTAGAGAGACATGTGAACACTCACCCTTCTTTTTGTTGACTAGGGGACAGACGTTTATCTTGTGATCCGGGGATGCACAGTACAAGCAGAGATTTTCATTTCGTCTTTTGGCTTTTTCCATAGTTGATAGCGGTGGGCGTATGGTTCCTATCTCCATAGGAACGGGGTCAACGGCCAGACTCCGAGAGGAAACGGATAATGGCATTCCCATCTTTTCAGCCTTTCTTTCTCGTAGTCTTCTATCTATGGTAATACTGAGTTGTATTAATGCATCCAGGGTTTTTGGCAGATCCGCTCGGGCGAGCTCGTCCTTAACGGCTTCTGATAGGCCAAGCCTAAATTGGGTTTTCAGAGATGCATCATTCCATTCTGAATCAAGGGTCCATCTCTTGAACTCTGCGACAAAGTCTTCCACAGGCCTCCTTCCTTGTTTCAAGGATCTTAACTGAAGATCAGCAGTACTCTGCCTATTGGGGTCATCATATAGGCTAGTGAGCTCTGCCAGGAACAAGGCATAGGAGTTGAGAAGCTGGTCGTTTTTCTCAAAAAGAGAATCTGCCCAGGCTCGAGGATCGCTTGATAGGTAAGAAATAATAGTACAAACCTTAATGTGATCAGTAAGGTAGGTACGAGGTTTTAGCAAAAAAAGTAACTCACATGCGTTTTTAAATTCGCGAAATTTTTTGCGATCGCCTGTAAATACCAAAGGGGGATTTATCTTGGGTTCAGGGGACTGAGCAGAGGTAAGTTGTGTCAGTCTAATTACCTGCTGCGACAGAGCCTGATTGTCTTCTTTTAATTCAGCAAGTGCGTGTATTAACGCAGATACTTGCTGTTTTAATTGTGTCACCTGAGTGGCTATTTCTGCTGAATCCATTTTTTAGGTTCGTTCAATCTGTAACGCTCCTGCGTTTCTTATATGGTGTGGATTTTCAGCTGCAGAAATAGTTCCACGTCAGTTGTCATGTAAGAGATATGCTGAGATACCATTCCCAACCTCAATGACTCATCATGTGTGGAAGGTCTTATTTCAGCCAGTAAATACACACAATTAGCAAGCTGGTTCCTAGAGTGACTTTATATATGTGGTAACACAATGATGAAGGTTTGAGGGATAGGTTGAGTGGAGGTGGTAGGTGATAGACACTTGAAGGTGAGACAGTAGCAGATGGATGCAGGAAGGTTTAACAATGTTGTATGATAGCAGATGATAGAATAGCAGGTGGACATACAAAAGAGATCAACCCAGTGCAGAAAAGTAGCAGTAGTCTCAAGAGCTAGCAATCTAGTTTATGCAGATGTGATAAACAGTCTCTACTATGCAGAGCTAGATAGTGTAAGCTTAGTATAAGTTTATAGAGAATTCCCCTGCGGGGTACTGAGCACTATTAGCGATACAGCCGAAGGGTGGTTCAGGAGAGGCGGATGATCCAGTAGCGGGATACAGGGATCAGCGCAGCGAGGTTCCGTCAGCGAAGTAAGCTTGCAAGCATGGAAGCTTCAAGCAAGGTTAGCATCCAGATAAGGGTGTTTGAACGAACACATGTGAGTGAGAGCCGACGCCTTAAATAGCCATCTAGTCCGGCGCTGAGTGATGACAGCTCCAGTCTTAAAGGTGTATGCGCACCTTTCCAAAAGTAAATGGTAGGGCGCATACACTTGTGGAAAGTGTAATTTAGGGTACCAAAGGTACCGGAACATTACAATAGGGGCCCAAAAGGGCTTGTATTTTATGGGATAGATCAGGTTAAAGGACATTGGAGAGGGCATTTTAAAAGGGTTAAAGTATACCAAAATAAGACCAAATGGATTTATCAGCTGGAGTCATTACAGCCAGGGGGCCTTAATATCAATATAGATTTAAACTGTTTTATTTCCAATTTTTCATTTAAAATATACTCTTAGTTCTAGTTACAACATTATTCTGGAATGAGCAGTGCCCACCCAGATATATTTGTTTGTAGTTCTATTATTTCCTCGTTGATATACACCCTTCTACTTTTGTAGGACATGTGTTATATTTTTTTCTTTCAATATTTTTTCTTTATTCTTCTTTCATATATCTTTTTTTTATGTTCATTTAGTTTTATATTTTTAATTTTTATATATTTTTTCTATTATTTTATCTCTTTAGTTTATTTTAATTTATTATTTTTTGGTTTTGACCATAATATATAATCTTTATTGCTTTTTATACTTTTAGGTATGTAGCAATATTTCCAGGCCTGGGGCCTGAGGTGGGTCTGCCATCAGTACCGGTAACACTTCCAACACATTTAGGTTGTGAACCCAGGTGTGAGAACTGAGACAATGACCATTTTGGCATCTTTGGTTTGTTTGTTTTATTGTGTTTAGGGGATGGGAGAAGGGAATGAGTGGGATACTCCTCTGCCTCTTCTAGGCTTAACTGGGACTTTGTACAAAAGTCGCAGTACTCACAACCTTTGTAGACTTTCCTGGAACTTGATCCCTCTCTCTCTCTCTGCTGGTTCTTGGCTCACCGGATACCCTCTGGAGCTCAGCTCCACACTCTTTCTTTGGATTCCCAGGCCGCCACCTGGGACACCCGCTTCCTCTGACAGGAGGAGAGACAGCCGACTCTGCTTCCTGCCAAAGACGCTGCATCATGCGTTCCTTCAGAACTTATACCCTGAGTGTGTCTCTGATTGGGTTTCCTCCACTCTCCAATGAGAATCCTCTCATGGAGCCAGTGGGGAGACTCCCCTCTCAGCAGACACACCTGGGAGACATGACAGCCAGCTGAAATCATGGCCCTGCTGTTAGGCAGCCAGGGCCCACTAAACTTTACCTAGCACCTACCTGTAGGGTGCTACAGGTATAATATATATACTTTATATAGAACAAAGGCCTCCTCTTGATATATAATGGTCTGTGATTTAAATATTGTGGAGATACTGGTATTCCCATATTTACGTAATAATTCTTTGTGATTTTATATTTTTTGCTTTTTTGTTTTGTTCTTTTGTGTGTTTTTATTTGTGGAGGCCATTTAGTGTGTGCGATATTTGTTTAGTGCGGATTGCCTGGCAGACATATATAATTCCTTTTTTTCTTCTTTTACTTGCACACTGGTTTATACTGGCCTCTAGTATTTTTGACAAATCGGGATCCTGGATGTCCCTCTGGTTGGATGGTCTTGCGGTCTTTCGTTCACGGCCGTCAGTGTGCAATTGGTGTCATCTCTGCTGCTAGGCAACTACACAGTATAAATAACACAGGATGGATGCAGATGACACTGCTACTGATGACGTCATTCTGACGAAGCGTGTAGACAACCTTGCACTTCCGGT
Organism: Pelophylax lessonae; assembly: GCF_965119305.1. Classification (NCBI taxonomy): domain Eukaryota; kingdom Metazoa; phylum Chordata; class Amphibia; order Anura; family Ranidae; genus Pelophylax; species Pelophylax lessonae. Next base: position 458,560,194 of record NC_138771.1, on the reverse strand, counting down.
CCATGGAACGCATAGCATTCCGGATACAGCACACGGAATGGATAGCTCTGTATTCAAGGCTTGTACTTATTGTCCCTGTTGGAGGTGCATTTTACTTATATTAAATAAAACTTGTTATTTGGACTTATACATTTTTTTAATATATATATTTTTTGTACTGCATTTTTCTTTGCACTTTTTTGCACTGAGAGCACCTTTTTACCTCATAATTCATAGTGTGTGGTTATATATTTATGTGATAATTTGCTTAATGACATTTGTATTTTTGCCTCTTTTTTGCACTGTGAGCACCTTACTATTGAAATTAATATAATAAAGTGAATGGGATTTAGCTACATATGAATATTATTGTATTGCAAACATATTATTTATGTCTTTATGTACACAAGGTTTTTAGGAAATAGTAGTTTACTTTTATCAAGATATGTAATACATTTACCAGGCAGTGCCACCTATGCCTCTCCCTTAAATATATTCCCTTCTTGTGACATGTCCCAGAAGATTGCAGGGAGGGAGGGGGAGAAGAGAACTTGCGCTCAAGCTGCCTAGGTGGCCCGAGCAGAAGTGGGAGCGGTACCTGTCAAAACTAGGTACTCGCTCCCCCCCAAAAAAATGACATACCAAATGTGGCACTTCAGGGGTCGGGAGTCCTTAAAGCAGAATTTCCACTTTTGGGTAGAACTCTGCTTTAATCCTCATATAAATAAGTTCCCGGTACAGTACTGCACTATTGTTTCACACATCTTGATAGCTTCTCGCTTAGTGATCATAAAAAGTGGAAAACTGACCTAGCCCCCCGACATCTCAGAAGTTATTTATAGAGTGAACCTACATTATATATGTGAAAGAGCGATAGCTTGCAAGTTGCAACACCAATTCCCTAACTTCCTTCAATACTAAATGGGTACTATGGATTTAAACATATTAAACATATTTGAAAGTCACATTAGGGGTCTCTATCTTTCCTATTGAATTATACTAGGCAAATGGTGTACACCTTTGTTTTAGTTCTATGTTATTGTCCCCTTTTTATTTTAATTTCCTTTTATTATTTCTGTTGACCCCTGACCTTGTTGTGTTCTGCTCCATGTTTATCGGTGCCTTGCTTTATTGTAGCCTACATTTTTATAAATCCTAACATTTCAGGATAGCCTTTTGGAAATAGAAATATTGACACTAAAACTGTATAAGTATTATGAGAAGTTTATAAAAATCTCTTAGCATTTGTGTGTACTGGAGGTTGCACTAAAGTTGATAATGCAGTCAACTATGTCTCTTTTACTTGCTTATTTTATATGCAATCTTTGTTGTATTTCAGGTTACTCTCGGCGCATGTAACTGATATTGTTTGTTTGTTTAACATGTAAAATTCTCAATAAAAAATATTGAATCATAAGTAGAGTTGAGCGGACACCTGGATGTCCGTGTTCGGCCGAACTTGAAAAAAAAGTCCGGGTCCGTGTCCCGGACTTTTTCCGAACTTTACCCGGACCCCAAACCCCATTGAAGTCAATGGGGACCCGAACTTTCAGGCACTAAAATGGCTCTAAAACACCAATGGAAAGGGCTAGAGTGCTGCAAATGGCAGCAAAATGTAGTTAAGAACATGGCAATTGCTCTTAAAAAATTCCCCTTTAAATTAATTTTTTAATAGCAGATTAGAACAGCAATCTGTAGTGAAATATAGCTGAACGCTGCACACAACAGACTGATAAAAATAGATTTTTTTCTCCCTCCTCCTCAGTGGGCTCAAGTGAGGGCAAAAAGATTGTTCACTGCACCACCCCCCACACAGCAAAATTGATGTAGACTGTCCCTGCCTAATCTCCAGCCTGGCCCTAATATGCTCAATAAGATCGTTCACTGCACCACCCCCCACACAGAAAAATCGATGTAGAAGACTGACCCGGCCTAATCTCCAGCCTCGTCCTAAAATGCTCTAATAACTTTCCCTGCCTGCACTCCGACCTGTCCCTGCATTCTTTTCGGACACAATTTTTCACAGAATTACTGTCTGTCCCTAATCAGCAGCCAGCACGTATGTGCTCTGTCCCTAAACTACAGCAGAATGACGCGGCGCGCTGGGGCTCTCGAACTTATAAAGACATGGTCACATGCTTCAGATGGCCAATCACAGCTACTAATACATTAGTAGGCGTGGCTGTGATGGCACACACCAGTTAAACGCTTGTTGATTGGCTGTTGAAAGCCCGCCATTAAAAGCGCGCCATTACATACAAAACAGGAAATAAAATGACCAAACACGGATTTTAAACCCGAACATACAGTAAAGTTTTCGGGTCCGTGTTCGGGTAACAAAAATCCAATTATTCGGTACGAACACGAATAATACAGTCCATGTTCGCTCAACACTAGTCATAATGTTATGTCACATGAACGTGGCCCTGCCTGGTCCCAGGCATTAGCGAGGGTGTACACTGGGGAGTCCAGAGGAAGGAGAAGAGTGAGAGAGAGCAAAAGGTGCATTGTGCCAAGTCTTCCCCGCTCACAGATCTAATTATAAAAAGAAAAATTTGTTTGAATGTCTCAAGTCAAGTCAATGATTGAGGTTTTGCAGGCCATAATTTGCCTGGAAAAACTCCAATCAAGAAAATACCACATTATGGCCATTAGATCAAGTTGGCAGTCATAGGAAACAACATATTAAAGGGATTATTTGTGATGGCTGTGAGAATGTGTGAGAAATTTGCACACTTTTAATTTTTTCTAAATAGATCCCTAAAAGATTATTTTGCCAAAAATATCTTTTACCTCTCTTCTGGCAATTTTTTTTCAATCAAAACAACTTTATTGTGTACCTGTTTGCTGCCTGTGGCACGTGCACAGTCCAGTTTATAGTCACAGCCCATTGCCAGCATCTCTAGGATGCTAAGAATAAAGCTTTGTGCCAAATTTAACTCCAGTGTGCATGTGCAAGAGTTAAGTAACAGCATGCCATGACACATGCTAATTCATCAAAAGTGTGTTGCATTATACATTTTGTGGCAGGTCAAGTTTGTTCAATGTTTTAGTGCATTGGCTCCCATTCATTTCAGTGGGCATCTTCAGTGCAAGGTACATTAACATTTGACATAGTGGGGTTGATTTGCTAAAATTGAAGAGTGCAAAATCTGGTGCAGCTTTGCATGGTAGCCAATCAGCTTTTAACTTCAGCTTGTTCAATTAAGCTTTGACAAAACAAAACCTGGAAGCTGACTGCAGAGCTGCACCAGAGTTTGCACTCTCCAGTTTTATTCAACACAACAGCAGTGTAACAAGTACGCTAACACACTGCAAGAATGTACAGTAAACCTAAGAGAGACCTAAAGGTGAAAAGGTGTATTAATTAGAAAATAAATGTGTGTCCTCTTTTTTTTACCTTATTGTCTTTTATTAAGGCTCAATTCCAGGCAATTTAAAAAAAAAAAAAAAAATACTTGGTGTTACTATGGCCACACCAAGTATATTGATACAGTGAGTGGTGTGGACTTCATCATCACATTAGTGCCATTCTCTGCATCTCCAAGGACTGCTCACCACTGGAAAAGATGGGGAGAAGACAAGACTTAATGGGGTTGACCTACTACAACTAGAGAGTGAGAAATCTGGTGTAGCTCTGCATCGACTCCAATCAGCTTCCAGGTTTTGTTGTAAAATATATTGTCAAAGCTTAATTGAACAAGCTAAAATTAGAAGCTGATTGGCTACCATGCACAGCTGCACCAGATTTTGCACTCTCCAGTTATAGTAAATAAACCCCAATGTGTCACACATCTGGCAAGAAAACATTGGAAAAGGGAAAGTCTGCATTTAGGTAAAAAACCTTCCAATAGTGGCTCCCCCTAGACCCCCCCCCTTAAACACAAAGAGCCATCTCTTGATCCATCCTGTCCAGTCTGCAGCGGCTCTTCTCCCTTCTTCCCTCTCTCACAGGCTTGGCAAAGAGCAGCAGGAGTCATTGGCTCCCCCTGCTGTCAGTCAAATCATGTAAGAAGGGATCAGGGGGTGGGGCCAAGCTGCACTGTATATATCTATAGATGCACACAGCTCAGCTCTGGATTGAGCCCACACAAATTTGCCCATAGCAAGTGGCTTGCCATGGGGGGCACTCAGGGAATCGAAGGAGCCAAAAACACCAGTGGAGGACCCCCAAAAGAGGAGGTTCAAGGCCACTCTGTGCAAACTGGCCCCCCGTTGCTGTCAGTCAAATCATGTGAGGAGGGAGCAGGAGGTGGGGCAGAGTGGTATGTGTGTGTCTATAGATGCACATAGCCCAGCTGGGGATCAAGCCCACACAAATGCCTGCAGAGAAGAGGAGGAGAAAAGGAGTAGCCAAGAGGGCCAGCAGGGGACCCCAGAAGAGCAAAACAAGTGCTAAGAACAGGTACTGTAAGTATAACATGTTTGTTATTTTAAAAAAAAAAAACCTTTACAATCACTTTAAGGGCTTATTCACCCCACAAAGCAAATGTTAGTTTTCACACTGGTATGCGTTGTGAACATGAGCGGCAATGCGCTACTTTACATTGCATTCCAATGCTTTCTTTTTTTCTTTTTTTCCAACCTTCATATCATTTCTGTGTGCTGTGCAAAATGCAATATGTCTTGTGTTGGTGTGAGCTGAAGTTATAGAACATAAGGCAAATTGCCTTGTGACTGTATTCAGCAGGGCTGCTGGTGTGTACGAGTCTTAAAAAGCAAAACATATACACTGAGGGGAGACTTCAGGAGAAAAGAGACATCCCAATCTGTATGTATGGTTCATAGATCATGGAGCCAGAGTTGGATATTAGGTTTGAAAAAAAGTCATACTTGCTAGATCTTATTGCACAGAGTAAGCCTAAACAAATTAATTCAAGCAGTTGGCACATTAGCTATGGTAGTGTAGGGATAAAAAATAAGAGTCCATCAGCTGTAGAAAAAAAACAAGGTCATTTGGCTTCCAGAAATGTAATCAAATGCACACAGTGCTCTTGATGTGATTCAGATGAGAAGAAGCACAATCACTTTTAAATCTATGATTCTAAGGCCAGGCAAATGAAGCCTCTTAAGCACCATCATACAGTTTTCCTTATTACAGCAAACTGCTCTCCAGAAAGGTTGGCATGAATGTACTTTTGCACAAAACACATTCTGACGCTGCTGTTTTCCGTTCAGGGATTATTAAACAGAACGCAAATTGTTCAACATTACTGATACTTTAAGTGTGTCTAGAGGTACCCAAAGTTTTTATTTTTAGTTTTGAATAGAGTATGAAATAGTTAAAAACTCTGTTGGGTGTCTAGTTTTGTGTGTGCCCCCATTGGGGAGTTTACCCTTCACTTTTTTCCCAGACAAACAATATAATAAAATATCATCAAAATGAGGGTAACCCATCGTAGATAGAGGTCACCAGAACAAATAACCCCATTGGAAGATTCCCTCACCTCCTGTATCAGTGACAAGTTTTAAATTTCTCATGAAACTCTGTCTTGATGACAATAATCACCAGAGCGAAAAGGGTGAATTTCCCCAGCGTAGGCACAGACAGCAATAAAACCAGGTTCTAATTGCTCCCGCTAAATGTTTTTGCTTTAGATTTAGGTTAGGATGAGTTCTTGCCTAATGCAAAAACTGCTGATTTAAATGCTAACTGAATTACATCTAGTTTGCAAAAGTGCTATACAGGCAGTCCCCGAGTTACTTACATCCAACTTACAAACGACTCATACTTACAAACATAGGGAGACAAGAGGAAGTGGGAGGAAATCTACCCCTAGGAAAGGAAATTCACTCCTGTAAGAGTTATCATGGGAAAGGAGTCTCCACTGAAGCTTTTTCACCAATCCTTGTTTCCACGACAACCCAAAACCTTCAAAATCCAATTGTCACAGCAACAGAAAGTGGTGTAATCTTAGGAACAGTGCCACAGACAGCAAAACAAACATTACAGGGGTATTAACCTTTCCCTATGCTCAGTGGCATCACTAGAGAGGGCAAACGGGGGCAATCAACCCCCCCCCGTGTGCCTCCACCCTATAAGCTGATGGGAAGTGGCAGAGCTTCTAGGGTAGTGTGGCCACTGCTTCTTGCAGAGTGGCAGCCAATCCCTGTGAGCAGGGCCAAGACAAGGGGCAGGGGGCAGGAGCAATTCACTGGAGGGGGGCACAAGTGGACTGCAGTGATGAATAACACAGGGCTATGTTGAATATAGTCAGCCTGGGGGAGGGTGGCTGTCAGATTAAGATGCACAGCAGTGCTGCCCAGAACAGACACAGGGCTCTTACTGAACTGGGGGGAGGTGCCAAATGCTGAAGCAGTCCATGCACTCCTCCTGCATCCAGCCGGCACTACTTTTAAAGGCACACATTCTCTAATCGTCAGGCGGAGTGATCCATCCAACAGGTGATTTCTAGTCCCATCCCCTGACATGATGTCATTCAGAGGAGTAGATTGGGTGCCCGTGTGGCCACAGGATTTAAATTGAAACCATTCCCCCATCTATTTCACAATCACTTTGTGCAGTGAGCAAGAGCATCCACCTCAAGGTCCATAAGTCCTGCAAACTTTGCACCTATGGAGGGTACAACAGTACTCTCTGTGCCAGGAGCTATGTAATAAAACAGCGCCAATCTACCTAAACCCTGTGGTAATAGCATAACAATAGCATGTCATTCTGTAGTTGGCAATCATTTTTGTAATGGCATGTGGTATTTATTATAATTCATACATATTAAGGAAGTCTGAAGCTTCCTCTAGAGTATCAATGCAGGTACATGGAGGTGAGTGCTGGTGTGCCTATTTATTTCTGTATTCTATGAAAGACATGCTACAAAGAAGGTTGACAACGCTGCAGTATTTTGTGCATCTTGCAGCATGGCCAACTCTCATCATAGCTGCAATACTGGCAGGATCACCATATATGTTCCCTATACCAAGGGCAGATTTCTGTTAATGCTAGAAGATAATGATGTTGTATTTAAATGCTAAGATATTGTTTCGCCTGAATATATCATTTCACATACATTCTTTCAAATGTTGGAGCAGCTTATGCACATTCCTTAACCTGACACACTAAACATTGTAGTAACTTGGTTAATACATTTCTATGTTTACTCAGGGCATTTTTAATTTTTTGAGATGCTGAAAGTAATGTCAGCTACATTTTATAAATGTCTTCAATAATAACATTGCTGAGCCTGCATTCCCAAAGACATTGTCAGAGAGTCCCACTCTGTCAATTTTAATTTGATGTTTTGGAGAATGCAATAGAAGTGAGAAAAGTATATTTTCGGTCAGCACTAGTGTTGAGCGAACACGGACTGTATTATTCGTGTTCGTACCGAATAATTGGATTTTTTTTACCCGAACACGGACACGGACACTTTACTGTATGTTCGGGTAAAAATCCGTGTTCGGTCGTTTTATTTCCGGGTTTTGCATGCTTTGGCGCTCTTTTCATGGCGGGCTTTCAACAGCCAATCAACAATCGTTTAACTGGTGTGCCTTAAGCCATCCCAGCCATGCCTGCAAATGTCTTAGTAGCTGTGATTGGCCGTCTGAAGCATGTGACCAAGTCTTTATAAGTTCGAGGCAGCCGCCGCAGCAGCGTCATTCTGCTGCTTAGCTAAGGGACAGAGCACACATCAATGTGCTGGCTGCTGATTAGGGAAAGATAGGCAGGAAAAAACCATTTGTGTCCGGATAGAATTGAGGGACAGGTCGGAGTGTTTAGGCAGGGCGAGTTGTAGGCATTTTAGGGATAGAGTCTGCTGAATTATAGGGTCAGTGTCTTCTACAAACTACAATCGATATTGCTGTGTGGGGGGTGGGGTGAATCTGCACTCAATCCTGATCTACGATCTCTTCTCAATCCTGTTAGGGACAGAGTCTGCTGAATTTTAGGGAAACTGTGTTCTACAAACTACAATCGATATTGCTGTGTGGTGTGGGATTGGAGATAGGCAGGTGTCAGTGATCCACATCCATTTTTCTGTGTGTGAGCTGCAGTGAACACAATCTTTTTGGGCTGCAGTGAACACAATCTTTTTGGGCTGCAGTGAACACAATCTTTTTGGGCTGCAGTGAACACAATCTTTTTGGGCTGCAGTGAACACAATCTTTTTGGGGTGCAGTGAACAAAATCTTTTTGGGGTGCAGTGAACACAATCCTTTTTGGTGTGCAGTGAACACAATCTTTGTGGGGTGCAGTGAACAAAATCCTTTGTGGGGTGCAGTGAACACAATCTTTTTGGGGTGCAGTGAACAAAATCCTTTTTGGGGTGCAGTGAACAACATCCTTTTTGGGGTGCAGTGAACACAATCTTTTTGGGGTGCAGTGAACAAAATCCTTTGTGGGGTGCAGTGAACACAATCTTTTTGGGGTGCAGTGAACACAATCTTTTTGGGGTGGAGTGAACAACATCCTTTTTGGGGTGCAGTGAACAAAATCCTTTTTGGGGTGCAGTGAACAAAATCATTTTTGGGGTGCAGTGAACACAATCTTTTTGGGGTGCAGTGAACACAATCTTTGTGGGGTGCAGTGAACACAATCTTTTTGGGGTGGAGTGAACAACATCCTTTTTGGGGTGCAGTGAACAACATCCTTTTTGGGGTGCAGTGAACACAATCTTTTTGGGGTGCAGTGAACACAATCTTTGTGGGGTACAGTGAACAGAATCTTTGTGGGGTGCAGTGAACACAATCTTTGGGGGGTACAGTGAACACAATCTTTTTGGGGTGCAGTGAACACAATCTTTGTGGGGTGCAGTGAACACAATCTTTTTGGGGTGGAGTGAACAAAATCATTTTTGGGGTGCAGTGAACAACATCCTTTTTGGGGTGCAGTGATCAAAATCCTTTTTGGGGTGCAGTGAACACAATCTTTTTGGGGTGCAGTGAACAAAATCCTTTGTGGGGTGCAGTGAACAGAATCTTTGTGGGGTGCAGTGAACACAATCTTTGGGGGGGTACAGTGAACACAATCTTTTTGGGGTGCAGTGAACACAATCTTTGTGGGGTACAGTGAACAGAATCTTTGTGGGGTGCAGTGAACACAATCTTTGGGGGGTACAGTGAACACAATCTTTTTGGGGTGCAGTGAACACAATCTTTGGGGGGTACAGTGAACACAATCTTTTTGGGGTGCAGTGAACACAATCTTTGTGGGGTGCAGTGAACACAATCTTTGGGGGGGTACAGTGAACACAATCTTTTTGGGGTGCAGTGAACAACATCCTTTTAGGGTGCAGTGAACACAATCTTTGTGGGGTGCAGTGAACAACATCCTTTTAGGGTGCAGTGAACACAATCTTTGTGGGGTACAGTGAACAGAATCTTTGTGGGGTGCAGTGAACACAATCTTTGGGGGGTACAGTGAACACAATCTTTGTGAGGTGCAGTGAACACAATCTTTGTGGGGTGCAGTGAACACAATCATTGTGGGGTGCAGTGAACTCAATCTTTGTGGGGTACAGTGAACACAATCTCATACTTCTGAAGATTTGAGGGTGCTGCCTGTTCCATACTCCCCCTACTCCTCATCTAGCCTTTTAGGGGTACAAACAATAGTAATTGGGGCCTAGTGTGGTTGTGTACGTGTGATATACATACACTTTTTTTGGATCATATTTTCTATTCCGCTATTTAATCAAAAACCTTTGGGGATCAGTTAAATTGGGGGATAGTCTGTGTTGGTACGTGTGAGAGAGATCCACCTTTCCAAGTTGTTGGGGTTCATCTCATACTTCTGAAGGTTTGAGGGTGCTGCCTGTTCCATACCCCCCCTACTCCTCATCTAGCCTTTTAGGGGTACAAACAATAGTAATTGGGGCCTAGTGTGGTTGTGTACGTGTGATATACATACACTTTTTTTGGATCATATTTTCTATTCCGCTATTTAATCAAAAACCTTTGGGGATCAGTTAAATTGGGGGATAGTCTGTGTTGGTACGTGTGAGAGAGATCCACCTTTCCAAGTTGTTGGGGTTCATCTCATACTTCTGAAGGTTTGAGGGTGCTGCCTGTTCCATACCCCCCCTACTCCTCATCTAGCCTTTTAGGGGTACAAACAATAGTAATTGGGGCCTAGTGTGGTTGTGTACGTGTGATATACATACACTTTTTTTGGATCATATTTTCTATTCCGCTATTTAATCAAAAACCTTTGGGGATCAGTTAAATTGGGGGATAGTCTGTGTTGGTACGTGTGAGAGAGATCCACCTTTCCAAGTTGTTGGGGTTCATCTCATACTTCTGAAGGTTTGAGGGTGCTGCCTGTTCCATACCCCCCCTACTCCTCATCTAGCCTTTTAGGGGTACAAACAATAGTAATTGGGGCCTAGTGTGGTTGTGTACGTGTGATATACATACACTTTTTTTGGATCATATTTTCTATTCCGCTATTTAATCAAAAACCTTTGGGGATCAGTTAAATTGGGGGATAGTCTGTGTTGGTACGTGTGAGAGAGATCCACCTTTCCAAGTTGTTGGGGTTCATCTCATACTTCTGAAGGTTTGAGGGTGCTGCCTGTTCCATACCCCCCCTACTCCTCATCTAGCCTTTTAGGGGTACAAACAATAGTAATTGGGGCCTAGTGTGGTTGTGTACGTGTGATATACATACACTTTTTTTGGATCATATTTTCTATTCCGCTATTTAATCAAAAACCTTTGGGGATCAGTTAAATTGGGGGATAGTCTGTGTTGGTACGTGTGAGAGAGATCCACCTTTCCAAGTTGTTGGGGTTCATCTCATACTTCTGAAGGTTTGAGGGTGCTGCCTGTTCCATACTCCCCCTACTCCTCATCTAGCCTTTTAGGGGTACAAACAATAGTAATTGGGGCCCAGTGTGGTTGTGTACGTGTGATATACATACACTTTTTTTGGATCATATTTTCTATTCCGCTATTTAATCAAAAACCTTTGGGGATCAGTTAAATTGGGGGATAGTCTGTGTTGGTACGTGTGAGAGAGATCCACCTTTCCAAGTTGTTGGGGTTCATCTCATACTTCTGAAGGTTTGAGGGTGCTGCCTGTTCCATACTCCCCCTACTCCTAGCCTTTTAGGGGTACAAACAATAGTAATTGGGGCCTAGTGTGGTTGTGTACGTGTGATATACATACACTTTTTTTGGATCATATTTTCTATTCCGCTATTTAATCAAAAACCTTTGGGGATCAGTTAAATTGGGGGATAGTCTGTGTTGGTACGTGTGAGAGAGATCCACCTTTCCAAGTTGTTGGGGTTCATCTCATACTTCTGAAGGTTTGAGGGTGCTGCCTGTTCCATACCCCCCCTACTCCTCATCTAGCCTTTTAGGGGTACAAACAATAGTAATTGGGGCCTAGTGTGGTTGTGTACGTGTGATATACATACACTTTTTTTGGATCATATTTTCTATTCCGCTATTTAATCAAAAACCTTTGGGGATCAGTTAAATTGGGGGATAGTCTGTGTTGGTACGTGTGAGAGAGATCCACCTTTCCAAGTTGTTGGGGTTCATCTCATACTTCTGAAGGTTTGAGGGTGCTGCCTGTTCCATACTCCCCCTACTCCTCATCTAGCCTTTTAGGGGTACAAACAATAGTAATTGGGGCCCAGTGTGGTTGTGTACGTGTGATATACATACACTTTTTTTGGATCATATTTTCTATTCCGCTATTTAATCAAAAACCTTTGGGGATCAGTTAAATTGGGGGATAGTCTGTGTTGGTACGTGTGAGAGAGATCCACCTTTCCAAGTTGTTGGGGTTCATCTCATACTTCTGAAGGTTTGAGGGTGCTGCCTGTTCCATACTCCCCCTACTCCTCATCTAGCCTTTTAGGGGTACAAACAATAGTAATTGGGGCCCAGTGTGGTTGTGTACGTGTGATATACATACACTTTTTTTGGATCATATTTTCTATTCCGCTATTTAATCAAAAACCTTTGGGGATCAGTTAAATTGGGGGATAGTCTGTGTTGGTACGTGTGAGAGAGATCCACCTTTCCAAGTTGTTGGGGTTCATCTCATACTTCTGAAGGTTTGAGGGTGCTGCCTGTTCCATACCCCCCCTACTCCTCATCTAGCCTTTTAGGGGTACAAACAATAGTAATTGGGGCCTAGTGTGGTTGTGTACGTGTGATATACATACACTTTTTTTGGATCATATTTTCTATTCCGCTATTTAATCAAAAACCTTTGGGGATCAGTTAAATTGGGGGATAGTCTGTGTTGGTACGTGTGAGAGAGATCCACCTTTCCAAGTTGTTGGGGTTCATCTCATACTTCTGAAGGTTTGAGGGTGCTGCCTGTTCCATACTCCCCCTACTCCTCATCTAGCCTTTTAGGGGTACAAACAATAGTAATTGGGGCCCAGTGTGGTTGTGTACGTGTGATATACATACACTTTTTTTGGATCATATTTTCTATTCCGCTATTTAATTTAACTGGGCCTCCATGCGAGACCTGTGTGCCTTGTTGCGCTGTTTTGAGTACTCCACCAACATGGCCAGTGGCAATGACGCCGTTCTCAGCTTAACTATCCCACTTCTATGCCTCCTTGAAAAAACAATTCGGGCGATGATGGAAGAGGATGTGGCACAGGATGAGGAGGAGGAGGAGGATGAAGAGGTAACATTTCCAAGGCTTTCAGGGCAGTCATTCGCAAGGGGCTCCGAGGGTGGGTTCCTGCACACGCAAACGCCAGGGACGCAATTGTCCAGCAGGGGCACAGTTCTGGAGGATGAGGAGGATGAGGAGGAGGAGGAGCTGGAGGAGGAGATGGAACCATGTTCACAGCAGGGTGGCACCCAGGCCAGCTCATGGCCATCACTGGTGCGTGGCTGGGGGGATACAGAGGACACGGACGATACACCTCCCACAGAGGACAGCCTTTCGTTGCCTCTGGGCAGTCTGGCACACATGAGCGATTACATGCTGCAGTGTCTCCACAACGAGTTGCCCACATTCTAACTTGTGCTGATTACTGGGTGGCCACGCTGCTGGATCCCCGTTACAAGGACAACGTACCGTCCTTAATTCACTCACTGGAGCGCGATCGCAAGATGCGCGAGTACAAGCGCACGCTGGTAGACGCCATGCTGCTGGCATTCCCATCTGACAGCGGGGCCACAGTGGAAGCACAAGGCAGAGGAGGAGGAGGAGGAGGTCGCCAACGCAACCAGGGCACCGCCAGCACCTCAGAAGGCAGGGTTAGCATGGCCGAAATGTGGAAAAGCTTTGTCAGCACGCCACAACAAACAGCAGCACCAGCAGCTCAGATGGAACGTCTTAGCAGGAGGCAGCATTTTACCAACATGGTGGAGCAGTATGTGTGCACACGCCTACATGTAGTGAATGACGGGTCTGCCCCCTTCAACTTCTGGGTCTCCAAATTGGGCACATGGCCTGAGCTTGCCCTTTACGCCTTGGAGGTGCTGGCGTGCCCTGCAGCCAGTGTATTATCTGAACGGGTATTTAGCACGGCTGGGGGCGTTATAACAGACAAGCGCAGCCGCCTGTCCAGAGACAATGTGGACAAGCTCACGTTCATTAAAATGAACCAGGCATGGATCCCACGGGACTTTTCCGTACCTTATGCAGAATAGCAATGGATACCGACCTTACCCACCCATTGTTCCATTTTTGCTCTTTCTCACTCTTTTGGGGTGTACCCTCATTTAAAATTTGTGAAAAGAAGCAGTGTTGGCTACCTCGTCCTCCTCCTCAGGGCCAGATTAATGTAGGGGCTATTGGAGCTGCAGCTCCAGGCCCCTACCTTTTATATAGGCCCCGGGTTGGCCATATTCACTGTTACCGCTCTTCTGTCACTTGTAAACACAGAAGTCTGGCTTCTATGCTCGCTTCCCCAGGCAGCACCCTCAGAACCTCCCCACACAGCGTGAAGGCCGGACAAGGAGGGACAGTTGCCGATGCATGGATGTGTTTATGGGCTTCAGAGACAGCATCCCATGTTGAATTAGGCATGCATGGCTGCACCCTTCCTCCTCTGGGTGCATGGCAAGGCACGGCCCTTAAGGCCCTTCAAAATCCTCAGCACCAAGCCCATGATGCTGTTAATCCGGCCCTGGTCCTCCTCCACCGCCGCTTCCACCTACACCGCCCATAGGTGTGCGCAGCCTATTGCATTAAGGTGTGCACCCCAAAGTTGAAATACACATGCATGTGTTTGCCAGCAGGGAGAGTAATGTATCGGGGCCATGTACCTGTAGGCAAGGAGAAATAGAGCAGAGCAGGTCCCAGGGAGATCTTTCCCATCTCCTCACTGGCAATGCTATGTGCCCTAGGTGATTAGGGTGTGCCCAGGCACACCCAGCACACCCTGTGCGCACGCCTATGTCACCGCCACATCCACCACCACCTCAACTTCCCTCCTACTCCATATGGGCCTCGTCCTTCAGAGATGAAGAAGAACATTGTTTTATTTTTCTGTTTTTTTTTTGTTGTTTTAAGTTATTTCCCTATCCACATTTGTTTGCAGAGCACTTGCCATGCTCTTAATTACGTTTTGCTGCCATTTGCAGCACTCTAGCCCTTTCCTTTGGTGTTTTAGAGCCATTTTAGTGCCTTAAAGTTCGGGTCCCCATTGACTTCAATGGGGTTCGGTGTCCGGGAAAAGTTCGGTAAAAGTCCGGGACACGGACCCGGACTTTTTTTTAAAGTTCGGCCGAACCCGTCGAACACGGACATCTAGGTGTCCGCTCAACCCTAGTCAGCACATATTTTGAGGTATTTATAAAAAAGTTAACCCTAAAGGAAAAGTTGATTGACTTTCTTGTTTTACATGCTTGTCCTTTCATATTTGTATTATTGTATTAAGAATAGGAATTTGTAGATTAGCCACTAGATGAAGCTCTGCATTTGGCTCAGCTTCATTCAGCCTCTCTGAATGAGTTGACTGATTTATATATTTACAATGTGAAATAAAGCAATTGCCAAAGTTATTCAAAGATAGTGAAGACAAGCATCTTCAGCAATTTATAGTGCCTGTTGCTAGCATACAAAGAGAAACAAATGTTCTGATAGACGTCAAAAAGCCATTCTGAGCCCTGTTATAACTATTTGTAGGCAGACAATATCAATTTGCCAAAAATCTTAAATTACATAAATCAACTACTTAGGTCATGCCTATGCATTTCATTTATTTCAAGCACAGATATATAGGATATAAGAAACTACTGTTAAAATACAGTATTTATCAACAAGGCCCACCAACCTAGTGCATTGTCCAAAGACCAAATATTTATTAAAATCAAAAGTGGTAAGTATTGTACTCACAAAATGGCAATCATGTTTAAGCTCATAACAAACATCCAGCATAGTTACATCTGTTATTCATAAACTCATATGATAGAAAGCTAAAGACCCAATAAACTGACGCATTTCGGGGATTGTCCTCTTTTTCAGAGCCAAGCTTTTTTGTGATACTTACCCCTTTTGATTTTAATATATGTTCGGTCATTGTATAATGCACTAGGTTGGTGCACCCTGTGTTATTTTGTGTAGTCTCAGTGTTCCAGACTCCCCAGTCTTTGAGGGGAGTAAGACCTTACTTATCCACTTAGAACTAAGATGGAGATTTAGCTCACTCATCTGAGCGTGCATGTTCCCAAGCGCAGGAGACATTTTGGTTGTGACATCATGTAAAACGTCCTTGTCGTACCTGTTATTGTCTTACTAGCACTCCAAGAAACAATATATCTCATTATTTTTATTATCTGCATTTGCACAAGGTGCAATAATGCTCTGGCCCCTATTTATTCATGAGCTGCTGAGTATTTGGGGTACCCTGTTCACTACAGAGCCGTGAGCAGGGTATATACCCCACTGACACCACCAAAATACATGGGTCAGGTGACTCCCTGACTGTCACACAAAGGATAAACACATACACACTGATGAGATAAATGTTTAACTTGTATTTGTGTCACAGAAATGGCAAAACAGGTAAAAGAAAACAATTGGAGTCATTAAAATGGCAAAACACCAACAGGAAAAGACAATATAACACAATACAATACAACTTTAAGCCACTCCCACCCATGTTGCAGAACTGAAGACCTAAACGTGAGCTCCCAAAACAAGAAACTTTTCCAGGTTAGCAAATAAGGTTGGGAAAGAACAAACATTGGGCTAGCTCACTTGTAGGTTCTCAGAGAAAAGAGTGAGGATTTAACTCTCAGGAATCTAGACAATTAACTTTTTAGCAGATTCCTCAGACACATGAAGAACTCTTCTGCTGGCTAGTTGGGGCCCTTACGTTGGTGTACAATAAACATGCAATGAAGAAATACTGAGTTGCCCAAAGGATCGAAGACTGGCAAATGGAGTTCCTCTTTAATGTGTACTGGTAAGGTGAAGAGGGAGAGGAAACAGATTCTGCCTGGGGTATGTCTCTTTAAATGGAAACCAACTAATTTCTCCCTTATATGGCTCTAGGCTAACAAGGAAACAAAGAGGTGAATCCTGGTATCCTGCAGCTGGTGTTGATAAAGACATTAGCACTGGATGGGTTATAGTGTCTGTGCTTAAAGATATAGGCCTGTACTGTAAATGTTCTAGACTCTAGGAACTGGATGCAAGCAACAGTCTTCTTGAGTGCAAAGGTTAAAGTGGTTGTAACTAGAGTTGAGCGAACACCTGGATGTCCGTGTTCGACGGGTTCGGCCGAACTTTTAAAAAAAGTGTCCCGGACTTTTGCCAAACTTTTCCCGGACACCGAACCCCATTGAAGTCAATGGGGACCCGAACTTTCAGGCACTAAAATGGCTCTAAAACACCAAAGGAAAGGGCTAGAGTGCTGCAAATGGCAGCAAAACGTAATTAAGAGCATGGCAAGTGCTCTGCAAACAAATGTGGATAGGGAAATAACTTAAAACAACAAAAAAAAACAGAAAAATAAAACAATGTTCTTCATCTCTGAAGGACGAGGCCCATATGGAGTAGGAGGGAGGTTGAGGTGGTGGTGGATGTGGCGGTGCCATAGGCGTGCGCACAGGGTGTGCCGGGTGTGCCTGGGCACACCCTAATCACCTAGGGCACATAGCATTATCACTCTGTTTGCCAGTGAGGAGATGGGAAAGATCTCCCTTGGACCTGCTCTGCTCTATTTCTCTTTGCCAGCAGGGAGAGTAATGTATCAGGGCCATGTACATGTAGGCAAACACATGCAATACTGGCAGGATCACCATATATGTTCCCTATATAATACCAAGGGCAGATTTCTGTTAATGCTAGAAGATAATGATGTTGTATTTAAATGCTAAGATATTGTTTCGCCTGAATATATCATTTCACATACATTCTTTCAAATGTTGGAGCAGCTTATGCACATTCCTTAACCTGACACACTAAACATTGTAGTAACTTGGTTAATACATTTCTATGTTTACTCAGGGCATTTTTAATTTTTTGAGATGCTGAAAGTAATGTCAGCTACATTTTATAAATGTCTTCAATAATAACATTGCTGAGCCTGCATTCCCAAAGACATTGTCAGAGAGTCCCACTCTGTCAATTTTAATTTGATGTTTTGGAGAATGCAATAGAAGTGAGAAAAGTATATTTTCGGTCAGCACATATTTTGAGGTATTTATAAAAAAGTTAACCCTAAAGGAAAAGTTGATTGACTTTCTTGTTTTACATGCTTGTCCTTTCATATTTGTATTATTGTATTAAGAATAGGAATTTGTAGATTAGCCACTAGATGAAGCTCTGCATTTGGCTCAGCTTCATTCAGCCTCTCTGAATGAGTTGACTGATTTATATATTTACAATGTGAAATAAAGCAATTGCCAAAGTTATTCAAAGATAGTGAAGACAAGCATCTTCAGCAATTTATAGTGCCTGTTGCTAGCATACAAAGAGAAACAAATGTTCTGATAGACGTCAAAAAGCCATTCTGAGCCCTGTTATAACTATTTGTAGGCAGACAATATCAATTTGCCAAAAATCTTAAATTACATAAATCAACTACTTAGGTCATGCCTATGCATTTCATTTATTTCAAGCACAGATATATAGGATATAAGAAACTACTGTTAAAATACAGTATTTATCAACAAGGCCCACCAACCTAGTGCATTGTCCAAAGACCAAATATTTATTAAAATCAAAAGTGGTAAGTATTGTACTCACAAAATGGCAATCATGTTTAAGCTCATAACAAACATCCAGCATAGTTACATCTGTTATTCATAAACTCATATGATAGAAAGCTAAAGACCCAATAAACTGACGCATTTCGGGGATTGTCCTCTTTTTCAGAGCCAAGCTTTTTTGTGATACTTACCCCTTTTGATTTTAATATATGTTCGGTCATTGTATAATGCACTAGGTTGGTGCACCCTGTGTTATTTTGTGTAGTCTCAGTGTTCCAGACTCCCCAGTCTTTGAGGGGAGTAAGACCTTACTTATCCACTTAGAACTAAGATGGAGATTTAGCTCACTCATCTGAGCGTGCATGTTCCCAAGCGCAGGAGACATTTTGGTTGTGACATCATGTAAAACGTCCTTGTCGTACCTGTTATTGTCTTACTAGCACTCCAAGAAACAATATATCTCATTATTTTTATTATCTGCATTTGCACAAGGTGCAATAATGCTCTGGCCCCTATTTATTCATGAGCTGCTGAGTATTTGGGGTACCCTGTTCACTACAGAGCCGTGAGCAGAGTATATACCCCACTGACACCACCAAAATACATGGGTCAGGTGACTCCCTGACTGTCACACAAAGGATAAACACATACACACTGATGAGATAAATGTTTAACTTGTATTTGTGTCACAGAAATGGCAAAACAGGTAAAAGAAAACAATTGGAGTCATTAAAATGGCAAAACACCAACAGGAAAAGACAATATAACACAATACAATACAACTTTAAGCCACTCCCACCCATGTTGCAGAACTGAAGACCTAAACGTGAGCTCCCAAAACAAGAAACTTTTCCAGGTTAGCAAATAAGGTTGGGAAAGAACAAACATTGGGCTAGCTCACTTGTAGGTTCTCAGAGAAAAGAGTGAGGATTTAACTCTCAGGAATCTAGACAATTAACTTTTTAGCAGATTCCTCAGACACATGAAGAACTCTTCTGCTGGCTAGTTGGGGCCCTTACGTTGGTGTACAATAAACATGAAATGAAGAAATACTGAGTTGCCCAAAGGATCGAAGACTGGCAAATGGAGTTCCTCTTTAATGTGTACTGGTAAGGTGAAGAGGGAGAGGAAACAGATTCTGCCTGGGGTATGTCTCTTTAAATGGAAACCAACTAATTTCTCCCTTATATGGCTCTAGGCTAACAAGGAAACAAAGAGGTGAATCCTGGTATCCTGCAGCTGGTGTTGATAAAGACATTAGCACTGGATGGGTTATAGTGTCTGTGCTTAAAGATATAGGCCTGTACTGTAAATGTTCTAGACTCTAGGAACTGGATGCAAGCAACAGTCTTCTTGAGTGCAAAGGTTAAAGTGGTTGTAACTAGAGTTGAGCGGACACCTGGATGTCCGTGTTCGACGGGTTCGGCCGAACTTTTAAAAAAAGTGTCCCGGACTTTTGCCAAACTTTTCCCGGACACCGAACCCCATTGAAGTCAATGGGGACCCGAACTTTCAGGCACTAAAATGGCTCTAAAACACCAAAGGAAAGGGCTAGAGTGCTGCAAATGGCAGCAAAACGTAATTAAGAGCATGGCAAGTGCTCTGCAAACAAATGTGGATAGGGAAATAACTTAAAACAACAAAAAAAAACAGAAAAATAAAACAATGTTCTTCATCTCTGAAGGACGAGGCCCATATGGAGTAGGAGGGAGGTTGAGGTGGTGGTGGATGTGGCGGTGCCATAGGCGTGCGCACAGGGTGTGCCGGGTGTGCCTGGGCACACCCTAATCACCTAGGGCACATAGCATTATCACTCTGTTTGCCAGTGAGGAGATGGGAAAGATCTCCCTTGGACCTGCTCTGCTCTATTTCTCTTTGCCAGCAGGGAGAGTAATGTATCAGGGCCATGTACATGTAGGCAAACACATGCATGTGTATTTAAACTTTGGGGTGCACACCCTAATGCAATAGGCTGCGCACACCTATGGGCGGTGTAGGTGGAAGCGGCGGTAAAGGAGGACCAGGGCCAGATTAAGAGCATCATGGGCTTGGTGCTGAGGATTTTGAAGGGCCTTTAGGGCCGTGCCTTGGCATGCACCCAGAGGAGGAAGGGTGCAGCCATGCATGCCTAATTCAACATGGGATGCTGTCTCTGAAGCCCATAAACACATCCATGCATCGGCAACTGTCCCTCCTTGTCCGGCCTTCGCGCTGTGTGGGGAGGTTCTGAGGGTGCTGCCTGGGGAAGCGAGCATAGAAGCCAGACTTCTGTGTTTACAAGTGACAGAAGAGTGGTAACAGTGAATATGGCCAACCCGGGGCCTATATAAAAGGTAGGGGCCTGGAGCTGCAGCTCCAATAGCCCCTACGTTAATCTGGCCCTGAGGAGGAGGACGAGGTAGCCAACACTGCTTCTTTTCACAAATTTTAAATGAGGGTACACCCCAAAAGAGTGAGAAAGAGCAAAAATGGAACAATGGGTGGGTAAGGTCGGTATCCATTGCTATTCTGCACAAGGTACGGAAAAGTCCCGTGGGATCCATGCCTGGTTCATTTTAATGAACGTGAGCTTGTCCACATTGTCTCTGGACAGGCGGCTGCGCTTGTCTGTTATAACGCCCCCAGCTAAATACCCATTCAGATAATACACTGGCTGCAGGGCACGCCAGCACCTCCAAGGCGTAAAGGGCAAGCTCAGGCCATGTGCCCAATTTGGAGACCCAGCAGTTGAAGGGGGCAGACCCGTCATTCACTACATGTAGGCGTGTGCACACATACTGCTCCACCATGTTGGTAAAATGCTGCCTCCTGCTAAGACGTTCCATCTGAGCTGCTGGTGCTGCTGTTTGTTGTGGCGTGCTGACAAAGCTTTTCCACATTTCGGCCATGCTAACCCTGCCTTCTGAGGTGCTGGCGGTGCCCTGGTTGCGTTGGCGACCTCCTCCTCCTCCTCCTCTGCCTTGTGCTTCCACTGTGGCCCCGCTGTCAGATGGGAATGCCAGCAGCATGGCGTCTACCAGCGTGCGCTTGTACTCGCGCATCTTGCGATCGCGCTCCAGTGAGTGAATTAAGGACGGTATGTTGTCCTTGTAACGGGGATCCAGCAGCGTGGCCACCCAGTAATCAGCACAAGTTAAAATGTGGGCAACTCGGCGGTCGTTGTGGAGACACTGCAGCATGTAATCGCTCATGTGTGCCAGGCTGCCCAGAGGCAACGAAAGGCTGTCCTCTGTGGGAGGTGTATCGTCCGTGTCCTCTGTATCCCCCTAGCCACGCACCAGTGATGGCCATGAGCTGGCCTGGGTGCCACCCTGCTGTGAACATGGTTCCATCTCCTCCTCCAGCTCCTCCTCATCCTCCTCATCCTCCAGAACTGTGCCCCTGCTGGACAATTGTGTCCCTGGCGTTTGTGTGTGCAGGAACCCACCCTCGGAGCCCCTTGTGAATGACTGCCCTGAAAGCCTTGGAAATGTTACCTCTTCATCCTCCTCCTCCTCCTCATCCTGGGCCACATCCTCTTCCATCATCGCCCGAATTGTTTTTTCAAGGAGGCATAGAAGTGGGATAGTTAAGCTGAGAACGGCGTCATCGCCACTGGTCATGTTGGTGGAGTACTCAAAACAGCGCAACAAGGAACACAGGTCTCGCATGGAGGCCCAGTTATTGGTGGTGAAGTGGTGCTGTTCCGCAGAGCGACTCACGCGTGCGTGCTGCAGCTGAAACTCCACTATGGCCTGCTGCTGCTCGCACAGTCTTTGCAGCATGTGCAAGATGGAGTTCCACCTTGTGGGCACGTCACATATGAGGCGGTGAGCGGGAAGGCCGAAGTTACGCTGCAGCGCTGACAGGCGAGCAGCAGCAGGGTGAGAACGCCGAAAGTGTGCACAGACGGCCCGCACTTTCTGCAGCAGCTCTGACATATCGGGGTAGTTTTTAAGGAACCTCTGCACCACCAAATTCAGCACATGCGCCAGGCAAGGGATGTGCGTCAAACCGGCTAGGCCCAGAGCTGCTATGAGATTTCTCCCGTTATCGCACACCACCAGGCCGGGCTTGAGGCTCGCTGGCAGCAACCACTCATTTGTCTGCTGTTCCATGCTCCTCCACAACTCCTGCGCAGTGTGTGGTTTGTCCCCCAAACAGGCAAGTTGTAAAACTGCCTGCTGTCGTTTACCCCTGGCCGTGCTGAAGTTGGTGGTGAAGGTGTTACGCTGTCCGGATGAGGAGGCGGTAGAGGATGA
The DNA here is from genome assembly GCF_965119305.1 of Pelophylax lessonae. Taxonomy (NCBI): domain Eukaryota; kingdom Metazoa; phylum Chordata; class Amphibia; order Anura; family Ranidae; genus Pelophylax; species Pelophylax lessonae. Next base: position 458,537,869 of record NC_138771.1, on the reverse strand, counting down.
GGAAGCGGAGTAGGAGGAGTTAGGAACAGGAGGCAAACTGAAGCTCCCTGCAATCCTCGGTGGTGGAAGGACATGCGCCAAATTGCTATCCGCCTCAGGCCCATCTGCCACTGCATTTACCCAGTGTGCCGTTAGGGAGATATAACGCCCCTGACCGTGCTTACTGGTCCACGTATCGGTAGTTAGGTGGACCTTGGCACAGATGGCGTTGCGCAGTGCACACCTGATTTTTTCCCCCACTTGGTTGTGCAGGGAAGGGATGGCTTGCCTGGAAAAGTAGTGGCGGCTGGGCACGACGTACTGTGGGACAGCCACCGACATAAGGTTTTTAAAACTGTGCATCTCCACCAGACGGAATGACAGCATTTCAAAGGCCAATAATTTTGAAATGCTGGCATTCAGGGCCAGGGATCGCGGGTGGGTAGGGGGGTACTTCCTCTTCCTCTCAAGTGTTTGGGAGATGGAAAGCTGAACGCTTCCACGGGACATTGTGGAGATGGTTGTTGGTGACCCAGGTGGTGGTGTTGCTGACAGATTGTCTGTTTGCGGGGTGGCAGGTGCTGGTATCACTACAGATGTGGCTGGAGTGGCCGAGACTGCAGCAGAAGAGGAAGCAGGATGAGCCAGAGACGTTTCTTGGTTTTGAAGGTGTGTACTCCACTGCAGCTCGTGCTTTGCACTTAGATGCCTGATCATGCAGGTTATGCTCAGGTTGAGAAGGTTTATGCCTCGCTTCAGGCTCTGATTGCACAGGGTGCAAACCACTCGTGTCCTGTCATCAGCACATTTTCTAAAGAACTTCCACGCTAGAGAACTCCTTTGAGCTGACTTTGGTGCGCTCGTTCCCTTGCTGCATTGGGCAGTAGCGGGCGTAGTGTCTAGGGCACGGCCGCTCCGCTTCTGCACCCTGCTCCCTTTTCTGCTGTGCTGGTGGCTCTGTGCGACCACTGCCTCTTCCTCCAAACTACTCAGGTCACCTGCATGACGTTCATTCCATGTGGGGTCGAGGACCTCATCGTCCTCCACATCATCTTCCACCCAGTCTTCACCCCTGCCCTCCTTGTCGGTCTCCACAATGCTGAACGCCACAGCAGTTGGCATCTGCGTTTCGTCATCATCGGAGACGTGCTGCGATGGTCCTTGCATGTACTCATCTTGAGAAATAAGTGGTTGGGCATCGCTGCACTCAATCTCTTCAACTTCTGGGGCAGGGCTAGGTGGATGGCCCTGGGAAACCCTGCTGACAGAGTCCTCAAAAAGAAGAAGAGACTGCTGTATGGATTGGGGCTCAGACTGCTTGCCTGATTTCCAAGGGCGTGTGGTGAAAGACGGTTGGACATTGGCTGCAGGTGCCAACTGTGACCTTTCTGTAGTAGACTGGGTGGGAGACAATGTGAAGGAACCGGAGGCACTGTCAGCAACCCAATCTACTATCGCCTGTACTTCTTCAGGCCTCATCACGTCTAGAGGCGCATGATGCCCTACCAAATACTGATGCAGGTTCTGTCGCCTACTCACACTTGTGGAAGGTGTTTCCCTTGTGCGTGTAGCTGGCACAGATCGACCACGTCCTCTCCTTGCAACAGGAGCTTTACCAGCAGCACCACGACCCAGGCCACGGCCCCTATTTGACGGTCTCCTCATATTTCTGTAATTTATGATCTTGCCCTAGAAAGGTGTTTATTGAATAGCAGAACAAAACAACAACAGTATTGCACGGGTGTATCTGACAGTCAAATATGCAAACTATGCCGCAATTTAATGTTTTTTACCCCAAAAGGGTGTATATTGAATAGCGGAATAGGAAAAAGGATAAAAAAACGGTGTATCTCACACTTACAAACACACACTAGGCCCCGATTACAATTTTTTGTACCCTAAAGGGAGGATGAGGAAGAGCAGTAGGAGGAGTTGGGAACAGGAGGCAAACTGAAGCGCCCTGCAATCCTTGGCGGTGGAAGGAGATGCGCTAAACAAATTTAAAAGGTGTATTTCACACGTACCGATACAGACTATGCCGTAATTTAATTTTCTTACACTCCAAAAGGGTGTATATTGAATAGCGGAATAGGACAAATTTTACAAAACGGTGTATCTCACACGTACAAACACCAACTAGGCCCCGATTAAAATTTTTTGTACCCTAAAGGCAGGATGAGGAAGAGGAGTAGGAGGAGTTGGGAACAGGAGGCAAACTGAAGCGCCCTGCAATCCTCGGCGGTAGAAGGAGATGCGCCAAACAAATTTAAAAAGGTGTATCTCACATGTACCGGTACAGACTATCCCGCAATTTAATTTTTTACACTCAAACAGGTTGTATATTGAATAGCGGAATAGGACAAAATTTTACAAAACGGTGTATCTCACACGTACAAACACAAACTAGGCCCCGATTACAATTTTTTCTACCCTAAAGGCAGGATGAGGAGTAGGAGGAGTTCGGAACAGGCAGGAGGCAGACTTAAGCACCCTCAAATCCTCGGTAGTATGAGATGCGCCCCAAAAATTGGAAAGGTGTATCTCACACGTACCGACACAGACTATCACGCAATTTAATTGTTTATACCCAAAGGTTTTGATTAAATAGCGGAATAGAAAATATGATCCAAAAAAAAGTGTATGTATATCACACGTACACAATCACACTAGGCCCCAATTACTATTGTTTGTACCCCTAAAGGCAGGATGAGGAGTAGGAGGAGTATGGAACAGGCAGCACCCTCAAATCTTCAGAAGTATGAGATGAACCCCAAAAACTTGGAAAGGTGGATCTCACACGTACCAACACAGACTATCCCGCAATTTAATTGATCCCCAAAGGTTTTTATTGAATAGCGGAATAGGAAATATGATCCAAAAAAGTGTATGTATCTCACACGTACACAACCACACTAGGCCCCAATTACTATTGTTTGTACCCCTAAAGGCAGGATGAGGAGTAGGAGGAGTATGGAACAGGCAGCACCCTCAAATCTTCAGAAGTATGAGATGAACCCCAAAAACTTGGAAAGGTGGATCTCACACGTACCAACACAGACTATCCCGCAATTTAATTGATCCCCAAAGGTTTTTATTGAATAGCGGAATAGGAAATATGATCAAAAAAAGTGTATGTATCTCACACGTACACAACCACACTAGGCCCCAATTACTATTGTTTGTACCCCTAAAAGGCTGGATGAGGAGTAGGGGGGAGTATGAAACAGGCAGCACCCTCAAATCTTCAGAAGTATGAGATGAACCCCAAAAACTTGGAAAGGTGGATCTCTCCCACACGTACCAACACAGACTATCCCCCAATTTAACTGATCCCCAAAGGTTTTTGAATAAATAGCGGAATAGAAAATATGATCAAAAAAAGTGTATGTATATCACACGTACACAACCACACTAGGCCCTAATTACTATTGTTTGTACCCCTAAAAGGCTGGATGAGGAGTAGGGGGGAGTATGGAACAGGCAGCACCCTCAAATCTTCAGAAGTATGAGATGAACCCCAAAAACTTGGAAAGGTGGATCTCTCCCACACGTACCAACACAGACTATCCCCCAATTTAACTGATCCCCAAAGGTTTTTGATTAAATAGCGGAATAGAAAATATGATCAAAAAAAGTGTATGTATATCACACGTACACAACCACACTAGGCCCCAATTACTATTGTTTGTACCCCTAAAAGGCTGGATGAGGAGTAGGAGGAGTTTGGAACAGACAGCACCCTCAAATCTTCAGAAGTATGAGATGAACCCCAAAAACCCCAAATATCATTCAGCTCTGCTGCAGGCCACAACTTAATTTTTTTTAACCCAAGGCTGTATATTGAATAGTGGAATAGAAAAAAAGTGTATGGTTTTTGAAACCACTCAATATTAGCACATGTGAACTGAACACAGCAGTGTATGATCAGTCACTCAGCACAGCACAGCTGAAGGAAAAATGCTGCACACAGTGACTGATAGAAAAATACTTTTCTCCCTCCTCCTCAGTGGGCAAAAAAAGATTGTGTTCACTGCACCCCAAAAAGATTGTGTTCACTGCACCCCAAAAAGATTGTGTTCACTGCAGCCCACACAGCAAAATGGATGTGGATCACTGACACCTGCCTATCTCCTATCCCACACCACACAGCAATATCGATTGTAGTTTGTAGAACACACTTTCCCTAAAAATCAGCAGACTTTATCCCTAATAGGATTTATAAGATCGTAGATCGGGACTGCAGACCCCACCCCACACAGCAATATCGATTGTAGTTTGTAGAACACACTTTCCCTAAAAATCAGCAGACTCTATCCCTAACAGGATTTATAAGATCGTAGATCGGGACTGCAGACCCCACCCCACACAGCAATATCGATTGTAGTTTGTAGAACACACTTTCCCTAAAAATCAGCAGACTCTATCCCTAACAGGATTGATAAGAGATCGTAGATCGGGTGACTGCAAACCCCACCACACACAGCAATGTCGATTGTAGTTTGTAGAACACACTTTCCCTAAAAATCAGCAGACTCTCTCCCTAAAATGCCTACAACTGTAATGTTCTGGTACCTTTGGGTACCCTAATTACTCTTTCATAAGTGTATGCGCCCCACCATTCTCTTTTGGTAAGGTGCGCATACACCTTTAAGACTGATGCTGTCATCACTGAGCGCCGGACTGGATGGCTATTTAGATCGCCGGCTCTCACTCACATGTGTTCGTTCAACCGTCATGGTTGGAGCGTCCTGATCTCTGAGTTCAGCATGTCAAATCTACACGTTCCTGTATCTCGCTACCTGAACCTCTGTTTTCGGATCCTGTGTCTCGCCACCCGATCAACCCTGGCATGCTGTTTTCACCTTCACCCTTCTCACGACTACACTGCTTTGTGCCTTGATGCTAACCTGTCTTGAAGCTCTCATGCTTGCAAGCATACCTCGCTGTCGGAACCACGCTGCGCTGATCCCTGTATCCCGCTACCGGATCATCCGCTCTTGCCGAACCTCTCCTCTGCTACATTGCTATTAGTGATAAGTACCCCACAGGGGAAACCTCTATAACCTTTATACTAAAGCTTACACTATCTAGCTCTGCATACTAAGGACTATTACTACATCTGCATTATCTAAGATTGCTAGCTCTTGAGCCTACTACCACCTGTTCTTGCACTGGGTTGATCTCTCTTGTATGTCCACCTGCTACTCTGTCATCTGCTACCATACATGATTGCTAAACCTATCTGCATCCCATCTGCTACTATCTTACTTTCAAGAACATTTCCTTTCAAGTGTCTGTCATCTACCATCTCTACCCAACCTGTCTCTTCAGCCTATCATCACTGTGTTACTATATACATAAGTCACTCTAGGAAACATCTTATTGAGTGTGTGTATTTACTTGCTGAATTGAGATCCTCCACACATGATGAGTCATTGGGAGTTGGGATTGGTGTCTCAGCGTTTCTCTACATGACTACTGAAGTGGAATATTTCTGCAGCTGAAAATCCACATCATACGTAAAACGCAGGAGCGTTACAGATTGAACGAACCACAAATGGAATCAGCAGAAATAACCACTCAGATGACACAATTAAAACAGCAAGTAACTGCGTTAATACACGCACTTGCTGAATTAAAAGAAGACAATCAGGCTCTGTCGCAGCAGGTAATTAGACTGACACAACTTACCACTGCTCAGTCCCCTGAACCCAAAATAAATCCTCCTTTGGTATTTACAGGTGATCGCAAAAAATTTCGCGAATTTAAAAACGCATGTGAGTTACTTTTCTTGCTAAAACCCCGTACCTACCTTTCTGATCACATTAAGGTTTGTACTATTATTTCTTACCTAACAGGCGATCCTCTGGCCTGGGCAGACTCTCTTTTTGAGAAAAACGACCAGCTTCTCAACTCCTATGCCTTGTTCCTAGCAGAACTCACTAGCCTATATGATGATCCCAATAGGCAGAGTACTGCCGATCTTCAATTAAGATCCTTGAAACAAGGTGGGAGACCTGTAGAAGACTTTGTCGCAGAATTCAAGAGATGGACCCTTGATTCAGAATGGAATGATGCATCTCTGAAATCCCAATTTAGGCTTGGCCTATCAGAGGCCGTTAAAGACGAGCTCGCCCGAGCGGATCTGCCAAAAACCCTGGATGCATTGATACAACTCAGTATCACCATAGATAGAAGACTACGAGAAAGAAAGGCTGAGAAAATGGGAACGCCATTATCCAGTTCTTCTCGGATCTCGGCCGTTGACCCCGTTCCTATGGAGGTAGGAACCATACGCCCACCTCTATCAACTATGGAAAGAGCCAGAAGACGATCTGGTAATCTCTGCTTGTACTGTGCATCCCCGGATCACAAGATAAACGTCTGTCCCCTAGTCTACAAAAAGAAGGGTGAGTGTTCACATGTCCTCCTAGGGGGATTGACAACTTCAATCACTAACCCTTACCTTTCTGTTTGCTTAACATTACAGTGGGACCAGAACAGGATTACTACTAAGGCCATGATTGACACAGGATCTTGTGGAAATTATATTGACATACGTTTTGCTGCTTTAAATAAAGTTCCTATTATTTCTAAACTTTCCTAGTCACTACTAACGGGTCTCATATGGAAACCACTACCTTCGATCTAATACCTTCACCCCACTTTCCCATTGTTTTGGGACTTCCCTGGTTGCACACACATCAACCAACCATAGATTGGAAGGAACGGACCCTGACCTTCCTCTCTTGCTATTGCGAGGGTACGTGTAACCTCCCGTCTTTCGGGAAGATCCTGTCTGTGGTGACAGATGAGATTGCACCACTATGTTATCAGGATCTCTCTGAGGTTTTTCTTGAGAAAAATGCTCAAGCACTACCTCCCCATCGAGACTATGATTGTAGCATTGATCTACTCCCAAATAGCAAATTGCCGTTCGGTCATGTTTATCCTCTTTCACAGGATGAACTTTCCCAACTCAAAGACTATTTGGATGAGAATTTGGAAAAAGGTTTTATTAGACCTTCCACTTCTTCCACAGCAGCAGGACTCTTTTTTGTCCGCAATAAGGACTCAAGTCTCAGGCCTATCATCGACTATAGGCAATTGAATGCTATTACAATAAAAGATCGCTATCCTCTACCGCTTATCCCTGAGCTCATTGAGCAGGTGCGTGGAGCTACCTATTTTTCAAAATTGGACCTGAAAGGAGCATTCAATCTCATTCGAATCCGTGATGGACACGAGTGGAAGACAGCATTCAGAACCAGATACGGATTGTTTGAATATCTTGTAATGCCATTCGGGCTATGCAACGCCCCTGCAGTTTTTCAACGATTTATAAACGATATTTTCAGAGACTTACTAGATGTCTGTGTTGTGGTATATCTGGACGATATACTTATATATTCACGATCCCTGTCTGAACACATAAGACATGTAAGACTAGTATTATCGAGATTGCTTGCACACAACCTTTATGTGAAACTGAAAAAATGCTTGTTTCATAAAGAAGAGGTACTGTTTCTAGGCTACATCATATCCAAAACAGGAATCGAGATGGACATGAGTAAGATATCCTGCATTCAGGATTGGCCTACACCAACCACACGCAAGGCGCTACAGCGATTCCTTGGATTTTCGAATTTCTACAGGAAGTTCATTAGAAACTTCTCTGCCATTGTGAGACCCCTCACACAGCTCACTAGCATTAAAAAAACATTCAAATGGTCAGATGAAGCAAATAAAGCTTTTCACCTGTTAAAGACAAGGTTTACTTCTGCTCCCATACTACGCCATCCAGACCCATCCCTCCAATACATTCTGGAAGTAGATGCGTCAAACATGGCAGTAGGAGCAATACTCTCCCAACGACCAACTCACACTTCACCACTTCATCGAGTCGCCTTTTTTTCTAAATCCCTAAGCAGTCCAGAGATAAATTACCCCGTGGGTGAAAAGGAACTGCTTGCTATAAAATTGGCTCTTGAGAATTGGCGACATCTACTCGAAGGCACCCAATTACCAATACTTATATACACGGACCATAAAAATCTCCAATATCTTCAGACTAAAAAAACTCTCTCGCACCGACAGGTACGATGGTCACTATTCTTTCTAAGGTTTAACTTCCTAGTAACCTACACACCTGCAGATAAGAACAAAAAGGCGGATGCACTATCACGACTAACTGAAGAAAACTACTTCGAAATCCCTTCCGTTCCTATAATACCTCACAAACGCATTATTGGAGTTGTCCGTTCCTTGAAGGAAGAGGTTTTGCATGGTATAAGTTTGGATACACCCCCACCACAACTAAATACTGATGCAGAAGGCTTCCTCTACTACAACGACAAACTTTACATACCACCTACCATACGCACCAAGATCTTGGAATTATCGCATGATGTGCCTATGGCAGGACATATGGGTATGACAAAGACTTTTAATCTGATTACCAGGCAATTCTGGTGGCCTGACATGAAAACATCTATACAAAAATTTGTCTCTTCATGCAATGTCTGTGCCAGGTCCAAAATTGACTCTACGAGACCATCCGGTCTACTATGCAGTCTACCAATACCCCAAACTCCATGGGAAGTTGTGTCCTTGGACTTTATAGTGGAATTGCCTCCTTCCAAAGGATTTAATACCATCTTAGTGTCAGTGGACCATCTGACAAAAATGGCACATTTCATTGCTATTCGCAGACTACCTTCGTCCAAACAAACGGCAGAACTCCTGATGAAACATGTCTTTAAGTTACATGGTATCCCAAAAACTCTTCTGTCTGACCGTGGATCACAATTTATTTCCAAGTTCTGGCAAGAACTATGTCACATACTACGGATCGAGCGGAAGCTCACTTCTCCTTACCATCCGCAGACCAACGGACAGACTGAAAGAGTCAACCAATGCATCGAGCAATATTTACGTTGTTACACTTCTTACCAACAGGATGATTGGGTGGATCTTCTCCCTCTGGCAGAATTTGCCTACAACAACGCAACCCACAGTACGACCAAGCAGAGTCCGTTCTACTTGAACTATGGGTTTCATCCCTCTATTCTTCCACCACGCATCTTTCCTTCAAAAAACCCAGTAGCTTCAGACTATCTTACCCAAATAAAGGACTCTCTGGGTTTGCTTAATACTACCATTGCACACGCTCATAGTCAACAAAAGAAGTACTATGATCTTCGCAGAAGACCTTCTCCTCAGTACGCTATCGGGGACCTCGTTTGGCTCTCAACAAAAAATTTAAGACTGAAAATCCCTAGCAAAAAGCTTGGACCTCTGTTCTTGGGACCTTTCCCAATCAAGAAACTTATTGGAAAAGCTGCAGTACAGCTTACATTGCCAATAGACCTCAAAATACATCCCATTTTCCATGTGTCGCTACTAAGGCCCCATGTTCCTGACCAAGGAATAAGGCCTACTATCCCACCTCCTCCTCCTCCTGTACAAGTTGAAGGTGGAGAAGAATACGAGATAAAAGAGATTCTGGATTCTCGTATCCACAGAGGAAGACTTCAGTACTTGGTTCGATGGAAGAACTATGGGCCCCAAGATGACACCTGGCTAAACACTTCTGACATACATGCCTCTAGATTAATCCGCAATTTTCATGCGAAGTACCCAGACAAACCAGCTCCAGAGGCCTTCAGGAGCCGGCCTTAAGGGGGGGGGGGGTACTGTAATGTTCTGGTACCTTTGGGTACCCTAATTACTCTTTCATAAGTGTATGCGCCCCACCATTCTCTTTTGGTAAGGTGCGCATACACCTTTAAGACTGATGCTGTCATCACTGAGCGCCGGACTGGATGGCTATTTAGATCGCCGGCTCTCACTCACATGTGTTCGTTCAACCGTCATGGTTGGAGCGTCCTGATCTCTGAGTTCAGCATGTCAAATCTACACGTTCCTGTATCTCACTACCTGAACCTCTGTTTTCGGATCCTGTGTCTCGCCACCCGATCAACCCTGGCATGTAGTGTTGAGCGAACACGGACTGTATTATTCGTGTTCGTACCGAATAATTGGATTTTTGTTACCCGAACACGAACACGGACACTTTACTGTATATTCGGGTAAAAATCCGTGTTCGGTCGTTTTATTTCCGGGTTTTGCATGCTTTGGCGCTCTTTTCATGGCGGGCTTTCAACAGCCAATCAACAATCGTTTAACTGGTGTGCCTTAAGCCATCCCAGCCATGCCTGCAAATGTCTCAGTAGCTGTGATTGGCCGTCTGAAGCATGTGACCAAGTCTTTATAAGTTCGAGGCAGCCGCAGCGGCGTCATTATGCTGCTTAGATCAGGGACAGAGCACACATCAACGTGCTGGCTGCTGATTAGGGAAAGATAGGCAGGAAAAAACCATTTGTGTCTGGATAGAATTGAGGGACAGGTCGGAGTGTTTAGGCAGGGCGAGTTGTAGGCATTTTAGGGATAGAGTCTGCTGAATTATAGGGTCAGTGTGTTCTACAAACTACAATCGATATTGCTGTGTGGGGTGGGGTCTGCACTTAGTTCTCCTGATCTACGATCTCTTCTCAATCCTGTTAGGGACAGAGTCTGCTGAATTTTAGGGAAAGTGTGTTCTACAAACTACAATCGATATTGCTGTGTGGTGTGGGATAGGAGATAGGCAGGTGTCAGTGATCCACATCCATTTTTCTGTGTGTGGGCTGCAGTGAACACAATCTTTTTGGGGTGCAGTGAACACAATTCTTTTGGAGTGCAGTGAACAAAATCTTTGTGGGGTGCAGTGAACAAAACCTTTGTGGGGGTACAGTGAACACAATCTTTGTGGGGTGCAGTGAAGACAATCCTTGTGGGGTGCAGTGAAGACAATCCTTGTGGGGTGCAGTGAACAAAATCTTTGGGGGGTACAGTGAACACAATGTTTGTGGGGTGCAGAGAAGACAATCCTTGTGGGGTGCAATGAACAAAATCTTTGGGGGGGGGGTACAGTGAACACAATCTTTGTGGGGTGCAGTGAACAAAACCTTTGTGGGGTGCAGTGAACACAATCTTTGTGGGGTGCAGTGAAGACAATCCTTGTGGGGTGCAGTGAAGACAATCCTTGTGGGGTGCAGTGAACAAAATCTTTGGGGGGTACAGTGAACACAATCTTTGTGGGGTGCAGTGAACAAAACCTTTGTGGGGTACAGTGAACACAATCTTTGTGGGGTGCAGTGAACAAAACCTTTGTGGGGTACAGTGAACACAATCTTTGTGGGGTGCAGTGAAGACAATCCTTTTGGAGTGCAGTGAACACAATCTTTGTGGGGTACAGTGAACACAATCTTTGTGGGGTGCAGTGAACAAAACCTTTGTGGGGTACAGTGAACACAATCTTTGTGGGGTGCAGTGAACACAATCTTTGTGGGGTGCAGTGAACAAAACCTTTGTGGGGTGCAGTGAACACAACCTTTGTGGGGTACAGTGAACACAATCTTTGTGGGGTGCAGTGAACAAAACCTTTGTGGGGTACAGTGAACACAATCTTTGTGGGGTACAGTGAACACAATCTTTGTGGGGTGCAGTGAACAAAACCTTTGTGGGGTACAGTGAACACAATCTTTGTGGGGTGCAGTGAACAAAACCTTTGTGGGGTACAGTGAACACAATCTTTGTGGGGTGCAGTGAAGACAATCCTTTTGGAGTGCAGTGAACAAAATCTTTGTGGGGTACAGTGAACACAATCTTTGTGGGGTGCAGTGAACAAAATCTTTGTGGGGTACAGTAAACACAATCTTTGTGGGGTGCAGTGAAGACAATCCTTGTGGGGTGCAGTGAAGACAATCCTTGTGGGGTGCAGTGAACAAAATCTTTGGGGGGTACAGTGAACACAATCTTTGTGGGGTGCAGTGAACAAAACCTTTGTGGGGTACAGTGAACACAATCTTTGTGAGGTGCAGTGAACAAAACCTTTGTGGGGTACAGTGAACACAATCTTTGTGGGGTGCAGTGAAGACAATCCTTTTGGAGTGCAGTGAACACAATCTTTGTGGGGTACAGTGAACACAATCTTTGTGGGGTGCAGTGAACAAAACCTTTGTGGGGTACAGTGAACACAATCTTTGTGGGGTGCAGTGAACACAATCTTTGTGGGGTGCAGTGAACAAAACCTTTGTGGGGTGCAGTGAACACAACCTTTGTGGGGTACAGTGAACACAATCTTTGTGGGGTGCAGTGAACAAAACCTTTGTGGGGTACAGTGAACACAATCTTTGTGGGGTACAGTGAACACAATCTTTGTGGGGTGCAGTGAACAAAACCTTTGTGGGGTACAGTGAACACAATCTTTGTGGGGTGCAGTGAACAAAACCTTTGTGGGGTACAGTGAACACAATCTTTGTGGGGTGCAGTGAAGACAATCCTTTTGGAGTGCAGTGAACAAAATCTTTGTGGGGTACAGTGAACACAATCTTTGTGGGGTGCAGTGAACAAAATCTTTGTGGGGTGCAGTGAACACAATCTTTGTGGGGTGCAGTGAAGACAATCCTTGTAGGGTGCAGTGAAGACAATCCTTGTGGGGTGCAGTGAACAAAATCTTTGGGGGGTACAGTGAACACAATCTTTGTGGGGTGCAGTGAACACAATCTTTGTGGGGTGCAGTGAAGACAATCCTTTTGGAGTGCAGTGAACACAATCTTTGTGGGGTACAGTGAACACAATCTTTGTGGGGTGCAGTGAAGACAATCCTTGTGGGGTGCAGTGAAGACAATCCTTGTGGGGTGCAGTGAACAAAATCTTTGGGGGGTACAGTGAACACAATCTTTGTGGGGTGCAGTGAACAAAACCTTTGTGGGGTACAGTGAACACAATCTTTGTGGGGTGCAGTGAACAAAACCTTTGTGGGGTACAGTGAACACAATCTTTGTGGGGTGCAGTGAAGACAATCCTTTTGGAGTGCAGTGAACACAATCTTTGTGGGGTACAGTGAACAAAACCTTTGTGGGGTACAGTGAACACAATCTTTGTGGGGTGCAGAGAAGACAATCCTTTTGGGGTGCAGTGAACACAATCTTTGTGGGGTACAGTGAACACAATCTTTGTGGGGTACAGTGAACACAATCTTTGTGGGGTACAGTGAACACAATCTCATACTTCTGAAGCTTTGAGGGTGCTGCCTGTTCTATACTCCTCCTCCTCATCCATCCTTTTAGGTGTACAAACAATAGTAATTGGGGCCTAGTGTGCTTCTGTACGTGTGAAAAACATACACTTTTTTTGATCATATTTCCTATTCCGTTATTCAATAAAAACCTTTGGGGCTCAATTAAATTGCGGAATAGTCTGTGTCGGTACGTGTGAGATCCACCTTTCCAAGTTTTTGGGGTTCATCTCATACTTCTGAAGCTTTGAGGGTGCTGCCTGTTCTATACTCCTCCTCCTCCTCTTCCTCATCCATCCTTTTAGGTGTACAAACAATAGTAATTGGGGCCTAGTGTGCTTCTGTACGTGTGAAAAACATACACTTTTTTTTGATCATATTTCCTATTCCGCTATTCAATAAAAAGCTTTGGGGCTCAATTAAATTGCGGAATAGTCTGTGTCGGTACGTGTGAGATCCACCTTTCCAAGTTTTTGGGGTTCATCTCATACTTCTGAAGCTTTGAGGGTGCTGCCTGTTCTATACTCCTCCTCCTCCTCCTCCTCATCCATCCTTTTAGGTGTACAAACAATAGTAATTGGGGCCTAGTGTGCTTCTGTACGTGTGAAAAACATACACTTTTTTTGATCATATTTCCTATTCCGTTATTCAATAAAAACCTTTGGGGCTCAATTAAATTGCGGAATAGTCTGTGTCGGTACGTGTGAGATCCACCTTTCCAAGTTTTTGGGGTTCATCTCATACTTCTGAAGCTTTGAGGGTGCTGCCTGTTCTATACTCCTCCTCCTCCTCCTCCTCATCCATCCTTTTAGGTGTACAAACAATAGTAATTGGGGCCTAGTGTGCTTCTGTACGTGTGAAAAACATACACTTTCTTTTGATCATATTTCCTATTCCGCTATTCAATAAAAACCTTTGGGGCTCAATTAAATTGCGGAATAGTCTGTGTCTGTACGTGTGAGATCCACCTTTCCAAGTTTTTGGGGTTCATCTCATACTTCTGAAGCTTTGAGGGTGCTGCCTGTTCTATACTCCTCCTCATCCATCCTTTTAGGTGTACAAACAATAGTAATTGGGGCCTAGTGTGCTTCTGTACGTGTGAAAAACATACACTTTTTTTTTATCATATTTTCTATTCCGCTATTCAATAAAAACCTTTGGGGCTCAATTAAATTGCGGAATAGTCTGTGTCGGTACGTGTGAGATCCACCTTTCCAAGTTATTGGGGTTCATCTCATACTTCTGAAGCTTTGAGGGTGCTGCCTGTTCTATACTCCTCCTCCTCCTCTTCCTCATCCATCCTTTTAGGTGTACAAACAATAGTAATTGGGGCCTAGTGTGCTTCTGTACGTGTGAAAAACATACACTTTTTTTTGATCATATTTCCTATTCCGCTATTCAATAAAAACCTTTGGGGCTCAATTAAATTGCAGAATAGTCTGTGTCTGTACGTGTGAGATCCACCTTTCCAAGTTTTTGGGGTTCATCTCATACTTCTGAAGCTTTGAGGGTGCTGCCTGTTCTATACTCCTCCTCCTCCTCCTCCTCATCCATCCTTTTAGGTGTACAAACAATAGTAATTGGGGCCTAGTGTGCTTCTGTACGTGTGAAAAACATACACTTTTTTTTGATCATATTTCCTATTCCGCTATTCAGTAAAAACCTTCGGGGCTCAATTAAATTGCGGAATAGTCTGTGTCAGTACGTGTGAGATCCACCTTTCCAAGTTTTTGGGGTTCATCTCATACTTCTGAAGCTTTGAGGGTGCTGCCTGTTCTATACTCCTCCTCCTCCTCTTCCTCATCCATCCTTTTAGGTGTACAAACAATAGTAATTGGGGCCTAGTGTGCTTCTGTACGTGTGAAAAACATACACTTTTTTTTGATCATATTTCCTATTCCGCTATTCAATAAAAAGCTTTGGGGCTCAATTAAATTGCGGAATAGTCTGTGTCGGTACGTGTGAGATCCACCTTTCCAAGTTTTTGGGGTTCATCTCATACTTCTGAAGCTTTGAGGGTGCTGCCTGTTCTATACTCCTCCTCCTCCTCCTCCTCATCCATCCTTTTAGGTGTACAAACAATAGTAATTGGGGCCTAGTGTGCTTCTGTACGTGTGAAAAACATACACTTTTTTTGATCATATTTCCTATTCCGTTATTCAATAAAAACCTTTGGGGCTCAATTAAATTGCGGAATAGTCTGTGTCGGTACGTGTGAGATCCACCTTTCCAAGTTTTTGGGGTTCATCTCATACTTCTGAAGCTTTGAGGGTGCTGCCTGTTCTATACTCCTCCTCCTCCTCCTCCTCATCCATCCTTTTAGGTGTACAAACAATAGTAATTGGGGCCTAGTGTGCTTCTGTACGTGTGAAAAACATACACTTTCTTTTGATCATATTTCCTATTCCGCTATTCAATAAAAACCTTTGGGGCTCAATTAAATTGCGGAATAGTCTGTGTCTGTACGTGTGAGATCCACCTTTCCAAGTTTTTGGGGTTCATCTCATACTTCTGAAGCTTTGAGGGTGCTGCCTGTTCTATACTCCTCCTCCTCCTCATCCATCCTTTTAGGTGTACAAACAATAGTAATTAGGGCCTAGTGTGCTTCTGTACGTGTGAAAAACATACACTTTTTTTAATCATATTTTCTATTCCGCTATTCAATAAAAACCTTTGGGGCTCAATTAAATTGCGGAATAGTCTGTGTCGGTACGTGTGAGATCCACCTTTCCAAGTTTTTGGGGTTCATCTCATACTTCTGAAGCTTTGAGGGTGCTGCCTGTTCTATACTCCTCCTCCTCCTCTTCCTCATCCATCCTTTTAGGTGTACAAACAATAGTAATTGGGGCCTAGTGTGCTTCTGTACGTGTGAAAAACATACACTTTTTTTTGATCATATTTCCTATTCCGCTATTCAATAAAAACCTTTGGGGCTCAATTAAATTGCAGAATAGTCTGTGTCTGTACGTGTGAGATCCACCTTTCCAAGTTTTTGGGGTTCATCTCATACTTCTGAAGCTTTGAGGGTGCTGCCTGTTCTATACTCCTCCTCCTCCTCCTCCTCCTCCTCCTCATCCATCCTTTTAGGTGTACAAACAATAGTAATTGGGGCCTAGTGTGCTTCTGTACGTGTGAAAAACATACACTTTTTTTTGATCATATTTCCTATTCCGCTATTCAATAAAAACCTTTGGGGCTCAATTAAATTGCGGAATAGTCTGTGTCTGTACGTGTGAGATCCACCTTTCCAAGTTTTTGGGGTTCATCTCATACTTCTGAAGCCTTGAGGGTGCTGCCTGTTCTATACTCCTCCTCCTCCTCCTCCTCATCCATCCTTTTAGGTGTACAAACAATAGTAATTGGGGCCTAGTGTGCTTCTGTACGTGTGAAAAACATACACTTTTTTTTGATCATATTTCCTATTCCGCTATTCAATAAAAACCTTTGGGGCTCAATTAAATTGCAGAATAGTCTGTGTCTGTACGTGTGAGATCCACCTTTCCAAGTTTTTGGGGTTCATCTCATACTTCTGAAGCTTTGAGGGTGCTGCCTGTTCTATACTCCTCCTCCTCCTCCTCCTCATCCATCCTTTTAGGTGTACAAACAATAGTAATTGGGGCCTAGTGTGCTTCTGTACGTGTGAAAAACATACACTTTTTTTTGATCATATTTCCTATTCCGCTATTCAATAAAAACCTTCGGGGCTCAATAAAATTGCGGAATAGTCTGTGTCAGTACGTGTGAGATCCACCTTTCCAAGTTTTTGGGGTTCATCTCATACTTCTGAAGCTTTGAGGGTGCTGCCTGTTCTATACTCCTCCTCCTCCTCTTCCTCATCCATCCTTTTAGGTGTACAAACAATAGTAATTGGGGCCTAGTGTGCTTCTGTACGTGTGAAAAACATACACTTTTTTTTGATCATATTTCCTATTCCGCTATTCAATAAAAAGCTTTGGGGCTCAATTAAATTGCGGAATAGTCTGTGTCGGTACGTGTGAGATCCACCTTTCCAAGTTTTTGGGGTTCATCTCATACTTCTGAAGCTTTGAGGGTGCTGCCTGTTCTATACTCCTCCTCCTCCTCCTCCTCATCCATCCTTTTAGGTGTACAAACAATAGTAATTGGGGCCTAGTGTGCTTCTGTACGTGTGAAAAACATACACTTTTTTTGATCATATTTCCTATTCCGTTATTCAATAAAAACCTTTGGGGCTCAATTAAATTGCGGAATAGTCTGTGTCGGTACGTGTGAGATCCACCTTTCCAAGTTTTTGGGGTTCATCTCATACTTCTGAAGCTTTGAGGGTGCTGCCTGTTCTATACTCCTCCTCCTCCTCCTCCTCATCCATCCTTTTAGGTGTACAAACAATAGTAATTGGGGCCTAGTGTGCTTCTGTACGTGTGAAAAACATACACTTTCTTTTGATCATATTTCCTATTCCGCTATTCAATAAAAACCTTTGGGGCTCAATTAAATTGCGGAATAGTCTGTGTCTGTACGTGTGAGATCCACCTTTCCAAGTTTTTGGGGTTCATCTCATACTTCTGAAGCTTTGAGGGTGCTGCCTGTTCTATACTCCTCCTCCTCCTCATCCATCCTTTTAGGTGTACAAACAATAGTAATTAGGGCCTAGTGTGCTTCTGTACGTGTGAAAAACATACACTTTTTTTTTATCATATTTTCTATTCCGCTATTCAATAAAAACCTTTGGGGCTCAATTAAATTGCGGAATAGTCTGTGTCGGTACGTGTGAGATCCACCTTTCCAAGTTTTTGGGGTTCATCTCATACTTCTGAAGCTTTGAGGGTGCTGCCTGTTCTATACTCCTCCTCCTCCTCTTCCTCATCCATCCTTTTAGGTGTACAAACAATAGTAATTGGGGCCTAGTGTGCTTCTGTACGTGTGAAAAACATACACTTTTTTTTGATCATATTTCCTATTCCGCTATTCAATAAAAACCTTTGGGGCTCAATTAAATTGCAGAATAGTCTGTGTCTGTACGTGTGAGATCCACCTTTCCAAGTTTTTGGGGTTCATCTCATACTTCTGAAGCTTTGAGGGTGCTGCCTGTTCTATACTCCTCCTCCTCCTCCTCCTCCTCCTCATCCATCCTTTTAGGTGTACAAACAATAGTAATTGGGGCCTAGTGTGCTTCTGTACGTGTGAAAAACATACACTTTTTTTTGATCATATTTCCTATTCCGCTATTCAATAAAAACCTTTGGGGCTCAATTAAATTGCGGAATAGTCTGTGTCTGTACGTGTGAGATCCACCTTTCCAAGTTTTTGGGGTTCATCTCATACTTCTGAAGCCTTGAGGGTGCTGCCTGTTCTATACTCCTCCTCCTCCTCCTCCTCATCCATCCTTTTAGGTGTACAAACAATAGTAATTGGGGCCTAGTGTGCTTCTGTACGTGTGAAAAACATACACTTTTTTTTTATCATATTTCCTATTCCGCTATTCAATAAAAAGCTTTGGGGCTCAAATAAATTGCGGAATAGTCTGTGTCGGTACGTGTGAGATCCACCTTTCCAAGTTTTTGGGGTTCATCTCATACTTCTGAAGCTTTGAGGGTACTGCCTGTTCTATACTCCTCCTCCTCCTCCTCCTCATCCATCCTTTTAGGTGTACAAACAATAGTAATTTGGGCCTAGTGTGCTTCTGTACGTGTGAAAAACATACACTTTTTTTTTATCATATTTCCTATTCCGCTATTCAATAAAAAGCTTTGGGGCTCAATTAAATTGCGGAATAGTCTGTGTCGGTACGTGTGAGATCCACCTTTCCAAGTTTTTGGGGTTCATCTCATACTTCTGAAGCTTTGAGGGTACTGCCTGTTCTATACTCCTCCTCCTCCTCCTCCTCATCCATCCTTTTAGGTGTACAAACAATAGTAATTTGGGCCTAGTGTGCTTCTGTACGTGTGAAAAACATACACTTTTTTTTGATCATATTTCCTATTCCGCTATTCAATAAAAACCTTTGTGGCTCAATTAAATTGCGGAATAGTCTGTGTCGGTACATGTGAGATCCACCTTTCCAAGTTTTTGGGGTTCATCTCATACTTCTGAAGATTTGAGGGTGCTGCCTGTTCCATACTCCTCTTCCTCATCCTCCCTTTAGGGGAAAAAAAATTTAATCGGGCCTAGTCTGTGTTTGTACGTGTGAGATACACAGTTTTTTATCCTATTCCGCTATTCAATACACACCCTTTTGGTGTAAAAAACATTAAATTGCGGCATAGTTTGCATATTTGACTGTGAGATACACCCGTGCGATACTGTTGTTCTTTTGTTCCGCTATTCAATAAAGACCTTTCTAGGGCAAGATCTTAAATTTCAGAAATATGAGGAGAGCGTCAAATAGGGGCCATGGCCTGGGTCGTGGTGGTGCTGCTGCTAGAGCTCCTGTTGCAAGGAGAGGACGTGGTCGATCTGTGCCAGCTACACGCACAAGTGAAACACCTTCCTCAAGTGTGAGTAGGCGACAGAACCTGCATCAGTATTTGGTAGGGCATCATACGCCCCTAGAAGTGATGAGGCCAGAACAAGTGGAGGCGATAGTAGATTGGTTTGCTGCTGACAGTGCCTCCAGTTCCTTCACATTGTCTCCCACCCAGTCTACTGCAGAAAGGTCACAGTTGGCACCTGCAGCCGATGTCCAACCGTCTTTCACCTCACCCCCTTGCAAATCAGGCAAGCAGTCTGAGCCCCAAGCCATACAGCAGTCTCTTCTTCTTTTTGATGACTCTGTCAGCAGGGTTTCCCAGGGCCATCCACCTAGCCCTGCCCCAGAAGTGGAAGAGATTGAGTGCAGCGATGCCCAACCACTTATTTCTCAAGATGAGTACATGCAAGGATCATCGCAGCACGTCTCCGATGATGACGAAACGCAGGTGCCAACTGCTGCGGCGTTCAGCATTGTGGAGACCGACAAGGAGGGCAGGGGTGAAGACTGGGTGGAAGATGATGTGGAGGACGATGAGGTCCTCGACCCCACATGGAATGAACGTCATGCAGGTGACCTGAGTAGTTTGGAGGAAGAGGCGGTGGTTGCACAGAGCCACCAGCACAGCAGAAGAGGAAGCAGGGTGCAGAAGCGGAGCGGCCGTGCCCTAGACACTACGCCCGCTACTGCCCAACGCAGCAAGGGAACGAGTGCACCAAAGTCAGCTCAAAGGAGTTCTCTAGCGTGGAAGTTCTTTAGAAAATGTGCTGATGACAGGACACGAGTGGTTTGCACCCTGTGCAATCAGAGCTTGAAGCGAGGCATAAACCTTCTCAACCTGAGCACAACCTGCATGATCAGGCATCTAAGTGCAAAGCACGAGCTGCAGTGGAGTACACACCTTCAAAACCAAGAAACGTCTCTGGCTCATCCTGCTTCCTCTTCTGCTGCAGTCTCGGCCGCTCCAGCCACATCTGTAGTGATACCGGCACCTGCCACCCCGCAAACAGACGATCTGTCAGCAACACCACCACCTGGGTCACCAACAACCATCTCCACAATGTCCCATGGAAGCGTTCAGCTTTCCATCTCCCAAACACTTGAGAGGAAGAGGAAGTACCCCCCTACCCACCCGCGATCCCTGGCCCTGAATGCCAGCATTTCAAAATTATTGGCCTTTGAAATGCTGTCATTCCGTCTGGTGGAGACGCACAGTTTTAAAAACCTTATGTCGGTGGCTGTCCCACAGTACGTCGTGCCCAGCCGCCACTACTTTTCCAGGCAAGCCATCCCTTCCCTGCACAACCAAGTGGGGGAAAAAATCAGGTGTGCACTGCGCAACGCCATCTGTGCCAAGGTCCACCTAACTACCGATACGTGGACCAGTAAGCACGGTCAGGGGCGTTATATCTCCCTAACGGCACACTGGGTAAATGCAGTGGCGGATGGGCCTGAGGCGGATAGCAATTTGGTGCATGTCCTTCCACCACCGAGGATTGCAGGGCGCTTCAGTTTGCCTCCTGTTCCTAACTCCTCCTACTCCGCTTCCTCATCCTCTACCGCCTCCTCATCCGGACAGCGTAACACCTTCACCACCAACTTCAGCACGGCCAGGGGTAAACGACAGCAGGCAGTTTTACAACTTGCCTGTTTGGGGGACAAACCACACACCGCGCAGGAGTTGTGGAGGAGCATGGAACAGCAGAAAAATGAGTGGTTGCTGCCAGCAAGCCTCAAGCCCGGCCTGGTGGTGTGCGATAACGGGAGAAATCTCATAGCAGCTCTGGGCCTAGCCGGTTTGACGCACATCCCTTGCCTGGCGCATGTGCTGAATTTGGTGGTGCAGAGGTTCCTTAAAAACTACCCCGATATGTCAGAGCTGCTGCAGAAAGTGCGGGCCGTTTGTGCGCACTTTCGGCATTCTCACCCTGCTGCTGCTCGCCTGGCAGCGCTGCATCGTAACTTCGGCCTTCCCGCTCACCGCCTCATATGTGACGTGCCCACAAGGTGGAACTCCACCTTGCACATGCTGGAAAGACTGTGCGAGCAGCAGCAGGCCATAGTGGAGATTCAGCTGCAGCACGCACGCGTGAGTCGCTCTGCGGAACAGCACCACTTCACCACCAATAACTGGGCCTCCATGCGAGACCTGTGTGCCTTGTTGCGCTGTTTTGAGTACTCCACCAACATGGCCAGTGGCAATGACGCCGTTCTCAGCTTAACTATCCCACTTCTATGCCTCCTTGAAAAAACAATTCGGGCGATGATGGAAGAGGATGTGGCACAGGATGAGGAGGAGGAGGAGGATGAAGAGGTAACATTTCCAAGGCTTTCAGGGCAGTCATTCGCAAGGGGCTCCGAGGGTGGGTTCCTGCACACACAAACGCCAGGGACACAATTGTCCAGCAGGGGCACAGTTCTGGAGGATGAGGAGGATGAGGAGGAGGAGGAGCTGGAGGAGGAGATGGAACCATGTTCACAGCAGGGTGGCACCCAGGCCAGCTCATGGCCATCACTGGTGCGTGGCTGGGGGGATACAGAGGACACGGACGATACACCTCCCACAGAGGACAGCCTTTCGTCGCCTCTGGGCAGCCTGGCACACATGAGCGATTACATGCTGCAGTGTCTCCACAACGACCGCCGAGTTGCCCACATTCTAACTTGTGCTGATTACTGAGTGGGCACGCTGCTGGATCCCCATTACAAGGACAACGTACCGTCCTTAATTCACTCACTGGAGCGCGATCGCAAGATGCGCGAGTACAAGCGCACGCTGTTAGACGCGATGCTGCTGGCATTCCCATCTGACAGCGGGGCCACAGTGGAAGCACAAGGCAGAGGAGGAGGAGGAGGAGGTCGCCAACTCAACCAGGGCACCGCCAGCACCTCAGAAGGCAGGGTTAGCATGGCCGAAATGTGGAAAAGCTTTGTCAGCACGCCACAACAAACAGCAGCACCAGCAGCTCAGATGGAACGTCTTAGCAGGAGGCAGCATTTTACCAACATGGTGGAGCAGTATGTGTGCACACGCCTACATGTAGTGAATGAGGGGTCTGCCCCCTTCAACTTCTGGGTCTCCAAATTGGGCACATGGCCTGAGCTTGCCCTTTACGCCTTGGAGGTGCTGGCGTGCCCTGCAGCCAGTGTATTATCTGAACGGGTATTTCGCACGGCTGGGGTTGTTATAACAGACAAGCGCAGCCGCCTGTCCAGAGACAATGTGGACAAGCTCACGTTCATTAAAATGAACCAGGCATGGATCCCACGGGACTTTTCCGTACCTTGTGCAGAATAGCAATGGATACCGACCTTACCCAGCCATTGTTCCATTTTTGCTCTTTCTCACTCTTTTGGGGTGTACCCTCATTTAAAATTTGTGAAAAGAAGCAGTGTTGGCTACCTCGTCCTCCTCCTCAGGGCCAGATTAACGTAGGGGCTATTGGAGCTGCAGCTCCATGCAGGCCCCTACCTTTTATATAGGCCCCGGGTTGGCCATATTCACTGTGACCGCTCTTCTGTCACTTGTAAACACAGAAGTCTGGCTTCTATGCTCGCTTCCCCAGGCAGCACCCTCAGAACCTCCCCACACAGCGCGAAGGCCGGACAAGGAGGGACAGTTGCCGATGCATGGATGTGTTTATGGGCTTCAGAGACAGCATCCCATGTTGAATTAGGCATGCATGGCTGCACCCTTCCTCCTCTGGGTGCATGCCAAGGCACGGCCCTTAAGGCCCTTCAAAATCCTCAGCACCAAGACCATGATGCTCTTAATCCGGCCCTGGTCCTCCTCCACCGCCGCTTCCACCTACACCGCCCATAGGTGTGCGCAGCCTATTGCATTAGGGTGTGCACCCCAAAGTTGAAATACACATGCATGTGTTTGCCTACATGTACATGGCCCCGATACATTACTCTCCCTGCTGGCAAAGAGAAATAGAGCAGAGCAGGTGCGAGGGAGATCTTTCCCATTTCCTCACTGGCAAACAGAGCGATAATGCTATGTGCCCTAGGTGATTAGGGTGTGCCCAGGTACACCAGGCACACCCTGTGCGCACGCCTATGACACCGCCACATCCACCACCACCTCAACCTCCCTCCTACTCCATATGGGCCTCGTCCTTCAGAGATGAAGAACATTGTTTTATTTTCTGTTTTTTTTTTGTTGTTTTAAGTTATTTCCCTATCCACATTTGTTTGCAGAGCACTTGCCATGCTCTTAACTACGTTTTGCTGCCATTTGCAGCACTCTAGCCCTTTCCATTGGTGTTTTAGAGCCATTTTAGTGCCTTAAAGTTCGGGTCCCCATTGACTTCAATGGGGTTCAGTGTCCGGGAAAAGTTCGGTAAAAGTCCGGGACACGGACCCGGACTTTTTTTTAAAGTTCGGCCGAACCCGTCGAACACGGACATCTAGGTGTCCGCTCAACCCTACTGGCATGCTGTTTTCACCTTCACCCTTCTCACGACTACACTGCTTTGTGCCTTGATGCTAACCTGTCTTGAAGTTCTCATGCTTGCAAGCATACCTCGCTGTCGGAACAACGCTGCGCTGATCCCTGTATCCCGCTACCGGATCATCCGCTCTTGCCGAACCTCTCCTCTGCTACATTGCTATTAGTGATAAGTACCCCACAGGGGAAACCTCTATAACCTTTATACTAAAGCTTACACTATCTAGCTCTGCATACTAAGGACTATTACTACATCTGCATTATCTAAGATTGCTAGCTCTTGAGCCTACTACCACCTGTTCTTGCACTGGGTTGATCTCTCTTGTATGTCCACCTGCTACTCTGTCATCTGCTACCATACATGATTGCTAAACCTATCTGCATCCCATCTGCTACTATCTTACTTTCAAGAACATTTCCTTTCAAGTGTCTGTCATCTACCATCTCTACCCAACCTGTCTCTTCAGCCTATCATCACTGTGTTATTATATACATAAGTCACTCTAGGAAACATCTTATTGAGTGTGTGTATTTACTTGCTGAATTGAGATCCTCCACACATGATGAGTCATTGGGAGTTGGGATTGGTGTCTCAGCGTTTCTCTACATGACTACTGAAGTGGAATATTTCTGCAGCTGAAAATCCACATCATACGTAAAACGCAGGAGCGTTACAACAACTCGCCCTGCCTAACACACTCCGACCTGTCCCTCAATTCTATCCGGACACAAATGTTTTTTTTTTCCTGTCTGTCCCTAATCAGCAGCCAGCACGTTGATGTGTGCTCTCTTCCTGATCTAAGCAGCAGAATGACGCCGTAGCGGCGCTGCCTCAAACTTATAAAGACTTGGTGACATGCTTCAGACGGCCAATCACAGCTACTGATACATTTGTAGGCATGGCTGGGATGGCTTAGGCACACCAGTTAAACGCTTGTTGATTGGCTGTTGAAAGCCCGCTATGAAAAGCGCGCCAAAGCATGCAAAACCCGGAAATAAAACGACCAAACACGGATTTTTACCCGAATATACAGTAAAGTGTTCGTGTCCGTGTTCGGGTAAAAAAAATCCAATTATTCGGTACGAACACGAATAATACAGTCCGTGTTCGCTCAACCCTATTTACAACCACTTTAAGAACCCTCTCACTCAGTTCCCCAGTGCAGCAAGGTGACGAAGTGATGACTTTCTGCTTGGAGGGGGGCCTCTTTGTCCTCCCCAGTTGTGGCTGTGCAGATGGCAATGACCCCGCTAGCCAGCCTGCAGATTCCGCTAACCTGCCTCCGCAGGATGCTCAGGTCACTGGTGTCTCTTGCCTCTTTCCAGCCCAGGCTGATCTGGCTTGGGGCTGCATAGATCCACTCTGCTCTCTCTCCCACTTCTTGTCGCTCCCTCCAAATTCTTTCTACTTTTTAAATGCTCCCGCCCCCTTACCATCTCCCCCGGGCTTTGTAGTTCAGTTCCCGCAAATCTGAACAGAAGAATCCTGCTTACAGCATACAAGTCCCAGCATTCCAGTAAGAGAGCTAAGTTATGTAGCACTGCCATCTTGTGGCCAAATACTATTCTGTATAACAGTAACATTGTGTCAAGGACACAAGAGATATGGGAGGAAGGGGTTGGTTTTAATCTCAATCTCTGGGGGTGATGGATGTATTAGCAGATTTATATACACAAACAAATTGAAGTTAAACTCAAGTTAATGCTATATAAGTAGTGACAGTAAACTGTCACTACTTTTGGGTTAAACATTTTACTTAAATAAGTAAAGACTGGTCATTGTAAGCACCCCTGATTTGTCTCGAGTCATATGTCTGAAACTGATATATTTGCTGAAGAGCTTGTTTTTTTGAAAAACAACAGACTTACTGCATCGCCACATGGGATTAGAAGAACCAAAATCGAAAAAGAAAACTAATAGAGCCATCACATACATCTAAGACTTGGTAAGTTGCAGTATAATAAATGTTTGCTTTTGGGGTTAATATCACTTTAACCATTTCACTGCCAGGCCCTGAACTCCACTTTTAAACTCAGCTGGCTGGACCATTTTTGCAATTTTTCTATTGCTTTTATATTTTTGCCTTACAGCTTTCAGAGTTTATAAAAGACCCCCCCCCCCCAAAAAAAAAAAAAACATAGATTTTCTGAAAGCACACAACCAGTAGAAAAAATAGAAGGTGCGTCTGATTTTTAAAGCCCTGAGATGTTTGCACAAATATTTATCAATGCAATAGTTTTGCTGAAAATACACTAAAATCATAATTAGCAGATAAAAACACAGAACACTTCACAAAATTCCTGCTAAATATACAGTAAAAGCTAAACCTGTATTAAATTAATAGATAAAAAATATTTGTAAATTTTAAATTGCACCTTTTTGCGACATGGTAAGAATGGAACATACGCAAAAAATGTAAATATCCAAATTTCTTAATACATCTGAATGTTTTCATATTCCTTTTGCAGCTTTCAGAGTTTGTAAAAGACCCCCCCCCCCATCATATATTTTCTGAAAGCACATGATCAGGAAAAAAAAGAAGGTGCTAATGAGTTTTAAGGCCTTGTCATATTTGCGCAGATTTTTATCAAAACAATATTTTTGATAAAAATACACTAAAATCATTACTAGTGGATATAAACACAGCTAATTTGACAAAATTCCTGCTAAATTCCTTTTAAGTATAAAAGCTAAACCTGTATTTAGCTAATAAATAACAAAGATTTGTACATTTTGAATTGTGCCTTTTTGCGAAATAGTGAAAGTCGAACATACACAAAAATTTCTCTAAAAGTCTGAAAGCTGCAAGTGGAAAAATGAAAACTTCCAGAGTTTGCAAAAGACCCCCAAAACCATACATTTTCAGTAGACCAGTAGAATAAAAAGAAGGTGCTACTGATTTTTAAGGCCTTTTCAATTTGCGCAAATTTTTATCAAAGCAGTATTTTCACTGAAAATATCTTTAATAGCAGATATAAATACAGCAATTTTTTACAAAATCCCTGCTATATTCCTACTAAATATAAATGCTTAACCTGTATTGAGTTCATAAATAATGAATACCTAATTTGAATACTAAAATTTGAAATTGCATCTTTTTGCAAAATGGTGAAAATCAGACTTATGCAAAAAAACGAAATAACCAAATATCTCTAAAAATCTGGAGATTTCCATTTTTCCGTTACACCTTTCAAAGTTTGTAGAAGACTCGCCAAACCAAATATTTTCTGAAAGCACATGACCAGTAGAATAAAAAGAAGGTTCTACAAATTTTTAAGGCCACACAATATTTGCTCAAATGTTTATCAAATCGCTGTTTTAAAAAAAAAGAAAAAGAAAAAGAAAACACAAAAATCCTTATTTGCACACATAAACACAGCATAACTTAGTTGTTAAAATCCTACTATCCTTATACTAAAGCCTATGCCAATTATGGGCCATGTTTACCTGCACAAAGATGCACAGGTGTTCTGTGCATCCCCATGCAAACAGTCCTATTTGTGTCAGTTGGGATGCAGCGGCTGCAAGGACATATCTGACATCTGTGCGGGTGTAGGTGCATGGCCCCAAACACAGACAGAGTTCAGGGGCATGCACTCACATGGATGTCAAGTTGGGAACAGTGGCTGTGTTCATGCAGCCACTGCTTCTCAATTGATATGGGTGGGACTGCCTGCACAGGAATGCACAGAACACCTGTGCATTTCCGTATAGCTCCTGCTGGGACGGCCTGCGTGGGGATGTACAGAACACCTGTGCATTCCTGTGCAGCTAAACCTGGCTTCGCTGTAGTATGCCCCTCATGAATGAGGCTTTAGGCCTTGTTTACACTTGTGGTTAGGGGTAGCAAAAATGTGTGGTTGAGCTGCGTTTCTGCTGCCTGCCAACCACCCCCCTTAAAGCGGTAGTATACTCATTTTTTTTACTTTTACCTATAGATAAGCCTATAATAAGGCTTACCTGTAGGTACAATTAATATCTCCTAAACCTGCACGGTTTAGGAGATATTTGCCCTGCATGCAGCCGCTGACGCTAGCGGCGCATGCTCTCTGAAAGTCCGGCGGACCTTCAGAGTTCCTTGCCGGCTACTTGGCAGAAAGTGACTCCCGCGTGCATGCGCGGGAGTGACGTCATCGCGGCTCCGGCCACTCACAGCGCCAGAGCCACCGAACCCGGAAGAGACGCAGAGGAAGCATGAAAGCTCCCACAGCGGTGTCCGGGCGTCCGTGTCGGGGCTTTGTTTTAAGGTAAGTATTTCATAATGAGCTAGTATTCAATGCATACTAGCTCATTATGCCTTTGTCATGCAGGGTTTGTTTTTTTTTTTCGTTTTTTTCGGCAGTATACAACTGCTTTAAGCTGCAATAGGCAGCAGATGTTTGTGTTTACATGCAGTGACCATGATGCTCATCCGGTTCAAAGTTACCCTGACTTGTAGTGAAGCCTCATTCTGACCGCTACACATTCAGGTCAGTAGGGAAGCTCCACAAACAACACACAACTGTGTGCAATGCATGCAGCTGCACTGCATTTGTTGCCAAAAAGGGGCTTAAAACATATGGTGAGGAGGCGTTGCATTACTTTTTCACTGCCAGTCAGCAGCCTCTGGAGCTCAAACCGAAAACATATCAGGCTTCAGAAGCCAGGGGGATTTAAATGCATGTGGAAAGACATCAGGGATCTAAACAGACCCCTAATGTCTCTTTTTTGAGACAGAGAAAAGGGACTGAAGACAACCTCTTTGTCTGTAGCTTGAGCTGCACTGTAATGAATGGAATTGGAGTCTGTATAGAGACTCCTAATTATTTACAAACCGTTAGTGTTAGTGATGAATGTACAGAGTGATCGCTACTGATCATTTTGTTCTTTCAGGAAAGTAAAGGGGCTAGTAAACACATGTTTACCAGCTCCTCCCCACTCTCCATCCTGACAATTTACTGATCCCCAGGGCAGCACCTGCAGCCGGCGGGAGGGAGTGGAGGTAAAACTGGCTAGCAAAGCTGCATGGAGGGCCACTAAAGGGGGATCCCAGTGGGGGGGGGGGGGATTTTTTCTTAACTACATGTTAACTGCAATTGTCAGTTGGAGTGGCAGTGGGGGAAGCTGCCAATTGCTCCTGATCCAGAAGAGGATATCTGTGCTGGCGGGGGGGGGGGGGGTGTTAACTGGTGCTGTGGGTAAGAATCAGTCCTGGGGAAATCAGAGGAAGGGGACAGTTAGGGTGGGTAGAGGAGGCATTTTAGGTTCACTGCACAAGGAGAAGTGGAGGAGAGGAAACAGCAGGAGAGAGGCAAAGAATCGGCATGGGGGGCTGTCTTTTTATGTGAATAGCTCTGATCAGCAGCTTGGTAGCCACTAATCAAGACTATCATTTTGTTCAGCACAGTCTGCTGAACAGTTTGGCTTTAAGCACATGGTCACTGACATGAACATGAGCTCATGGCATACGGTGTACTGACCTGGCCAGCTGGAATCAGTACTATAGATCTGTATGCTGTATGGACCTGGCAGTGAAAGGCTTAAAGTACAAATAAAGATCCTTTATGAAAGTGTAAATAGGTACCAAATCCAGTTATTTTATGATGCACATGCCTCATAAAGTAACCTTCCCTGACTGAGCCAAATCCTCATGCTTTTGTGCCCCACATGCTCCACAATCTATGCAGTGGAAATGTTTCAGCAAAAGAAGTAGGGCTGCTAAATCATCCCACCGTAGTGCAAGCAGGCACAGCCTACATGACAGTGGAATTTCTCCTTCTTCTCTAAATTCAGAAACAAAGCAGCATCATTGCCACACCATCACAATAAGCTGCATTAGGTGACTTCACTGGCAGACTCAACAGGTATTTGTATGACAGGGTGATAGGACCCTATTGCATATATCTGGGTGGATGTTTGTTGTAATTCCTGCAGGGCCCATTGGATGTCACTGATCACACTTCTTTTTCCCTTGTGTAAATATGTGAGGTTCTTTTTTTTGGGTAGTTCAGCCTAGAGGTTCCTATGTAGCCTTAATGCCTTTCAACTATGCTCTCCACCAGGAGATAAAGGGACTTTGTGGGAAGAGAGACAGAGAAGAGACAAAATATTGTAGAGAATTGCATTTTAACATATTTTTTTTTTTTTTTGTCTTACTACTCCCGGGGCAATAAAGCAGGCAAGTTGCTAGCGGCACAATAAGGACATCGACAGGTTAAAACCAAACTAGCCTCCCTTAAACACTTTAAAACGGATTACCTTTTTTATAACCCGCAAGAAATTGTCAATGCTTTTGGGGAATATTATGAATCTCTCTATAATTTAAATAGAGACAGCGATACCTACCAACCATTAGATGAAGACATAGAGAAATTTCTAAGCCCTCTGAGTCTACCTACAGTAGAAAGGAGGTCCTTTAAGAGCTTAACAAAATAATTACTACAGAACAAGTTCTGGAGGTAATTAATTCACTGCCTATGCCCAAGTCCCCAGGAGCAGATGGGTTTCCCACAGAATATTATAAAGCATTTGCTCAGATCCTTGCTCTGCACTTGACAGAACTCTTCAATGAAGCGGTAACAAAGGGATCCTTTCCTGATGAGATGCTTCACGCTGTACCCTGTGACCCTTCCAAAACCTGGAAAAGATCCTTCTGCCCTGAAAACGCTAGGCCAATCTCTTTATTGAATTCTGACCTAAAACGTTTTGCTAAAATACTTGCAAATAGATTGATGGAAGTCACGCCTATGTTACTGGGATTAGGTTGGGTTCGTAAAGGGTAGACAGGCACCAGATGAAACCAGAAGAATAGTCAACCTGATCAGATTTGCAGAACTCTCTGGTAAACTTCATGGCTTTCTAGCCCTTGATGCCTAAAAGGCATTTTACAGGATGCACTGGAGATACCTTGAGAAAACCTTGTTGAAATTTGGTCTGACACGATTTATACAGTTTGCAATAATATCCCTGTATACTCACCCCACGGCCCAAGTCTTTACCTCAGGGTTGTTATCTACCAAATTTAGACTAACAAACGGAACAAGACAAGGTTGCCCCCTTTCTCCCATTATTTTCTCCCTGTCCATTGAGCCATTAGCAGAGCAAATTAGATCCCATACCTCCAGATCAGGCCTATGTATTGGTAATAGAGAACAAAAATTAGGTCTCTTCGCAGACAATATTATATTGTCACTACAGTGGGTACGGAAAGTATTCAGACCCCCTTAAATTTTTCACTCTTTGTTATATTGCAGCCATTTGCTAAAACCATTTAGGTTCATTCTTCTTCCTCATGAATGTACACATAGCACCCCATACTGACAGAAAAACACAGAATTGTTGACATTGTTGCAGATTTATTAAAAAAGAAAAACTGAAATATCACATGGTCCTAAGTATTCAGCCCCTTTGCTCAGTATTTAGTAGAAGCCCCCTTTTGATCTAATACAGCCAGGAGTCTTTTTGGGAAAGATGCAACAAGTCTTTCACACCTGGATTTGGGGATCCTCTGCCATTCCTCCTTGCAGATCCTCTCCAGTTCTGTCAGGTTGGATGGTAAACGTTGGTGGACAGCCATTTTTAGGTCTCTCCAGAGATGCTCAATTGGGTTTAAGTCAGGGCTCTGGCTGGGCCATTCAAGAACAGTCACGGAGTTGTTGTGAAGCCACTCCTTCATTATTTTAGCTGTGTGCTTAGGGTCATTGTCTTGTTGGAAGGTAAATCTTTGGCCCAGTCTGAGGTCCAGAGCACTCTGGAGAAGGTTTTTGTCCAGGATATCCCTGTACTTGGCCGCATTCATCTTTCCCTCCATTGCAACCAGTCGTCCTGTCCCTGCAGCTGAAAAACACCCCCACAGCATGATGCTGCCACCACCATGCTTCACTGTTGGGACTGTATTGGACAGGTGATGAGCAGTGCCTGGTTTTCTCCGCACATACCGCTTAGAATTAAGGCCAAAAAGTTCTATTTTGGTCTCATCAGACCAGAGAATCTTATTTCTCACCATCTTGGAGTCATTCAGGTGTTTTTTAGCGAACTCCATGCGGGCTTTCATGTGTCTTACACTGAGGAGAGGCTTCCGTCGGGCCACTCTGCCATAAAGCCCCGACTGGTGGAGGGCTGCAGTGATGGTTGACTTTCTACAACTTTCTCCCATCTCCTGAGTGCATCTCTGGAGCTCCGCCACAGTGATCTTTGGGTTCTTCTTTACCTCTCTCACCAAGGCTCTTCCCCCCCGATAGCTCAGTTTGACCGGAAGGCCAGCTCTAGGAAGGGTTCTGGTCGTCCCAAACGTCTTCCATTTGAGGATTATGGAGGCCACTGTGCTCTTAGGAACCTTAAGTGCAGCAGAAATCTTTTTGTAACCTTGGCCAGATCTGTGCCTTGCCACAATTCTGTCTCTGAGCTCTTCAGGCAGTTCCTTTGACCTCATGATTCTCATTTGCGCTGACATGCATTGTGATCTGGAAGGTCTTATAAAGACAGGTGTGTGGCTTTCCTAATCAAGTCCAATCAGTATAATCAAACACAGCTGGACTCAAATGAAGGTGTAGAACCATCTCAAGGATGATCAGAAGAAATGGAAAGCACCTGAGTTAAATATATGAGTGTCACAGCAAAGGGTCTGAATACTTAGGACCATGTGATATTTCAGTTTTTCTTTTTTAATAAATCTGCAACAATGTCAACAATTCTGTGTTTTTCTGTCAGTATGGGGTGCTATGTGTACATTCATGAGGAAGAAGAATGAACTTAAATGATTTTAGCAAATGGCTGCAATATAACAAAGAGTGAAAAATTTAAGGGGGTCTGAATACTTTCCGTACCCACTGTATCTAAACTCAAATCCTCCCTTGAGGAGTACAAGAGCTACTGTCAAGGTTTGGTAAAGTTTCCTATTAAAAATCAATACATCCAAATCCTACGCCTTGCCTGTTGGAATTCCCCCACCTAAACAAAATTTGCTAAAAACTATTTTGCCCTGTAACTGGGAATCGCCTTCCATCACATATCTTGGTATACAATTAACCTCTCTGACCACAAATATACAGTATCTCACAAAAGTGAATACACCCACCACATTTTTATAAATACATGTGACAACACTGAAGAAATGACACTTTGCTACAATGTAAAGTAGTGAGTGTACAGCTTGTATAACAGTGTAAATTTCCTGACCCCTCAAAATAACTCAGCACACAGCCATTAATGTCTAAACTGCTGGAAACAAAAGTGAGTACACCCCTAAGTGAAAATGTCCAAACTGGGCCCAATTATCCATTTTCGCTTCCAGTGTCATGTGACTCATTAGTGTTACAAGGTCTCAGGTGTGAATGGGGTGCAGGTGTGTTAAATTTGGTGTTATCGCTCTCACTCTCTCATACTGGTCACTGGAAGTTCAACATGGCACCTCATGGCAAAGAACTCTCTAAGGATCTGAAAATAAGAATTGTTGCTCTACATAAAGATGGCCTAGGCTATAGGAAGATTGCCAAGACCCTGAAACTGAGCTGCAGCACGGTGGCCAAGACCATACAGAGGTTTATCAGGATAGGTTCCACTCAGAACAGGCCTCACCAAGGTCCACCAAAGAAGTTGAGTGCACGTTCTCCTTATCATATCCAAAGGTTGTCTTTGGGAAATAGACGTATGAGCTCTGCCAGCATTGCTGCAGAGGTTAAAGGGGTGGGGGGTCAGCCTGTCAGTGCTCAGACCATATGCCGCACACTGCATCAAATTGGTCTGCATGGCTGTCGTCCCAGAAGGAAGTCTCTTCTAAAGATGATGCACAAGAAAGCCTGCAAACAGTTTGCTGAAGACAAGAAGAATAAGGACATGGATTATTGGAACCATGTCCTGTGGTCTGATGAGACCAAGATAAACGTATTTGTTTCAGATGGTGTCAAGCGTGTGTTGGCAACCAGGTGAGAAGTACAAAGACAAGTGTGTCTTGCCTACAGTCAGGCATGGTGGTGGGAGTGTCATGGTCTGGGGCTGCATGAGTTGTGGCGGCACTGGGGAGCTACAGTTCATTGAGGGAACCATGAATGCCAACATGTACTGTGAAATACTGAAGCAGAGCATGATCCCCTCCCTTGGGAGACTGGGCCGCAGGGCAGTATTCCAACATAACTACCCCAAAAACACCTCCAAGATTACCACTGCCTTGCTAAAGAAGCTGAGGGTAAAGTTGATGGACTGACCAAGCATGTCTCCAGACCTAAACCCTATTGAGCATCTGAGGGGCATTCTCAAATTGAAGGTGAAGGAGCGAAAGGTCTCTAACATCCACCAGCTCTGTGATGTCATCATGGAGGAGTGGAAGAAGACTCCAGTGGCAACCTGTGAAGTTCTGGTGAACTCCATGCCCAAGAGGGTTAAGGCAGTACTGGAAAATAATGGTGGCCACACAAAATATTGACACTTTAGGCCCAATTTGGACATTTCTACTTAGGGGTGTACTCTTTTTTGTGGCCAGCGGTTTAGACATTAATGTGTTGAGTTATTTTGAGGGGACAGCAAATTTACACTGTTATACAAGCTGTACACTCACTACTATTCATTGTAGCAAAGTGTAATTTCTTCAGTGTTGTCACATGAAAAGTTATAATAAAATATTTACAAAAATGTGAGGGGTGTACTCACTTTAGTGAGATATTGTAAACTCTGTCAATTTCCCTAAACTTTTAGATCAACTATCTCTCAAAACAAGTCAAATAGGTAAAATCCAACTCTCCTGGGCTGGACGAATAGCTGCCTATAAAATGAAAATTTTACCAAAATAATTATTCCACTTCAGATCACTTCCTATTCCTATCCCTCAACAATTTTTCTCCTGTTTGGCCACAATGGTATGGAAATGCATACGGGGTGGGAAAAAACCTAGAGTAAGAATACGGATCCTATATACGCCTAAAAGTCCGGGGGGGTTAGGCCTTCCTCACGCCCAAACATACTACCAAGCGTTGCTATTAGAACAGTTTCTGGCTTTTTTGTCAAGAAGACAAGTTATGGGCAGAAGTGAAAAGGTAAGTCACCCCTGGTCATGACCTCTTCACTCTACAAATGGCAGCAAAGATACACCACCGCCCTATGATTCCAGACTACCCAACAATAAAGGCTTCTATGTTAGCCTGATCTACAATATCAAAACTAGAGGGCATTCCCGATAATCAACAAAGATTAAACATACCCCTAAGGACGTTTGAATATTTGATACCACACTTTTCAGCTCAAAATTGGGCAGTAAGAGGAAAGAACTTTAATCCAGAAAATGTAAAGGAGATTGACACAATTGATAGATCCAGAAACAACCAAGTTAAACATTTTATAGCCTCTAATCCCATTAAATATATTGTAGTACCCCAAAAAGTATCGGATTTCCTCACTAACAGGGTAACTAGGATGCCCAAAAGCATCTCCTTTTTCTACAACTACTACAGTTTGAGCACAATGGATAAAAAAATCCAACTCTATGGTGCTATGGGAAAAAGATCTTCAACAAAAATTCCCTTTATCACAATGGCTGGGGGACAATAAAAGGGTCCTTTCACACGGTAGGCAGATCGGTGCGGCTCAGCAGGGAATCGCAAACACAGATCCCCGCTGAGCAGGAAGGTAACATCTCCCTCTCCGCTCTGTGTGTGGAGAGGGAGATGTCAGAGCCCCATGCATCTCAATGGGGGAATCGGATGAGAGCGGACCGCCTGTCCGCTCTCATCCGATCCCATCCAATCCGATTCCCCTAGACGGAGGGAAAATAGAGTTTCCATCCATACGGATTTCACGGACAGGATCCGATGCGGATGGCAGCGGGTGTCAGCGGGCATGTCTCCGCTGACATCCGCTGCCCCATAGGGATGCATGGAGGATCCGATCAGATCCGCCTAAAAAACTTACAGGCGGATCTGATCGGATTGCTCATGTGAAAAAGGCCTTAATCATCGGCATGCATAGACCATTGGGACAATTCCCATGAAATTCTACACAGGTGGTACATGACTCCAATGAGACTCCATAAATTCTACCCTGAAGTCTCCCCCCTGTGTTGGAGGAACTGCAACCAATGGGGATAATTTACTCCAAATCCTCTGGGTATGCAAAAAAATCCAGGTATTCTGGAAAGAAATCTCTTTATTAATTTTTAAGATGACAGACATTACTAATCCTGTCACACCTGAGCGGGCTCTTCTTAGTATAGGGGTGGAAAACTTCCCTCTTAAGGTTAGAACAGTAACTATGCACATTTTATTCGCTGCCCATGTCACCATAGCAAGAGATTGGCAGTCGCATGACACACCAAGTATAAAAGCTATCCTTGTTACAACCTTGAAACTTGATTGCTATGGAACTAGTGGGATGTACTTTATTATATTGTTATCTCGATACTGAATTTGTTCTTGTGGGACATTATTCAATGTTTTAAATAGTAATCACTAACTTAGGATATACTCAACAGTTTATAAGGGAGTGAAGAATTGGAGTCTAGTAACAGAGTGTGCCCTTATGGGGTGATGGATTGCACCTAATACTAACCAAAGAAAAAGCCCACATACACACACATTCCATTCAATAACAATGTTATCTTGATTTGTTATTGATGTCTTGTGCTGTCTATTTCTGTAAATGATATCTGCCACAGTGTACTTATATGGACAACAATTGCTGTATATTTTCTTTTTTTCTATTTCCTAATATGTTTAATAAAAATGCAAAGATGAAAAAAACATGTTTTTTCCCCCTTGAGGAGAGAAAATTGTAAGTGCAAATGCACTTATAATAAAGTTCCACTCTCAGGAAGGCACTAGCCATAGTACAGATGAAGTCTCAGATGTGCAGGCGCAGACCCATGGGTGCTCACTTTACTGTGCATAGACGTGCACATATGCGTACGCACGGGTGTACGCACCTGCCGCTAACATTAGCACCAATGGGACCATTTAAACTGCAGCAGTTGCACTAGCCGGTGTTGTCTGATCTATAGCCGTTGCCTGTGTTCCTGTATCTGCTCCTGTGTTTGACTTCTGTAATTGACCCAGCTTGTCCTGACTATGTTTAAATGCTACCTGCCCTGACTTTGGATTGTCTCTAGCCTCTGATCTGCCTCCTGCTCATCTGCCTAATTCCGTGTTGCTGACATCTGCCTGTATTCTGACCATTCTCTTCCTGCTGCCCATGTCTATATCTGACAGTATGTTGCTGACCTGGCTCGTCTGACCACTAATCCAGTTATCCGTCTGTACTGCTCTGCATGCTAGCTGGTTCCTACTGGTCATTCACCTTCTGTGCGCTGCCAGCTGTCTGCCAAGCAACTGCTGCCTGCTGTCTACCCAGTCCAAGGTCTGCTGCTCCTGCTGCCATCTGCTGTTCCAGCATTCTGACCAACCTATGGTGATGCACCTGCTACTCACCACTGTGTATGAGGGCACACCTTACAGGCACTCATACCTTGCCCCGCTCTTGCGGCCACTGTCGCATACATCAGTAGTCCTTGAGCAGGGCTGTAAGAGAGGCCTCCCTCTACAAGTCAGGCTCTGCTACAAGATACGTGACAGCCAAAGCATGTATAGTTCTTTAATGGGGGACCATTATTTTACTTGTGATACTTTTCATGAAATAGTATACAATTAACCTTGTACAAATGAAATATACTTCCCTTTAAATGAGTTATATATGAGCTTGCATATCCTTACATATTAGGCATATGCCAGGTCTCAGTATTCTAAAGTGAGACCTGCTTACAGCAAGCACCATTATACAGGGTGAGCATTCACTTCCTAGACTTGGATACCAGACAAGAAATGGCACAATAATATAAATCTTGCTATTGTGAAAAAATTATATAAATCTTGGTGCCTGTGAAGTTCTTGCCTGTGTTCACAACTGTATGACTTGGATCACCCCCTTTTCCAGCCTGTCACCTTTTTACAATGTATAGTCTTTCTGCCTGCAGCTTACTAATGACATCACCTTAGCCTATGCAAACCCACCTGCCTGAAAATCAAGGACTATCTTTTAATGATAAAAGGTGGAGCTTTTTTTAAAATGTGTATTGTTGCAGTATTTTGTAGCATTTGAAAAATTTATTTATACAGACGTATAAAGTTATTGAAAACTACTTTGACATTGTGGGAATATTTTTACATCCCTATTAGTGGTCTTTTATACTGTATTGAAAAAAGGATTTTCTATCTATAATTCTTTGTGAGAAATGTAGTAAGGAAAGCTAGGTGACATTGCTCAGGGACACATCTCTGTTGGAGGTTAATGAGCCATAGCAAAGTGTAATGTGAATTTGAAGAGAGCAGTATGCTGACCTGTAGGCTGTTCAATTTTCAATGTCTTCCCAGCAGGAAAAAGCGGCCATGGATGCAGGGTGGATTTCTTATTTATTAAACGAGCATTTCTCCAAAATTTAGTAACATTAGCATGATGACAGCCTGGTCTAATTTTTGTGCATGGTCTACAATTTAGATTATGGTGGTGTGCATAGGCTGTGTTATTCATTAAACAAGTATTTTTCCTAAACATAAAAAAAAAAAGCTAAACTGAATTTAGCGAGATGACATCCCAGTGTACAGTATTTTTGTGGATGGACTTGCACATCAGATTATGTTACTTGTATACTGACAAAAGCTTGCCTGCATGACATTCTTAAGCCAAAAACATAATAATAACAATAATTATAATGACGGTCACTTGCAATTCATGACGTAAATACCAAGTATAGAAACAGACTGTTGTTACTGCATTGACTTTTGATATACTCTCAAGGTGGCAGCATTGATGAATTGGTTTAATAATAAATGATAGATAGGTCAATGCAACCTTTAGCTGCTGAACCATGTTGTAAAGTAAATGGTAATGATAACCACATTACCTGTAAGAAGATACAATATGAGTTACATACCAGCAACCCCTCTGTAATGCTATCAACAGCTTTAACCAGGAATCATTCTAAATCTATATAAATCATGAATACAGACCATTAAACAGAATGACAATATAAGTGTTGCTTTGCATATAGGAAACATATTGCATTTTTAATAATGGTGTATAATATATTTTTTATTGTGTTTAAAATTAAAATTTCTAGAAATAATTTTTATACAGAAAAACGAAAATATTTAATTTCAGTATATAATATTTACATTGTTTCATTTTTGTAAACCTGTCTATTCTTAGCTATTCTGTTGATTTTTTTTTTTTTTTTGACTTATCCTTTGGCTTTGACTCGGACATCAAGTCTCCCGTAAGTTGCGGGAGTCTCCTGCATTTTGCCCTGCACTCATGGACACCCACGAGCGCAGGGCGATATCCCAGCAGGGCTGAGGACTGCAGTGTCATAGGCGAGCTCAGCTGTCATGACTGAGAACGGAGCCGCTGTTTCCCACATAGTACCAGCTCACAGGCGGAGTGAAATCAAGTGCACTCCGCCTGTGGGAGGAGGAGCCATACGGAGGAAGCATGCGGCTCTGCTCTCTACTGCAGCCATGTGCTTCCTCTGTATGACTCCTTTGACAGGCGGAGTGCACTTGATTTCACTCCGCCTGTGAGCCGGTACTACAGAGGAAATAGTGGCTCCATTCTCACAGTCTTGACAGCTGAGCTTTGACACTGCCACCCTCCCTGAAATGACTTTGCCACCTCCCTGAAATTAGTTTTTGCAGGTTTGGATGTCTGTTGACTACTCTCTTCATGCCCTAGTCAGTTAAAAACAGTCAGAAAGCTTACAGATTTTGCTGTGCTCGCTCTTGTTTAGAAAACCTAAAAAGCTCTATTACACAGATCTGTTGACACTTTCAGGAAATATACTGCAAGACATGTATGCAGCAGTTATGGGAGTGCATGCATGTAGACAGGAAGTAAAGGCTAGAATGTGGCAGTGCCAGATCAGAAGTGCAGATATGCAACAAAGGATGAAAGAAAAGGTGAAAACATTAAAAAAAAGGCCAAAAGTGTATGATTCAGAGTGCTTCAGCTAACTACAGTGCATCCATATTCACAGCACTTCACTTTTTTCACATTTTGTTATGTTACAGCCTTATTCCAAAATAGGTTAAATGCATTATTTTTCTCAAAACTCTACAAACAATATCCCATAATGACAACGTGAAAGAAGTTTGTTTAAAATCTTTGCAAATTTATTAAAAATAAAAAAACTAGGAAAATCATGTGTACATAAGTATTCACAGTCTTTGCTCAATACTTTGTTGAAGCACCTTTGGCACCAATTACAGCCTCAAGTATATTTGAGTATGATGCTACAAGCTTGGCACACCTATTTTTGGGTAGTTTCTCCGATTCCTCTTTGCGGGACCTCTCGAGCTCTATCAGGTTAAATGGGAAGCATCAGCGCCCAGCCATTTTCAGATCTCTCCAGAGATGTTTAATCATGTTTAAGTCTGGGCTCTGGCTGGGCCACTCAAGGACATTCACAGAGTTGTCCCGCAGCCCCCCTTTTGTTATCTTGGCTTTGTGCTTAGGATTGTTGTCCTGTTGGAAGATGAACCTTCACCCCAGTCTGAGGTCCAGAGTGCCCTGGAGCAGGTTTTCATCAAAGATGTCTTTTTACATATGCTGCATTCATCGGTCCTGACTAGTCTCCCAGTTCCTGCTGTAAATACCATTCAAGTAGCGTTTACAGCTACTTCAACTTAGTTTGCTTGGTGGCAATAGCAACAAACTATAAGACACTTTTGGCTCTTTAACTATGTCTGTTGAGCAGTTTTAAAGAAATATATCTATAATTACAATGGGATGCATTTTTTCTGACCTTTGTGCTTGCATGTACTGTAGCTAAGGGCTAGATTTTGGAAATGAATTTAAAGTAAGTTTTTATCAATTAGAGAAATGAACCCCGTTTTATTTTGTTTGTGTGCATGACTTTTGTAGAAGACTCTTTCATTTACGTTGCATGAAATGTCAGAATTTTTACATGCTATTACAGGAAAAAAAAAATGTTATCCAGCTCGTCTTTATAATTGGTGAAATTGTTCTTTAGTCAGTGCTGTAGTCTTACAGTGTTATCATTGCTGAGATAAACTGCAGTTTGTTCTGGCTAATAACTACATCCCTATATTATGAATTGAAAATGTGGGCTAAGTCTGCCTAAGATGGCCACAAATACTTTAAAGGTATACAAACATACATAAAACTTAGAGAATAACTGTACTTGGACAAGGAAGATCTCCATGTATTGAGGACAGGTAAGTGGTGCACTTCTTGGGAGAAGAGGAATTGCATTTAAATCATCATTCTGCTAAAAATACAGGCATACTCTAAAAGGTTCTTTCATAACCTTAGGGTCACTGGCACATAGAGCTGCTGCAGTCACACTAAAGTCCTGGAAGAGACAGGTGCAGGGACAAGCCTCGCTACCTGCAGGCTTTCCAAGTCTATGGCAGGCTTCGGCTGGATGGGGCTAAATGCTGTAGGGATAAATATCAACAACTTAGGTCTTCTTTATTTCAGGTATGTATCCCTGAATGCACAGGGCCTTAAATGTGAATACTGTTCAGTAAAGCACTAAACCCTGTCCAGCTGCAGCCTGCCATAGACTTTGACAGGCTGCAGGCAGTAGGCCTGGATGCTCATCTGAGCTTCCTGGGTACACTAAAATAGAAGAAAGGTTGCACAGTAGCAAGACAGCCCTGTGTGCAAGTTGCCCAAAGTGGGTTGTTTAAAATGCATTTCAATTTACAGTATAAAGCCTGCGGAAAAATATCTAAGGAGTCCTGAATGCTTGCATCTCTAAAAACTTAAAGAGTTTGTAAAAGAATGTTGTTTTTTTAATTACAAATATGTCATACTTACCTGCCCTGTGCAGTGCTTTTGCACAGAGCAGCCCAGATCCTTCTCTTCTCAGGTACCCCACCGGCATTCTGGGCACCTCCTCCTTGCCAAGTGCCCCCAGAGTAAACCGTTTGCATATCACATATTCCAGGAGGCAATGGCTTGAAGCCAGCAGATTAAAGAGAAGGTTGGACTTGGAGGCACATCATCAGGGACAGATACTTGAGCATAGAATAGACAGCTATCTTATAATATTACTGAAGAAGGAAGATGGCAAAGCAGGACCCAGGTAATGTCAGTGGAGAAGTAGATCACAGTTGGACAACACTGTATCTACTGGTTGGGTAAGCACCTGAATTGAGGACAACCCAACTATAGGTTATCAGAAATTTCAGAATACATGGGGACAGGGAAGTTTCTCTTTAACACAGAAGAAAAAATTGTCTCAAAAGGAAACTCCTGTGAGTATAGGTAGACATTGAAGGCACAACATGAGACATGTACACAAATCATTTCTATAAAAATTCAATTTATTTGCAACTCATAAAAAACATGTTGATTTAAAAAACAGGCTTTGATGAGAAATCCAACAAGTAGGGGGAGGAATGGAACCCCCTGCACGAAATATATGTATGTACCCTGCACCTCAGTCAAAAGCGTGATAACAATTACACAAAATATAAATACGTAAATGCAGATACTCTTGTCCAATAAGCGGTCAATGCATTTCGCTACACAGTAGCTTCTTCATAACCATTAAATTGTGAGGGTACAAGCAAAGTTATCTTAAAACAAACAAACATTTGTTAGAAATTGTAAAAATCATTTCACATAATTTCATCTATATAGTCATGTAGGGTAAATGTATATGGCTTACATTTAGCAGTACTTTCCTAGTCCCTGATATAACAGTCTGGGGGGTGGACACAGGGGGTCTAGTTGGCCAACCCCATTG
The DNA here is from genome assembly GCF_965119305.1 of Pelophylax lessonae. NCBI lineage: Eukaryota > Metazoa > Chordata > Amphibia > Anura > Ranidae > Pelophylax > Pelophylax lessonae. Next base: position 458,495,138 of record NC_138771.1, on the reverse strand, counting down.
ATGAGTGCATACAGGCAGATGGAAAATGTTCTAAGTGTAGAGTGTTTTGGAATTAGTACATATATATTTAAACCAAAGAGCAAGCATATATTCTTCTATATTGAAAAGAAAATATTACTTAAGTGTAGCACCCTCCTAGGTAGGTGCTAGGAAAACGCATTTGGTGGTTCTGTTCTGCTTATCAGGAGAACCTGATCTTTTAGTTTAGCCTGTCACATGTTTCCAGGTGGGATTTATTGGGTCTAAGGGAGTCTCCCCACTGTATCCAATAAGGGAGCTTGTTGGACAGTGGAGGAAACCTAACCATTAGCACCCCAGGGTTTATGGCTATCTCAGTGGGTGGGCTTTGCTGCAATGCATCCTGGGATTGGCTATACATCCAGAGGAAGCATGTGACAGGGCGTCTTTGGCAGGAAGCAGAGTCCCAGAAGGAGGCAGACAGCTGGTCTTTCCTCCTGCAGGTGTGAGGAAGCTGGTTCAGGCAGTCGGCCTATTGAACCAGGTGTGAAGCTGAGCTGCAGAGTGCTGACAAGTGAAGCTGCTGGCAGAATCATCTTCGGAAAAATAGTATAGTGAGTACCAGGAGATCTGCCTAAGGGTCTGCATAGGAGAGGGGACCACTCCAGAGAAGTCAGGAGATCAAGGAGCTAGCTCTCACAGGGACTGTATCAGTGAAAGGGGGTGCCATGTAGTTGACCCTGAAGATTAGGAACAAAGGGGGTGCCAGGGCCCTGAAGTTGTTCTGCAGTACAGTAAGTTTGCCTCAGGATACAGTTTACCTCAGAAAGATCATTCAGTACCCCACTCATTCCCTTCTCCTATCCAAGTTCCAAATAAAAAAACACAAAAACTAAAGCTGCACTATTTTTCTTAATATTTTGATCACCATCACTGTCGGTTGGAGTGTTAGCAGCTTTATATTGTGTTTTACTTTACAGATTAGTTTTAAGTTAGCGCAGTTTATTCACATATTTTCCATATAATAGAATATGCTGCCAACTGCATCCCCCACCTTCAAGCCTGTTTACTTTTAAAAAACTCCTCTCACATGGAAAGTCACCATACAAGTGATCCTGTCAGGAAAGGGCTCACCCGCTGGTGGTACTGCAGTTCCCAGATCCGTTGGCTACAGTTCCGGTGTCCACCAGCGGGTGTCTCTCAGCAGCCAGAAGATCACCTCTTGTAATCAGTCATCACCTGATGCTCATTGCAGGTAGTATATTTAAGTCCTGTCTGTACTTCTCTTGTTGCCTTTGTGTTCTGTCTTTGTGTGCCCCTGACCTGCATTCCAGTGGTTCTGTATCCTGCTTCCTGTTCCTGGACTCTGATCCTGATCCCGATTCCGACTCTGATCCTGCAGCCTGATCCTTTCCAACCTGTCTCCTGTTACCATCTCCCTGTCCTGTCTTTCTGGCTCCCTCTGCTTGATCTCCCGTGTATGACCCTAGCTGTGTTACAATTATGTTTTTTTTTTTTTTTGTTTCCCTGCTTGCTGTATATACATGGTTTGGGCAGTTGCGTATTCTGTGTTACTGTTTGTTTGGTTCTCTGGTGTTTCTCACAGTTTGGTATACTGGTGGTGCGTTTAAATGTATGTTGTTCACTCATTTTTAAATAAATGATATTCTTTTACAATGTATTTGTGCCTGACATTCTCTGTGGCAGTCCACACATTTCTGGTCACACCAGCATCTGACAGATTCCTTTCCGGCCGACCACGATATACCCCCACCATGCCTATAAGCCGTGCCAAACACCATCATCAGCTGATGAAGTCACAAAGACATCACTATCTCTGCCATGGACATCAATTTACTCATTTGGAATATGTTACATTGCTCTTCAGCCAATATAAGCAAGCATACTTGTATGGATGATCCTTTGCTGATCCCTAATTGTTCTTTAGTAAGTTTTTCTTTTGAATATGGAATAACACATTTTTGCTCTTTGGTTTAAGGATATATGCCTTCTGCCTCCATGCACTTATCTTTGGGGGTGGCCAACTAGACCCCCTGTGTCCACCCCCCAAACTGTTATATCAGGGACTAGGAAAGTACCGCTAAATGTAAACCATATACATTTACCCTACATGACTATATAGATGAAATTATGTGAAATGATTTTTACAATTTCTAACAAATGTTTGTTTGTTTGTTTTAAGATAACTTTGCTTGTACCCCCACAATCAAATGGTTCTGAAGAAGCTACTGTGTAGCGAAACACGTTGACCACTTATCGGACAGGAGTATCTGCATTTATGTATTTATATTTTGTGTAATTATTATCACTCTTGTCTGTGACTGAGGTGCAGGGTACATACATATCTTTTCTGCAGGGGGTTCCATTCCTCCCCCTACTTGTTGGCTTTGCCATCAAAGCCTGTTTTTTAAATCTACATGTTTTTAATGAGTTGTCAAATAAATTAAATTTTTATAGAAGTTAATTGTGTACATGTCTCATGTCGTGCCTTCAAAGTCTATTTGGATGTTGGCACACTCTAAAAAGCTGGTCTCTCCATGTTCCTCTTTAACACCTTTCTTTCCAGCCTATAGCAGAATGACGGCTGTGTGGAGGCCATATGATGTCCTTCCGGGCCAGCCCCTGTGCGGCATTCGGTGGTGCAGTAATTCGCTCATATGATGTCCTTCCGGGCAAGCCTCTGTGCGGCATTCGGTGGTGCAGTAATTCGCTCTGACACAGCATCTCTGATCTCGATAAAGAGCCTATGAAGTAGGGTCTTTACCACGTGATCAGCTGTTTCCAATCACAGCTGATCACAGTGTGAATAGGAAGTGGCAGTTATCGGCATTCCTCTACTTGCGCTGACAGGGCATGAGTACAGGAGAGCTGGTAAGTGTCTCTCCTGACAGGAGGGGGTCTGCAGTGATAATCAGTGCATTCATTATCAGTGCAGCTCCCCACTGATGCCCAACTCTGTCCAACTCTCACATCAAAGGAGAAAAATTATCTTTTTACAAAATTTTGTAACAGGAACTAAGAAAAAAAAATTTCTTCAAAATTTTCGGTCTTTTTTCATTTGTTTAGCAAAAAATAAAAAATTCAGTGATCAATAAATACCCCTAAAAGAAAGCTTTACTTGCCTCAATAACATGGTAAAAATGTTGTTTGGGTACAACATTGCATGACTGCGCAATTGTCATTCATACTGTGACAGCGCTGAAAGCTGAAAAGTGACCATTATTGAAGTGGTTAAAGAGATTCAATGCATCACCTAAATTCCAGACTTTGTGCATAAAGGTTTTCTAAAGAAATTTCTATATTATCATGCTTAGCCTATCTTTGCAAGCTGTCTCTCCTGTCACTTTCTGAACTTTACTAGACAAATAACACCATAATCTGATCATCTGCTGCAAGTTCTAGCACATTTGTTCTTTCCTTGTCCTTCTTTCTCTCTAAATCATTAAATGATTTTGTTTACTCCTGTGCGTGAATATTTCCATTTAGATGAAGGTTTTATCCTAGACCACAAGATATAAGATTGCTAAGTTTTTTTTTAATTCTTTGTGTTGAGTTTTGTATTTTAGAAGTTATTAAAATTGCTTCAAGCTCCGTTTTAGCCTAATTAAATATCAGTATGCATAATTCAATTTGTGTTTATTCAAGGCAGAGGTTTAGGACTGTATTAGTAAATTAGAACCACGTAAGTATAGCACAGTGTACTTCCATTGAATAGCCGTGTAACAGTTACTCAATTGAAGAGTTATTTCAATTTGTTAATGATCCATAAAAAATAATGGTCTAGTCTGCCCTTGTCTGAGTCATCAGAGATACAGTATATATTTTTTTCAGTATTGAAAACCCAGGGCTGGTGGATCACAGGTTCTTTAAAGCTTAACTAAACTCAAAAACAAATGTAATATATTGAAGCCAAAAGTGAACCTAAACTCTCCAATATACACTCCTCTACCTTCCAGTGATACGGCAGTTACATCCCTTGCCCATCATCAACCGTTCCCCGGGTGCAGGATTTTTTGGCCTCTTGATTGGCAGGCGGAAGATGACATCATCCCGTGCATACACGCAGGGGTCAGATATTTCAGGAGAGCCAAAGCGCACTAGGAACACATGCTGAGCTGTGCTTTTTATTGCAGATCAGTGTACATTCGATAGAAAACTGAGTAGGCAGCTAAACTTGTATTATTGCAGAAAAGACATAGCATGTCTCTTCTGCAAAAAAAAAAACTGCCTACTTGCAGTTGTCTAAAAGAGGTTTAGTTCCACATTAATAGTCCTTAGATGTAATGGCTACATACATTTTTTTTTTTTTTTTAGGCTAAAAACATTTTCAGCAAGTACTGAAAATTCCTGTTATTCCAGTCAAAAAAAAAAAAAGCAGTGTCCTTGCCTTGTAACTTTCTGTTTTAAACTTTCTGTTTTAAATTACTAATGCACCCCGTAATGGACATTAACAATGTCAGAAAATTTTAAAGTCCAGCCTGGATGACAACCATGGCATCCTCCATATACAGTATATAGTGGAGAAATTAGTGTAGCTATGGGGAGGCAGTAAGTGTGCTATTCACAGGATCACTGGTTGAAAATAAAGGCCTAAAAAAGTAAGTTAAAGTAGAACTGAAGGCAAAACTTTTTTTCTCATTTTGGATAGGGGACTTCTTTTCCAACTTTTTTTGTGGGTACATCAGTCCGTTCAAATAAATGGGCTTCTGTACGCACAACATGCACACAAACATGCATGCACACATATGAACCTAAACTAAGGTAGGGTTATAACAAGCTGTCAGTTTTTTTGCCATCTGTGTCCAAAAGGGGAGATTTCCCTTCACTTCCTGTCCCATAGCCAAAACAGGAAGTGGGAGGAAATCCCCCCATTGTAAAGGAATCCTGGGGTGTCACCAGGGACATCAGAACTAGTGTCCCCATTGGAAGATTTCCCCTCTATTCCTGTTCTGGGGTCAACCCAAAACTTAGGATTTTTTTTTACTTTCACTTTTGATAATAATGTTCAACAGGACAAATAGAGAGCATGAATCTCCCTAACAGGGCAACTGACAGGCTTTTTAATTCCTCTCCATTCTATCCAATACTAAAAAAAAAAAAAAAAAGAGAGAGAGGTTTGCCTTTATTGCAGCTACTACTTCTAAGGACTAGTATGCTGCAATATATTATATGTTATATATATTATAATATATATATTATGTTTGGCTTTGGATATGTTTTAACACTCAACCTCATCTCCAAAAAAAGTTTATTTAAAGCGGTAGTAAACCCCTGTGTGTGTGTTTTTTTTTTTTTTTACAACCTGTAAGGTAAAGCCATAATGTGTTAGTGTGCATCACATACTAGCACATTATGTGAAACTTACCTGAAAACACAGCCCTACAGCGGCACGCTGCCACCAGTGAGAGGGAATGTACAGTAAAGATCTCTTAAATGGTGCATGTTTAGGAGATATTTACAGTACCTATAGGTAAGCCTTATTATAGCCTTACCTATGGTAAATGTCAGAGACGGTAGTTTACTCCCACTTTAAACTGAAATGTAGGATTCTATACAAACCACACCAATTAAACTGGCAGGTGTTAATTAAAAAAAAAATATATATATTTATTTTATTTACAATCCAAGTACCCCATTTTGCTTTGGTACCAGCTTTTTGTAATCACCTGTTCAGCGAAACACAAACTGGCACTACAAAGCAATTAGTTGGGCTTTATAGGGGTTTTCATGTTTTATTGGCGATTATCTGCCTTCCTCTAAATCAGCTGTGGTATAGGTTGAACTGGATATACTTGTGTCTTTTTGGAATCTGACTAAATAAATAACTATGTAACTTTGCTGCAGTATACTGGAAGGAACGTTCAGAAAGGTAGAGACATCAGTGAGCAGAGAGATGGCTTATCTCTGTTCTGCTGCTTCTCTTTCACGGTCCGATCAAAAATTGAGGGTGGGGAAACAAACCAATTGTGTTATTATTTGGCGTTCACACTATAAACAACGCTGGCCTGTAGTATTAATGTTTAAAAAGCAAAATGTGTATTATTATTATACAGGATTTATATAGCAATGAGAGAAAAGACAGCAAGGCGCCTCTAAATGCAGACTGTAGACAATTTATTGGACACAGTACGTAGTAAGACACTCACATGTTCCAAAAGTATATGAGCCTGAAACTGGGGGGCAACCAGTCCCTCTATGGCGTCCTGGGTTGTTCGGTTCTGGCCCAGCTTGAGAAAGGAGAGCGCCAGTAAGCCAGGGCCATACGACGCATGCTCCAAAACACGTCACAGGACATTGACGTCACTGGCGCATGTTTGCGGCTCACTGTGCGGTCTGGCCCTTGTTTTCGTATTTGCTCTCTGGAAGCCGGCTACATAGTCACGGAGGAAGCAAGATCAGAACGGAATACCGGATCCGCTGCAGGCAAATTACCAAATACCCAAACTACCTAGGACGCCATAGAGGGACTGATTGCCCCGCCAGTTTCAGGCTTAGCTACTTTTGGAACATGTGAGTGTCTTACTACGTATTGTGTCCAATAAATTGTCTACAGTTTGCATTTAGAGGCGCCTTGTTGTCTTTTCTCTCATTACATATTTGGAAAAATCGCTTCAGTCTTATTCCCCCACCTGCCAATGGCTGCCCAGAGACTGTGTGGACTCATCTCCTTACGGTGCCCCTAAATCCCACAGGACACTAAGTTCCACCATGGATTTTATAACATTCAGAATTAGCGCTGATCCATTTTTTATAGGATTTATATAGCGGCAACAATTCGCGCAACGCTTTACAATATAAGGGAAGACAACACAGTCACAAAACAATTAAATACAGAAGGGAATAGAGGGCCCTGCTCGTTAGAGCTTAAAATCTAGAAGGGAGGGTCAAGTGAAACAAAAGGCAATAAATGTGGGGGGATGAGCTGATGGAGAAAATGGAAGTACACTTGTTAGGTGTGGGTATGATAGGCTTCTCTGAAGAGGAGGGTTTTCAGGGATTGTCTAAAAGCTAATAGAGTAGGAGATAATTGGACAGATTGGGATAAGGAGTTCCATAGGATTGGAGAGGCTCTGAAAAAGTCCTGGAGGCGAGTATGGGAGGAGGTGACAAGGGAGCTAGAGAGCAGGAGGTTTTGGGAGAAACTAAGCAAGCGATTAGGTTGGTATTTTGGGACTAGGCTAGTGATGTAGCTGGGGGCTAAATTGTGGATGGCTTTGTAAGATGTTGTTAGTATTTTGAATTTAATTCGTTGGGTGAGTGGAAGCCAGTGGAGGGATTGACAGAGAGGAGTAGCGGAGTAGCGGACACTGAGCGATTGGTAAGGTGGATGAGTCTGGCAGCAGCATTAATGATGGATTGGAGGGGGGATAGCCTATGTAGAGGTAGGCCAATGAGAAGGGAATTGCAGTAGTCGAGACGCGAGATGATCAGGGAGTGAACTAGGAGCTTTGTTGTGTCATAGATTAGAAAGGGGCGTATTTTTGAGATGTTGCGGAGGTTGAGGCGGGAAGATTTGGACAATGAATGGATGTGGGGGTGGAAGGAGAGTTCAGAGTCCAGGACAACACCTAGGACCTTGGCATGTGGGGATGGGCTGATAGTTGTGCCATCTATTTTGACAGAGAGATCGGGGTGTATTTCATTTATATATATATATATATATATATATATATAATGGTGCCATGTAGAAAAATCCATAAAAGGTGTCCAGCAGATCCTCAAAGCTCCTAAAATAGTGCCACAGTGCTGTGCATATACAATACAATAACAAACAGTGCTATTGTGGTGTTTCAGACAGTTAATAACCAGTATCCAAAATCTAGACAAAAAGGTGTCCGAGACTTCTTTAAAAAGTTCCGCCGTGCTGTGCAAATAATATTCAATGTATTCCCAATCCTCCAACAACATGCTTCAGTGTTCCACCACCTTTGCTACACAGGAGAACTCACCATCAGATTTCCATGACCACCCACTACAGGTAAGTCATGTAAAGTATGATGGTAAAATGAGGCTCCCAATTGTTCTGGCATTCCTCCTCTGTATTGTTTAGCCAACAATCCTCTCGCCAGCATAGCCCATTTAGGTGTCACATAATAGAGCAAAAGGGTGCCGATATAGTGTAAAACCTTCAACGTTTATTGGTATTAAAAACACACAATGCAAATACTCAAATGTAATGGTGCTTTACCTCGCACCAAGAGGTATAAAAATGGAAGTACTTTAAAATCCACTGCAGTGCAGCCCCTCTTTTGAGGTGGTACCAGATGCCATCACACACACTACACCCAGGAGTGAAGTCTGGTACACCCAGGAGAGACTGGGAAGGGGTTAGCGAGAGTGGTAATGCATGTGTAGTGCACTATAGTGAATATGGTCATCTCTCACCCTGCACAGCCAGGCACACACATTTTTCATTAACTTCAGAGACAAGACACAGTCCTTGCAGCTTTGTTTGTTTTTTGTTTTTTTTTTTAGAGGAATTGAACTTGGATATGGAAGAGTCAATATGGGATGCCCATTTGGTCAGCAGAACTTTTTTGGGACTTGAACTATAAATATTTGGTATATACACACACTTTCCTCTTCTACCTCCAGCAAAGTTTTGCTTGCAGAACAAAAACTCCCAGGACTAGCTAGCACTAGTTTCAGGTTTAGCACAATCTCAACTGAATCTGCATGAATGCCCTTTGCAGGCAGGGACCTAGGGCCCCTATGGTGCTAAGAAAAATAGAAGTCTTTGGTGCTAGCTGTCCTATATGTGGCTACAGCTCCCAGTACCACCTCTTCAGGCACTGCCAGACCTCCTGTCTGCAGCTGCCCCTTTTTCTTGCCTGTGCCACCACAGTCCTCTTGGCTGGCTCTACATCCATCCCAGACTACTCTATCCCAGTCCTCTCAGGAATGCCTCTTTGTCCTCCTGACTGTGTGTCACTCACCAGCCCTCTTGGCTGTTCCTTATCTCCTGGAGACATGCCTGGCAGTGTTCTCCCAATCTCCTCTCCTTGCTCCCATGCCTTCTGGCCAGGATACCTCTGTGTGTCTTGAAGAGGGTCCTGTCTGCACCCGAGCTCAGGCCCAAGGTCACCCCCCTAGACTGGGGATCTCTCTCAAAGGCCACAACAGCCTAACACTCAATCTCCAGCTTCAGCTTCCACCCAAACTCAACTTCCCCTGCTGGGCTGACCCAGAGTATTTGAGGGGGCCTGCCCCCTGCCAACTCTTCTGTTGGGGATTGGTCAGGGCCCTCAGAACTCCCCAGCTAGCTCCCCCTAGACTCCTCCCAACTGCTTCTGGAATCTTCTCCCAGTTTTTAGATAGCAGGGGGAGTCGCCAGATGAGTCATCCAGCCTACCTAAATCACTCATCTGACCCAGAAAACCACACAGGCTTGGCTGCCAGACAAGGCTGAAGATTTACCTACACCGACACAACTATCACTAGCACTCTAGCAAGGCTGGGGGTTGCTACACGTGATACATACATGCGATGTATTGAGGAGATTGCACTGCAGTCAGTGGATTTTATTATTGTATTGCATATGCACAACACTGTGGCACTATTTAAAAGCTTTGAGGATCTGCTGGAAAATCTTTTATGGACTTTTTTTGTATGGCACCATAATTCTTTGTGGTAAGCAATGTGCACTGGTATAAGTAAATGCACGTTTGCTTTTTATACATTGATGCTACAGGTCAGCGCTGTGTGTGAAGGAGTATTGGGAAGGAGTATTGGGCTATCCCTTGTTATAGGGATTGATAAACAGATGCTCTACCTGCAATATATTCCAGCAATCCCAGCACTGGTGTCACTTGTATTACTACTGTGTTATTAATAAAATAGAAAAATAACATGCAAGGGAAAAGCGCAGGCTTATTTAATTATCACCCTCCATCGGCTGGGTATACTCGGCTTCCTTTCGCTCCCATTCCACTGCAGGAAGCCACTGGGAAAAATAAATGCATTACATTTCTGGGTCTCAGGATCATTTGACACTTGTTCCTCCATAGTGACAGCCTGATCCTACTGATTGGCTGTTTAGGTGCTCAGTGCTGTCAATGGGGTCAGGTAGAAAGTCTTCATCACAGCAGAAGCACCTTGTTAAAAGTTGGCACATGCACAAAGCTACTTTCTCTGAACAATGCAACAGAATAGTGAAGAAGGGGAGCAATGGGAAGAAGAGTAAGTGCAATTTAGGGAAGTCAGCAGTTTACAGGACACATTGCTTTGGGCAAAATAGGTTAGCTTTAACCCTGTCAGGGCCTGGATTTGAACCTGGAACCTCTGCTGTGTCAGGAAATGTCTCTTCTTGCTGAGCCACCCGGAATGCTGGACAGTTCCCCGGACAATTTCCTGGACAATTCCTTGAATGATCCTGCTAGGAACCTTGTTTGTCTTTAACCTGGAACTCTTTGCTCCTCCCATGAACTTCCTGATTTAAGCAATGTCTCTGCATTTCCTGTTTGTCATATTATTGTCCTCTCCCAAGCCAGTATCTCGCTTTTGCATTTCCTGCTGCCATCTGTATCTTTACTATCACTCATTTCTGACCCGTTACTGACCCTTGGCTTGTTCCTCGACTACGCTTCAGCCTGATCCCAACCTGCAACTACTTGTTACCAACCTTTGGCTTATTTACTGACTAGCCTTCTGTTTGATCCTTATCTGTTATATCCATAATTGGACCCCAGCTTGCTCACCTCCTGGTAGGGTGCTCCTGAGGACCATGATTTTGTAGTAACACAAAGCTAAACCTATCTCCACCATCAGGAGCTCTGGTGAACACTGGTTAGTACTTAGAGTTTGCACTTCGGGTGAGCCCACATTGTTTGCCAGGTTGACCTGCTTTTATACCTATACTGCTGGTCAGTGGAATTCCCTCTACTGCTATAACTACTGGTCTGTGAGACTGTTCCCATATCGTGACACTTAATATTAACATTAAAGGGGAGTATTTATGTAAAAATGAACATAGCAATTCACCCAGTGAAAGTGCATACACATATATTTTGTGAGAATGGAGGAAAAAATTGATTATTAGGCTATTTCCTGTATAGGTTGCATGTTTTTCATTGATTTAAAATGAAAATACCACTTTTGTTCACTTGATGGTAGGAATCTCCTATTATACTTAGAGCCATCTAGTGGCCTAATGAAATATTTTCCATTTAAATTAAGATGAAAACATTTGACCAGCACAAGAAATATCCTTAAAACATTTTTACTTTTGCCCCTTTTCGAACAGAATGAATGTACATTCACTTTCACTGGGCAAATTACAATATTTAACCTAATACCTAACGCTAGCCTTAAACTCCAAACAAAAAAAAAAACACTTATATTAGACAATTAAGCTGGCAGCATCACAAAGCTCCATCTCCATTTACACATCCACCATTTCCCTTATTTCAGTGTAGATATATCCTAAAAGGTATTGTGACAGGAAGTCAGGTAAATCTGTGGATGTAGTCACAGACAGGAGATACATTTCCACCTGGTTTAGAAAATTCACCAATTACTATAGGGTGTCGGCTGCAAAGGTAGCCAGAACTGTCTAAGGAAGTTGAAAGGCCTTCAGCTGTTCGGAATGAGGAAGTTAAGGCCTCTATAATTTGTCCAAAGGAAGTCCTATTGATTGCTGCCTCCTGACGCCGTGTGGGCTGGGGAGAGGAGGACAGTCAGATGTGTGCCTCCCGATGCCTTGAGAGCCTGGGAGAAGGATTGCTGCCTCCTGATGCCGTGTGGGTAGTGGAGGACAATCAGATGGGTGCCCCCTGAAGCTGTGTGAGCATAGGAGGGGAAGACCTCCTGGAGCAACGTGCGCTGAGGAGGGTAAAATGTGTGAAGACTACTCAAGGCGAGGTCTTGGATTGTTTCTCTGTGAAAAGAAACCAATGGACATTTCCTGTGTGAAGGGGAAATTAATCAAGATTGAAGACTTCTCAAGGTGAGAAAATGAACTATTTCTATGTGGAAGAAATAAATGAACTGTTTGCTATGTGAAGAGACAAGTAAAGGGACATGTTCAATGGACATTTGTTGTGTGAAGAAAAAACATGGACTATTGAGTGTCTGCTGTAGGATCAGCAAAGTTTGCCCAACAGTAGGTTGGAGACAGACTCCGTAGGTAGGTTCCTGTATGTGAGAAGGTAGCCGCCAACAGTGGCAAGGATTTATTTTGTGTTTTATTTTATTTTGGATGTTTTTGACGCTTGCACTTGTGTGAAGAGAATTGCATGAATAAACCAAACTGTTGTTTGCAACCACTTCTCGGCTATCTCCCTGTGTAAACGCACCCCCCCAAGGGGTCATCCATACCCGCCATCGAGCTAATCAACCCCACAGTATACATATTTCAATAAGCTTGGCTGCCAGGACTTAAGGGAGAGACAAAGGTCATTTTGGACTGGTTGTCTGGAAGTGAGGTCCTTGACAACTGTCTAAACCTTCTAATTCACCATCCACATTGTTTGTTCAGAGAGAAGAACACTCTGTTTCCTGTATGAATGTAAAGCGTCTTTTTCCCTGTTCTGTGCAATTCATATCCTATAACAAAAGCTATTTTCATTACTATGGCAACCGGCTATATGCTATTTTTTATGAATATACTGTATACAACATAAACTATGATATCATACATCTAGACAGAGAGGACTGTGTTTGAAAGTGTTTTTACACATAAAACAATAAAATAAAAAATATGAAAGAGAAATGAGAAAGAAAATAAATAAAATTACAAAACAAAGATACGTGTATGTTTATACTGAACACATCTAACTATTTTGTAATGCTATATTATTTTATGATGTTGTTTTCACAATCAGATGGCTGTTACATAATAATTATTTATGAACAAATGTCATTGCAAAATGAGCTGCAGAACCTTTCAAAACTTCATTGTATTAGTACCCACTGTCATATTTGAGGGTTGTTTTTTTTCTTTAAATATATTTATTGAAAAAAAAATGTGTACAGGATAAATATGACATGATATACATTCATAATATGAATAGTATGTATATGCAAATATGATATATAGCACAAGAAAATAAAAAACAATGTTATTAAACATGACGACTATTGATGCGTCTATATGGGTAGGTTGTCTTGGATGGTACATGAAGAGAGAACCACCCAATGGGTCTGATGACTCTATACTGGTCTATGTGACATCAAAGTAACCAATCTAAACTTATGATAGAACTATAAGCCTTTTGAAACCATTGCTTAACCTCCCTGGCGGTATTGCTGAGTGTGGCTCGGGATTAACTTTCAGTACCAAAAGCGGTAACCCCGAGCCACACACTAGGGATTACCCCAGAATGTTACTCACCTTCCCTGCGATCCCCCGCCATCCTCACCAGCGTCCTCACACTCTCTTCCCGCTCTGTGCACGGCCGATTGCCGGAACTTGCCTTCCGGTTCCCTTCCCTGCGAGCGTCACGACGCAGGGGGGTGGAACCGCCGGCAAATTCAAAAGTGTAAATAAACTAAATGACATGATACAAAGTTGTGATCCTAACGGATTACACTGTATCGTGCCATTTCACCACACGATTTAACCTGGTGACTTTTCCAGTGCCCTACCTGTGCTTTTACAGTTCTTTGTGCCTGGAAAATTGAGAACGACCATGGCATCCAAAAATAATTTTTTGCGCAAAAGCGCTTTTAGACAAACTGGAAAACAGCGACAGCGAAACTGAGTTATTTGAAGAACGTGTACGTGAACGTGAAGAGTGATAGCAAATCGTGGGAAAATTCGTCATCAGGTACGGAAAGTGACAACAGCGACGATTCTGATGTCTCTTTCTGGCACATAGCTCCATTGAAAATTCTGAGGAATCATTTGATATACTTCCCAAATTCCACAATCTATGTGCCAGAAAGAGAAGGGTAGGTGCCTGCATCGGCCGAGCACACAGCGGGAGAACAGTGGGAGGACTGCGGGGATCACAGGGGAAGGTGAGTTTTAAAATGTAAAACAACAGATTTCCATGCAAAACAATGTACTGTTTTTAGCACAGAAATCCAGACATAATCAGACCGCCAGGGAGGTTAAGCTAAAAGAGGTGGGGAGGGGGGGGGGGGGGATAATGAAGCAACAGGATAACTTGATCAGTTGTAGGGTGAAAAATATGATAGTCCAGCCTATGAGGGTTTGCCCAGCGTTTGAGTTATAGATGCCTGTGGATACCATTCAGTGTACTGGAAGGAGGACATTCTGGTCGATATTTCTGTTGGAGAGAAAGTGTACTCAATGTATTTACACCATCTCTCAAAGAATTTTTTTGTGGTGGTGAAATTTTGTAGAATAGTGATCGTTCTTTCACTGTAAAGAAGTGATGTAAGGTCCTTTTGCAATGCGGAGATTGCTGGTGGCGTCGAGACGGTCCATGTTTTTAGGATTGTTTTCCTTGCTGCCAATAGACAAATATGCACCCAATGAGGGATTCTGTTCATCCGGCAGGAGGATGGAGAAGAACTCTGTTGACAGATGCTGAACAGCAGGATGTGCGGGGACTTTGGTAAGATCAAGCCAGTAATTTCTCGCACAAAAGCAATGACTTGGTCCCAGAAGGGTAAGGGGGGTGGACGCGGGTTTTGTGATGAAGGGGATGAAAGATGCGTGGATCAATTTGAATTGGGATTCCCTCCAGTTATCATCAGTGATGGCCTTGCGCACAGTTAAGTATCCATCTAGGAGTTTAATGCTGAGATCATCATCTGGAAAGTCTTTATTCCATTTCCCAAAACGGGTTTCAGGGGAAAAATTGTTTACTGCTCGTTGGACCAGTTTGTAGGTGTCTGAGATAGAGTAGGATTTGTTGGTGATCATCCGATCAAGAACAGATGTTTGGAGACATTTGGTAATATCCTTGGAGCATGAGGAGATATAGGAGGCGAGCTGATGGAAATGAAAAACATGAAATGTAGGGAGGCAATATTCCCTGGCCAATTGGTCAAAAGATTTCAGTGACCTGGAGTCTGAATGAAATAACGAGGAGACTTGGGTCAATCCTTTGTCCTGCCAGTCCGTGAAGGCTTGGTGTTCGGAAGCCTGTGGGAACATAAGGTTGCCATGAATGAACAAAAAACGTGAGATGCTGCTTGTTAGATGGAGTTTTTTCCGAACCTCTCTCCATGCAATTAGGGTGTCTCGAATTAAGATATGTCGGGTCTAGTCCTTTGGGAGAGAGTTAAGCTCACAGTGTAGCACACCGGAGAGTTGATAGGGATAGACCAAGTTTGATTCAAGGGTATAGTTTGAATAGGAGGATGAGCCCCAAATCCAATCTAGACCGTATCTGAGTAAACACGCTAAATTATATCAGGTAAACCAGATCCCCCATCGCTCTTTGGAAGGTGCAGTTTGGGCATGGAGATCCTAGACCTCTTGGAGTTCCATTTGAAAGAAGAGATGGATCTCATGATTTTTTGGACATCTTTATGTTTGAGCAGTATAGGAATTGTCTCTAAAGGGTACAAGAGGCGAGGAAAGCTCACCATTTTAATCAGGTTGCACCTTCCAAAGAATGACAAGGAGAGTCATCCAGACCTCCAACTCCTTTCCAATTTTTTCAATCAGTGGGGGGAAATTAAGATGGTATAGTGAAGCTGGGTCCCTCCCAATTTTTATACCCAAGTAGGTAATGTGATGTTTTGCTATAGGAAAGGGAGAAGACCTATCCCATTGCTCCAGAGTGACATTTGTGAGTGGCAGCACTTCACTTTTGTCATAGTTGATTTTCAAACCTGATCCATGGCGGCGGGTCTGTTGGCTTTGGCGGGTGGGGGAGCCCACAATCTTTCTATGAAGCGGTCCATGTCCAGCATTAAGCCTGTGAGGTCTTCTGGTGCCGTGCCTGAAGGTGTCCGGTCCCCGTGTGGCTTTATATGCAGTTTGTGTGGCGGGTCGGCGGGAGCTCTAAGCGCCTACTCCCTCAGCATGGAGCGCCGGAAGCGGAAGTGTGGGGGTTGTTTAGCTTAAAGAGTTTGTTGGGCAAAAAAATAAAAATAAAGATCCAGTTCCTTTAAAGCATGTCATGCAGCACAGTAATTGTGCTTTGTAATTTGGCACCCCATATCACACAAAAAAACCTGGCTGATCCTGCCAGTTTCTACCCTCTCCTCTGTAAACTGACCACGGTATAAATATCATGGCTGCTGAGCCCTGACACCGTAGTCAGTGCACGTGCCTCCATCATCCACAGCTCTCTGTCCTCTCTGCTCCTCTCCCTCCCTGCCTGTCTGCTACTGTGTCAGAGCCTGCCCTCTCCCCTCCCCTCCTGCTTCTTTTACAACTTTTCTTGTCCTATATAATCCTTTGTGTAGCGTGATTACAAGTGTTCCTGTCTCTGTATTTTATAATAAAAAAAGCCACCTTTACCGCATTTCAGAGCAGCTCCCGGCGATCACGTGACTGGTTGGCTCTTTCTCTCTCCTCTCACCCCGCCTGATGTCAGCAAGGGAATTTCAGCCCCACCCCCTGCATGTGTCAGACGGGGAGAAGAGAGAGCTGGCTGGTCACGTGATCGCCGGGAGCTGCTATGAAATACGGTAAAGGTGGCATTTTTTTATAAAACACAGAGACAGGAGCACTTGTAATCAGGCTACAAAGAGGATTATACTGTATAAAGTTGTATAAGTGGGTTAACAACCACTTTAAGTGTAGAGCTTACCAGTCCATGCCAGTTGTGCCGTTTAAGGGCTTGTTGGCCCACTTTTATTGAAGGAAAAGAAACCAAGTCCAATAACAGAACAGTGCATCCAGGATTCTCATGCAGTGGTTTCAACACAGCAATAATGTTAACTCAAAAAAACCAAGCCACCTGGCTCTCTGGTCAGCATCGCCGCTCAGGCTTTGGCCCTGGTCCTCTTGACCCTGTAGCAGAGTCCCTGTTCTGCACACACACTGTCACTCTCTTTCACAGCTTCCTTGCTCCTCCAGCACACAGGCTTGGGCCCTTCATCTGCTGTCAGAATGTACTGTGCAGACATGCACACCAAGACTCCTTGGGAGGGTGGAGCCCAGAACCCTGGTCCGACCTTACTATTACCCCCACACACACACCTGAATAATCAGTGTGCTGGCTATCACTAAAACCTGGTCCCAGGATTGGAGATTTCCTCCTACCCAGATCGCTACAAAACCTCCAGGCCCCAGGTCCCCAACTGAACTTTACAAACCACAGAGGAAACTAAAAACACAATCTTCTATAAATTAAACATTCCTGGGTGACATACCCTATGACACCGCCATCTACATGAATATTTTCTCGTTAGCTCTTCATACTTGAACAATAGGTTTTTGCTGCACTTTTGTTGTTGTTCAGAAGATCTATTGGAATTGCAACACTACTAAAGAGCTAGTCTTTAAGTAGAACTAAAGCCAAAACTCTTTTTTTCATTTTGTATAGTTTAACCTAGGTTCTCATATGTAAGAAAGATATAGTGTGCACTGTGAATGAGATGCCATATCATAACATGCTCTCATTGGCATCAACCCAAATTGAATGGAAGAGAGAAAGAGCACAGGTTAACGGGGTGGAACTTTACACATCACACAATACACATAGATTAAAAAGTTTATACAGATAAAAGTTGCCTAAGAACATACAACAATCCGATTAATACCATACAGTATAGAGCATGTTTCATGAGACCACAGAAGTATGAATTCAATGAGAGCTTGGTCTGGTCGACAAGTTTTGCGGAACCCGCTTCCTCAGGACCATTCAAGCATGTATAATATGTAACTCTTAACTAGAATGAAGCAAATATATGTAAGATTTTTACATACACAATGAAAACATTAATAATAGACATAATATCCCTAGAATATCCATACAGTATATGTATATGTATATAGGTTAATAACCAAACAAACGATAAGTCATACCTTTAGTGAGAATATGTAGCTCCTACAGGCTTTATAAAAATAAAAGAAAAGGTTGACATGGATCTCCAGATGTGGATAACACCTATCGACCCATGGGAATAGCTCATCCATTGCACAGTGGTGCACTATTCCCATGGGCCAGTAGGTGTTAAGATTCACCACTGGCTTATCAAAACTAAAAATCCAGTTTTTTTCCTATCACTAGGTGCCGAGAAGGTATTTGACAGGCTGGCTTGGGACTACCTGCAATAGGTCCTGGCAATCGATTGAAAAGCTTCATAATGTCACTATACATTAATCCCACAGCGAAAATTCATGCAAATGGTCTCCTGCCAAATGCCTTCTCCATCAAGAATGGCACCCATCAAGGTTACCCTCTTCCTCCCCTACTATTTATTCTTGCTCTCGAACCCTTTCTACACTGACTACGTGAAAAAACACAAACATTCGGGAAATCACATTGGCTGATAAGCAATACAAACTGACTGCTTTTCCGGATGATATCCTACTTTTCTTTTCAGAACCCCACATAACTCTGTCCAAGCTCCTTAAAGATTTTCACTTGTTCCAATTTATAGCACACTTTAACCACTTCTGGACCAGAAGGATTTGCCCCCTTAATGACCTGGCCAGTTTTTGAGATTCAGCACTGTGTTACTTTAACGGAAAATTGGGTGGTTGTTCAACGATGTACCCAAATAACATTGATGTCCTTCTTTTCCCACAAATAGAGCTTTCTTTTGGTAATATTTGATCACCTCTGCAATTTTTATTTTTTGCGCTATAAACAAAAAAGAGCGACAATTCTGAAAAACAAAAACAATATTTTTCACATTCTGCTATAAAAACATTCCCAAAAAAATTAAAAATCTAATTTTTTTCATTATTTAGGCCAATTTGTATTCTGCTACATATTTTTGGTAAAAAAAAAAAAAAAAAAAAATTGCAATAAGCATATTTTGATTTGTTTGCACAAAAGTTATCATGTCTACAAGCTAGGGGAAATATTTATATAATTTATATTTATTTTTAGCAATGGCGGCGATCTGCGATTTTTATCGGGACTGCGGCATTGTAGCAGACAGCTCGGAACCCTAACTGACATTTTTTACACTATTGGGCGGGGGGCGGACCAGTGACATTACTACAGTAATCGGTGCTAAAAAATATGCACCGTTACTGTACACTATGCACTGTTCCCGCCGTGCTGTCATCGCACCAGTCCATGCGGCCATGTCGCACCATGATGTGCACTTTGTTACATTGGGTGGGGTCCAAGGGGGCTCGTTACAGGTACAGATAAGAGAGCCCAGCCCTGCACTTGCCTTCAGTGGCTCCACAATATTCGGTGATGACGCATGGTAGGTCACATTCATCCATTTTTTGCCTTTCAGACTGGGTATTTGATGGCTCTGTATCCTCCTTTTTCTTTCTTCCTTATCACATGCACTAGGATTTCATTTTCATCCTCACTCTCTTTCCAACTCTCCTTCACCCTTATATTATATGTCATATCTTATGCACTTAGGGAGCCGTGCTTATTTTACTTTGATTGCACAATATAGTACATTGTTGCTATATATTCACAATTCCCTATCCTTTCCTTTTTTAGGCCTCTTGGGCTACTGTATTTGGTTTACTTCTTGTTTTGCCATTTCATTCAACTTTAATCGCACGTCATTGATACTCTTTTGCTTTATTGCTCACTTTTAGCATTTAATCTGTGCATCAGATACATATTTTAACTCAGGCTCACGCTCAGTGTTACCAGTTTATACCCCTACTTACTGCACAGTATTGTACCCCTTGTACTGATTGCTGATATTACTATTCATACCCACTTTATATATGAGTCTGATACATACAATAGATATGTCTCCTATAGCCATCAACATGGATGCCCCACCATGTTGGTCTGTGCTTGTGTTTGGCCCTGTTTGTCCTGCCGGGCCCTCGTGCCCACAGCTTCCGGGATAGACATTCCCAGCGGCAGCCAATGGATCATGAGCATGCGATTTCTTTTTACATATTTGTAAGTATGGGCCCCTTGGTGACCCCTTAGTGTTTCCCATCAGCATAACATTATCTACTATCTTTAATACATGCTACAAATTGTTTATTTCTTAGAAACCATGTATCGCATCAACCCCTGAGGAAGTGAGCGGTTGTTCATGAAACGTGTCAGGTTATCAGGATGCGTTTTTATACCTACCATGGATTGCTCTATGGAATACTGAACTTGACTATGAATATTAATATACTATGTATAACCTCACAAATCTGTTTCATAATATGGTACCTGTATGTTCCAATAAACTTGCTTTTTACACTGTATCATTGGGCGTGTCGCACCTCATTTAAAGTCCCAAGGGCAAATCTTTGCAACTTTTTCTGTTACTGTAATAATGACATTGCAAAGGAAGGGATTAACCTAGTGGGTGATCAAGGGGTTAAATGTAAGCCTAGGGGAGTGTATTTAACTATGGGGGGATGGGCTTTTAAAATGATCATAGAGACCTGTGAACCTATATAGAAGGATCACAGGCGCTCTGTGATCATTCCAGAGAGAAGAACGGTCAGCTGTGTTTACAACAGCTGCCTGTCCTTCTCAGGGGGGCGGGAGCATGCCGGCGGCGGCACGCGCTCGCCCCATAGCACCAGGCGCGCAACTGAAGCAGTAATACGTCGGTAAAACTGCGGCGGGCGGTCCTGAAGTGGTTAAAGTCAACTTTATGAAACTGCGTGCTTTAAATATAACACTAACAGTGTCTCAAGACCTAAACTGTTAACAAAACTTCCCATTTACATGGCAACCAGATATTTTACCTTACTTAGGAATTCAGTTACCAACATGCCTCTCCAACCTATACTCTAAAAACTACCAACCGCTCCTTCAAACCATTACGGAAGCTTACGGACCTTACGGACCTTAACCAATTAAATAAATTGCACTTTTAATAGTTCGACAGAGCAGCAATCATCAAAATGAACATTTTTCCACGTATTCTTTACCTCCTCCAAACGGTACCCGTCAAACTACCAAACACTTTCTAACAATCAACAACCAAAGTTGCTCCAGAATCAGTTACACCCAACTTATAAAACCAAAAACCAAGGGAGGTATTGGTTTACCTGACATTCAATACTATTACTGGGCCTGCCACCTGCAGCACATTATAGACTGGCACATTAATTAACAGATAAAGGATTGGCTAGCCTTGGAAAACTCCTTTTACAATCAAGCAATAAATTGTATCCCAATTACATGCTCTCTAGTCTTCACACCTGCACAATTCCTACTTCACCACCACGTCCCAAGAGATACACCATACTACAAATCTTTAGTCATGATGCTAGTCAACGCTGCCACTGCATACCTACATTGTGGGGTACCCCCAAAACTTCCTCTCTATTAGACTAGTACAAATGTATAGATAAAAAAGCCGGGATGGAACAGCTTATTTCGATCTCACAAGACTCCCCCTACAAATTTGCCTCTACATGGGCTTGTTGAACTCACTTCCAGTCCTCCAGTGAATACCTACAAACGATTGGTATTCCTTTTTCAAACCTGACCTAAACCTTAAAGTTTCCTTTTCCTCATATCAGACCCCTACACATCTTTTACAAGCCGCTCAATCCTAGACACAGTTAAGATTGACTGTCACTAAGCCTTGACTCTGTGGTTAGAAAAGTTAAAAAGTTAAAAGTATTGTCGCTCATATCAATGGGCTACAAGACCATCAGCAAGAAGCTTGGTGAGAAGAAGACAGCTGTTCTAGTGATTATTCACAAATGGAAGAAAGACAAAATAACCATCAATTACCCTTAGTCTGGAGCTCCATGCACGATTTTGTCTCATCGGGTAAGAATGATCATGAGAAAAGTGAGGGATCAACCCAAAACTACACCGGAGGAGTTTGTAAATGACCTCAAGGCAGTTGGAACCACACTCACCAAACAAACACAATATGCCACCATGGATTGAAATCCTGCAGCACCAGCAAGGTCCCCCGTCTCAAAAAGTCACATGTACAGCCTTGTCTGAAGTTTGCCAGTGAACATCTAAATGATTCAATGAAGGATTGGGAGAAAGTGCTGAGGTCAGATGGGGCCAAAATTGAGCTCTTCGGCATTAACTCGACCGGACGTGTTAGGAGGAAGAAAAATGCTGAATATGACCCTAAGAACACCATCCCTACACTCAAGCAGGGAGGTTGAAACATTATGCTTTGGGGCTGTTTCTCTGTTAAATGTACAGGCCAACTTTGAGGGGCCAATGGACGGGGCCATGTATTGTAAAATCTTGGATTAGAACCTTCTTTGAACACTGAAGATGGGTTGTGGATGGGTCTTCCAGCATGCCAATGACCCAAAGCATACTACCAAGGCTACAAAAGGAGTGGCTCAAGAAGCAGCACATTAGGGTCATGAAGTGGCATAGCAAGTCTCCAGACCTTAATCCTATAGAAAATTTAGGGAGGGAGCTGAAACTTCGAATTGCTAAGCGACAGCGAAAAAACCTTAAGGATTTAAAGAAGATCTGTAAAGACGAGTGAGTCAAAATCCCTCCTGATATGTGAGCAAACGTGGGAACCAACTACAAGAAACTTCTTACCTCTGTGCTTGCCAACAAGAGTTTCTCCACCAAGTACTTAGTCTTGCTTTTTTTGGGAATCAAATACTTATTTTACTCACTAAACTGCAACTCAATTTATACCATTTGTATAATGTGTTTTTTTCTGGAGTATTGGTTAATATTCTGTTTCTATCATTTAAAATACACCTATGATACAAATTATACACCCTTCATTTCTTTGTAAGTGGGCAAACTTACAAGATCTGCAGGGGATCAAATTATTTTTTTCCCCACTGTATATCTCTAGCCCCAACATGAAATAAAATGTTTTTGTATGCTCATCATAATGTCAACTACTCTCATTGTCTTAGTCTACAGAACTGCTAAATATTGAGTTTGCTCCCCACTAATCATTAACAAAGTAAAAGTTCCCTGTAACTTTATGCAAATTGAAAAATCCAGAGAGAGGTCAAATTAGGGTAAACTGAATTCATTTCACTATTCTGATTGACTATAAACAGAATAAAAAAGAACACCATTGGAATTGGATTAAGAGGATCTGTAACAGAAAATGTGATATACTGCGCTAACCATAAAAATAGCAGCTAGCACACTCAACTGACATAAGTTGAAACAACCTAATATATAAAAGCAACGTGCATTGCTAAACAAATAATATGTGAATAATCATTCAAATAAAGAATAAGAATAGTACCATAAAAGTTAATAAGAGTCCCAAGTTAAAAGCATGAAGATTCCAGGGTGATGTGTATAGTCCCAGTGGACATCAAATCCCAACACCGACAGGAAAAATATATATGCGCTCACCAAAAAGGCTGGACCCAAAATGCCATATGACAAAAGGGTCAGATGGGCTCATACAATAACAGGTGGATCTTCAACAAAATGCTGTAGTCCCAGATGTTCAAGTTTGAAATCACCAGATGAATGCGGTAAGATGAAAACTCTCATTCCCCAAGTGACATGGAAAGAATAATCCAAAACAAAGCAAACATAGTGTAATTCCACTTTAAAAATGTATTAAGGAAACCTAAAGGGATACATTTACAAACATCCAGGAACTTAGGCAGCATGTAAAAGATACACAGATCAGGCAGTCTTTGGCATGGTCCTGGCTGTCTGAGGAAAGTCCTGATGTTTTTCATCAAATATGACTTTATCAAAAGGTAAAGGCATTTACCTTTATCTGTCAGAGTTGGAATTCGATGTCCACCGGGACTATACACATCACCCTGGAATCTTCATGCTTTTCACTTGGGACTCTTATTTACTTTTATACTGCTATTCTTAGTACTCTATTTGAATGATTATTCACATATCATTTGTTTAGCGCTGCACGTTGTTTATATATATTAAGATGATCTGTGTCAGCATAATTAGTAGTATAGAATCAATCCTTGCATTATGCTACAGAAAATTTGAGGGGAGGAATTGATTGGGGTGGACTTTTTTGACTGCTAGCATAGTCTACATTTTTTTTTATTCTGAGATGGTGGTGGCTATACCAACTGAATGAAGTATAGGGAATCTGATTTCTCTTAACCACTTAAGCCCCGGAGGATTTGGCTGCTCAAAGACCAGGGCCTATTTTGCAATTCGGCACTGTGTGATTTTAACGGACAATTGCGCGGTCGTGCGATGTTGTACCCAAATTAAATTGATGTCCTTTTTTTTCCCACAAACAGAGCTTTCTTTTGGTGCTATTTGATCACCTGTGCAATCTTTACTTTTTGCACTATAAACAAAAAAAAGCGAAAATTTTGAAAAAATAAAAATATTTTTCAAAATTTTTTTATATGAAATCCCCCCCCCCTCCCAAAAAAAAATGTAAAAATCCAAATGTTTTAACATTTTAGGCCAATTTGTTTTCTGCTACATATTTTTGGTTAAAAAAAAAAAAATCGCAATAAGCGTATTTTGATTGGTTTGCGCAAAAGTTATTGCATTTACTAACTACGGGAAAGATTTATGTCATTGTTATTGTTTTCTTTGTTTAACTAGTAATGGCAGCGATCTGCGATTATTTTTTGCGGGACTGCGACATTGCGGCGGACAGATCGGACCCTTGACTGACATTATTGACACTTTTGGGGGTACCAGTGACATTACTACAGTAATCAGTGCTATACATATGCACTGTTACTGTACAAATGACACTGGCAGGGAAGGGGTTAACTTTATTGGTGATCAGTGGGTTAAATGTATCCCTAGGGGGGGCGTGGCTAGTGATGTAACCACAGAGACATACGATCCTACATAGCAGGATCATATAGTCTCTGCAGTTACATCAGGGAGTGTTTACATCAGCCGTCTGCTTTTCTCCCTCTCCAGCGGTAGATCCTCGCGCGGGGATGTCAGGGAACGAGCGGGGGCGGGAGCGCGCCTCCGGCGGTGGGCGAGTGACATACCGATATGTCATTTTGCCCAGGAGGGGCTGACCGCCGCAGTATACAGTCGTGCGGCAGTCGGCAAGGGGTTACGTTTCTAGGCCCCAATATATAGGTAACAAACAAAATGGCCCCTGCCCACACCTATAACTGGCCTTCACAGCAAGAAGCACATGGAAGGGCAACACATGCAGGACAAAACCAGAAAAATACCCAGCTTTATTCACCAACCATTCTGCTTACCAACTGAATGACCCGTCTAACAGTATGCGTTAAAAACAGGGGTTTAGTTAGCACACATTTTAGAACACATGTATAAGCTGCAAGGCCACTTCTCGGCACCCTGTATTACCTGAAATCTTAACTCCTGTAAATTTATGAGAGTTTCCACAGTGGAAGCACATGCATTGTAATTGATAGATAGGGGACAGGTGGGCATGGAGGTAGCCCAATCCTCCCTAAATGCACAGGGGCACACTGGACGCCCAGCACATAGCACAATGGCAGCCAAGGTGTCCAATGTGTCCCCTCACCAGTATACATCAATAACAAACAAAGTGGCCCCTGCCCCCACCTATACCTAGCCTTCACATCAAGGAGCACATTGAAGGGAAACACATGCAAGATAGAACCCATAAACTCCTGTTTTTAACGCATACTCTTAGACAGGTTAATTCAGTTGGTAAGCAGACTGGTTGGTGAGTTGAGCTGGGAATATTTCTGGTTTTGTCTTGCATGCATTGCCCTTCCATGTGATCCTTGCTGTGAAAGCCAGTTATAGGTTGGGGCAGGGGCCATTTTGTTTGTTAATGATGTATACTGGTGAGGGAACACACTGGACACCTTTGCTGCCATTGTGCTATGTGCTGGGCGTCTGATGAGCCCCTGTGCTTTTAAGGAGTACTGGGCTACCTCCATACCCACCTGTCCCTATCTATCTATTAGAATGCATGTGCTTCCACTGTGGAGACTCTCAATAATTTACAGGAGTTAGGACTGCAAGTAATACAGGGTGCTTTGAAGTGGCCTTGCAGATTGCAAATGTGTTCTAACTAAACCCCTGTTTTTAACGCATACTGTTAGACAGGTTAATTTGGTTGGTAAGCAGACTGGTTGGGGAGTTGAGCTGGGAATTTTTCTGGTTTTGTCTCCCAATATATAGCTATACTCATTACTGCTAAAGCAACATGCTATGGATATATAGTATGAAAGATGGCACAAAAATTTGTATGAGCCCTGTATTGCCCCAATAATGACAGTCTGGAAGATCTGTGATGATGGAACACAAACAAACATTTAGTATGACTGCTGTGATATTCTGAGATAGGACCTTGGGTGTTCATAGATAAAAGGAGGGAAAGAGAGAAGGTGCCACCTTCTAAGTGTAGTAATAAAAATGTGATAAAATGATATGTATGTATTCACTCACACAGTAACATGAAGTGACTGGCTTATCAAGTGACACAGTTCTGGTGAGTCCACCCTGGGATGTTGGAGAAGAAATGGCCGACATGAAGCAGAAGGCTTTAGCAGGGATGCAGCTGAGCTTAGCAGAGTGATGCAGGAAGGTGGCTAAGAACTTGAAGATCAAAAACTGTGTGCTCGGTCTCCTCCTGCTGTGACAGGCAGAGCAATGCAGGGAAGCATCTGAATCACTGTTGTAACCAGTGACATCACATGTGGTGTGCATGGGGGCGTGGCTTTGCATTTCAGGGCTGTTCTGCCCATTTTCTCAAGCCTACTGTCATCCTATAGGGAAGTGATATCAAATCTTGGCACCCCAGACGTTTTGGAACTACATTTCCCATGATGCTCATGCACTCTGCAGTGTAGTTGAGTATCGTGGGAAATGTAGTTCCAAAACATCTGGAGTGCCATGGTTCGCCATCACTGCTATAGGGGAAGCTATTTATTGTGTACAGCCATTGTCATGGAAATATCTGGAAGCTGTAGAACTACATGGCACAGCTGGAGTAATATCCCCTCCTCCGGGATGCAGCCATGCAGGAGACACGTGTAGGAGAAGAAGGCATGTCGTTCACGAGAGGAGCAAAGAGTGTTCCCGCTATTGCTGCCACGATGGGCGAAAACCCTGCAGAGCAGAGTCGAGAGCAGATCCACCCCCCCGATCCCCCGCTTGTCTGGGATACAGGTATCCGGATGGTGCTGGATGGCAGACTAACGTTATGCACCGGAGGAGGTCAGGAGTTCCTTGGTGTGGTATGTCCCCGGTGTGCCACTGTTACTCTGAGGGTGCAGGCGTAGGTTCAATGTGGGCAATTTGGTGATTTGCTGCTCAGGGCAGAGAAGAGCGAGGGCCGTCCCAAGAAGCTTACAGTTATGTGGGAGACAACTCACGTCTGCGGGAAGGGAGTTTGGTCACAGAGCTCCATAGGGAGGGGATCCGTGTCCACTCAAACAGTAGGGACCTGGCCAGAGGTACCGCCGGTCAGGGCCATAACGGAATCCGCCCCTATAAGTATTCCCCAGCCTGTCCAGATAGAAGTTGCCCAGGTGTCTTCTTCCAGCACCAGCAGTTAGGGTGAGAAATGCCCTGTTAGAATGGATTCCCAATCCTTCTACATGAAATACGGATCTGTGGAAGAAGGTATGGATGACTAGGGGATCCATTGAGGAAACCGAGTGGGAATGGGGATCAGAGACTGGAAGCAGCTCCCCAGGTTCCGAAATCATTGTACTCCTAGACCAGGAGGCTATTGCAAGGGTGGAAATGGCCCAGAAATTGGGGCTCTGTGATGCCTATGTCACAAGGGTCCCCACCGGGGAATATTGCTAGGGCCAGGGATCAGAACACAGCCTATGAAGCAATGATTCAAAGAGTATACACCCCATTCTCTCCACCAGGGAGAGGTAACCGGAGAACCCCCCCAGGTTATCTAGGATGCAGCGGTGGATGCAAAAGAAGGTGGCATTGGAGTATGGCTACGACTACCCTTATGCCCCCAAGGAAGTCATGCTCCTAGTAGAAAAGTGCAGAGACTGGTGGTGCAATGAACTTATTTGGGACTACCTTTTTGTCCCAAAGCTGTACCGGGACTTTCCAGAGGAAGGGTTAAAGGAGAAATTTGCTAAAGTTAAAGCTCAGTGGTATTACAGGCGCTCTATTTACATTGACAGAGTGGAAGTCCGTCGCCCGGACGGGTCAAGACATGCTTGGTCCATCCGGGTCAAGAATGAACAAGGGGAATATGGTCAAGTACCCCACCCGGAGTATTACATCTGAGGATGTCAGAGTTTCATTAGAGCAAGGAGGAGCAGCAAAAGAAAAGAAAAAAAATTGTGTGGCTGGCTGGCTACTACAACTGACCAAGGAAAGCTTTTGAGATGATATGATGCTGAATTAAAGTTGGAAAGTATAAGGAGTTCAACCAGTACCCTTGGGCCATCGGGCCAGGGTCCTTTTTGCAAAGTCAAGTGTTGTGATGCCACGCCTTTGGGACCATCAGGTCCGGGGCTTTTGAAAAGTTATTTGTGTGCTGGGTCCCTTGGGCCATCAGGTCAGGACCTTCTGTGGATTACAAATGGCTGTGTGGGACTTCATCCACAGTCTGTACAGATGAAGATGTTGCTACAAAGTTCGAAAGTGTCCAGGAAATTTGGTGTGGGTTGCCCTGTTTGACCCCTGTGATGTTTCCCTGACTCAGCAGGACTGTAGGTCATGAGAGACTGTGACCTGCCCTGTTCCTAACTGAAGTACTTGGAGGGACAGCAGAGGGCGCTGTTCTTCACTTCAACAAAGAGGACTCTGTCTAGACAGCTAGTGTGAGGAGATCAGCTCTTCCAAGTTAAAGGAGGAAACTGGCGTGTCAAGACACTGGTTGGCAGAGGAAGTCAGGGAGGGAGTGGAAAGGTCGCCCTTGTATTTATGAAGGAGGGTCTTGATGTGATTTCTATGTGATGTAATGAGATTGACTAACTTTGCTTCCTTTCTCTATACAGGTGGGACCACCTTAGAGATAGACAGTCAGGATGTTTGCACTGTATTATTCTTGTTGTTCCCTACCAAGTGAGTTTATTTGGTGGGGGGTGCATCAGTTTTCATGCACCTTAAACTGTGTATTATACATGTACAGCAGATTGTAAAGATATATTTTTTTCACGCTAATTTATTTGTAAATTCGTTTTTCCCTTTTCCCCCTTCTCCAGGTTTGTGGGATACTCCTGATTTTGGCAGAGTTTTTGATAGGAGACGGCTGCCTCAGAGTCAGAGGGACCTGACTCATTTGGAGTGGGGTTCGTGTAGCACCCTACAGGTAGGTGCTAGGTAAACGTATAGTGTGCCTTGTCTGCCTAACAGCAGGGCTGTGATTTGTTTAGTCAAGGTTTCATGGTTTCCAGGTGTGCCTGCTGAAGGTGGAGTCTCCCCAATGGCTCCTGTGAGAGGCTTCTCATAGGGCAGTGAAGGAAAACCAATCAGGGGACACATCCAGGCTTGTAACTACCCCAGAAGGCAGATTATGCTGCAAAGGATTCTGGGAGTGGGTATAAGTTTGGGGGTGGCGCATGACACAATGTCTTTGGCGGGAGCAGAGTCCAAGGAGGGAGAGAATGGCTGTCTCTCCTCCTGTCTGAGGAAGAGGATCTCAGGGTGTTGACTGCAGATTCAGAGAGAGTGCTGAACTAAGCTGAGGGAATCCGGTGTGCCGAGAACCTGCGGAGAGTCAGAGGGGTCCAGTCCCAGGAAAGCCTACACAGGTCGTGAGTACTGAGGATTGCCCCTGGGGGGTCTGCCTGAAGTTAGAGGGGACCACTCCGGTGGAGGTTTGGGGATCCAGTGCCAGCTAGTGGTGAAAGGTGGTACCTAGGTTGAGGACCCTGAAGCGACAAAGGGGGTACATAGTCAGTGGACCCTGAAGAGTTCAAGAATAAAGGGGGTGCCTGCAGTTGGGCCCTGAATTGGACAGAGTGTGCCAGTTGGAATTTTTTTTTTTTTTTTTTAATTTAAAGCATTTTTATTATTTTTTTACTTTAAGGATACAGTACATTTCATTTTTCAGATGTTTCTTAAAACAGGAAAATATCACGTTCAATACAATTCAATGTAATCCAATTCCAATCGTGAAAAATAAAATTAAACACAAGTGTAAAACAATCCGTGAAAAGTGATCTCACAAACTCCAAACTTAAAGTGAAGAAAAAAAAAAGGGGGAAAGAGGTGATAATTCCCCATTATACTTTGATAATAAAAGAAAAAAAAGTGTAAATATTTTTAATATGTGTCATATGTGGCTAATATTGTGAAATCTTTTAGTGTATAATTTTAGATCCATTATATTTGTGTAGAGAAAAAAAAAAAAACCCAAGGAGAAATTTTTTCCTGATTTTTCCAAGAAAAAAAAAGAAAAGCAAACATCTGAACCAAATAGAGCTGTTGTTGTCAGGGCAAACACACGTTTCATTTAACTTTATAGAGGAATAAAAAATAAAAAAAGAATATATAACAGATTTTACGTATTATTCCTTCTACCTCTCCGTACGTATCCCATTTGTCCCCCCCCGGGGGGCTCCACCTACAGACCGATAGAAAGAGGGAAGAAAAAAAAAGGAAAAGGAAGAGAGAGAGAAGGGAGAAGAGAAAAAAAAGGGGAAAAAGATAAGGAAAAAACCCCCATCGACTCCGGCAGAGTCAGGGGGATCTAGAGGCTCACTCCTTATACAAATAAGGGAGATATCCCTAGAATTACAGATTTAGCTGTATATACTCATCGGAGCTTGTGAATTGTAACCATGGGAACCAGCGTATTCGGGTTTGCTCCTCAGAATTGTTTAATGCTGCGGTTAGGAGTTCCATGAGATGTATTTCATTTACTCTTGCAGTCCACATTTGTCGCGTAGGGGGACATGTCTGTCTCCACATTGTTGGAATGCAGGCTTTCCCAGCATTGAGTAAGTGGGCTATCAAAGACTTCCTATATTTCCTAATTGATCCCCTCGTAAGGTGAAGTAGGCACAGTGCTGGATCCTCGCCCACCTCCACCGAGGTAAGTTCCTTAATCACCAGAGCGACCTCCCTCCAAAAATCCCTCAAAGAGGGACATGTACAAAAAATATGCATCATTGTGCCTCCCTCAGCACCACATCTCCAACAACAATCTGGAATTGACCCATCCATTTTATGCAGGAGTGCAGGGACTCTGTACCAGCGAGTAAGAATTTTGTAACTAGATTCCTGATATCTGCTGGCCAGGGAAGACCTACTGTATGTACCATTGATAAGATTCTTTTGATTTGTATGGGGTTGAAGGAGACTTTGAGATCATATTCCAATTGACGTATATACAGCAGAGGTTGTTCCTTCACTGTTTCTCCCAACATCGCATAAAAAAAAGTGCATGTGGGATAGATGATCCCCCCTTGCATAATGTCTCAAATGGGGACAATGCTCGCGGGGAATAGCCCTGCCTTTGAAGATGTAGAAGAAAATGTCGGATTTGTAGAATACTTAAAGGATCTAGATTCAACCCTGGCCATGCCTTAATCTCCAAATTAGATGGCGGGTCTTTCTCTGTCCAAACATTCATGAGACGCACCCTCCCCACCTGAGCCAAAGCAGTCACCCTGTTGTTCATGCAGCCTGGTAAAAATTCAGGGTTGCCTAAGATTGGTGTCATAGGAAATATCAATGGTGCTATCTTCGGGTGACTTTGTACTTTACGGGATTCACGTATTGTAGGCCCAATTGTCGGGTGCGAATAAAGTATATCATTCGCCATGATTGGTGTCCAGGGGGCCAGAGGAACAGGCCGGCCAGCCATCCCATTCTCTAGAGATACCCATTGTTTTGTAGTGGAATTGCAATGCCAGTCCAATACTCGCATAAGGTGTAAGGCCCTATAGTATTGGAGAATGTCTGGTAGACCAATCCCCCCCCCCCCTATCTTTAGGGAGAGTGAGGGTCCGCATCCTAATCCGAGGGGATTTGGTGGCCCACACAAAAGATCGAAACAGTGCTTGTATTTGAGAGAAAAACAACCCAGGGACTGATATTTGGATATTCTACCGAATAATCCCCAAGAGGGGCAAAAAATTTGCTGAATAAAGGTTCCCAGGATCCGCCGTAATATTCACCCCAAGATATTTTATCGAGCTGGTGGACCAATGGAAAGGGAAGGCTGTACATATAGATCTCCAGGTGTCCAGGGGCACAGAAACATTCAAGGTCGCAGATTTAGAGAGATTTACAGTATCTTATAGTGAAATATGTTGCCATATACCTGAAGTGCATCCAGTATATGCGGCAAAGATTTATTAAGATTCATCACAAAAAAAATCAAATCATCAGCAAACGCCGCTACCTTGTGGTGTTCACCCACCACCCGGGCACCTGTTATATTTCCATCCCTGCGTATTGTACACAAGAATGGTTCTAAGGTTAGGATGAAAATCAAGGGGGATAATGGACAGCCTTGTCGCGTACCATTGTTGATCTCAAAGAAATCCGATCTCCACCCATTAAAACGTACTGCCGCCATGTGTGATGTATATAGGGCCATTATGAAGCCCAACATCCACGGTCCTAGGCCAATATATGACAGGGTGGCCTGGATAAATTCCCAGGCCACCCTGTCAAAGGCCTTTTCGGTGTCTGTGGAAAGTAGCATCATGGGGGTTTGCGTTGATCGAGCACTATGTATCAGATCCACCACTCGGGTCGAGTTATCCCTCGCCTCCCTGATTGGAACAAAACCAACCTGATCCCAGTGTACCAATTGGTAAAACAGTAAAGGGTGTTCAATGGACTGACTAAGCAGCCAGAGAACCACCAGGGTGGTGGGACTTTAAAGGTGGATGGTTATGGCACAGACAGATAAACAAGAGATTAGGTTTAAAAATACATTTTTATTACATTAAAAAGGTACAAAAGACGTATCCAGTAAATGGTCAACAAGAAAATTGATCCATAAAGAGGTAGATACAATTAAATACAGACACTGTAATGTTGCGAACCAAGGAGGAGTTCTATTGCCTCTGTGGGGGGTCGCTCCAAGAGCTCATTAAAAATTGCGGTTATTTTAGACCTCAATTCTGGGCCCTGGATTAGCTCTGGGATTCCACGTAGCCGAACATTATTTCGTCTGCTGCGATTTTCTGCATCATCTTGTTGCAATTGCAGGATTTGTATCTGCCTTTGTATGACTGTATTTGAAGTTTCTAGAGCAGATTTGGAAGATAATATGGTGTGTCCTGATTCTACCACTTCCACTCTGTTTTCTGTGTAATCTATTTGTTGTTTAAGTGAATTAATCTCTTGAGTAAGAGTACTTACGATGGATGCCGCCATCTCTGTCATGTCTTGTTTAGTGGGTATGGTAGCGAGGATTTCCTGCCATTCCATAGTCTGAGACCGCAATGTCAGGGCTGACTGAATCGGAGACACCGCCACACCTTCCAGATGGGGTGCCATTGGGGAGGCTGTATGGTGTGGATTCTTTGCACTGTCGTCCTGTGTCTCCATCAGAGGGGTGCTTCCCTTCTCAATCCGTTTACCGCATGTCCTGCTGCGGGCGTGCGGGTCAGCGCCATCTTGGAGCAGTCCTTTGCTGACTGCCCAGTCAGAGGGGTATGTCTCAAAAAATATGCCGAAATATCGGCTCTGCTGCTGTCTGCCTGAATCCTCTGTAATCTCGCAGCACCAGGCATAGAGGCACCAGGCATAGAGGAGGGAGGGAAATCACTAGCTGCACAGGGCGGTAGCACCTCTTGGATCACGGAGCCATGTGGAAATGAGACTCTACGGCTCCATTGCCTGACCACACCCCAATTCAACGAGCTGCTGGGAGCCCTGGAGGAGAGGAACCTTGGTTGTCCCACTTGTTGTTTGCCAGTTGGAAGTTACAGCTTTACAGAATCATACCACATACTGCCTCAAGCCAGTGCAAGGCGGGAGGGGAGTATTTAGTGACTTGTAGTACAACAGTGTCAGTAGTTCTACAATTCACAGTCCTGGATCTTCTGGACTTCAAGTCAAGGATTCAGCACTTCTATTGAGTGACAGAGTGCTTTCAGAGTTAAGGCCCGTACACACGTACCGATTGTCGGCCGAAAATGTTCGGCCGATTTTCGGCTTGCTAGTATGATGCTTCCGACAGCCGACAGCGCACTTTCGGCCGAAAAGAATCTGTCTTGCAAGCATGAAAATTTTTGTATGCCGACACCAGAGCGGCCGATTGTTCACCAGTCAGTACAGAATTCGGCCGACAGACAGCAGATTTGCAAGACTGGGCATGCTCAGAAAAGAAAAAACACAGGGAAAGTTAACCATTACATGACATCACTTCTGCAGTCGGCTGTAGTCGGCGGACAAAATTCTTGTGCAGTCTTTTGCACTTTTCAACAGACACCGACAGCCCTGGACAAAAGACGGCCGATCGTTCGGCCGACGATCGGTACGTGTGTACGGGGCTTTAGTGAGCTTTGGCTGGCGCCGGCTGGCATCAAGGAAGCGCCAACGGGCATTTTTCAGGAACAAAGTTCCAAGTGTATATAGTTGAAGCCTAAAGGAGTATCCCACTCATTCCCTTCTCCCATCCCCTTTAAATCAAATAAAACAACAAACAAAGATGGCGGAGTTGTCGATTTCTCAGTGCTCACACCCAACCTGCTACATTGGCTTCACGTTTTGGCAGTTTTTCAATGTCTTCCCAGGATCTTGGTTTTAATACCTTGTGTGTTTTGACAGTGTATAACAGCTTGCGGGGTGGTGTCCCCTTTGTATTTCGAGTGGATTTCCTGATTTCAGGCAGTTCTGCAGGATCTGGTGGGGACATTGGTTTAGGCATTGTGAGTTCCACCCCTTGTTCTGACTCCTGCAGGGATCAGTGTTTCTGGTAATGGGCTCTCATCAAAATAAACACTATGGCTTATTGTCACTTTGTCAGTCTTTGGCTGTAGGATTCTGTAACCCTTAGTTTGCTTGCTGTAGCCTACTAGAATTCCCTCCATGGCTCTGTTCTCCAGTTTGGATTGTTTCTCACTTGGAATATAGGCATATTGCTTTACATCCAAACACTCTGATGTGCCCTATGCTAGGTTTTGATCCATGCCACATTTTGTATGGAGTACTTTTAATGGCTCTTGAAGGTAGTCTGCTCTGTAGGTAGGTTGCAGTCATGACTGCTTCTCCCCAGTACTTGTGAGGTAGGTTGACATTCGACAACATGCACCTGGCCATTTCTATAATAGTGCGATTTTTCCTTTCTGCTTCACCGTTTTGTTCAGGAGTGTGGTTGTCTGGTGTACTATTCCTTGTCTCTTCAGGTATGAGTCCACTTCTTTGCTTATGTATTCTCCCCCCTTCTCGGTGCGTATTATTCCTGGTTTCTTTAAGAATTTGTTGCTAGACATGGCAACAAATTCTTAAAGTTTCTCTGATGTTCTATTATTGTGTTTCATCAGATAAACAGTTGTGTACCTGGAATAATTACAAATAAAAGTCAATAGATATCTGTTCCCACCTGACGTGGAAATTTTCATTGAACTGCATATGTCACTGAGTATGAGTTGCAGGGGGTGGGTCGTTTTTCTTTGAGAAGCTTGTGGAAGGGAAGCATGTGTTTCTTTTGCTTCAATACAGCACTTGCATTTCATGAGCACTTTGCAAGGCACTATTGTCAGATCTTCTGATAACCCTCTCTTTATAATGTCCTGTATAGCTTCTGGACGTCTGTGCCTCAGCTGCTTGTGCCATAAATGAATATATTTGCTGTGTGGATCATTAGATACTATATTGGCTTGCTGGTCCGTGGTGATGAGCTTGTATAGGTGATCATCCAGTTTTTCCTTTTGTAAGGAATAGCTTATTATTGTAGATTGTGCATTCATCACCCTGGAACTTAACTGTGAGACTGTTGTTTGCAAGACTTTTCACTGATAGAAGGATGCCTTCTAGTTCTGGAACTTAAAGCACTTTCTTCACAATGATACTGTGCTTGCCTCCTTGTGGTGTAATGCAGTTCAGGAAGTCCTGGCCTTTACCCTCTGCAGTAATGCTTTTCCCGTTTGCTAGGAAAACTTTGTCTTTTACACTGTAATTAATGTTTATGAAGAAGGTCTCATCCAGTGGCGGCTGGTGAAGTTTTAAGATGGGGGGGCACAAGACCCCGCCCTTCTATTTGACCCCACCCATTTCTCAGAAGCCCCACCCCTTATAGACCCATTTTGTCCCCTGTATTTTGCTTGCATGAACAAATTCTCCCAATATATCACATATTAAGGGGTCAATCAGTACTAGTATATCTCATAATAGGGAGCAGGGGCCCTATTATGGGATATACTGTGAGAGACACCCTATTATGGGATACACTGACTGAGAGTGGCACAAACCCCACAGTACAGACCCCATAGCACAAACCCCACAGTACAGACCCCCTAGCACAAACCCCACAGTACAGACCCCCTAGCACAAACCCCACAGTACAGGCCCCCTAGCACAAACCCCACAGTACAGACCCCCTAGCACAAACCCCACAGTACATTCCCCCTAGCACTAATCCCACAGTACAGGCCCCCTAGCACAAACCCCACAGTACAGGCCCCCTAGCACAAACCCCACAGTACAGACCCCCTAGCACAAACCCCACAGTACAGACCCTCTAGCACAAACCCCACAGTACATTCCCCCTAGCACTAATCCCACAGTACAGGCCCCCTAGCACAAACCCCACAGTACAGACCCCCTAGCACAAACCCCACAGTACAGGCCCCCTAGCACAAACCCCACAGTACAGGCCCCCTAGCACAAACCCCACAGTACAGGCCCCCTAGCACTAATCCCACAGTACAGGCCCCCTTTCAATGTAGTGACTAGCGTACATGCCCCCTTTAAATGCATTGACCAGCGTACATGCCCCCTTTCAATGTAGTGACCAGCGTACAGGCCCCCTTTCAATGCAGTGACAAGCATACAGGCCCCCTTTCAATGTAGTGACAAGCGTACAGGCCCCCTTTCAATGTAGTGACAAGCGTACAGGCCCCCTTTCAATGCAGTGACAAGCGTACAGGCCCCCTTTCAATGTAGTGACCAGAGTACAGGACCCCTTTCAATGTAGTGACCAGCGTACATGACCCTTTCATCCATCCATGATGATATATATAATGATATCTGCACACTCTGGTCTGGGCCCGGCCTGGGTAACTTGATATGATTCTTGCACCGTGACCTGCCTGTACCTACCTGTTCTGGCCTGGCCTGGGTCCATCCATCCATCATGGATGGATGGATGGACCCAGGCCAGGCCAGAACAGGTAGGTACAGGCAGGTCACGGTGCAAGATTTATTAAGTTACCCAGGCCGGGCCCAGACCACTAGACTAGTGCTCAAGTGCTGCTGTGCTTCATCAATGAGCATGGCAAATTGGCAATGGTTGCCCAGCATTTTTTTTTGGGGACGGAGGCCTGAGGACTGGAG
The DNA here is from genome assembly GCF_965119305.1 of Pelophylax lessonae. Lineage (NCBI taxonomy): Eukaryota > Metazoa > Chordata > Amphibia > Anura > Ranidae > Pelophylax > Pelophylax lessonae. The sequence continues at coordinate 458,457,849 of NC_138771.1, read as the reverse complement.
GAGAGGAGGACTGACAGCCTGGAGGACTCACTTACTGTTACTGGGCTCGGGCAGCTGCTGCTGCACACATGGCTGGAGTCTGGACTCACTCGTCTCGTCTCTCTTCCGAGACCCGACCGTGACCCGCCGACTGGTTCCAGATGACCTCCGCTCCTCCTCACCTCACGCTGCCCGGCCTGTCTGGATCCAGATGGATGCGGTCTCTCTGCAGTCAGTGCCGCCGACGCTGTCCCATGTAGGCCCGCCGCCGCCCGATCCGACTCGCCGACAGTCCTGTTCTCCGGCTCTCCGCTGTCTCCTCCTGCTCCAGGCTCCTGGACTGGTCCTCCTGGTGGTGAGTGGTGACTCATGTCGGTCTGCCCAGTGTGGAGTGCGGAGCTGCGGATGGGACGTCTTCTCCACTGCTGCTGCGCGACACACTCGGGCGGGAAGGAAGTCGGAAGGCGGAAGCGGTGATCGTGACGCCAGTGCGGTGCACCGCCACACGCGTCACGTCACCAGATGATGTCCTACTGTGATTGGTCCAGGAGTCTGGACCAATCACAGCCCGGACATCAGAAAAGTGGGGGGTGTCGGGGCGCATTGCTCTGCGCCCCGATGACCCCCTGAAGAGCGCCAATCGGCGCCCCTGCTGGGCAAGGGTGGGGTTAAACCCCCCCCCCCCATACCCAGGACACAGTCCGGGGCCCCTAGTGGGCAAGATTTTGACTTTTTTTTTTTTTAATCTTTCTTTTTTTTTGGGGGGGGGGGGGAGCAGCGCCCCTGCGCCCCCTATCGGCCGGCCACCACTGGTCTCATCCCTAGTCGTGTGGCTTGTCACACCTGAGTCTATGCACAAGCTATGTAGCTTGCCGCTCTGTGTCGCTTTAAAGGTGCCACTCCATGAAGTGTCTGCAGTTCCTTTGTGGCTGCTTTGTCTCTTTCTTTTGTGGATAGCTCTAGCTTTCACTGCTTGGCTTTCCAGATAGAACAGTCCTCTTTTAAGTGACTGGTCTTTTTACAGCAAAAACAGGCTCTGGTTTCTTTGTCGTGCTTTAAGCCTTTGTACATCTTAAGAGCTTTGTCATCATGGTGCATATTCTCTTTCCTTCTGTCATATTCATTAATTCATTTGCCTTTGACATATTCCAGAGTTAGATCCTGCACGGGTCTGGTTTCTAAAACATTAATAAGAGCAGTAAATGTCTGTGGAAGGCAGCAGAGGAGCAGGGCAACAATATGGTTATCTTTGATGTCCTCGATGATGCAGCTGCTCTATGATTTCTAGTATAGCTTTCACGTGGTAACACATTTGCAGGGTTTCTTCTAGTCTAATTTTTTATAGTTTTTTATTAGAAGTTTAAACTTGAAAGCTCATTAAGTTTTTGTAATGAAGTCCTTTGGCCGTTTTCTCTGTTCTTATGTGGATAAGCTTGTCATCTTCCACTAATAAGCCTATAGTTGCATTTGTTTGTCTGTCTTGCCTGCCCCATTCCTCCATGTCTTCATTTGTGCGTCTGTCTGTATTCAGCACTTGCCACAAGATATCTTTGCTGAGAAGCATTTCTAGCTTGAACTTATAACAATAATTGGCATTATTCAGCTTTGCAATTGCAAACTTAACATCTGAATCGCTTGCCATCTTTCATCGGCTTGTATACAGTACTCACTGACTTGTAGTATTACTTCCAGTGCCTGGGCCCATAACCTGTAGGCAGAGAATTGAAATGATGCACTGGAAGCTTGTTGCATGCAGAGAATACCTTTACTTTCATGGAGGATAAACAGAACACACCTTTACATAAAACAGGAAACAGTAGCATGCAAATAAATACACTGAGACAGATCATACTTCCTCTCATGTGATAGATACATGTACACTACACTATAAGACTGCAGTGCCACCTGCTGATATACTGTAGGTATAATGCTTATATATAGTTCACAGTACATGCTGTTGTATTTCCAACAGTGTTACCTTGCCTTGCCCTAATATACCTTTCTTATTTATCATCCAGTTACTTGTGGCCTACTTCTGTGCACTATTATATGTGCTAGCATACTAAAGTTTAAGTCACATAGGTGTGAGCATCTTTCAAACTACAACCAGGTGTTAGGGTGACCACGTGTCCTGGATTGCCCGGGACAGTCCTGCATTTTACAGGTCTGTCCTGGGTCCTGGGCACCTTCATTCCGGGACAATACAGTGTCCCGGAATTAAAATGACACAGCCGATGCAGCCGTTTGCTTTTCTGCATTGATACAGAGAACGGCTGCATGGATTGCCGATGACTTCATCCTGGCATGCTGCGCAGTGCCCTGCCTCCCCTGGAGAAACACAGCAAGAGGTGGATAAAGTCCCCTCCCCTTCCTGGTTGGGCACTTTCACAAAGGAGGAGCCATGGGTGTTAGCCAGTCCTGTTTTTCCACCGCTGACGTCACCCCCAGCCGCCAGTTTTTGGCATGTCTTACAGCAATAGGAGCCCGGAGGGTCTTGACTCCCTGATGAAATACTGGACGCTGCAGTGCTCAGTCCTCCTCCTCAGTGTGTTATAAACATCAGGTACATTAAGTACTATTAGTTCCCTATGGCTGAACTTAGTTTTGTGCATTCACTACATTGTGCATTGGTTTGTACATATAAGTAGGGAAAGCTCATTTTAGATTCGTCTTGAGGCTTAATTTTTTCAAATCCCTCAGGTCATTTGCATTCCTTTTGTAGTCTAAAGTATGTTTTTTTTTATATGCAAATTTAGTGCCTTAGAAATAAAGAGCATTTGTTTAATGTATGTTAGCCTAACATTGAAAGAACAATTACACTCTAAGTTTAAGTGGCTGCCTGCAACTGCAATGTTTGGCTAACATACATGATGCAAATGCTTTTTCTATCTAAGGCACTAAAGTTGCATATAAACCCTGCTCCACTCTCAAGCACGGCCACCCACTGACTGCATTGTAAGTGATTGACATTTCTTACATAGGTAAGGGGTGGGGCAACCCGGTGATATCACATGGTGGCACCGCCCCCTTGTGACATCACTGACTGGTGCATTCTGGGGAAAGGGTGTGTGTCCCTGAATGGCAGTTTGGAAATGTGGTCACCCTACCAGGTGTGTCAGTGCCAGTGGAGACTGAGCAGCTTAAAGAGTTGTGGCAGAACCCATCATGCCAAGTGGCTCCTTTGGGAACGCTACAAGACATTTTTGATAAGTGCAAAAAAGTTTTGTTTGTGTCAGAAATTTAGAGGTGTCCTGTGTCATTTCAAACAGCCCTCCTAGTTCTTAACGTGAACTGCAGAAAGATTAGCTTTTCTCTCATAGGGATTTAAGAGTGGCAATGATTAGGTAATTTAACAAAAGACATCTGGGAGGGCTGACACCACTTAGTCCACAAAAATACTGTGTGTTGTCAGCTCACAATAGGTAATTAGGAGCTGAGTACACTTCTAGCAGATAAATGGATATTTTGGGGGAGATTTACTAAAACTGGACAGTGCAAAATCTGGTGAGGTTGTGCATGGCAGCCAATCAGCTTCTAACTTGGTTTCCTGCAGAACTGCACCATATTTTGAACTCTCCAATTTCAGTAAAGCAACCCCTTTGTATTTTTCTGTACTTGCAGGTTTACATGTATTGCAGAATTTTTTGTAATTTGTAATGCATTTTTTTGACATTTGCTTTGACATACACATTAGTATATGCTTAAATAAAGGATGTCTGCCTTTACATTGACTGCATGTTCTGTATATGCATATATACAGTATATATATATATATATATATATATATATATATATATATATATATATATATATATATATATATATATGCAGCATCATACAAAAGTGAGTACACCCCTCACATTTTTGTAATATTTTATTAAATCTTTTCATGTGACAACACTGAAGACATGACAGTACACTTTGCTACAATGTAAAGTAATGAGTGTACAGCTTGTATAACAGGCTAAATTTGCTGTCCCCTCAAAATAACTCAAGACACAGCCATTAATGTCTAAACTACTGGCAACAAAAGTGAGTACACTCCTAAGTGCAAATTGGGCCCAATTAGCCATGTTCTCTCCCCGGTGTCATGTGACTTGTTAGTGTTACAAGGTCTCAGATGTGAAGGGGGAGCAGGTGTGGTAAATTTGGTGTTCTCGCTCTCACTCTCTCATACTGGTCACTGGAAGTTCAACATGGCACCTCATGGCAAAGAACTCTCTGAGGATCTGAAAAAAAGAATTGTTGCTCTACATAAAGAAGGCCTAGGCTATAAGAAGATTGCCAAGACCCTGAAACTGAGATGCAGCATGGTGGCCAAGACCATACACAGGTTTAACAGGACCAGTTCCGCTCATAACAGGCCTCGCCATTGTCAACCAAAGATGTTGAGTGCACATGCTCAGTGTCATATCCAGAGGTTGTCTTTGGGAAATAGACGTATGAGTGCTGCCAGCATTGCTGCAGAGGTTGAAGGGGTGGGGATCAACCTGTCAGTGCTCAGACCATACGCCGCACACTGCATCAAATTGGTCTGCATGACTGTTGTCCCAGAAGGAAGCCTCTTCAAGATGATGCACAAGAAAGCCTGCAAACAATTTGCTGAAGACAAGCAGATTAAGGACATGGATTACTGGGACCATGTCCTGTGGTCTGATGAGACCAAGATAAACGTTTTTGGTTAAGATGGTGTCAGACGTGTGTGGCTGCAACCAGCAGAGGAGTACAAAGACAAGTGTGTCTGCCTACAGTCAAGCATGGTGGTGGGAGTGTCATGGTCTGGGGCTCCATGAGTGCTGCTGGCACTGGGGAGCAACCGTTCATTGAGGAAACCATGAATGCAAACATATACTGTGACATACTGAAGCAGAGCATGATCTCTCTCTTTGGAGACTGAGCCACATGGCAGTATTCCAACATGATATTGACCCCAAACACACCTCCAAGATGACCACTGCCTTGCTAAAGAAGCTGGGGGTAAATGTGATGGACTGGACAAGCATGTCTCCAGACCTAAACTCTATTGAGCATCTGTAGGGGCATCCTCAAATAGAAAGTGGAGGAGTGCAAGGTCTCTAATATCCACCAGCTCTTTGATGTCATCATGGAGGAGTGGAAGAGGACTCCAGTGGCAACCTGTGAAGCTCTGGTAAACTCATTCCCAAGAGGGTTAAGGCAGTGCTGGAAAATAATGGTGGCCACACACATATTTACACTTTGGGCCCAATTTGGACATTTTGACTTAGGGGTGTACTCACTTTTGTTGCCAGTGGTATAGGCATTAATGGCTGCGTTTTGAGTTATTTTGAGGGGACAGCAAATTTACACTGTTATACGAGCTGTACACTCACTACTTTACATTGTAGCAAAGTGTAATTTATTCAGTGTTGTCACATGAAAAGATATAATAAGATAGGTACAATAATGTGAGGGGTGTACTGTGTGTCTATGAATGTATGTGTGTGTGTGTGTGTGTATATATATATATATATATATATATATATATATATAAATATATATATATATATATTGTACACACATATACTGTACATAGCATGCACTTGTCATGGACGCAAATACTGACGTAGTAAAAAAAATCCAAGAATATATTTGTGGTTTACACCTGTGTATGTTTACTTTTATTGCATGTTTCATGTTTATTGCTTCTCCCGGAGCTAATATCGAAGCTGCACATAAAAGCAACATGACGGGTCGCAATAAAGTACAATTACTCCATTGCAAGAACTGCTTTGAGGTTTCTTTGGGCATGGCTGAAATTTCCCTGAATTCTATTTTTAGATAGTTCTTGATAAAAAAAAAACAAGCAATTCCTTACACTTTACTGTTATGTCGATGAAAACATACAAAGGCATATTTCATAAAGCATGCAGAAGCTAATATGAAAAATACAGATATCCACCCAAAGAAATTTGATTTTTTTTTTTATTAACCAGAGAATTCAGAATGATTTAAGATAAGTTATAATTAGTTGCAATTAAAACATTTACAGAAAGTGTGCATTTTTCATCCTCCTTTACTCCAGTCGAAATTAAAAATGAAATCTGGGAATGCATGTCGTGAGTACAGGCAACCTACTAAGTAATTCCTTTTTCTTAAGTAGTCATTTCTGCATTGCACCTTGCTTTCTTTTGCGTGGAATGTGGTGATTCTGGAACACTTCTAGTGGTGATGTTGGAGCACTCTCCTCATTGCCTCTCAAACACAGCAAAGTTACTGTAAAAAATGCCAGTGCTGAGGATTTTTTGACAACACCCAATCAGATTCAGTGCTGCTGACTTGGAAATGTTATTGATTTTTTTTCTTAAATGTCTTCAATAAATTTGTTTTAAGGCTTAAAGTGTATAAGAAGCCAACATTTGTATTTTTACCTTCTGGATTGAGTGGAGAATGGTTAACCACTTCAATACCGGGCACTTTCACCCCCTTCCTGCCCAGGCCAATTTATAGCTTTTATCGCTGTTGCATTTTGAATGACAATTGCGCGGTCATGCAACACTGTACCTAAACCAAATTTATGTCATTTTTTGTCACAAATAGAGCGTTCTTTTGGTGGTATTTGTTCACCGCAAGGTTTTTTCTTTTTTGCTAAATAAATAAAAAGAGACCAAAAAGTTTGAAAAAAAAAGGTTTTTCTTATTTATGTTATAAAATTTTGTAAATAGATACGTTTTTTCCTGCACTGATGAGCACTGATGAGGCCGCACTTACAGACACTGATGAGGAGGCACTGATGGGGTGGCACTAATATGCGGTACTGATAGGCAGCACTGATATGCAGCACTGATGGGCACTGATATGCGGTACTGATAGGCAGCACTAATATGCGGTACTGATAGGCAGCACTGATATGCAGCACTGATGGGCACTGATATGCGGTACTGATAGGCAGCACTGATATGCAGCACTACTGGGCACTGATAGGTGGCACCGATGGGCACTGATTGGCGGCACTGATGGGCACTGATAGGCAGCACTGATGGGCACTGATAGGCGGCACTGGTGGGCAATAATGGGCACTGGTGGGCAGCACTGATAGATGGCAATGATGAGCACTGGTAGGCAGCACTGATGGGGAGGGCACTGGCGGGCTCCCTGAGCCCTGATTGCCATCCCCGGTGGCCATGGTGCGCATCCCTGGGATCATGAGTGGGCATTCCTGCGATCATGGGTGGGCATCCCTGGTGGTTCTAGTGGCACATAATCAATGTTCTGATTACTAGCACAGACCCCCCCCCCCCCTGTCAGGAGAGCCGCAAATCGGCTCTCCTCTACTCGTGCCTGTCAGGCACGAACTGAGGAAAGCCGATCAACGGCACTTCCTATTTACTATGTGACCAGCTGTGATTGGACACAGCTGGTCACATGGTAAAGAGCCTACGTCAGTAGACTCTTTACCGAGATCGGAGATTCGGTGTGTCAGAGTGACACGCCGCATCACCGATCGTCGCTCTGTGTGCCCCCCGAGTGTGAGCGTGACATCCAGTCAAATATTTTAAGATTGAAACAGAATTGCCAAATAAAAGATAAAATAACCAAACTAGTTTTAGTTGCAATATATGTCTTCATTTCCATGGTTTTTCTTCACAGTCATTATTTCTGCCACTAAATGTCCTGATGATCACTGTTAAAAGCAATAGTTTAGCTGTCATGAATGGCTTTCATTCATGACAGCTTGCTTATTATTGTGATGCTGTGATTGGTGCCAGGTACCACATGATTTTACTTACATGTAACCATGTGATTGCTTTGATCGCTATGCTCACAGCAGCCAGGTACCGAGCACCATGATCTGCGATGTCTACCGGAAACAATGGTCACTGGATCATGCGGCTGTGTGCCCCAGGGAGTACGCCAGTGCGCATGTGTTGAGAGACATACAATTACATCGTTTAGCATGTTGCTGGCACCCACCTGCAGTAAATATACTGTGGGCGGGCAGCAAGTGATACGCTTGGATACTGAACCCAAATTACTTTGAAATTTATAAGAATCAAAAAGAATAGCAATTTTCTTGGCTATTAGGCTAGGGATTATTAAAAAAATGGAATCAGGGGCTGGGTCTGACCAGGGAAACCGATACAAAAAAAAATGTTTAAATTTAAATTTGGCTGGGAGCAATGAATTTGGTAATACTTTAAAAACAAAACATAAAAAATTCCAAATTCCTTTAAATAGCCTGCCTGGGGATGCCCTAAACCTGCCTGTGAAGTGGTGTATGATATATATAAGTTACTACAACACTGCTATTTTACAAAGAAAAAAACATGTTGTTTTAATGCCAATGCCCAGGACAGCTCCCTGCCAGTTTAGTTTTCTTTGCTTTGCAAAAATCAGCTTGGAACCCCCCCCCCCCCCTCAAAAAAAATAAATAAAAAAGACATGCCCTCATGTATCCCCATGCCATTTTAAAAGGAAACAGCCGTGCAATATCATTTACTAACAATTTAAACGTGTTTTTTGTAAATGTAAATTTTTCTGGAGTACATTCCAAAGCAAGAATGAAAATAAAATACCCTCCAAATCCACATCAATCCTTTAATGCAAGTATTTATCCTGGCCTCACATTCTCTCAGCCTGGCAAAGCACTTTGTTGTGGGGGTTTGTGAGCAAGGAGCCTATCAGAATCAGGGAGCCCCTTTAACAAAAAGGGGGCACCCAGATTGCACCCCCCCCCCTTGTGAGTGAGTAATGGATTTATAGTACCTCTTTTCATTCACAAAAAAGTAAACAGTACATAAATATACAGTTTTTTACACAGTTTTTGACAAGTTCTTTATTTAGAAAATAAAACATGACATGGTCGAGCAACGTAGATCTTCACCAATCATCATTGACACCTGCGGAAAGAAAAAAGTCCTCAAGCTGCCATCACCATTAAAAGGGAAAAGGCAGGAATAGTGGTGACAATATTGCCCAAAATGAACCTTTCCTAATTGGGGTGCTGTTGACGCTTTTGATCTAAGGTAATTGTAAAAGTAAAAAAAATTAGCTACACTTCTATGTGATGCCAGAATACATTGTGTTTGTGAAACATCACATACAGCCCAATGCCACATTGCATTTTAGGGAATTTCCCATGCATGTAATTTCAAGGGTTGGGATTTCTTCAATCTTACCATTGTACAGTAAAAAATGGAAATGCCCAGCTCCCTATGCCCTTTTTGTTGACAGTAATGTGCCTGCTAAGTTTCGGTTTCTTGAATTTCAAGCAGGGTTCAACGATTAAACTAACATCCGTAATGTTTTTCCTTCACCCTTAGCTACAAATGCACAACCTTTGAAAAAAGATCCCTGCTGGCAGCAGTTACCATAAAAACCATCCCTTCCAAATTTACTTTGGATTTCATTTCTTGAAAAAGCTGAGGCTTTATGCTGCTCTTTTATCATGTTAGACTGAACAATGCACAGATGCCTTCTTTTGCTCCACAGTGAGACATCCGATAGAAATTCTCATTCTCTCCCTTGCTATTTGCTCTTGCCATTGAACCCTCAGAGATAATTGTCAGATACTCCTCCCACACAGTGGACTTTAAAAGGGAGGTAGGAAAAGTTAGCCATGTACATGGATGACACTCTGCTTTTCCTTTCAGACACTGATTCTTCTTTTACTGATGCCATCTCCCTTTTTGAGGAATTCTGCCGTTTTTTTTCTGGCCTACATATAAATAAACTTTCTGGCCTCTTACTGCATATCATAGTGGTCTCTGAATTCTGATACTTAGGTGTAAGAATGTATATTCAAATGTGGATTACAGTTACCTAATACCCTTTGGGCTCTTTCACACGGGCGGTCCGATCAGATCCGCCTGTCAGTTTTTTAGGCAGATCTGATCGGATGCCCCATTCAGCCATATGGAGCAGCGGATGTCCGCTGACACACGCTGCCATCCGCATCCAATCCTGTCCGTGAAATCCAGACGGATGGAAACCCTATTTTCCATCCGTCCCGGGGGATCGGATCGGATGGGATCGGATGAGAGCAGACAGGCGGTCGGCTGTCTTTCGATTCCCCATAGAGAGCAGCGGGGGCTGTGACACCTCCCTCTCCGCACTGCAAGCGGAGACGGAGCTGTCATCCGCCCGGCTCAGCGGGGTTCGCGGATCGATCCCCGCTGAGCAGCACGGATTCGCCTACGGAGGTGGACCGTGTGAAAGAGCCCTTACTGAGTAAATTTAAAAAAATAAATAAAAATGTGACTTGTTTCAAGCTCTTATTTTCTGCGGGGAGCAGATTTACCATAACAAAAATAGTCTGGATGCCTCAATTACTTTACGTTCTCCACAACTCTGCAATCTGCATATCTTTGGACTACTTATAGAAGATTAATAGTGTCTTTCGTAACCTAATTTGAAAAAAGAAATCCACAAGATTAAATTTAAAACTCTGCAATTCCCAAAAAAGATTGCAGGTCTCTAGGCTCCCTTATGATCAGTATACTTTTCTATACAGTTACAGCATTTGAAGGGCTGCTTGGAGTGACCTGAAACTTCTGTTTCATATATCTTGCTAGCACGATTTTGACAGCCACACCCCTTTACATGTTAGCCACAAAGCAATATACTGAATCCAGTGTCATTCTACACCTCATTGGAAGGGTATTGATCACTGCCAAACATCTATTGCGTATCCATGGTCTTTCTAATTATACACCTAGCTAGTCTAAAGTGGTTCTCTTGGAAATTGCTAAACTAGGGAACTTTAAGCACTGGGTACAGACTGGTATAAATGTAATCACTAATCTGTACTCTGCTTTCCATTTAACAACTCTGAGTAGCTTCAGTTGGGTTTTATGATATTTTTTTAATATCTACAAGTTTGCCATGTCCTTCAACCACAAACATGGAAGAGCAATATGTTTATGGAATCCACCTCACTTTGGATACTACAGTGCATTCACGCTCTACTAAAAGGCTTTTTTCCCAGATACATGCCCAACTACTTCTCAAACACTTGTCTAAATACCCTCCACTAAGCTAAAGAAGTGTATGGAAAAGTGATAGAACACACAGTGATTATTGCTAGCATCTATAGCCGCTGGCAATAATCGCATGAAAAATCCAACATGTTGGTTGTATCGAAGTCGATCAATGGATCGGCCCTTGCTGAATCAGCAGAGATTCAAAACTGTCTATGGCTGGCTTTACAAATCCTATCTGTCCAACAGAATATCATTATCAAGCTGGCAGATAAGGAAGGTTCCCTGGTGGTAATGAATAGGGATGAAAAAAAAAGTGTTTAAACAATTATCTGACACTTCGGTAAATGCCTTTACAAGACAATCCTACTGCATTAATACCACAAATACAAGTACTTGAGTAGAAGTGGAAGTGCTCTATCAAAAAGTGACTTGAGTAGAAGTACTAAAGTATTCAACATTTTTTGTACTTAAGTATTGCAAGTAGTTTTTTTTTAAATTTTGCTACTCAAGTACTGAAAGTAAAAGTACAAGTACTGTGTTATGTAGTTATTAAAGAAAGAAGTCAAAAGTTTGAACATTGTTTTTTATTAGTTCAAATGATTAACCTAAGGCCCCTTTCACACTTATGCGACACAATTTTACTGCGATTTTGCCGCGATTTTGCGGTACGATTTTGCCGCGATTTTGAAAGCAATGGCAAGGCTATATGCCTCAAAACGCATTAAAATCATGGCAAAGTAGTGCAGGAACTTCTTTGAAGTCAGTGTGACTTCAAAAACGCACTGATATGAATGGGGCTCATTGAAAATAATGGAAAACGACTTGTCATGCGATTTTGCGGTCCAAAATCGCGGGACAAGTCACACTAGTGTGAATGGGGCCTAAAGGACAATCACAATTCCTTTGGCTGTAACTTTTTGTAAACAAAAACAGATAAAGTATGTCCCTCCCTTCCCCCTTTAAAGCATCCCTCCTTTTCTTCCCTGCATTTTTTTTTTCTCCACAGCTTATTGGTACGCACAATCATATATAAACCAATGTGATATACAACAATATATTCCAATAATGAAATAAAGGAAGAGTGTATGAAATCAAAGTCAATAAAAAGTCCATATATATAATGCCATAATGCCAGAATACCATATATATGTGACAAAACTAGATGAATAAATTTTCAAAGGTGCAGGAATCAAACAGGTGCTATTCCAAATAATAGGTGCAGACTCCCACCACCTTGTGGATTTCCCCCTTACTTGACAGATGAAGGTAAGTGCAAAATAATATCCAAATAGTCTCTTCCAGTGAAACAAAACTGCAAAACCTGTGCTCTCAACTTCCAGTGAAAAAAGCTAAATCAGCCTCTTACCAGAAAAAAAGGTCTATGTACGCTTGTGACTCTCTTTGGTTGGGGGAGGTTCTCTTTCCCCTTCACAGCAAATATGTAGACCATTTTATTTATACATACAGTAGCATTTATTTTGGTATGCGCTGATTTAGGCTCCGTTCACATGTCAGCGTATGATCGCGGGCGGAACCGCGGCGGTTCTGCCCGCGATTATAAGCTGACATGTGAATGCAGCCTTACACATGACATTATACACATTTTTTTGAACTTCATGAAACCTGCCATCTACTGTTCTGGCAGTGGTAATTTTTACAATTGTAACTAGTAACTATGCAGCACAAAAAAAAATATATCGGAGTAGAAGTATTGAAATCATCGAAAAAATGTAATGAAGTAAGAGTGGAAGTAGGAAAAAAAAATTCTACTGCAGGAAAGTACAGATACCGCCTTTCGGTACTTAAGTACAGTAGTGAAGTAGTTCTACATAGTTACTATACATCTCTGATTAATACAAAGTAAATTGGAGTGTATAACTATTAAAGCATTGAATCTCGAAAATCGATTGATAATGACACTAAGATGTATCCAATCCCTAGGTATCCAACCACTTTGTGTTTTTACATGTTACTGAAGATACGTAAAGTTCCTATGCATCCCCCCAGAGGCCCATAGTGGTGGGCATGTAGTCGGTATGTGTGCCTGCACCATGATATTTGAATAAGATTCTTTCTCCTTTGATATTGCATACCAAATCCTACTTACTTGAAAAATCTCCTTTTATGTTGTGAGTTCTGCCTGTCTGCTGGTCATCGCTTTCCACACCTTTCTGGATTACTTTCATGCTTTGCAGCTTCTCCTCTGCTGTTTACCTTCATTTTCTAAGGACCACATATCTCATGGTACCTTGCTGCCAGCAAGCAGTCATTTCCTTACTGACTCCGTCTCCTGAAACTACTCCTCTCAGCACCTCTGTAGTTCAAAAGTCAGGATTTGTGAAATGTGTGACACAGCAGAGCCTACTCACAGGGTATAATGAATATGAGTCACATAATTCAAGGCAGTATGTATGGAGATAATCACAAAGTAAGCTTACAAACTATAGGATTGTCCAGATTAAAAGAGAATGGCCAAAGGTTTTTGGCTATACTTCTGGTTTGGATCACAGGGGTGCACTTACTTTTGTTCTCCTGTAACCTGCTGTCATATTTTTGGGATCCACCCAGCTGACTGATTGACAGCTGGCTCTGGCTCTCGGCGCTCAGCTGAGACCCGAAACTAGCTGTGTCCGCCCCCCGCTTCAGGTGAGCACTGAAGGGGAAGAGCAGAGAGCGGTGACTGTCAGTCATGCTCAGAGCTTACCAAGAATTGAATGATCTGGTCAGCGGTCATGTGATCGCTCAGTTCCCGGGCTTAGAATGGTGGGTGACAGCTAAAGCCTCAGATCATTGCTGCAGCATGGTGTATGTGTGTTTGTTTGTTTTTGTTTTTTTTTTGTATAATCCCACACACTCTCTTTATTAGAGTAAGCTAGAAATTGAGGAAATTAATATATGATTTTGCATTATTACAACGGATATGCTTTAAAGGCTAAGTTCACAATAAATAAATACATAAATAAATAAATAAATAAATAAATGCACATTTTTTTTTTGTAAGTTAAGGAAAATGTGCATTTATAATTTTTTTTAAGAGCCTGCAGAGCATTGCACCATTGATCAACAGATCGTGGGTACCAATGTCCGGCTCCTGCCCATTAACTACTTCCCGACCACCCGCCGCCTTTTTACTGCGGCAGGGTGTCTCGGTCAGGCAAAACGACGTAGACCTACATCACTCGCCTGAAGGCCACTAGGGGGTGCGCGCGCGATCCATCCCCCCCCCCCCCCGATCGTCAGCGGGGAAGCCGATGCCTGTGTCAGGCGGCTCCGCCCGTCCTTTTACCTGAAGTGATCACAGAGCCCATGTGATCCTATGTGATACAAGTCCAACCCCCATACAGTTGGTATCACTGCCCTAGGCTTACATTTAAACCCTTGATCCCCTTGTAATTATTACAGTAACAGTGCATATTTATAGCACTGATTACTGTAGAAATGTCATGGGTACCCCCCAAAAGTGTCAAAAATGTCAATTGGGGTCCGATCTGTCCGCTGCAATGTCGCAGTCCCGCAAGAAAATAGCAGATCGCCGCCATAACTGGTAAAAAAAAAAAAAAACAATAAAAATGACATAAATCTTTCCTGTAGTTAGTAGACACAATAACGTTTGCGCAAACCAACCAAAATATGCTTATTGCGATTTGTTTTACCAAAAATATGTAGCAGAAAACAAATTGGCCTAAAATGTTAAAAAAATTAGATTTTTTAAATTTTTTTTTTGGGGGGGGGGGGGGGATGTTAAATAGCAGAATGTGGAAAATGTTGTGGTTTTTTTTTTCAAAATTGTCGCTCTTTTTTTGTTTATAGCGCAAAAAATAAAAATCACACAGGTGATCAAATACCACCAAAAGAAAGCTCTATTTGTGGGAAAAAGGACATAAATTTTGTTTGGGTACAGCATCGCATGATCGCTCAATTGTTCGTTAAAGTAATGTAGCGCCTGGGCCTGGTCATTAAGGGGCCTGGTCATTAAGGGGGAAAATCTTCCGGTCCAGAAGTGGTTAGGAGCTACAAGCCGTCAGCCTCAATGGATGATGGTACTTGTGGTCTATTCATTCACAGTTTCAAGTGTTAATAAATGACTTAACCATCTAGAAGGAGTCATGCACAGCCGCACTGTTTTCAAATTGTGACTGCGGGTGCAGCAGGAAGATTGCCCTGCCCATGTCACATGGAAAGAGGGATCAGACATAGAGGAAGCTGGAGCTGGAACATGTTTCATGCTAAATACAGGTGGAACATATAATATGTTTCAAAGGTGAACGTATCCTTCAGGGAAAGTAAAAATTTCCTTTACAGCAGCGGTCCCCAACCTTTTTGGCCTTGGGGGTTGATATGGTGTCAGGATGAATGGAGAGCATTATTTCTATTATTACATTGTAATATAAAATGAAATAGTTCAACTCACCATAATGCAGAATCAATGGGGGCCCTGAGCGTGTCACTTGCCACCATCGCCCACTACCAGATGCAGCTTGTCAAGTGCCACATCACCTGCCACCAGGTGCAGCTTGTCACTTGCCACGTCACCAGATGCAGCTTGACACTTGACACTTGCCACGTCACCAGGCACCAGATGCAGCTTGTCACTTGCCGCGTCGCCTGCCACCAGATACAGCTTGTCACTTGCCACATCGCCTGCCACCGGATGCAGCTTGTCACTTGCCACGTCACCTGCCACCAGATGCAGCTTCTCATTTGCCACGTCACCTGCCACCAGATGCAGCTTGTCACTTGCCATGTCGCCTGCTACCAGATGCAGCTTGTCACTTGCCACGTCCCATGCTACTAGATGCAGCTTGTCACTTGCCATATCACCTGCCACCAGATGCAGCGTGTCATGTTGCCTGCCACCTGATGCCACATCACCTGTTACCATATGCAGAACATGTGCATTGGCTGGGCCCCAGAGAGAGGGCGGGCAGTGAGAGATGATGTAATCTTTCTGCTCTCTTGTCCGCTGGCCGACTCTCTTATGCTGCTCACCGGCTCTCTCATGCTGCCCACCCACCCACCAGTTTGCCAGCTCTCTCATGCTGCCCTCCCATCCGCCGGCTCGCCAGTTCACTCATGCTGCCTGCCCACCCACCGGCCTACCGCACATGTGGCCCAGCTGCAGAGAGCCCGGTGGTTGGGGACCCCTGCTCAGGTCATGATAAGGCTACTTATTTTTAAAAAAGTGACAGTTTAGTCTAAAGAAATTAGAAAATTACAGTCACATGGTGACAAATAAAGCTCATTATCCATGTGTAATGCTTTGTGAAATAACCCTATTGGCAGCAATTGTAAAAAGGGGGCATTATTTTTATTTACAAAGACAAGTAAGTGGTAGCCTATGTCTATAAAATATGGAAAATAAACAGATTTTTACAAGCAGATGCTTGGTAAACATAAAGATAGCCTAAATTGGGGCGTGGCTTGGACATGGCTGGCTGAGGCTGCTTTTTCAGTGAGCTCCGTGCTCTAACCCGCTTAGCTCGGCTTTTACTTATTACTGCCCTGCGGTATGCGGTCTGCTTAGAGGAGAAAGACTAGGAGTGCCCTTGGACGCCCAAATACCTCACGTAACTCACCTGCTGGAGGTGAAATTCAGCAATTCTTCTCCCCCTCTAAGTCGTCCTCACCGGCCAGCAAGATAGCGGCGCCATACAATGTGCTCCTGACCGGCGGGAACTCGATACCAGCGTCACCTGCACCCTCTGCAGCTTCAGAGATGCTTTCAGATATCCCCGCTGCCTTTCGCCCTCCTGACCCGAGTACATCGAGACCATAAAGTCAATTGGGGGCAGATGAGGAGCTCCGGACCATTCTTCGCTCCCTCCCGAGTGTGGATGACATAGAGGCGATCGTCGGCCGCCTAGAAGCCACTCACCACAAGGAGGTACAGGCGGTTCAACAAGAGGTTCGACAGGGGACGGACCGAGTGTCGGCAGGTGAAACGGCCATTACTGCTTTGGACCACCGGTTGACTACACTGGAAAAGTCTCAGGCAGCACACATGGAGGCCGCGGTGGCTATGCAGCTCCATATGGAGGACATGGAGGACCGTAGCCGTCGAAATAACGTCTGACTCAAGGGCCTCCCAGAGGCGACTGGTACTGAAGATCTACCCACCACGGTATCTGCTATCCTGAGTCAACTTCTGGGGGAAGATACTCCAGAGAACCTTGAGTTTGACTGAGTCCACAGGGCACTGGGTCCCGGTCATCGGCAGTGGAGCGCCCGCGGGATGTGATATGCAGGCTGCATTGGTTCACCCACAGAGAGATGGTGATCCGCAAGGCTTGGGAGTCTCGCCCGCTGGATTTCGATGGGGACTCCTTGCAGTTTATGCCCGACCTGTCGAGGATCACCTTATAAAGGAGGGCTTTGCTTCGCCCGCTTTTGGAGTTGGCCAGAAGATCTGTATTCACTTACCGGTGGGGCTACCCTCTCTCGGTCACGCTCCGTAAGCCCAAAGCTGCCTTCACTCTCCGCTCGCCGGGCGACCTTCCTGCTTTGGTTGCCTTTCTGGGGACGGATATCATTGTCCCCAACTGGCTACTGCTACTGCCAAGGCCTTCGGATTGCCGGACCTCCACTTTGGGGGAGGTTCCCCTGCTTCCTCGCCCGCAGCGATCCTGCCGCGGCTCAAGGGCTCGTCCAGCAGAAGCCCCCAGGCAACTGTGAGTAAATGCTCTTTACCAGGAGGCATACATACCTACCTGATCCCCCTTTTTTCTTTTTTTTGCACTATGAGTATCCCATGCTGGCCCCCTCTGGGACACATGGACTTGTTCTGCCCCCCCTTGTGCTCCCCCGTGCTCCTCTGCATTCCCCCATGTGTGATTGCCTCCCTCTGGACGCTGCGGACTCTCCGGACAACTTAGGCACACTGACTTTTGCTCTGTACCCGCATGGACTACCCTGCCCTGCTTTCTTCTGTTCTGGGCCCCCCCCCCACTCCCTCCCTAGTAGGGATGATCGAACGGTTCGGGTCGACCATCGGTTCGGCCCGAACATTGGGTGTTCGAGGTTCGGCCGAATTTAGAACTTTTTGCCCAAAAAGTTCGGAATTCGGCAACCAGAACCGCCCAAAATGCAATGCTTCAGGAAATGGGCTTTAAAAGCCGTGATTGGACCAGAACCATTAGCAAAAGCCAATTGAGGGGGCAGGAGAATGCTAGGAATGTGATTGGAATGACTAGGGGGTCCCTAGACCAATCATTAGTGAATACGCCCCCCAGTATATAAGATCGCCCCCGCCATATTCCTAGCATTGTTATACTGGACATGGAAGAGAGTAGAAGCAGTTCTGTTAATTTTACTTTAAAAGTGTCATTTAGCTATTTATTAGTGTGTGGAAAGGGATATCTAGTGTAGTTAGAGTGCTCCTTTACACTTAAGTTAGCTTCAAAAATTTAGTTTCTGTAGGGAAAGTGTTAAGTGTAAGGGGACCGTAGTGTAGTGTAGGGTTAACTGGCAGTGACTGCTATGGCAGGGTGACAAAACCCTTCCATAGCAGGGTGACCGCTATAGAGAAATTATCATTTCTCTGAATTGCTTCGGCACACCCATATGGCTTCTCACCAGCCAAGCATTTTTTATGCTGCAGGGGCTGCCACTGCCAGTGCTTTTTTGAGGACATGTTTGATGTCAGACATGACATCTGAACATGTGTATAGGGGGTATATATACAAATATATGTCTGAATATATACCCCTAGACATATATAGGTGTGATAGTAGCAGAAATAAATGCTTGCGCTAATGAAATCATTTACAGTAATATATTTCTGCTACTATCACACCTATATATGTCTAGGGGTATATATTCAGACATATATGTGTATATATACCCCCTATACACATGTTCAGATGTTTTGCCTGCCTCAAAAGAACCCAAAAAAATGCCAAAAAAACGATAGCGTCAAAAAAAAAATGCCCAGGTGTGTTTTTGCTGGCATTTTTTGGGGGGTTTTGGAGGCAGGCAAAACATCTGAACTTGTGTATAGTGGTGTATATACACACATCCATATATTTATATACACACCTAGACATATATAGGTATGATAGTAGCAGAAATATATGCTTGCGCTAATGAAATCATTTACAGTAATATATTTCTGCTACTATCACACCTATATATGGCTAGGTGTGTATATAAATATATGTATGTGTGTATATATACCACTACACACAAGTTCAGATGTTTTGCATGCCTCAAAAGAACCCAAAAAAAATGCCAAAAAAACGCTAGCGTCAAAAAAAATGCCCAGGTGTGTTTTTGCTGGCATTTTTTGGGGGTTTTTGGAGGCAGGCAAAACATCTGAACTTGTGCACAGTACCACTATACACAAGTTCAGATGTTTTTCCTGACTGCAAAGAACCCAAAAAAATGCCTGCTTTGAAACCGGCAAGGTGTGAAAACCGAGGAGAGAAGCTAACCCCCTGAGCTGAAAGTTTTCTAATACATACAATCCTTTTTTTTTCTGGTTCTGGAAATGCTACAGAGCTGAAACTTCACAGGTACACCTTTTAGACCCCCCAGACACAAAATCACACAAAAACAGTTCTTAAAAATTGTAATTTTTGATAAAAAAGCCAATTATTGAAAAAATAAAAAAAAATAAAAAAAAAAGATTTGGATTTCAGATCTGGGGGGTCTAAAAAGTGTACATGTGAAGTTTCAGCTCTGTAGCATGTCCAGAACCATAAAAAAAAAAAGATCATTTGTATTAGAAAACTTTCAGATCTTCACCAATATGGCTTCTCGGTTTTCACACCTTGCCGGTTTAATAGAAGGCATTTTTTTTGGGTTCTTTGCAGTCAGGAAAAACATCTGAACTTGTGTATAGTGGTACTGTGCACAAGTTCTGATGTTTTGCCTGCCTCCAAAAACCCCCAAAAAATGCCAGCAAAAACACACCTGGGCATTTTTTTTTTTTTGACGCTAGCGTTTTTTTTGGCATTTGTGTATAGTGGTGTATATACACACATCCATATATTTATATACACACCTAGACATATATAGGTGTGATAGTAGCAGAAATATATGCTTGCGCTAATGAAATCATTTACAGTAATATATTTCTGCTACTATCACACCTATATATGGCTAGGTGTATATATACATATAATTATGTGTGTATATATACCACTATACACAAGTTCAGATGTTTTGCCTGCCTCAAAAGAACCCCAAAAAATGCCAAAAAAAACGCTAGCGTCAAAAAAAAGAAAAAATGCCCAGGTGTGTTTTTGCTGGCATTTTTTGGGGGTTTTTGGAGGTGTACCTGTGAAGTTTCAGCTCTGTAGCATGTCCAGAACCAGAAAAAAAAAAGGATTGTATGTATTAGAAAACTTTCAGCTCAGGGGGTTAGTTTTCACACCTTGCCGGTTTCAAAGCAGGCATTTTTTGGGTTCTTTGCAGTCAGGAAAAACATCTGAACTTGTGTATAGTGGTACTGTGCACAAGTTCAGATGTTTTGCCTGCCTCCAAAAAATGCCAGCAAAAACACACCTGGGCATTTTTTTTTTGACGCTAGCGTTTTTTTGGCATTTTTTAGGGTTCTTTTGAGGCAGGCAAAACATCTGAACTTGTGTATAGTGGTATATATACACACATAATTATATGTATATAGACACCTAGACATATATAGGTGTGATAGTAGCAGAAATATATTACTGTAAATGATTTCATTAGCTCAAGCATATATTTCTGCTACTATCACACCTATATAGAGATGTACAGAACTGTTCGCTGGCGGACAGTTCCCGGCGAACTTAGCATGTTCGCGTTCGCCGCTGCGGGCGAACATATGCGATGTTCGGTCCGCCCCCCATAATACATCATTGAGGCAAACTTTGACCCTGAACTTTACAGTCAGCAGGCACATTTCCAGCCAATCAGCATACCTCCCTCCCACACCCTCCCACCTCCTATAAATAAGCAAGGGCAGCATCCATCTTAGATCATTCTGAAGCAGTGTGTGTAGTGAGAGTAGGGAGAGCTGCTGCTGCTGCTGCTGCTGCTGCTGCTGCTGCTGCTGCTGCTGTTAAGCTAGGGACAGTTAGTCAGTGTTCCTGGTCTTGCAGTGTTCTTGGTCCACTACTGCTGTAAGGACAGCACCCCAAAAAGCCCTTCTAAGGGCTGGTATTTGTGTAATTTTTTATATATATATATATATATATATATATATATATATATATATATATATATATATATATATATCTAGTGTCCCCAAAAGCCCTTTTAAGGGCTGGTAATTGAGGATTTTTTTTTTATTTATATATATATACATATATATATCTAGCGTCCCCAAAAGCCCTTTTAAGGGCTGGTAAGGTAATAGAGTTTTTTCTTTATATATATATATATATATATATCTATTGTACACTGTGACTGCAGTTGCCTGCCCGCTGTGTGTGAGAGGCCACAGACCTACCACAGACTGTACTGTGTGCACACCACACTCATTTTGGGTGGCACAGGCACAGTACCTTGCATTTTAAAAAATATTTTTTTTTTCCTCTGTCATAATTGCAGTGAGTGCTGTGTCAGGTCCACAGAGTGCACTGTACCCACTGCAGTGCACTGCCCACCACTGATATATATACGGTGGCACAGCATCTTGTTGCAATAAATTGAAAAAAAAATATTTTTTATTATTGCAGTTGCCTGGGCTGCCAGTGACTGTCAGGTCCACAGAGTGTACTGTTCCCACTGCAGTGCCACTGTGTGCCCACCCACCACTGATATATAAGGTGGCACAGCAGCTTGCAAAGTAAAAAAATATATATATATTTTTTAATTGCAGTTGCCTGGGTGCCAGTGACTGCTGTCAGGTCCACAGAGAGTGTACTGTGCCACTGCCCACCCACCACTGATATATAAGGTGGCACAGCAGCTTGCAAAGTAAAAAAAAATATATATATTTTTTTTAATTGCAGTTGCCTGGGTGCCAGTGACTGTCAGGTCCACAGAGTGTACTGTACCCACTGCCCAACACTCCTATAGGGGTGGCACAGCACCTTGCACTCATAGTACAACAGTAACAACACATTAAAAAAAAAATGACAGGCAGAGGCAGGCCACCCCGCAAGGGCCGTCGTGGTCGTGGTGCTGTGATTTCCTTAGGCCCTAGAATAATGCCCAGTGTTCAGAGGCCACCACAGACCCTGAACTCAAAAAATTCTGAGGCCATAGTTGACTGGCTTACACAGGACACCCAATCGTCTACAGCTTCCGCTCGGAACCTTAATGCACCATCCTCCTCCAGCTCAGCTTCGGGCACCTCTCAATTTACCACTCGCCAGCCCGCCGGCACCACCACCAACACTAGCACCACAGCCGCTTCACTTGATCTGTCAGAGGAGTTATTTTCACATCAGTTGGAAGAAATAAGTGATGCGCAACTATTAGTGCCAGAGGATGTAGATAACGGGGATATGTCTCAGTCAGGCAGCATTATACACATGGACGTACATTGTGATGATGATGATGTTGTACCTGCTGCTGCTGCCTTTGCTGAGTTGTCAAGTGAAGCGGCTGATGATGACGATGTGTCTGTGGATGTCACCTGGGTGCCTGCTCGAAGAGCAGAAGAAGAGGGGGAAAGTTCAGATGGGGAGACAGAGAGGAGGAGGAGACGAGTTGGAAGCAGGGGGAGGAGGTCATCGCAAGGAGCTAGTGGCGCAGTCAGACAGCATGTAGATTCGGCACCCGGGGTCAGCCAGACAGCACGCCAATCAACGCAAGCTGTTGCCACCACCAGAATGCCGTCCTTGCAAAGCTCAGCAGTGTGGCATTTTTTTTGTGTGTCTGCCTCTGATATCAGCGATGCCATTTGTAACCTGTGCCAAAAGAAACTGAGTCGTGGGAAGTCCAACACCCACCTAGGTACAACTGCTTTGCAAAGGCACATGATCTCACATCACAAACGCCTATGGGATCAACACATGAGTAAAAGCAGCACACAAACTGAAAGCCACCATCCTCCTCCTGGTCCAGCATCTTCAGCCACGTCAACCACTGCTGTCCTCCATGCCCCCTATCAACAACCCGCCCCTCCGCCTCTCACCTTCAGCAGTTCCTGCTCACCTGCCCACAGTCAGGTGTCTGTCAAGGAAATGTTTGAGCGTAAGAAGCCAATCTCACAGAGTCACCCCCTTGCCCGGCGTCTGACAGCTGGCTTGTCGGAACTCTTAGCCCGCCAGCTTTTACCATACAAGCTGGTGGAGTCTGAGGCCTTCAAAAAATTTGTCGCTATTGGGACACCGGCCAAAATTATTTTTAACAAAAGGCAATCCCCAACCTGTACTCTATTGTGGAAAAGGAAATCATGTCACGTCTGGCACACAGTGTTGGGGCAAGGGTCCATCTGACCACTGATAGCTGGTCTGCAAAGCACGGTCAGTGCAGGTATATAACTTACACTGCGCATTGGGTAAACTTGCTGGCGGCTGCCAAGCATGGAATGCGTGGCTCTGCTGCAGAGGAGTTGGTGACACCGCCACGACTTGCAGGCAGGCCTGCTGCCACCTTCTCTACTCCTCCTACTCCATCCTCTTTGCTAACCTCCTCGGCTGAGTCCTCTTCTGCTGTTGCGTCTTGCTCCACACCAACTGCACCCCCCAGCTCCCCAGGGGCTATTCCACATGCCGGATACGACAGTGTCACGCTGTCTTGGGGTTGACTTGCCTGAAAGCAGAGAGTCACAGCGGACTAGCACTACTGTCCGCCCTGAACGCACAGGTGGATCAGTGGCTGACCCCGCACCAACTGGAGATCGGCAAAGTGGTGTGTGACAACGGCAGCAATTTGTTGGCGGCATTGAATTTGGGCAAGTTGACACATGTGCCGTGCATGGCACATGTGTTGAATCTGATTGTGCAACGTTTTGTGCAGAAGTACCCAGGCTTACAGGACGTCCTCAAGCAGGCCAGGAAGGTGTGTGGCCATTTCAGGCGTTCCTACACGGCCATGGCGCACTTTGCAGATATTCAGCGGCGAAACAACATGCCAGTGAGGCGCTTGATTTGCGACAGCCCGACACGTTGGAATTCAACACTGCTAATGTTCGACCGCCTGCTCCAACAAGAAAAAGCGGTCAACGAGTATTTGTATGACCGGGGTGCTAGGACAGCCTCTGCGGAGCTGGGTATTTTTTTGCCACGTTACTGGACGCTCATGCGCAATGCCTGTAGGCTCATGCGTCCTTTTGAGGAGGTGACAAACCTAGTGAGTCGCACCGAAGGCACCATCAGCGACATCATCCCATATGTTTTTTTCCTGGAGCGTGCCCTGCGAAGAGTGCTGGATCAGGCCGTAGATGAGCGTGAAGAGGAAGAGGAAGAGTTGTGGTCACCATCACCACCACCAGAAACAGCCTTACCATCGCTTGCTGGACCTGCGGCAACACTGGAAGAGGAGTCTGAGGAAGAGGAGTCAGAGGAGGAATGTGGCTTTGAGGAGGAGGAACACCAACCACAGCAGGCATCCCAGGGTGCTCGTTGTCACCTATCTGGTACCCGTGGTGTTGTACGTGGCTGGGGGGAAGAAGACACCTTCAATGACATCAGTGAGGACGAGGAATTGGACATGAGTAGCTCGGCATCCAACCTTGTGCAAATGGGGTCTTTCATGCTGTCATGCCTGTTAAGGGACCCTCGTATAAAAAGGCTGAAGGAGAACGACCTGTACTGGGTGGCCACGCTACTAGACCCCCTGTATAAGCAGAAAGTCTCTGATATGTTACCCAATTACCGGCAGTCGCAAAGGATGCAGCAGCTACAAAATAAGTTGAAAAGTATGCTTTACACAGCATATAAGGGTGATGTCACAGCACAACGGGAATCCAACAGGGGAAGAGGTGAAAGTAATCCTCCTCCTACCACCACAACCACGCCGGCAAGGACAGGACGCTTTACAGAAGTCTTGTTGATGGAGGACATGCGGAGCTTTTTTAGTCCTATGCATCGCCACAGCCCTTCGGGGTCCACCCTCAGAGAACGACTCGACCGACAGGTAGCAGACTACC
Source organism: Pelophylax lessonae (assembly GCF_965119305.1). Taxonomy (NCBI): domain Eukaryota; kingdom Metazoa; phylum Chordata; class Amphibia; order Anura; family Ranidae; genus Pelophylax; species Pelophylax lessonae. The sequence goes on along the minus strand of NC_138771.1, from coordinate 458,432,907 downwards.
TTGCCTTAACTGCAGATATCGACACTCTGAGGAGCGATGAACCCCTTGACTACTGGGTGTGCAGGCTTGACCTGTGGCCTGAGCTATCCCAATTTGCCATTGAACTTCTGGCCTGCCCCGCTTCAAGTGTGCTGTCAGAAAGGACCTTCAGCGCAGCAGGAGGTATTGTCACTGAGAAGAGAAGTCGCCTAGGTCAAAAAAGTCTTGATTACCTCACGTTTATTAAGATGAATGAGGCATGGGTCCCGAAGGGACTGACAGTGGGGGATGCATTTGACTAAAAAAGGCCTGGTGATGACTGAGATGCCTTGGCCTAAAAATGGTCCACACGCTGCTGTATATAATCATTCTCTGCATGCCGGATGACTTACGTGACGTCTCCGCCACCAACTACGCTTCAAGCCGCAATGTTTTAGTGCACTTTCTGCCTTGAAAACCTCAATTTTTCAGGCCGCTGCTACAGCAGCAGCTGCAACAATACCTACTTTTTCATGCATGTGTACATGCTTAATTTTTCTGGCCTCTGGTGCTACACTGTGGCTGCAAAAAAACAAAAAACAAAAAAAAAGGCACATACATGTGTCAATTCCCCTTAGTGATCGTTACCTTGTCGTGGTGAAGGGGCTTGCGTATCACAATGAAGCGATCACCTCTAGGATTGTGTTGGCACATCCCAGATGATAAGGTCGTTGCTTCATTGTGTACAGACCAAAAGCGATCCGCAGGATAATTTTTCATAGAAAAAAACATTCATTTTCTTTCATTCTTTCTGCGGAGCTGGGTATTTTTTGGCCGCGTTACTGAATGCTCATGAACAATGGCTGTAGGCTCATGCGTCCTTTCCTTTTGTGGAGGTGACAACCCTGGTGGTCAGTCGAACCCAAGGCAACATCATCGACCTCATCCCATATGCGTTTTTTCTGGAGCGTGCCCTGTGAAGAGTACTGGATCAGGCTGTAGATGAGCACGAAGAGGAAGAGTTGTGGTCCACTCCCCACCACCAGAAGCAGCCTTGTCGTTGTCAATTGCTGGACCTGTGGCAACGCAGAGAGAGGAGTCTGAAGAAGAGAAGTCAGAGGAGGAAGGTGGCTTTGAGGAGGTGGAATACCAGCCACAGCAGGCGTCCCAGGGGGCTTGTTCTCACCTTTCGGGGACCCTTGGTGTTGTACGTGGCTGGGTGGAGGAAGAGACCTTCAATGATGTCAGTGAGGACAAGGAACGGGACATGGCTAGCTTGGTATCCAACCTTGTCCAAATGGGGAGTTTGCGGTTGTGCAAATGGACTGACTGACTGTTGTTAAACGGGGAGTTTGGTCTGTCAGAGTTTGGTCTGTCACTGTGAAGCGGGCGTAACACTTACACTACTTGACCGATAAAACATCATACCTGATCGTATTCACACACTGGATGTTTTAAAGCACGTTATTCCAAACAATTTAGTAATGTTAGGTGATTTATGCCCTTTATGGATCAAAACCCGACTCTGCGTCAACTACGTAATTTTCCATGGGAGTTTTGCCATGGATCCCCCTCCGGCATGCCACAGTCCAGGTGTTAGTCCCCTTGAAACAACTTTTCCATCACTATTGTGGCCAGAAAGAGTCCCTCAGTGTTTTAAAATTCGCCTGCCTATTGAACTCTATGGCGGTTCGCCCGGTTCGCGAACATTTGCCGATGTTCGCGTTCGCCGTTCGCAAACGGCGAATTTTAGGTTCGCGACATCACTACACCTATATATGTCTAGGTGTGTATATAAATATATGGATGTGTGTATATACACCACATATACACTATATTTTGTGTGATTAATAGTTAATGGGGCATGACCCAGAACCCTAGGCACTTTTTAGGGGCATTTATTGGGTTTTAGGGCTTAAAAATTGTGTTTTTTGATTACCGAAGTTCGGGTCCCATTGATTTCAATGGGGTTCTGAAATCCGGGCCGAACTTTCGGGAAGTTCGGATGTTCTGGCCGAACCGAACTTTTGAAAAGTTTGATCATTCTTACTCCCTAGGAAGCCTAGCTGTGATCGGACTCCTCACACCTGAGAGAGGGAGAGATGACATCCGAACCCCTGCCATGCTTGTGGATCCCCCTCCGTGATGTGAGGGGCTGACAGAGGACCTGCTGTTATGTAACATGGCTCGGGGGATTATTTTTTACTATTGGGAAATGTGGAGTCCACCCTGCTTTCGGGCACAGGGGACTTTAAGGGGGTTGGGTGATTGATGATTACAAATAGAAGATGGGTGAAGGCGCTCAGTTATAAATGAGGTGGAGTTCTGGAAGATATTTTTATCTGCTGCCTCAAGATTTTAAAAGTGTGCACAATTAAAATAAATATAATAACAAATGCAGGGCGTTGATAAAATATAGGGTGTGTAGTGTAAACCATTAAACTTAATTTTTAGATGAGGTACAATCAAAAGGCTCACATTAAAATAATCACAATAAAATAATCACACTTAAAATATATAAAGTAATATTTTGATAAAGTGCCAGTGCTCAAAGTATTAATTCTTAAAAAAATATGATGATTGATGATGTCTGGGTTGTGGGGTGCCGGGTGGTGGGGGGGGATGTCTGCATTGGGGGATACCATGCTGTCCTGGATTTCTCAAATCTACTCACATCCCTCGTAATGTAATGGGGTGCTGTCAGATTATTTTCCGATTACCAATGGCACCCGTCAGGGATGCCCACTCTCGCCCCTGCTCTTTGCGCTATCGCTGGAGCCTTTTCTGAGTAAGGTACGCAGCAACCCTGACATATCCGGGCTTTCTGTGAGGGACTACGAATGTAAGGTGTCCACGTATGCGGATGACATGTTGTTCTCCCTTACCAATCCGGTGGTCTTAGCTCCTAACCTGCTCAAGGAGCTGGAGGTTTATGGTCGTTGCTCCAACCTGAAAATTATCCTGGGCAAGTCGGAGGCCATGGGACTGGCGATGCTAGCATACCTGTTGTTGCAATTGTCGGCGTCTTTATCGTTTCGTTGGACGAAATCGGCTCTGTCATATCTGGGCACTAAAATCCCCCCAGATCTTTCCAAACTCTACGAACTGAATTTTGATCCATTGTTGACTACCATTCGTGGGCTGTTGGAAAGTTGGGATGAGGGTCTGCACTCCTGGTTCGGGAGATGCAACCTCATTAAAATTACAATATTGCCTAAGATTTTATATCTCCTCCAGGCTCTTCCTATTCGGATCCCTGCGGGTTTCTTTACCCAAATCCACTCTCTGTTTATTCGTTTTATCTGGGCTCGGAGGAAGCCGCGATTGGCACATTCACTTTTGATCCTTCCTAAACACCACGGGGGTCTGGCACTCCCCGACGTGGCCAAGTATCGTCAAGCGGTGCACCTTAGTAGACTGCTAGATTGGTGTAGGCACGGCCCGGGGAAATTCTGGTTACAGCTAGAGCAGGCCCAGTCAGATTTCCCCTTAAGTGGAGCACCATGGAGTAACCTCAAGGCTCGGAGTTCTCTCGGATCACATCCACTGATCGGCGTGACGCTGGCGGGGGTGGCTTCCCTTTTTTCTCACCCGGCTATCTCTACGCAGACTTCTCCACTGTGTCCCATACTGGGAAATCCGGCCTTTGAACCGGGGATCAATGACTCGACCTTTGGGGGTTTATGGACCAGGGGCCTTTCTCTAGCTTCCCACTGTACTAGGGAGCCACTGGCCTTCGATGGAGGAACTGATGGACTCCGGGGGTCGCTTCCGCCTAACGTTTTGGACAGCTGCACGACTACACCACTTTCTGCATTCCTTATCATCTCCCAGCCTCTTTGCCCATGACCGCACAATATTTGAGGACTATTGTGTGGATGAGGGGGTACTACCGAGCCCCCTTTCCAAAACATATGGCCTACTAGTTACTCCTACATAAGAATTTGTCCCGTCTTATTTTGAGAAATGGGAGAGCGATTTAGGATGTACGTTTACGCCTGCCCAATGCCCCCGACATGTACGAGGCTACAGGAAACCAACTATAAAGTATTGACCAGATGGTATCGTGTTCTCTCACTTTTGCATAAAATCCATCCGGATGCTTCGGAGATGTGCTGGCGCTGCGGGGAGGCAGGGGGCACGTTGTTGCATGTGTTCTGGTCATGCTCCAAGCTGTCTGGATTCCCGAGAGCGGTCAAGGTCCTTATAGGGGAACTTTCTGATTGCACTGTTCCGGATACACCTGCCTTTTTCCTCCTCCAGGTTTCAGACATTTTGATTTCCAGGTATAAAAAATTGATCCTTCCTCATGTCCTATGTGCGGCTAAATCCTGCATCCCGTTAAACTGGAAGTCCACACACGTCCCTACTATTGGCGATTGTATGCGGAAACTGGAGGAGATCAATAAGTTGGAGGATTTGACCCTCACTGCCCAGCATAGGTGGGAGAAATATAGGAAGATATGGGGATTCTGGAACATGTTTCTCCTCTGTGATCGGGGTAAAGCCTTGATGTTACCGCAGCAAGCGGACGGAGAGGCGTGAATCGTTATCCACAATAATCTGCTTTTCATGCACAGGTAGAGATGATCCATTCCTATCTGTTATATACCTCTCCCTTACCCCCCTTCCTTCCTCCACTCTCAGTGTCCCTCCTTTTCTCCCCTCTTTTCCTTTCTCTTTTTTGTGTCTGTTCTTATCTCTTCTTCCCTTTTAGTTCTACTCTCCAGTCTTGGTTATAAAAAACAAACACAAAAGAAGGAGTCGGAAGCAGATGGAGGTTTTTCTTTGATAGTTTTTTCTCAGAAGTGAAGGTTAGGGTTGAGCGAACACCTAGATGTCCGTGTTCGACGGGTTCGGCCGAACTTTAAAAAAAAGTCCGGGTCCGTGTCCCGGACTTTTACCGAACTTTTCCCGGACACCGAACCCCATTGAAGTCAATGGGGACCCGAACTTTAAGGCACTAAAATGGCTCTAAAACACCAAAGGAAAGGGCTAGAGTGCTGCAAATGGCAGCAAAACGTAATTAAGAGCATGGCAAGTGCTCTGCAAACAAATGTGGATAGGGAAATAACTTAAAACAACAAAAAAAAAACAGAAAAATAAAACAATGTTCTTCTTCATCTCTGAAGGACGAGGCCCATATGGAGTAGGAGGGAGGTTGAGGTGGTGGTGGATGTGGCGGTGACATAGGCGTGCGCACAGGGTGTGCTGGGTGTGCCTGGGCACACCCTAATCACCTAGGGCACATAGCATTGCCAGTGAGGAGATGGGAAAGATCTCCCTGGGACCTGCTCTGCTCTATTTCTCCTTGCCTACAGGTACATGGCCCCGATACATTACTCTCCCTGCTGGCAAACACATGCATGTGTATTTCAACTTTGGGGTACACACCTTAATGCAATAGGCTGCGCACACCTATGGGCGGTGTAGGTGGAAGCGGCGGTGGAGGAGGACCAGGGCCGGATTAACAGCATCATGGGCTTGGTGCTGAGGATTTTGAAGGGCCTTAAGGGCCGTGCCTTGCCATGCACCCAGAGGAGGAAGGGTGCAGCCATGCATGCCTAATTCAACATGGGATGCTGTCTCTGAAGCCCATAAACACATCCATGCATCGCCAACTGTCCCTCCTTGTCCGGCCTTCACGCTGTGTGGGGAGGTTCTGAGGGTGCTGCCTGGGGAAGCGAGCATAGAAGCCAGACTTCTGTGTTTACAAGTGACAGAAGAGCGGTAACAGTGAATATGGCCAACCCGGGGCCTATATAAAAGGTAGGGGCCTGGAGCTGCAGCTCCAATAGCCCCTACATTAATCTGGCCCTGAGGAGGAGGACGAGGTAGCCAACACTGCTTCTTTTCAAAAATTTTAAATGAGGGTACACCCCAAAAGAGTGAGAAAGAGCAAAAATGGAACAATGGGTGGGTAAGGTCGGTATCCATTGCTATTCTGCATAAGGTACGGAAAAGTCCCGTGGGATCCATGCCTGGTTCATTTTAATGAACGTGAGCTTGTCCACATTGTCTCTGGACAGGCGGCTGCGCTTGTCTGTTATAACGCCCCCAGCCGTGCTAAATACCCGTTCAGATAATACACTGGCTGCAGGGCACGCCAGCACCTCCAAGGCGTAAAGGGCAAGCTCAAGCCATGTGCCCAATTTGGAGACCCAGAAGTTGAAGGGGGCAGACCCGTCATTCACTACATGTAGGCGTGTGCACACATACTGCTCCACCATGTTGGTAAAATGCTGCCTCCTGCTAAGACGTTCCATCTGAGCTGCTGGTGCTGCTGTTTGTTGTGGCGTGCTGACAAAGCTTTTCCACATTTCGGCCATGCTAACCCTGCCTTCTGAGGTGCTGGCGGTGCCCTGGTTGCGTTGGCGACCTCCTCCTCCTCCTCCTCTGCCTTGTGCTTCCACTGTGGCCCCGCTGTCAGATGGGAATGCCAGCAGCATGGCGTCTACCAGCGTGCGCTTGTACTCGCGCATCTTGCGATCGCGCTCCAGTGAGTGAATTAAGGACGGTACGTTGTCCTTGTAACGGGGATCCAGCAGCGTGGCCACCCAGTAATCAGCACAAGTTAGAATGTGGGCAACTCGGCGGTCGTTGTGGAGACACTGCAGCATGTAATCGCTCATGTGTGCCAGGCTGCCCAGAGGCAACGAAAGGCTGTCCTCTGTGGGAGGTGTATCGTCCGTGTCCTCTGTATCCCCCCAGCCACGCACCAGTGATGGCCATGAGCTGGCCTGGGTGCCACCCTGCTGTGAACATGGTTCCATCTCCTCCTCCAGCTCCTCCTCCTCCTCATCCTCCTCATCCTCCAGAACTGTGCCCCTGCTGGACAATTGCGTCCCTGGCGTTTGCGTGTGCAGGAACCCACCCTCGGAGCCCCTTGCGAATGACTGCCCTGAAAGCCTTGGAAATGTTACCTCTTCATCCTCCTCCTCCTCCTCATCCTGTGCCACATCCTCTTCCATCATCGCCCGAATTGTTTTTTCAAGGAGGCATAGAAGTGGGATAGTTAAGCTGAAAACGGCGTCATTGCCACTGGCCATGTTGGTGGAGTACTCAAAACAGCGCAACAAGGCACACAGGTCTCGCATGGAGGCCCAGTTAAATTAAATAGCGGAATAGAAAATATGATCCAAAAAAAGTGTATGTATATCACACGTACACAACCACACTGGGCCCCAATTACTATTGTTTGTACCCCTAAAAGGCTAGATGAGGAGTAGGGGGAGTATGGAACAGGCAGCACCCTCAAACCTTCAGAAGTATGAGATGAACCCCAACAACTTGGAAAGGTGGATCTCTCTCACACGTACCAACACAGACTATCCCCCAATTTAACTGATCCCCAAAGGTTTTTGATTAAATAGCGGAATAGAAAATATGATCCAAAAAAAGTGTATGTATATCACACGTACACAACCACACTAGGCCCCAATTACTATTGTTTGTACCCCTAAAAGGCTAGATGAGGAGTAGGGGGAGTATGGAACAGGCAGCACCCTCAAACCTTCAGAAGTATGAGATGAACCCCAACAACTTGGAAAGGTGGATCTCTCTCACACGTACCGACACAGACTATCCCGCAATTCAATTGATCCTCAAAGGTTTTTATTGAATAGCGGAATAGGAAATATGATCAAAAAAAGTGTATGTATCTCGCACGTACACAACCACACTAGGCCCCAATTACTATTGTTTGTACCCCTAAAAGGCTAGATGAGGAGTAGGGGGGGTATGGAACAGGCAGCACCCTCAAACCTTCAGAAGTATGAGATGAACCCCAACAACTTGGAAAGGTGGATCTCTCTCACACGTACCGACACAGACTATCCCCCAATTTAACTGATCCCCAAAGGTTTTTGATTAAATAGCGGAATAGAAAATATGATCCCAAAAAAGTGTATGTATATCACACGTACACAACCACACTGGGCCCCAATTACTATTGTTTGTACCCCTAAAAGGCTAGATGAGGAGTAGGGGGAGTATGGAACAGGCAGCACCCTCAAACCTTCAGAAGTATGAGATGAACCCCAACAACTTGGAAAGGTGGATCTCTCTCACACGTACCAACACAGACTATCCCCCAATTTAACTGATCCCCAAAGGTTTTTGATTAAATAGCGGAATAGAAAATATGATCCCAAAAAAGTGTATGTATATCACACGTACACAACCACACTAGGCCCCAATTACTATTGTTTGTACCCCTAAAAGGCTAGATGAGGAGTAGGGGGAGTATGGAACAGGCAGCACCCTCAAACCTTCAGAAGTATGAGATGAACCCCAACAACTTGGAAAGGTGGATCTCTCTCACACGTACCAACACAGACTATCCCCCAATTTAACTGATCCCCAAAGGTTTTTGATTAAATAGCGGAATAGAAAATATGATCCAAAAAAAGTGTATGTATATCACACGTACACAACCACACTAGGCCCCAATTACTATTGTTTGTACCCCTAAAAGGCTAGATGAGGAGTAGGGGGAGTATGGAACAGGCAGCACCCTCAAACCTTCAGAAGTATGAGATGAACCCCAACAACTTGGAAAGGTGGATCTCTCTCACACGTACCGACACAGACTATCCCGCAATTCAATTGATCCTCAAAGGTTTTTATTGAATAGCGGAATAGGAAATATGATCAAAAAAAGTGTATGTATCTCGCACGTACACAACCACACTAGGCCCCAATTACTATTGTTTGTACCCCTAAAAGGCTAGATGAGGAGTAGGGGGAGTATGGAACAGGCAGCACCCTCAAACCTTCAGAAGTATGAGATGAACCCCAACAACTTGGAAAGGTGGATCTCTCTCACACGTACCGACACAGACTATCCCCCAATTTAACTGATCCCCAAAGGTTTTTGATTAAATAGCGGAATAGAAAATATGATCCAAAAAAAGTGTATGTATATCACACGTACACAACCACACTAGGCCCCAATTACTATTGTTTGTACCCCTAAAAGGCTAGATGAGGAGTAGGGGGGGTATGGAACAGGCAGCACCCTCAAACCTTCAGAAGTATGAGATGAACCCCAACAACTTGGAAAGGTGGATCTCTCTCACACGTACCGACACAGACTATCCCCCAATTTAACTGATCCCCAAAGGTTTTTGATTAAATAGCGGAATAGAAAATATGATCCAAAAAAAGTGTATGTATATCACACGTACACAACCACACTAGGCCCCAATTACTATTGTTTGTACCCCTAAAAGGCTAGATGAGGAGTAGGGGGGGTATGGAACAGGCAGCACCCTCAAACCTTCAGAAGTATGAGATGAACCCCAACAACTTGGAAAGGTGGATCTCTCTCACACGTACCAACACAGACTATCCCCCAATTTAACTGATCCCCAAAGGTTTTTGATTAAATAGCGGAATAGAAAATATGATCCCAAAAAAGTGTATGTATATCACACGTACACAACCACACTAGGCCCCAATTACTATTGTTTGTACCCCTAAAAGGCTAGGAGTAGGGGGAGTATGGAACAGGCAGCACCCTCAAACCTTCAGAAGTATGAGATGAACCCCAACAACTTGGAAAGGTGGATCTCTCTCACACGTACCAACACAGACTATCCCCCAATTTAACTGATCCCCAAAGGTTTTTGATTAAATAGCGGAATAGAAAATATGATCCAAAAAAAGTGTATGTATATCACACGTACACAACCACACTAGGCCCCAATTACTATTGTTTGTACCCCTAAAAGGCTAGGAGTAGGGGGAGTATGGAACAGGCAGCACCCTCAAACCTTCAGAAGTATGAGATGAACCCCAACAACTTGGAAAGGTGGATCTCTCTCACACGTACCAACACAGACTATCCCCCAATTTAACTGATCCCCAAAGGTTTTTGATTAAATAGCGGAATAGAAAATATGATCCCAAAAAAGTGTATGTATATCACACGTACACAACCACACTAGGCCCCAATTACTATTGTTTGTACCCCTAAAAGGCTAGGAGTAGGGGGAGTATGGAACAGGCAGCACCCTCAAACCTTCAGAAGTATGAGATGAACCCCAACAACTTGGAAAGGTGGATCTCTCTCACACGTACCAACACAGACTATCCCCCAATTTAACTGATCCCCAAAGGTTTTTGATTAAATAGCGGAATAGAAAATATGATCCCAAAAAAGTGTATGTATATCACACGTACACAACCACACTAGGCCCCAATTACTATTGTTTGTACCCCTAAAAGGCTAGGAGTAGGGGGAGTATGGAACAGGCAGCACCCTCAAACCTTCAGAAGTATGAGATGAACCCCAACAACTTGGAAAGGTGGATCTCTCTCACACGTACCAACACAGACTATCCCCCAATTTAACTGATCCCCAAAGGTTTTTGATTAAATAGCGGAATAGAAAATATGATCCCAAAAAAGTGTATGTATATCACACGTACACAACCACACTAGGCCCCAATTACTATTGTTTGTACCCCTAAAAGGCTAGGAGTAGGGGGGAGTATGGAACAGGCAGCACCCTCAAACCTTCAGAAGTATGAGATGAACCCCAACAACTTGGAAAGGTGGATCTCTCTCACACGTACCAACACAGACTATCCCCCAATTTAACTGATCCCCAAAGGTTTTTGATTAAATAGCGGAATAGAAAATATGATCCCAAAAAAGTGTATGTATATCACACGTACACAACCACACTAGGCCCCAATTACTATTGTTTGTACCCCTAAAAGGCTAGGAGTAGGGGGAGTATGGAACAGGCAGCACCCTCAAACCTTCAGAAGTATGAGATGAACCCCAACAACTTGGAAAGGTGGATCTCTCTCACACGTACCAACACAGACTATCCCCCAATTTAACTGATCCCCAAAGGTTTTTGATTAAATAGCGGAATAGAAAATATGATCCCAAAAAAGTGTATGTATATCACACGTACACAACCACACTAGGCCCCAATTACTATTGTTTGTACCCCTAAAAGGCTAGGAGTAGGGGGAGTATGGAACAGGCAGCACCCTCAAACCTTCAGAAGTATGAGATGAACCCCAACAACTTGGAAAGGTGGATCTCTCTCACACGTACCAACACAGACTATCCCCCAATTTAACTGATCCCCAAAGGTTTTTGATTAAATAGCGGAATAGAAAATATGATCCCAAAAAAGTGTATGTATATCACACGTACACAACCACACTAGGCCCCAATTACTATTGTTTGTACCCCTAAAAGGCTAGGAGTAGGGGGGAGTATGGAACAGGCAGCACCCTCAAACCTTCAGAAGTATGAGATGAACCCCAACAACTTGGAAAGGTGGATCTCTCTCACACGTACCAACACAGACTATCCCCCAATTTAACTGATCCCCAAAGGTTTTTGATTAAATAGCGGAATAGAAAATATGATCCCAAAAAAGTGTATGTATATCACACGTACACAACCACACTAGGCCCCAATTACTATTGTTTGTACCCCTAAAAGGCTAGGAGTAGGGGGAGTATGGAACAGGCAGCACCCTCAAACCTTCAGAAGTATGAGATGAACCCCAACAACTTGGAAAGGTGGATCTCTCTCACACGTACCAACACAGACTATCCCCCAATTTAACTGATCCCCAAAGGTTTTTGATTAAATAGCGGAATAGAAAATATGATCCCAAAAAAGTGTATGTATATCACACGTACACAACCACACTAGGCCCCAATTACTATTGTTTGTACCCCTAAAAGGCTAGATGAGGAGTAGGGGGAGTATGGAACAGGCAGCACCCTCAAACCTTCAGAAGTATGAGATTGTGTTCACTGTACCCCACAAAGATTGAGTTCACTGCACCCCACAATGATTGTGTTCACTGCACCCCACAAAGATTGTGTTCACTGCACCTCACAAAGATTGTGTTCACTGTACCCCCCAAAGATTGTGTTCACTGCACCCCACAAAGATTCTGTTCACTGTACCCCACAAAGATTGTGTTCACTGCACCCCAAAAAGATTGTGTTCACTGCACCCCAAAAAGGATGTTGTTCACTGCACCCCAAAAAGGATGTTGTTCACTCCACCCCAAAAATATTGTGTTCACTGCACCCCACAAAGATTGTGTTCACTGCACCCCAAAAAGATTGTGTTCACTGCACCCCAAAAATGATTTTGTTCACTGCACCCCAAAAAGGATTTTGTTCACTGCACCCCAAAAAGGATGTTGTTCACTCCACCCCAAAAAGATTGTGTTCACTGCACCCCAAAAAGATTGTGTTCACTGCACCCCACAAAGGATTTTGTTCACTGCACCCCAAAAAGATTGTGTTCACTGCACCCCAAAAAGGATGTTGTTCACTGCACCCCAAAAAGGATTTTGTTCACTGCACCCCAAAAAGATTGTGTTCACTGCACCCCACAAAGGATTTTGTTCACTGCACCCCACAAAGATTGTGTTCACTGCACACCAAAAAGGATTGTGTTCACTGCACCCCAAAAAGATTTTGTTCACTGCACCCCAAAAAGATTGTGTTCACTGCAGCCCAAAAAGATTGTGTTCACTGCAGCCCAAAAAGATTGCGTTCACTGCACCCCAAAAAGATTGTGTTCACTGCACCCCAAAAAGGATGTTGTTCACTGCACCCCAAAAAGGATTTTGTTCACTGCACCCCAAAAAGATTGTGTTCACTGCACCCCACAAAGGATTTTGTTCACTGCACCCCACAAAGATTGTGTTCACTGCACACCAAAAAGGATTGTGTTCACTGCACCCCAAAAAGATTTTGTTCACTGCACCCCAAAAAGATTGTGTTCACTGCAGCCCAAAAAGATTGTGTTCACTGCAGCCCAAAAAGATTGTGTTCACTGCAGCCCAAAAAGATTGTGTTCACTGCAGCCCAAAAAGATTGTGTTCACTGCAGCTCACACACAGAAAAAAGGATGTGGATCACTGACACCTGCCTATCTCCAATCCCACACCACACAGCAATATCGATTGTAGTTTGTAGAACACAGTTTCCCTAAAATTCAGCAGACTCTGTCCCTAACAGGATTGAGAAGAGATCGTAGATCAGGATTGAGTGCAGACCCCACCCCCCACACAGCAATATCGATTGTAGTTTGTAGAAGACACTGACCCTATAATTCAGCAGACTCTATCCCTAAAATGCCTACAACTCGCCCTGCCTAAACACTCCGACCTGTCCCTCAATTCTATCCGGACACAAATGGTTTTTTCCTGCCTATCTTTCCCTAATCAGCAGCCAGCACGTTGATGTGTGCTCTGTCCCTGAATCTAAGCAGCATAATGACGCCGCTGCGGCTGCCTCGAACTTATAAAGACTTGGTCACATGCTTCAGACGGCCAATCACAGCTACTGAGACATTTGCAGGCATGGCTGGGATGGCTTAAGGCACACCAGTTAAACGATTGTTGATTGGCTGTTGAAAGCCCGCCATGAAAAGAGCGCCAAAGCATGCAAAACCCGGAAATAAAACGACCGAACACGGATTTTTACCCGAACATACAGTAAAGTGTCCGTGTCCGTGTTCGGGTACAAAAAATCCAATTATTCGGTACGAACACGAATAATACAGTCCGTGTTCGCTCAACACTAGTGAAGGTACCTTAGTGCTAAGTAATACCTGGGTTGCTGACGGGGTATAATCAGACACGTTTGAGCCTGTTTTTTGATGCTCGCATTGACTAGTTCTGTATGTTGGCCATTCTAAATGATTGAGGTGTTTTGTGATACTCTGCTCTTTATGACTGGATGTATACGCACTTTATTTGTAACATTGTTTGCACTTTTTGTTGATGTTTTTCATTGTTTCTGACTTTCTATATAAATAAACATATTTGAAAAAAAGGTAGCATAATAAAATAAAGTTGGTAAACACTGCTGTAGTACATTAATTTTTGCATTATTTTCCCTTAATTTCTGCTGCTTCCTGTATGACAAGCAAAGTTAGATTTTTTCCATAGATTATTTGGATCTACAATACACGTGCACGTAGAGGATTTTGCTAATGCATTTTCACAAACTTAACCAGTGTGAAAGAGATTTTCTGCCCTGAAGCAGATTTGAAAGCAGTAGAACATAGGTAATCAATAGTGCTGCGTAATATAGGGATGGGGAAGAAAAATAATAATTTGGTATGTGCGCAAAAAATATATAATTTTTTTTTTTTAAATGTATCTTTGTTGACGTCAATGCTTGACTCTGAACTAGGTTTCTAAGATGTAGGAAAAAGTAAAAACAACATTTTATTTTTAGTTAATTGAGGCTTTTTGCTTTAAAGTTACTATTTTTAACCACTTAAGGACCGGAAAGTTTTACCCCCTTAATGACCAGGCCATTTTTTGCAATTTGGCACAGCGTGATTTGGACTGGTAATTGTGCAGTCATGCAATGCTATACCCAAACAAAAGTTATGTCCTTTTTTCCCTTAAATAGAGCTTTCTTTTGGTGGTATGTAATCACCTCTGCGTTTTTTTTTTTTTTTTTTTGTGATTATGAACCAAAAAATACTGAAGAGAAAAAATTTAATTTTCTACTTTTTCTTATAAAAAATATCAAATAAACTCAATTTTTGGCATGCATTTAGGGCCAAAAATGCCATGAAATGCCAAGACAGCACAAAACTCCCAAAATAGTCCCTTTTCAGAAAGGAGACACCCTAAGCTATTTGCGGAGAAGCATTTTGAGTATTTTGCAGATCTCGATTTTTTGTCACAAAGTTTTGAAATTTGAAAAAAGAAAAAAAAGAAAAATAATTTCCTTTTCTTTCTTAATTTTCCAAAATAAATTAGAGCTGCAAAATACTCACTGTGCCTCTTAGCAAATACCTTGGGGTGACTACTTTTCGAAAAGGGGTCATTTGGCATTTCATGGCCGCCGAAACTGTGATAGGTAGTGAGGAGTGAAATCAACTATTTACGCCCTTATAAAGCCTGAAGGCGGTGAATGGTTTCCGGGGTCCTGTACACGGCTAGACTTCCAAAAAGTCACACATGTAGTATCCCCATACTCAGGAGAAGCAGCAGAATGTATTTTGGTGTGTCATTTCACATACAGCCATAGCATGTGTGAGCAATATATAATTTAAGTGAAAACTTTGTGTAAAAAAAAACAAGTAATTTTCCCGAAACTTTTTTCAAAATATAAAATATTATATGGACTCATCATGCCTCTCAGCAAATAGCTTGGGGTGTCTACTTTAAAAAAAAGGCATCATTTGGGGGGTGTTTGAACCTGGCGTTGTCAAGAACTGTCCTGGCATTTTATGCTCAATATTACAAGCTTATGCCACACATCACCCTCTCTTCTAACCACTTGAAGACCAAGCCTTCTATGACACTTTTTGTTTACATGAAAAATTTATTATTTTTTTTACTAGAAAATTACTTTGAACCCCCAAACATTATATATTTTTTTAAAGCAGACGCCCTACAGAACGTTTTGTTTTGTAGGGCCTCTGCTTTAAAAAATATATCATGTTTGGGGGTTCAAAATAATTTTCTAATGGGTGTTGCTATTTATTTTGTCACACGGTATTTGCGCAGAGATTCTCCAAACGCAATTGTTTGGAAAAAAACACCTTTTTTAAATTGAATGCACAATTACACTATATAATGCCCAATGGTTTGATAAAATATAAAAGATGATCTTATGCCGAGTTGTCAGAATATTTATACTGCTCTGAATATAACAGTGTCTATTTATGTCAATAAGCAAAGTTCTGTGAGGTGGGAGAATCTCCACTTATTTCCACAAATCAATATGTAGCAAATTATTTTTAATTGATTAATTTAATTTTAAAAGCATATACCAATCTTAGTGAGTACAGTCGACAGCATGGAATATATAAGAATATTTATTCACAAGACATGTATTCACAATAAATGATCAAACTGGAAGTGACACAAAAAGATAACTCAACTCTACATAAAATACAAACTTCAAACGATAATTGCAATGTGATATGTAGCTCTATGATGAAAGCAAAATAAAACAAAATGAAAACAAGATGACCTTTTCCAGGGTATAGCACAAACCATAGGTAAGTGTTCTATATGATCAGACCACAATTGTCTGCGAATTGCATAGTCGACAGTCACTCCACTGCAGATGGAGCAAGAATAAGCTATGCAAAACGAGAGACTAGAATCGCAATAATGCGCTGAATCTGATATTAATAAAAATGTATAAAAACAAAAATCAGCTTTTTAGAGAAAAATCTACTATGGCTTATACGGCTGGTATTGTAATCTTATTGCCCTTAAATATGCAATATAAAACATATAAGGAAGGAAATAAACAATATTGAATAAAATCAAATAACACAGCAAGGTATATTTACCACACTTAAGATGGCTGCTATCTTCAAATGGTCATTACCAGAGTCCTTAAGATGGATGCCTTCTTAAAATGGTGGCCAGTGAGGGAGGAGTTTCGTTTGGCGTCCCTCAAAGTTTCAGATAAATGATGGAGTAAGATGGAGTATGTCTGGGTGAGTATATAGATGGATGTAGTAGTGTGTATGTTGTAGGTGTAATGGGTGTTGTCAGTATGTCATGTCTCACATCTGGATTCTCCTTTTTATATGGTATTGAACAAAGGACTATTAAAATGACCATAAGTTAAACCCAGAGGGAGGAACATTATCCCCATTAGTTGGGATATTATACTCATTAACTGGTGATGTCATTGGCACACCTCTTTACTAATTATCCAATATTTTGGATGTTAAAACAAAATGATTATTTCTTTATATTTAAGATTAATCATAAAACACCACATAAAACTTTGTCCATACTCTCAGTACATACATAAATGTCCATCTATATCTCCATCATGTACCCTGGCAATTATTGGATCTGGTAAGCCATTTATAAAGATTATATTTTTAATACAATATACTGAGTTACCCGAGGACTGCATTTAGTAGCATCTCCAAAGGGGGCAGTATTGTACTGTTCATTAGATTCAGCATATAAAATAATTACCACTATTATTATCTGATGACATTTTTGACCTATTGGCTAGTGAAAGTCCATTAATTATTTGAATTCTGTCATTACTGTCAGACATAGTGTCTGGCTTGTAGGATTTATATGGCCATAAAAACTTAAACACAAACTTCTCTAAAATGAGGTAATTAGTATTCACTCTAAGTAAGATTTGTTATTTAGCAAGAATATAAACCCAACATATAGTATACAGATAATTTCTAAATATGTATATGCCTTACATAATATAATGACATAATTATTGCTAATATCTTCTCACACATGATAATGTATCTTTAAAACTTATAGTTTAAATGTCTGATGGATTACACTGGGCTATTGTTAAAATACTTACAGACAGACTGGCACTACCATTATGTCTTATCTGATGAGATGTCCATGTACCACTTATTTATGACTACATAGATACAGAGATCTTCTATTGAAATTCTAGACTCTTTTGTAAGATACATTTTGCAAAAGAACATATATGAACTTTCATTCACCTCCAAACCAGATGGAAGCTGCACTGTTCAAAATCTATATGCATAAGATGGAATATACATGGCTTTTTAAATCCATTTTTTTCTATTATTTAATCACCCCAATAAACCTGACAGAGTTCATATATGCCAAACATGACATGCTTTAAAACTGCGCATGCCCATGCAGTGACGACAAACTATGTACATTTTTAAAAGCCTTTAAAAGCCTTTACAGGTTACCGCATTAGATTTACAGAGGAAGTCTACTGCAAGAATTACTGCCTTTGATCTGACATTTGTGGCGATACCTCACATGCATGGTGCAATTGCTGTTTACATATGATACCAGACAGATTATTGTGTTCAAATTGTATTATTATTATTATTATTATTTATTTTGCAATTTTATTTTATTTTGACACCTTCCTTTCATTTTTTTTTAATCATTTTAATTTATTATCACAGTGAATATAAATATCCCCTATGATAGCAATACATAGTGACAGGTACTCTTTTTTTAAAAAAATTGGGTCTATTAGATGCTAGATCTCTCCTCTGCCCTTAAAGCATCTGACCACACCAGGATTGGTGTGATATGATGCTTTCCCAATTTCCCAATGGCGCTTTTAATATCTGGTGAAACTGAAGTCATGAAATGCTTGCAGCTTCCGGTATCTTAGGCCATAGAAATGATTGGAGCCATTCTGGTCTCCAATCAGCTATATGGTCAGCTGACGAATAACCGGCTGCAGTCTTTGGTTACCCAATGGGACAGGAGAGCCCGAGAAAAACTTGGAAGGCAGCGGGAGGGGGGGGAGTTCGGGGGGGGGGAGTTCCCTCCCACTGCGTGCAAGAGCAGTCTAGTGGCTAATTAGCCACTAGGATTGCTTTTACATGAAAGCCGACTGTTGGTTTTAAGAAACAATACCAAGATGATGCCTAAATCTGCAGACATCATCCTGGTATGACCACTCAAAGTCCAGCGAAGGAGGGTTCTTTTTTTTC
Organism: Pelophylax lessonae; assembly: GCF_965119305.1. Taxonomy (NCBI): domain Eukaryota; kingdom Metazoa; phylum Chordata; class Amphibia; order Anura; family Ranidae; genus Pelophylax; species Pelophylax lessonae. The sequence continues at coordinate 458,414,481 of NC_138771.1, read as the reverse complement.
ATACAGCCTGTGGGCTGAACAAAAAAAGAACATAACAGATTCCTCCATTCACATTGATTGATGTGGATGAAGAAATCTCTGCCAAGAAAAGTATTAAAAAATATATGGCGAAGCATAGGGGAGGTTGCCCTCTGTGTCCACCCCATCCCCTATGCTTCACCATATATGCTCTTTTTTTAACTGCGGTGGTGAAATCCCCTCCTTCAGTGCTGCTGCAATCATTGATTTACGTATATCCTGAGAGCAAACGCTGTTGCTGTCAGGATAAACAAATCAGTGCTGCAGCTGATGGACGTACCTGCAAAGCAAACAATGGTTAACAATGAAAAACTGTAACAATAAAACATTACAGTATAGCAGTATATTATAAAGTACAGTAAAACAGTAAAAATAGAAAATCAACTCAATTTAACTACAACTATTTTTAACTTTTTTATTTTTAATTTTTTTTTTTGTAAAAAAAACTTTAAACGTTCCAGGCTAGGGTCTCTCAAAATGGAATAGCCAGCTAACATCTTTTGAGACCCTGTGTGAAAATGTGCCCTAGACTGTGCCGTGCTGTACCCTATACTAATACTCAACTAGTGTGTGGTAGCAACAGAAACAGTCCCCGATGCAGAGACCAGATTGGCCAGGAAAGGAAGGACAAAAAAAGTGAGTTTTATGCCTATATCCCCATTTTCTACAGAGATGACATCTTCTTTGGGGTGCTCTTTGGGTAGAGGTACCAGGGAGAACATCCCAAAAATGCCTTTAATGCAGCCGCCTCACTGCATCTGGATTGTGAATTTGGGCAAAAGCACCTTCTGAATACAGAAGGGCTGTGATGATCTCTTCCTGGAATTTTAGGAAGGATCCACTTCTTCGTGACGCTTTGTATAGCACATAAGCATTCCGCAGAGCTAATTGGAATAAGTATACAGACACTTTCTTGTACCAGCATCTGGCCTTATGGGCAATTAAGTACAGCGCGATCATCTGGTCGTTGAAGTCCATCCCTTCCATGTTAAGGTTGTTTTCGTGGAAACAGAGGGGCTTCTCAACAACACCAGTCCCCGTTGCAATTTGGACTGTCGTATCTGCGTGAATGGAGGACAGACGAAAACATTCTGTGTGTCCCTCCACTTCACTGAAAGCAATTGAATACACTTCAAGCAGGCTCTCTACCCCGGTCTAAGTTGGGATTCTACAAGCTGTTGGGGGAAGCCCCAGCGATTAGGTCGCACGGTGCCACATGCGCTGATTCCAGAAGCAAAAAGGTGAATAAAAATTGTCCACATATAAATGGTACCCCTTTTCAAAAAAAGGGTGACACCAAGTCCCAAACAATCTTGCTGCTGCTCCCTATGTAGTCTGGGCAGTTGGGGGTCTCCATATTGCTATTTTTTTCCCTCGTAAATCCGGATCTACATTTATAGCCTGTTGCCCTGTCACAGAGCTTATACATCTTGAGCCCATACCTGGCACGCTTGCTGGGGAGAAACTGTTTGAAAACAAGGCGGCTAGAAAATGTATTCAGAGACTCATCAACACAGACAGCTTGTTGGTGCATATACAAGGCTGCAAATTTTTGGTTGAAGTGATTTACGAGGGGCCAAATTTTGTAGAGCAGTTCATATCCAGGGTGACCCTGAGAATGACAGAGTTCATTGTCATTGAAATGCATGAACTTAAAGATTTGCTTGTATCTAGTCCTGGCAATGGCAGCAGAGAACACGGGCATATGATGAATTGGGTTAGTGGACCAATATGACCTAAACTCTCTCTTTTTAGTAATGCCCATAATGAGAGATAGATGCAGAAAGGTTTTAAATGCAGAAACAGGGATACGTTACATAGAAACATAGAAACATAGAATGTGTCGGCAGATAAGAACCATTTGGCCCATCTAGTCTGCCCAATATATCTGAATCCTATGAATAGTCCCTGGCCCTATCTTATATGAAGGATAGCCTTATGCCTATCCCATGCATGCTTAAACTCCTTCACTGTATTTGCAGCTACCACTTCTGCAGGAAGGTTATTCCATGCATCCACTACTCTCTCAGTAAAGTACTACTTCCTCATATTACTTTTAAACCTTTGCCCCTCTAATTTAAAACTGTGTCCTCCTGTGGTAGTTTTTCTTCTTTTAAATATGCTCTCCTCCTTTACCGAGTTGATTCCCTTTATGTATTTAAAAGTTTCTATCATATCCCCTCTGTCTCTTCTTTCTTCCAAGCTATATATGTTAAGGTCCTTTAACCTTTCCTGGTAAGTTTTTTCCTGCAATCCATGTACTAGTTTAGTAGCTCTTCTCTGAACTCTCTCTAGAGTATCTATATCCTTCTGGAGGATATAGATACTCTAGAGAGAGTTCAGAGAAGAGCTACTAAACTAGTACATGTTTCCATGCAAATTCCCTAGCAAGGGTCAAATTTGGATAAATTGCGATAAAAGCGATAAATTGCTCGGCATATAAATTGTTTGGTCCACAATAGATCTGTACAGATCTTCCATGAGGAACAGCTCATAAAAACCAAGGGGAGTAAAATCAGCTGTTTCCACCTGAATTCCGGGTTGGCCAGAGAATGGGGAAAGTACGGGCGCTGCAGAAGTGGTGGGCCCCTAATCAGGATTTGCAAGCACATGAGGAAGGACACTATTGGCTCTACGGGCCTGGTTTCAAATTCTTGGTGGCTGCAGGACACTACTTGTGCTAGCCACAGCACCAGCTTGAACTCCACGTCACCAAATGTTACTGCAGTGCTGATTTGACTACGACCAGGATGTACTAGGCTGCTGGTGCTTGCCAGTTCACCAGAAGGTTGAGTGGCACTAGTCCCGACACTCTGCTGCATACGAGAACCCCGCGATTGCTGCACCTCAGCAACAGAAGAACGGGGTCGGATACGCCTGACCTTAGCAGGGACAACTACTCTGACGTTAGAGCTATCTGTCAGGATGCCACTGCTCTCTACAGGTTTAAATACTGAGCCTGATTCTGATAGTGAGGCTTCCCCATCGCTCTTATTGTCCAATAAATGTATAGGTACCCAGTGTGACTCACAAGTAAAAAAGCACCTGGTTGTCAAGGACCGTTTGAACCGCTAAAAAAAAATGTAACTGCTAGTGCTAGCAGAGTTTAGGCCTGACTCTGCTAACTCTGCGGTTTATAGTGCTGTGTATTGGAAGTGACAGTAATCTGCTGATACTGCACTTCTTGGGGGCTGGGTGGAGGGGCTAAACGCAGGTGCTGGCAGGTGCTAGGGCTGATCCTGTTAACTCGGCCTTTTGGGAACGCTATACTTTACATATGGGGACATTAGTATAGTTCTGATCTGATCAAAGATATTTATCTGTTCAGACACTATATTAGTAATGGAGGTGTTTAGTGTGTGTTACTGCAATCAAAGGGCTAAAATGTATTACTAAATATATGGTGGGCAATCTGACGCTGTCCTGGATTAACGCTAACTAACGTTAACACTTACTGACGTCACCTGTGACACTAATACAATGATCATAAAAAAAGATCCATACACTATAATAATGACACTGTGACAGGTCAGTGAAGGGGTTAACTGGGGGTGATCAGGGGGGTAAATCTTTATTAGGGGATATATGGCGGGTACTCTAAACCTATCTGGGACAGAAACGAACTACCACTAACTGCTGCTGACACTAACTGGCGTCACCAGTGACACTAATACAGTGATCACTAAATTATCTGTGTACTGTATATAGTGACACTGTGACAGGGAGTGAAAGGGTTAACTGGGGGTGGTCAGGGGGTGACAAATGTGCCTATGTGTACTGGTGTCAGTGTAGTGCTTGTGTATTCACTGTTTGGTGCTTTCTACTCTCTCTGGAACCGAAAAGGGCTCCAGGAGAGGAGATTGCATCATTTCCTGTGCCTGTGTTTACATTACACAGGCACAGGAGGGTCTGTTGTTGGTCAGAACTGATCACCAGGTCCAGACCAGAAATCATTGGCCTGGACCTGATGACTGCACCAGGTCCAGGCCTGATTCGGTTCAGAACTGATCAGTCATCAGGTCCAGGCCAATGATTTATGGCCTGGACCTGGTGCAGTCATCAGGTCCAGGCCATAAATCACTGAACTGAATCAGATTATTGCAGGGACAGCGTGCACGCACGCCCCTACCTCCACGCGCGAATGGCAAACAGGTACGTCGGTTCACGCAGTCGAGCCACCTTGCTGCAGTAAAACTGTAGCGGGTGATCGGCAACTGGTTAAAATTGTTAAAAAGGACTTCCTTTAAAGTAAAGTGTTAATACTTCTCCTGTTGTCCATGCTTTAAATACCTGCTGCTGCAAGAGCCCCACTACTTAAAAATCTTCCGCCATGTCAGATGCCTGATCCCTGATCAGGCAAGGTGTTTCAATCCATCAGCCACTACATTATTACTGTGCCATTGTTTTGCTTTGCCTTGTTTAAGGTTACTTTGCAGTAAAGCAAGGAATCATAAAAACCTCTGTAGTGCAGTGATGTGCTTTACACAGGAAAAAAGCATAAAAAATAAACTTAATGCAGCCACAACATCTAATGATTGGTAGGCCAGCAACATATTACATTTTTTATTTTGGGTTTTTTTCCACTTTAAAGTGGGACTCCAGGCAAGCAGCTAAATACATGGCTGAAATATACACATTATATGTTTAATATGTAACATGACAATGGATTGGTAATTTTGACCACCCATTTTTGTGATAAACACACACCTGTTAGTAAGATCACTCTGCTACTTTACAGATTACCATTACTCCTTCTTAGGTCAGTTCTCCACTATCCAGACACAAATGATGAGGATAATTTATTTTCCAAAAATTAGACAGGGTGTGGAGAAGTAACATAAGAAGTTATTGCTGAATTGGGCCATGAATAAGAATTGTTTAATTGGTTTTATGTGTTAGTCATCTGGTTGTGAAATTTGGAAATTACAAATATTATGACAGCTACAGCGGGTATAGAGAAGAATCAATTTTTACAGCCTGAAATGATGATAGACACCGTTTTTTGTTTTTTCCAGCTGTATTTACTCAGTGCAACTTATAATATCACCCCCTTGTGTCGGTATTTTTTTGAACTACCTTTTGCTTTAACCATTTGTGGACCGGAAGATTTTCCCCCTTAATGACCAGGCCATATTTTGTGATTTGGCACTGCGTGAATTTAACAGACAATTGTGCGGTTGTATGATGTTGTATCTAAAGAAAATTGACGTCCTTAAGAAATAGAGCTTTCTTTTGGTGGTATTTGATCGCCTGTGCGATTTTTATTTTTTGCGCTATAAACAAAAAAAGAGCGACAATTTTGAAACAAAAAAACAATATTTTTCACATTCTGCTATATGACATTCCCATAAAAAAAAAATTAAAAAATCTAAATTTTATAACATTTTAGGTGAATTTGTTTTCTGCTACATATTTTTGGTAAAAAAAAATTGCAATAAGCGTATTTTGATTGGTTTGCGCCAAAGTTATTGCGTCTACTAACTACGGGAAAGATTTATGTAATTTTTATGTTTTTTTTTTTTTTTACTAGTAATGGTTGCGATCTGCAATTTTTTGCAGTACTGTGACATTGCGATGGACAGATCGGACCCCTAACATTTTTGACACTTTTGGGGGTACCAGTGACATTACTACAGTAATCAGTGCTAAAAATATGCACTGTTACTGTAATAATGGCATTGGCAGAGAAGGGGTTAATACTATTGGTGATCAAAGGGTTAAATGTAAGCCTAGGGGAGTGATTCTAACTGTGGGGGGGTTGGGCTTTTGAAATGATCATAGAGACATGCAATCCTATATAGCAGGATCGCATGGTCTCTGTGATCACTGAAGGGAGAAGGATGGACGGCTGTGTTTACAACATCAGCCGTCCGTCCTTCTCTGTCAGCTGGGAGAGATCGCCAGTGTCAGGCCGCGATCAGAGCCACCTTACACACGCCCTGGCTTCCCCGCTGATGATTGGGGGGCGGGAGTGTGGCCCCTAGCTCCTCCCAGGAGAGATGATGCCTATTAACGTGATTTTGCCTGCAGCTGCCACACTGCTGACGTAAATAGACAGTGCGCCGATGGGAAGTGGTTAATTACAGCCTATAGTCTGTTGGGATATGTCTCTACTGACTTTGCACATGTAGACTTTTCTATATTTGCCCATTCTTCTTTGCAAAACTAACCAAGTTCAGTCAAATTTGATGGTAATAGTTTGTGGATTGCAGTCTTCAAGTAATTCCACAGATTTTCAATGGGGTTTAAGTCTGGGCTATGACTAGGCCATGCAAGGACATTCACCTTTTTCTCCTTCAACCACTGTGTGGCCATTTTCGCTGTGGGTCATTGTCATGTTGGAAGGTAAACCTTTTTCCCATTGACAACTTTCTGGCAGAGGGCAGCAGATTTTCCTCAAGAATTTGACGGTATTTTGCTGCATCAATTTTTTCTTCTATCCTGACCAGGACTTCAGTACCTGCTGCAGAGAAACACCCCCATAACAGGATATTACCACCTCCTTGCTTTACTTTAGGAATGGTCTTATTTGTAGGGTGAACTGTACTGGATTTCCGCCAGACATATTGTTTGGTGTTGAGGCCAAAAATAAATAAATTTTAGTCTCATTTAACCGTCTGACACCTTTTTGCATGTGGCCTCAGAATCTTTAAGGTGCGTTTTGGCAAAGCTCAGTCATGGCTGCATGCTGCCTTACTTGAGGAGTGGCTTTTTTTCTTGCAACCCTCCCATACAAGCCACATTTGTGGAGAATTTGTGATATTGTTGTCACATGCACACAAGCACCACTCTTTGTCATAAATTCCTGCAACTGCTTCAGAGTTACTGTAGGCCTCTTGGTAGCCTCACTGAACAGTTTCCTCCTGTCTCTTTTATTTTGGAGCAATGTCCTAATTCTGGGAGAGTCTGCGTGTACCAACTACCTTCCACTTCTTAATAATAGACTTCACAGTGCTTCTAGGCATTAATAAAGCCTTTGAAATTTGTTTGTATCCATCTCCTGACTTGTGCCTGTCCACAATTTGATCCTGGAGATCTTTTGATAGTGCCTTGCCACCCATAGTTGATTGTTTGCTTCAGGTGCGCTACCAGGGACTGAAATACTCCAGGAAAGCTATTTCCATGCTGAACTAATTAAAATGACCACAGCTAACCACAGATGAAAGTCAAATGGCTTTGTATACCATTGAGAAGGTGATTAGGTACACCTGATTGAGTCATTTTTTGGAGAGGGGGGATTTGATGCTTTTTACAACTCCGTGATTTTGTATTTGAATTTTTTTTATTTTTTCTCTGACATGTTGGTGTTATATCTTTCAGTTAGATGTTATAGGTTGCACTGAGTAAATACAGCTGGATAAAGTGAAAACTGTGCCTGTCTTCATTTCAGGCTGCAAAGCAACAAAATGTAATTATTTTAAAGGGGGGTGACTCTTTTTTATGCTCACTGGAGTTTCACTTTTAGAACTGTCAAAAGATAAAAAAAATGCAAAATGCAGATCAGAGGATATCTGGATCATGGGTGCAACTTGCTTGCAGAATGAATTTTTATCTTCTCATTTCTATTTGCGACTTCATGTAATTGACATGACAATAACAGCTAGTCTGCTCACGTTTAATGTTCATTCTGGAGGATCAGAGGCACAGCACTGAGATCTATATGGGGATTTCAGAGATAAGACAGGTTTTCAGGTGGAGATCCATAATTAAACTGTCGAGGTCCTGGAGAGACATTAAAAGTCATGGATGGTTATAGAAGACAGATCAACTTACCTGCTGTGATGCATTTCATAACATTTTTTATTTTTGGATAGTTTCCGCAACTTGTAGAGATGTTTTAAATAAAGACTACAGTTAACCACTTCTGGACCGGACAGATTTGCCAGCTTAATGACCAGGCCATTTTTTTGTGATTCACTACTGCATTACCTTAACGGACAATTGCGCAGTCGTGCGAAGCTGTACCTAAAAAAACGGATGTCCCTTTTCTCCTACAAATAGAGCTTTCTTTTGGTGGAGTTTGATCACCTGTGCGAAATTAATTTTTTGCGCTATAAACAAAAAAATAGCGACAATTCTGAAAAAAAAAAACAAAAACAATATTTTTCACATTCTGCTATATAACATTCCCAATAGAAAAAAATGTAAAAATCTAAATTTTTTCATAATTTTAGGCCAATTTGTAATTCTGGTAAAAAAAAAAAATCCCAATAAGTGTATTTTGATCGGTTTGCGCAAAAGTTATTGTGTTTACAAAATTTTTTTTTACTAGTAATGGCGGTGATTTGCAATTTTTAGCGGGACTGCAACATTGCGGCCAGCAGATCGGACACCTAACAGACATTTTTGACACTTTTGGGGGGACCAGTGACATTACTACAGTAATCAGTGCTAAAAATATGCACTGTTACTATAATAATGACACTGGCAGGGAAGGGGTTAACCCATGGGCGATCAAAGGGGTAATTGTGGGCCTAGGGGAGTGCTTTCTAACTGTGTGGGGGAGGGACTTGTGGAATAAACACAGGGACCTGTGATCCTAAATAGAAGGAACACAAGAGCCCTGTGTTGATTGCTGACAGAACAACAGTCTGCAGTGTTTACAACGGCAGACCGCCATTCTGTCTGCACAGGGAGCGATCGCGGGGGCATGGCGGCAATCGCACCTGCCGGCCCCATGAATCAGCTTTGCCGCTGCTTAATGGGGTGCTCCTGCAAACCGACATACCTATACATCAAATGGCGCAGCCGAGCCATCCTGCCACAGTAAATCTGCGGTGGGCAGTCGGCAAGTGGTTAAAGTATATATATATGAACCCTTACCTTTTAAAACAACCCATTTTGTTTAAAAGTTTTTTTTTTTCCATTTTGCATAGAGTAGGGTGGGTTATAACCCTTGTAAGGGTTGTTTTTGCCATCTGTGACCCAGTGGGGATATTTTCCTTCACATCCTGTCCCACAGACAAACAGGAAGTGAGAGGAAATCCCGGCAAGGAAAGGAATCTTTTGCTGACCCCCAGGTCACTAGAGCTAGTGTCCCAATTGGAATTACCCTCTATTACTTTTCTGGGGACAACTCAAAATGTGAGATTTTCTTTTACTTTCACTTTTAATAATAATGGTAAATAGGACAAACAGAGAGTGTGAATCTTTAACAGGAGCACAGGCAGCAATAGGAAATTAATCCATCTGCCCTCTTTCCAAAACGAAAAAAAAAAGTTTTGCCTATAGTTATGGTTTAAATTAGAAATAAAAGGCAAAACATTTGTGTATTTATGGAAGAAAAAAAATAATATTTTTTTCCCCTTTTTTTAATATCACATTACCCCTGTTCTAAGTTGCATGAGGGGCTTAACCACTTCAATACCGGGCACTTTCACCTCCTGCCCAGGCTAATTTTCAGCTTTCAATGCTGTGGCATTTTGAATAACAATTGCGCGGTCTTGCCACACTGTACGCATAGGAAATTTTTCTAATTTTTTCCCCACAAATAGAGCTTTATTTTGGTGGTATTTAAATAAGTTGTAAAGTCAGTCAGAAGGTTTTTTTTATTTTAATGCATTCTTTGCATTAAGATAAAAAAATCTTCTGGGTGTAGCAGCCTACCCAGCACCCCTAATACTTACCTAAGCCCCATCTCTCTCCAGCGATGTCCACGAGTCCCTCGGCCGTCTGGGACTCTCCCTACTGATTGGCTGGGACACAGCCATGGCGCCATTGTCAATCAAAGTCAGTTAGACAATCAGGAGAGAAAGGGGGCATAGCTAAAAGGCAGCTCCATGTCTGAATGGACACACAGAGCTGCAGCTCGGCTCAGGTGACCCCGTAGCAAGCTGCTTGCTGCGGGGGCACTCGATAGGAGGGAGGGGCCAGGAGCAACGAAGAAGGACCCGAGAAGAGGAAGATCTGGGCTGCTCTGCTCAAAATCCACTGCACAGAGGAGGTAAGTATAACATGTTTGTTATTTAGAAAAAAAAGGAAACTTTTCAATCACTTTAATTACCACTGGGTTTTACATTTTTTGCTAAACAAATAAATAAAGACTGAAAATTTTGAAAAAACAAGTTTTTCTTCATTTCTGGTATAAAATTGTGCAAACAAGTAAGTTTTCTCCTTCACTGACAGGCACTGATGAGACGGAACTGATATGCAGCACTGATAGGCAGCACTGATGTACACTGATAGACGGCACTGATGGGCACTGATGTGTGGCACTAATATGCAGCACTGATGGGCACTGATAGGTGGCACTGATGGGTGGCACTGGTGGGCACTGATAGGTGGCACTGATGGACACTGATAGGTGGCACTAATGGGCACTGATAGGCAGCAATGATGGGCACTGATATAGGCATCACTGATGAGCAGTGATCAGAGGTCACGTGCGTGGTCGCGCCCGGAGTGAACATGTGACCTCCAAGATCGTATGCCATGCAAGTGGGTGAGAGACAGATCGGTATACGGTGGGTAGGAAATGGAGCGGGTGAGAGACAGAGCAGCATTGAGTTGATGCCGAATGGAGCAGTATCACCCGGGTATCACTTACGGCAAGTGGGTGAGAGATACCGATCTGCCAGCAGATCTGCTAATGTGGAATTGCTTACATCTTTAATTTGTACATATGTGAGTGGCATATTCAATAACACTTGTAAAATAATTATGCTATGTGACATATTTTTACCTTTACATGAGCATCACCACCTAATGGTTAGAGGAGGAGAAGACTGGTCTCGGACCCTGACATAGGATGTACAAAATATCGGCCCATATCGGCCAATACTGATATGCGATGGCCAAAATTTCGGTATCGGCAACGAAAAACCGATGTAGGTCAATCCCTAATAGGCGGCACTGATAGCCACTGATAGATGGCACTGATAGGAAGTAGGGTTGAGTGAACACGGACTGTATTATTCGTGTTCGTACCGAATAATTGGACTTTTGTTACCCGAACATGGACCCGAAAACTTTACTGTATGTTCGGTCATTTTATTTCCGGGTTTTGTATGTATTGGCGCGGTTTTCATGGCGGGCTTTCAACAGCCAATCAACAAGCTTTTAACTGGTGTGCCTTAAGCCATCCCAGCCATGCCTACAACTGTATTAGTAGCTGTGATTGGCCATCTGAAGCATGTGACCAAGTTTTTATAAGTTCGAGACCGAGCGCCGCTGCGTCATTATGCTGTAGTACAGAGACAGAGCACACAACATCATACGTGCTGGCTGCTGATTAGGGACAGACAGGCAAAAAATCATATTGTGTCCGAAATAGAATTGAGGGACAGGTCGGAGTGCTGCAGGCAGGGCGAGATATAGGCATTTTAGGGCGAGGCTGGAGATATTTAGGGTCAGTGTTCTACAATCGATTTTGCTGTGTGGGGGGGGGGGGGGTTTGCAGTGCCGGCAGTGACCGATCTTATCAATCCTTTTAGGGAGAGGCTGGAGATATTTAGGGTCAGTGTTCTACTACAATCGATTTTGCAGTGTGGGTGTCGTTTGCAGTGCCAGCAGTGACCGATCTTATCGATCCTTTCAGGGAGAGTCTGGAGATAGGCAGGTGTCAGTGGTCCACATCGATTTTGCTGTGTGTGGGGTGGTGTGAACACAATCTTTTTGCCCAGTGAGGAGGAGGGAGAAAAGTCTTTTTTATCAGTCAGTTGTGTGCAGCGTTTTTCCTTCAGTGCTGCTTTGCTGACTGTGATTCTGACTGACTGACTGACTGCTGTGTTCACATGTACTATTATTGAGTGATTTCAAAAGTTATACACTTTTTTCTATTCCACTATTCAATATACACCCTTGGGTTAAAAAAATTAAATTGTGGCATAGTCTGTACTAATCTAGTTAAAAATTACAAACTTAAAAGGGGATTTTTTTTTTTTTCCCTCCATAGCCTGCTGCTGTGCTGACTGTGGTAATACACTGCTGTGTTCACACATGTGCTATTATTGAGTGATTTCAAAAGTTATACACTTTTTTCTATTCCACTATTCAATATACACGCTTGGGTTAAAAAAATTAAATTGTGGCATAGTCTGTACTAATCTAGTTAAAAATTACAAACTCCCTCCATAGCCTGCAGCAGAGCTGACTAATATAAGACACTGCTGTTCACATGTGCTATTGATAAATAACCAATTTTATATCATATTTTCTATTCCGCTATTCAATCTACACCTTTGGGTATAAACAATTAAATTGCGGGATAGTCTGCGTCGGTACGTGTGAGATACACCTTTCCAATTTTTGGGGTGCATCTCATACTTCCGAGGATTTGAGGGTGCTGCCTGTTCTGAACTCCTCCTACTCCTCATCCTGCCTTTGGGGGTACAAAAAATAGTAATTTGGGCCTAGTCCGGGTCTCTACGTGTGAGATACATACACCTTTTGATATCATATTTTCTATTCCGCTATTCAATCTAAACCTTTGGGTATAAACAATTAAATTGCGGGATAGTCTGTGTCGGTACGTGTGAGATACACCTTTCCAATTTTTGGGGTGCATCTCATACTGCCGAGGATTTGAGGGTGCTGCCTGTTCCGAACTCCTCCTACTCCTCATCCTGCCTTTGGGGGTAAAAAAAATAGTAATTTGGGCCTAGTCTGGGTCTCTACGTGTGAGATACATACACCTTTTGATATCATATTTTCTATTCCGCTATCCAATCTAAACCTTTGGGTATAAACAATTAAATTGCGGGATAGTCTGTGTCGGTACGTGTGAGATACACCTTTCCAATTTTTGGGGTGCATCTCATACTTCCGAGGATTTGAGGGTGCTGCCTGTTCCGAACTCCTCCTACTCCTCATCCTGCCTTTGGGGGTACAAAAAATAGTAATTTCGGCCTAGTCTGGGTCTCTACGTGTGAGATACATACACCTTTTGATATCATATTTTCTATTCCGCTATTCAATGTAAACCTTTGGGTATAAACAATTAAATTGCGGGATAGTCTGTGTCGGTACGTGTGAGATACACCTTTCCAATTTTTGGGGTGCATCTCATACTGCCGAGGATTTGAGGGTGCTGCCTGTTACGAACTCCTCCTACTCCTCATCCTGCCTTTGGGGGTACAAAAAATAGTAATTTGGGCCTAGTCTGGGTCCCTCTACGTGTGAGATACATACACCTTTTGATATCATATTTTCTATTCCGCTATTCAATCTACCCCTTTGGGTATAAACAATTAAATTGCGGGATAGTCTGTGTCGGTACGTGTGAGATACACCTTTCCAATTTTTGGGGTGCATCTCATACGTCCGAGGATTTGAGGGTGCTGCCTGTTCCGAACTCCTCCTACTCCTCATCCTACCTTTGGGGGTACAAAAAATAGTAATTTGGGCCTAGTCTGGGTCTCTACATGTGAGATACATACACCTTTTGATATCATATTTTCTATTCCGCTATTCAATCTAAACCTTTGGGTATAAACAATTAAACTGCGGGATAGTCTGTGTCGGTACGTGTGAGATACACCTTTCCAATTTTTGGGGTGCATCTCATACTGCCGAGGATTTGAGGGTGCTGCCTGTTCCGAACTCCTCCTACTCCTCAGCCTGCCTCTGGGGGTAAAAAAAATAGTAATTTGGGCCTAGTCTGGGTCTCTACGTGTGAGATACATACACCTTTTGATATCATATTTTCTATTCCGCTATTCAATCTACACCTTTGGGTAAAAACAATTAAATTGCGGGATAGTCTGTGTTGGTACGTGTGAGATACACCTTTCCAATTTTTGGGGCGCATCTCAAACTGCCAAGGAATAGAGGGTGCTTCAGTCTGCCTCCTGCCTGTTCCGAACTCCTCCTACTCCTCATCCTGCCTTTGGGGGTGCAAAAAATAGTAATCGGGGCCTAGTCTGGGTTTGTACGTGTGAGATACACCACCGTTTTGTAAAATTTTTCCTATTCCGCTATTCAATATACACCCTGTTTGAGTAAAAAATTAAATTGCGGCATAGTCTGTATCGGTACATGTGAGATACACCTTTTTAAATTTGTTTGCCGCATCTCCTTCCACCGCCGAGGATTGCAGGGCGCTTCAGTTTGCCTCCTGTTCCCAACTCCTCCTACTCCTCTTCCTCATCCTGCCTTTAGGGTACAAAAAATAGTAATCGGGGCCTTGTTTGTGTTTGTATGTGTGAGATACACCGTTTTGTAAAATTTGTCCTATTCCGCTATTCAATATACACCCTGTTTGAGTGTAAAAAATTAAATTGCGGGATAGTCTGTATCGGTACATGTGAGATACACCTTTTTAAATTTGTTTGCCACATCTCCTTCCACCGCCGAGGATTGCAGGGCGCTTCAGTTTGCCTCCTGTTCCCAACTCCTCCTACTCCTCTTCCTCATCCTGCCTTTAGGGTACAAAAAATTTTAATCGGGGCCTAGTCTGTGTTTGTACGTGTGAGATACACCATTTTTTATCCTTTTTCCTATTCCGCTATTCAATATACACCCTTTTGGGGTAAAAAACCTTAAATTGCGGCATAGTTTGCATACTTGACTGTGAGATACACCCGTGCGATACTGTTGTTGTTTTGTTCCGCTAAACACTTTTCTAGGGCAAGATCATAAATTACAGAAATATGAGGAGACCGTCAAATAGGGGCCGTGGCCTGGGTCGTGGTGCTGCTGGTAGAGCTCCTGTTGCAAGGAGAGGACCTGGTCGATCTGTGCCAGCTACACGCACAAGTGAAACACCTTCCTCAAATGTAAGTAGGCAACAGAACCTGCAGCAGTATTTGGTAGGGCATCATGCGCCTCTAGAAGTGATGAGGCCAGAACAAGTAGAGGCGATAGTAGATTGGTTTGCTGCTGACAGTGCCTCCAGTTCCTTCACATTGTCTCCCACCCAGTCTACTGCAGAAAGGTCAGAGTTGGCACCTGCAGCCGATGTCCAACCATCTTTCACCTCACCCCCTTGCAAATCAGGCAAGCAGTCTGAGACCCAAGTCATACAGCAGTCTCTTCTTCTTTTTGAGGACTCTGTCAGCAGGGTTTCCCAGGGCCATCCACCTAGCCCTGCCCCAGAAGTGGAAGAGATTGAGTGCAGCGATGCCCAACCACTTATTTCTCAAGATGAGTACATGCAAGGACCATCGCAGCACGTCTCCGATGATGACGAAATGCAGGTGCCAACTGCTGCGGCGTTCAGAATTGTGGAGTCCGACAAGGAGGGCAGGGGTGAAGACTGGGTGGAAGATGATGTGGACCCCACATGGAATAAAGGTCATGCAGGTGACCTGAGTAGTTTGGAGGAAGAGGCGGTGGTCGCACAGAGCCACCAGCACAGCAGAAGAGGGAGCAGGGTGCAGAAATGGAGCGGCTGTGCCCTAGACACTGCGCCTGCTACTGCCCAACGCAGCAAGGGAACGAGCGCAGCAAAGCCAGCTCAAAGGAGTTCTCTAGCGTGGAAGTTCTTCAGAAAATGTGCTGATGACAGGACACGAGTGGTTTGCACCCTGTGCAATCAGAGCCTGAAGCGAGGCATAAACCTTCTCAACCTGAGCACAACCTGCATGATCAGGCATCTAAGGGCAAAGCACGAGCTGCAGTGGAGTAGACACCTTCAAAACCAAGAAACGTCTCTGGCTCATCCTGCTTCCTCTTCTGCTGCAGTCTCGGCCGCTCCATCCACATCTGTAGTGATACCGGCACCTGCCACCCCGCAAACAGACGATCTGTCAGCAACACCACCACCTGGGTCACCAACCATCTCCACAATGTCCTGTGGAAGCGTTCAGCTTTCCATCTCCCAAACTCTTCAGAGGAAGAGGAAGTACCCCCCCCCCCCGCGATCCCTGGCCCTGAATGCCAGCATTTCAAAATTCTTGGCCTTTGAAATGCTGTCATTCCGTCTGGTGGAGACGCACAGTTTTAAAAACCTTATGTCGGTGGCTGTCCCACAGTACGTCGTGCCCAGCCGCCACTACTTTTCCAGGCAAGCCATCCCTTTCCTGCACAACCAAGTGGGGGAAAAATTCAGGTGTGCACTGCGCAACGCCATCTGTGGCAAGGTCCACCTAACTACCGATACGTGGACCAGTAAGCACGGTCAGGGGCGTTATATCTCCCTAACGGCACACTGGGTAAATGCAGTGGCAGATGGGCCTGAGGCGGATAGCAATTTGGCGCATGTCCTTCCACCACCGAAGATTGCAGGGCGCTTCAGTTTGCCTCCTGTTCCTAACTCCTCCTACTCCGCTTCCTCATCCTCTACCGCCTCCTCATCCGGTCAGCGTAACACCTTCACCACCAACTTCAGCACGGCCAGGGGTAAACGACAGCAGGCAGTTTTACAACTTGCCTGTTTGGGAGAAAAAACCACACACCGCGCAGGAGTTGTGGAGGAGCATGGAACAGCAGACAAATGAGTGGTTGCTGCCAGCGAGCCTCAAGCCCGCCCTGGTGGTGTGCGATAACGAGCGAAATCTCATAGCAGCTCTGGGCCTAGCCGGTTTGACGCACATTCCTTGCCTGGCGCATGTGCTGAATTTGGTGGTGCAGAGGTTCCTTAAAAATTATCCCGATATGTCAGAGCTGCTGCAGAAAGTGCGGGCCGTCTGTGCGCACTTTCGGCGTTCTCACCCTGCTGCTGCTCGCCTGTCAGCGCTGCAGCGTAACTTCAGCCTTCCCGCTCACCGCCTCATATGTGACGTGCCCACAAGGTGGAACTCCACCTTGCACATGCTGGAAAGACTGTGCGAGCAGCAGCAGGCCATAGTGGAGT
This sequence comes from Pelophylax lessonae, assembly GCF_965119305.1. Classification (NCBI taxonomy): domain Eukaryota; kingdom Metazoa; phylum Chordata; class Amphibia; order Anura; family Ranidae; genus Pelophylax; species Pelophylax lessonae. The sequence goes on along the minus strand of NC_138771.1, from coordinate 458,397,731 downwards.
TTCAGCTGCAGCACGCACGCGTGAGTCGCTCTACGGAACAGCACCACTTCACCACCAATAACTGGGCCTCCATGCGAGACCTGTGTGCCTTGTTGCACTGTTTTGAGTACTCCACCAACATGGCCAGTGCCGATGACGTCATTGTCAGCTTAACTATCCCACTTCTATGCCTCCTTAAAAAAACAATTCGGGCGATGATGGAAGAGGATGTGGCACAGGATGAGGAGGAGGAGGAGGAGGATGAACAGGTAACATTTCCAAGGCTTTCAGGGCAGTCATTCGCAAGGGGCTCTGAGGGTGGGTTCCTGCACACACAAACGCCAGGGACACAATTGTCCAGCAGGGGCACAGTTCTGGAGGATGAGGAGGATGAGGAGGAGGAGATGGAGGAGGAGATGGAACCATGTTCACAGCAGGGTGGCACCCAGGCCAGCTCATGGCCATCACTGGTGCGTGGCTGGGGGGATACAGAGGACACAGACGATACACCTCCCACAGAGGACAGCCTTTCGTTGCCTCTGGGCAGCCTGGCACACATGAGCGATTACATGCTGAAGTGTCTCCACAACTTGTGCTGATTACTGGGTGGCCACGCTGCTGGATCCCCGTTACAAGGACAACGTACCATCCATAATTCACTCACTGGAGCGCGATCGCAAGATGCGCGAGTACAAGCGCACGCTGGTAGACGCGATGCTGCTGGCATTCTCACCTGACAGCGGGGCCACAGTGGAAGCACAAGGCAGAGGAGGAGGAGGAGGAAGAGGTCGCCAACGCAACCAGGGCACCGCCAGCACCTCAGAAGGCAGGGTTAGCATGGTCGAAAATGTGGAAAAGCTTTGTCAGCACGCCACAACAAACAGCATCTCATATGGAACGTCTTAGCAGGAGGCAGCATTTCACCACCATGGTGGAGCAGTATGTGTGCACACGCCTACATGTAGTGAATGACGGGTCTGCCCCCTTCAACTTCTGGGTCTTCAAATTGGGCACATGGCCTGAGCTTGCCCTTTACACCTTGGAGGTGCTGGCGTGCCCTGCAGCCAGTGTATTATCTGAACGGGTATTTAGCACGGCTGGGGGTGTTATCACAGACAAGCGCAGCCGTCTGTCCAGAGATAATGTGGACAAGCTCACGTTCATTAAAATGAACCAGGCATGGATCCCACAGGACTTTTCCGTACCTTGTGCAGAATAGCGATGGATACCGACCTTACCCAGCCATTGTTCTATTTTTGCTCTTTCGCGCTTTTTTGGGGTGTACCCTCATTTAAAATTTCTGAAAAAAAGCAGTGTTGGCTACCTCGTCCTCCTCCACCGCCACTTCCACCTTCACCGCCCATAGGTGTGCGCAGCCTATTGTATTAGGGTGTGCACCCCAAAGTTTAAATACACATGCATGTGTTTGCCTACATGTACATGGCCCCGATACATTACTCTCCCTGCTGGCAAAGTGAAATAGAGCAGAGCAGGTCCTAGGGAGATCTTTCCCATCTCCTCACTGGCAAACAGAGCGATAATGCTAATGTGCCCTAGGTGATTAGGGTGTGCCCAGGTACACCAGACACACCCTGTGCGCACGCCTATGACACCGCTAACATCCACCACCACCTCAACCTCCCTCCTACTCCATATGGGCCTCGTCCTTCAGAGATGAAGAACATTGTTTTATTTTTCTGTTTTTTTTTTTGTTGTTTTAAGTTATTTCCCTATCCACATTTGTTAGCAGAGCACTTGCCATGCTCTTAACTCTTAACTACATTTTGCTGCCATTTGCAGCACTCTAGCCCTTTCCTTTTGCCATTTTAGTGCCTGAAAGTTCGGGTCCCCATTGACTGGGGTTCAGTGTCCGGGTAAAGTTCGGAAAAAGTCCGGGTAAAGTTCGGAAAAAGTCCGGGACACGGACCCGGGCTTTTTTTTTCAAGTTCGGCCGAACACGGACATCCAGGTGTCCGCTCAACTCTAATAGGAAGGACTGATGAAGAGGCACTGACGGGCATTACTGATGGGCACTAATTGGCATACCTGATGGGCACTAAATTGTATCCCTGATGGGCATGTGGATGGCACTCTAGGTGGGCACCTGTGGGCATCCTTGATCAGTCTGCACTGATAATCAATGTGCTGATTATCAGCGCAGACCCACCTGTCAGGAGAGCTGCTTATTGACCTCTCCTCCACTTGCGCCTGGTCAGCACAAACAGAGGAAAAGCCGATAACCGACACTTTCTGGTTACGATGTGATCAGCTGTGATTAGACACAGCTGATCACATGGTAAAGAGCCTACGTCATAGGCTCTTTACCAAGATCATTATATGATGCCCAGTCAGGATAATGAAACCACTGCCCGGCTGTCATTTTGCTGTAGGCCTAGCGGCATGTGGTTAAAGATCTAGGGGTGGAGAAATGGCAGTACAATGATGTTCCCAATGAATAGATGTGCAGGGGGCTGTGTCAGCACAAGTCTGACCATTGGAGGACAGGCAGGCTGTTCTCCCAACACAGCCAAAAAAAACTGATCACACTGAAATATGAAAGCAGGGGGACTGACAGGAACACCAGGGATTTCACACAGGAAACAATACAAAGTGACTAGGATACTTTTTAACACAAGAGCATAATTCAACAGGCAAATATCGAGAATGTGACATGTTGGGGTAACATATTCTTTAAATGGCAGGGTAAAATCAGTAAATGCACAATCTATATACTTGTTCTATATTGTTGCGGAAACCCAGAATTAATTTCTTGGACTCAAGCTTCGGAATCCAACCTTTTTTATTCGCTAGGGAAATGGCTTAGCCAGGCTAATGCCTGCTTGCTAAGTGCCCGAAAGAGCATGCTCATCACGTATATGAAACACAGATACATATTTTCCTAACTAGCTTGGCAGTCATACAATAGAAAACCTCCCTGCACGTTTGTCTGTAGCAATTATATCCATGGCCTTCACTCTTATCTGTAGTCTCATTATCTGTATTCTCGTTAGTCCTTGGCGAACAGAGAGGGAGAAGGTGGGGCCTCAACTGTGCAGCTAGGCTTTCATGGTCTCTGTAGTACCACAGAATCTACCATTTTGTCTTAAAAGGCTTTTTATCTGCCATTTTAGAAGCTTTCCAGGTACTGCCACAATATCAGTGAAACAATAGATATGAAGCCAGTGGATCAACATGAAAGCCAGTCAGCTAGCCTATCCAACAACTTTAAAGCTTCTATTACTATAGGTTTCCTTTAAGTGATTCAGGACTTTAAAGCCCAGTTGAAGGATTAAAATACCCTGCGCTAGTAGCTGGCTTGAGTTACAATGGCACAGCATCTTTTACCATTACATGCTGACTACATTTCAGGAGGCTTCAGTTAGTCTTTAAAATGTGTATCCTGTGTAACGGATACATGAAGGCATTATTTTTGCATTGCTCTACCACAATCAACTAAGGCCTCATTCAGACAGGTGCTTTGATCCATACAGCATGAAGGAACTGTTTGTTTATACATCCAAAGCTGCCCGGAGCTGCGTACAGTCAGCCTATGTAACTTCATGTAGACGAAGCAGCTGTATCAACATTACTACTCATCCTAATTTGACAGGTATGCAGGGGCAGGTGAGCAGCCCGAGACAAACAGTGTACATTTTGGGCAGTATACCCGTCCCTGCATTCCTGTCAAATCAGGACGAGTATCTGTGTCCATACATCTGCTGTGTCCCCATAGAGTTACATAGGTTTCCTGAATGCAGTTGTAGGCTGCTTCAAACGCAAACAGTCCATTGCCACCGAATGTTGCCACAGCACCTGTATGAATGAGGCCTTACTGACTCTCTAAGGCCTTACTTTAATGGAGAGTGTGGTGGTATCCCCGCTGCCTCGCCTCTAGCTAACAAGGCCACTGTGCATGTTAGTGCAAACTGCCATGGTCAAAGCATAGTGTAAGTACAGCAAAAACCTTGCTACAGTATGTTTCTTTGGCAATACTATTGTGTAATGAATGTGAGTTCACAACAGTGTTGCAGGCTGTCAAGGGCATCCAGGAGGTGATATATTGCCTCTGGACTGCCTGGAAAATGACAGCTGCAAGTGTAAACAAGCATTCATTTAACTAACATTTAAGATCAGTATAAGATGCTTCTGAGATCAATGACCATTCAGTTACAGATGCATGTAACCTGCTGTTGATCTTCTTCTGACCTGCATTTGATATCATTCTAGGTTACATCAACCTAAACTGCTTTTGCATCCCCATTAACTTAAGAAGAGAACCGGCTATTACCATTCATACTGTGTGACTACATTTGAGCTTTGCAGTGAACATGTCAAGCTAAAAAAATGCAGATGAAATGCCCTACGTCAGTTCAGATCAGTTTTTAATACTTAATTTTCTGGTGGCCCATGTCTCCTACATTCCCTCTGTTTCAGCTCTGCAGCCTTTGTTAGTCTCTTTGGCGCTAAACACTTTTAAGACATAGACGTGATGTAGCGGTCAGAGGACGTAACCACAACATACAGCGACACAGGAATCCAAAACGCCCAGAGGTTTTAGAAGCTGAAGACTAAGAGGCTGCAGTACACGAATAGAGGGAAGGTAGGAGATGCAGGCCACCAGAAAAGTGAGTATAATAGCTCTTCTATTGCAGGGAACTTTTACCTGGATTTTTTTTTAATCTAACAGGGTCACTTTAGGATAGCCAGCAGTGTGTAAAAAAGGAACATGAAGCACCACATTCTGACAAAATATTTAGATGCAATATTTTACTCTCTGTAAAAAAAAATTAAAGAAAACACTTAAAATACTTTTATATAGTAATTCTGTATACTGTAGTTAGATAGATACAGTAGATAGATAGATAGATAGATAGATAGATAGATAGATAGATAGATAGATAGATAGATAGATAGATAGATAGATAGATAGATAGATAGATAGATAGATAGATAGATAGATAGATAGATAGATAGATAGATAGATAGATAGATAGATAGATAGATAGATAGATATTAAATGCTGGGGAAGATCTCCCGAAAGCGAAACCCACAACTGGAACCTGAGGTGTGCAGGTAAGTGCTGGGGTTGGAAGAAAAAGAAAAAGAAAGAAAAAGACAAAAGAGAAAAAAAAGGGAGACGGAGAGGAGCAAAAATAGAGGGGGAGGACCAAAAGGGACAGGGGGGAATGGGACAAGGAGGAGGAAAACAGGTAAGGGGGGAGAAAGAGGGGGGTAGGAAAAAAGGAGAAAAAGGGTAAGAGAGGAAGAAAGAAACAGAAACAGCGTACCCCGAAGGGTAAAGAATAGGACAAGAGGGCTAGTGGGACTTTCAAGGTACCAGGTATTCAAAATGATAAAGACATAGTTAAAAACATGAAATATTTATTGACATAGCATTTTTAAAAACAAAAACCAACAATACAACATTGATACATATGATTCTGACATGTACAGACGTAAATGTGTAAGACACAAGGCAAAAGATAAATGATGGTAATAAATGGGTCCAATGCTGAACATCAAACCATTCCCGACATGTTTCGCGGGCAGCAGTGCACCGCTTCTTCAGGGGAATAAAAACACATAAGTGTGCAATGCCTTTTAGTATCCTGTATAATACAGCAACAACAAGAACAGTTTGTTATTGGTTTAAATATATATGTAAGTATATATAATGTCAAATATAGAGTGCATGCAACTGTGAGATATCGAGGTACATCCGAGACCACCACCACATAGGAACCCACCACCAAACCGACCAAATGGAAGTGCACCCAGAGGAAAACGCCTCCCCAGCGGATGTGGAGGGGCATATACGGCAGGACAGAGGTGTATGTGAAAAAGGACTAAAAATCCGTCATCACCCAAGAAGGGGAGAGATAGAAGAAAAAATCTGTATATAAAAAAATTTTTTTACTGTATATACCTTAATTCGTGTCTGCAATGGACACAATCACACAACCAAAAGCATAAAAAGTGTTAGAAGCAGGAGGGCTCATGCAGAGCGGTCATGTTGGAATCCCCACGTGGGGTATTATTCTGTTGGAATAGAGGTAAAGAATATATGCTTACACTTAACTATGGATAGAGTAAATTAGAGGGGGAATGTGATTTTTGGAAGAACAGGAAGCTTTACCTGCGTAGTGGTGGATGTGCTATTTCTGAAAAGGATAGTACCGTAAAGTATAGTACGGCCCAAATATAGGCTCTCAGTTTTGTACCATTGAATCGGGGGAGAGAATGCCATCCATTCAACGCTTCTATAAAGCATAGTAAAAAAAGGGGGGAAAAATAAAAGTTATTGGGTCAATCCATTCCCAAGTCCTCTTTGCAGAATGATGTAGATAGAAATCCTTACCCTCGTGGGACCGCCGTGCGAGTAAACGCCAACTCCTGACTGAACGCTGCAAACTGAACCCGCCTATTATGGCCCTCAACCCGACGCCAAACTGCGCATGACGTCATGCGCAGTGTGGGCGGGTCAGGTCCTCAACCGTGCGCGCATCCACGGAGGGCGCGCGCGCAGTGTCGTTCTATAGCTGGGCCACAAAGCGGCGGCCCCGAACGACCACAGCAGCGCCGGGCAGACAGGAAGTATCAGGCCAGCGATGTGCGCGAGGACCACACATCCGCTGGGAAGTCCGGGAGCGCACCACCAGGTGGGCGGAGGGGGAACTGCAGTGGAGGGTGGAAACTCGGATGTAGATCGATACATAAGGAACATGACATATAAGGACAGAGAATTCAAAAATACATGTAAATAGACAAAAAAGAACAAAAAACACATAATGAATATTTATCTTATATATAAGGTTATAAATCTATATTCAGACATTGATTACACTAGGAACCTAAAGGGGATACTAAGTCCCACATAGTTTCTGTATAAATAAACAGATTCCCAAAAAGAGGGAAAAAGACATGCGAAGAAGCAAATAACAATCATCTTACTAGATGCTCCAGCCATATGCAATATTAAATCTGAGAGAGACAAAAAAATATATATATATAAATTTCAAATAAATACGGACTAATTTTGAAAGGGAGCAGTCCTTCCAATGATGGAGTGACTGAGAACTTATCAATCTCAGGGGCCGCAGCCGCGACATCGCGGGGAGTGGACGGTCAAACAAGGACTGTGTGGTACAGAACAAGGGCCGGGATGCTAGGTAGCTCACCTGAATAAGACTCAATAATATTCCAAATCGAAGGGATTGGAGAGAGGAGAGGGAAGGGAATTACTGGCCTAAAAAAGGTTTATAGGTCAGGACCTCATTAATTCCGGGAGGTATCGTAGCCTCTAGGGATTCTATCCAGTAGGATTCCCTTTGTAAGATGCGTTTGTCCCAGTTTCCCCCTCGGAGGTCCTGGGGAATGACCTCCAAGACGAAGAACGAAACCACTGAATTATCATACTTATGTCGAAATCCTATGTGACGTGTTACGCTGGTTTGTATGGTGCCCCCATCAGAATGGTACAGGTGATCATCTATGCGTTTACTCAATTTTCTAATGGTTTTGCCGACATAGAATGCCCCACAGCAACACATCAGGAGGTAGATCACCCCCTGAGTGTTGCAGTCGGCATAATGTTTGGAATGGAGCCATTTCCCACTGGGTAAGCGGATACCTGTTCCGACTTTAACCCAAGGGCATTTATCACACGCCCCACATCGATATGTGCCTTTTTTGAGGCCTGTATTGGTGGTTGTATTTGTGTAATGACTTTTGGTTAAACAATCACGGAGGGACGTGGATCGCCTGAATACCAGACTAGGTCTGGTATTTAGATATTTATTCAAGGTAAGATCTTGGGTGAGAATCGGCCAGTGACGTTTTAAAATATTTCGTAAGATATCATCATGTGCAGAGTATGTGGTGATGAACCTGACATTTTTGTCATCTTTTTTTGTGGTAGTTTTGTATAGCAACTCGGCTCTCGAATGGGTATTGGCCTTGTTGTAGGCTTTTCTAAGCAGCGTCTTAGAATATCCTCTGGCAAGGAGTCGCTCACGCAGCAGGCCAGCCTGGACACGGTATTTGGCTTCCGCAGAACAATTCCTGCGGAGCCTGAGATACTGGGCAAAGGGAATACTAGCGATCAAGGGGGCGGGATGGGCACTTGCTGCGTTAAGTATGGTATTACCCGCACTGGGTTTTCGGTAAAGATCTGTATCAATGTGTCCCTCCGGGGAGAGGCCGATGTTCAGATCTAGGAATGGGATCAAGTGTTTGCCAAATGTATATGTAAATTTGAGATTTAAATTATTGTTATTGATGGCTTCCAAAAATAATGAAAGTTCATCTACTGTACCTGTCCATATAATCAACAGGTCGTCAATGAACCTATACCAAATCAAAATATAAGACATCCACTGTTCCATTCCCTCGTCTGAAAAGATCAGCCTCTCCCAGGCGCCCAGATAGAGATTGGCGTATGAGGGAGCGCAGCAAGTGCCCATAGCCACCCCCTGGATCTGCAAGTATGTTTGTTCCAAAAAGATAAAATAATTTCTAGTGAGAATAAATCTCAACAATTTGAGGACAAAGTCCATCAAGGGCCAGGATCTGTGATCCTGTTCCTTGAGGAATGATTCGGCCATCCGGATGCCCTGGTCGTGCGGGATACTGGAGTATAATGCTTCAATATCAATTGCTACAAGCAGGGCATCCGGAGGGACCTGAACCCCCTCGAGATGTTTAAGAAGATCAGTAGTGTCCCTGATATAAGAAGGGAGTGCCAAAACGTGGGGTAATAGAAACGAGTCCACGAATTTGCTGGCATGCTCCGTGAGCGACTCGTTGCCGGAGACAATTGGTCTACCAGGAGGATGTGTAAGGCTCTTATGCACCTTAGGCAAGGTGTAAAAGGTGGGGGTTTTAGGATATTTATTTGACAAAAAGTTGAATGTGTCCCTGTCTATGAGGCCCTGCATGAAGGCCTCAATACATAGGGATTTATATTCACAGATGAAGTCCTGAATGCAATCAGATTCAATGGGGAGATACCATTCCCGGTTGCATAGAACTTCTAAACACATTGTCTCATACTGGAGGGGGGACATAATAACTATGTTGCCCCCTTTGTCTGATGGTTTTATTAAAATCTCTTTATTGTTTTGGAGTGATGCTAGGGCTAGAGTCTGATCTGGAGTTAGATTTTTTGGAATGGAGGGTAACGTTGTAGTTTTTAAATCTCTAGATACACGTTGGACAAAAGTCCAAATGTTAGCGTTGGTGGATAGATCTGGGAATTTTTCAGATTTTGGTTTGAAGATCTTGCTGGATACATTTTTAGAAGTAGAGGGAGGAGTTTCATCAGGTGAGTCCGTAGAGTCAATGATGGAAACAACCTCGGGATTGCCTTCTTCATATAACAAGACTAGATCTTTTATGGCCCGGCTCTCAGCCATGGTAAAGTGCTTGGTCTGTTCGGCTAGTTGTTTTTCTAGATTTTTTTGTTTTCTATCATCATCGAATATAAATTTGAAGGTAAGATTCCTAGCAAAAAGGTGCAGATCTTTAATAGTTTCGGAAGTATCAATTGCCCTGGAAGGGCAAAAGCCTAGACCAAGGCCAAGCACTTGTTTCTGGGCAGGAGTCAGGTCAAAAGAGGTTAGATTGATAATGTTAAGTTGATTAGAAGAATTAGTGTGTATATTTAGGTTGTTTTGGATTTTAAGTATATGTCCAGGTTGCCTTGTCTGGCATTCCTGGGCGTTTGTGGGGTAGGTAGCTCTAAAAAACCATCATCGGAAGTGGCAGAAGTGGAGTCACTGGTATTCAAAGGAAGTGAAGTGTTTTTGGCCAATACTTTCTGTAGTGTGGGAGCTATGTTGGCTAAATTGGTGGATGTGTTCAAATTTGTAAGCGTGTCAGGTTTTTTCTTGTTGTGACTCGAGGGTAAGGTGGGTGAAGGACCAGCGCTGCCTCGTCCTCGTTTCTGGGCCTTGGTGCGTTTGTTTGGGGCTTGTGGGCCTTGTCGTGATGCTAGTGATTTATGTGAAAGGGAACTAGCCATGCTGGAGTCTGATTCTAAGTTATCATCCGTGGTTTCTGCGTGGTTGGCTGTACGTGATCGGGGTGTGCGTGTTGGACGGCTTTTGGAATTCCATTTGTATGCATATCCTTCGTTGAAGGCTTGTCTATCTTTTTGAAATTTGACTTGTTTTTTGTGAATAATTTCTTTATTCATAACCTCTAGTTTGGCCTTTACTTCTGTCCATGCTGGGGCAAAGTTGGGGGCCTCAAAGACCTGTTTGTATTTGATGTTCATTTGATCTATTTCAGTATCTAGCGCTGTCATATCAACCTTATATTGGATCACTAGTGATTTCATTAAATCTTGGCTGCAAGTGTTTAGGATGCTCTCCCATTCCTTCTTGAAGGTCTCCGAGGGATCTCTCAGAGTGGGGAGAGTGTGTATCCTTAGGCCCTGTGGGCTAATGTTCTCGTCAATATATTTAAGAAAATATTCTATGTGCCAATAAAGGTGTGATTTGCGTTTTAGTAGGTTAAACATTTTACCAAGGTAAGTCCTGAGGTCTTCCTCTATTTTGGTATGGGATCCACAAGTGGATTGTATATCTGTCATGAACCCGGTCCATGCTGTGCCTAGCAAATCCATGCCCGCGTCCACACGACCAGTCCAGTCCACAACCAACGAAGCCGCAACAATGCGAGGCTGGGGAAAAAGGGCACACCTCGTCCAAAGAGAGTGTGTGCCAAGGGGGAGAAAGAAAGGGAAAATTACTGTCTCTCCGAGATAGTGATAAAGGGGGCTGAGCATATAAACTAAACAATAAACATAAGTAAATAATGCAATAAGTCAATGCAGTTTTACAAACACTTGGCGTATAGCCAAAAAAACGGAGGTGCCCTCAGGTGTGTTATCCACCTATAATTCATTCAAATTTAAAGTGTGTTTGTAGTAAACATTGTAAACAAAAGGTACCACATCCCTAATTTATATATTAAATGCTGGGGAAGATCTCCCGAAAGCGAAACCCACAACTGGAACCTGAGGTGTGCAGGTAAGTGCTGGGGTTGGAAGAAAAAGAAAAAGAAAGAAAAAGACAAAAGAGAAAAGAGAGGGAGACGGAGAGGAGCAAAAATAGAGGGGGAGGACCAAAAGGGACAGGGGGGAATGGGACAAGGAGGAGGAAAACAGGTAAGGGGGGAGAAAGAGGGGGGTAGGAAAAAAGGAGAAAAAGGGTAAGAGAGGAAGAAAGAAACAGAAACAGCGTACCCCGAAGGGTAAAGAATAGGACAAGAGGGCTAGTGGGACTTTCAAGGTACCAGGTATTCAAAATGATAAAGACATAGTTAAAAACATGAAATATTTATTGACATAGCATTTTTAAAAACAAAAACCAACAATACAACATTGATACATATGATTCTGACATGTACAGACGTAAATGTGTAAGACACAAGGCAAAAGATAAATGATGGTAATAAATGGGTCCAATGCTGAACATCAAACCATTCCCGACATGTTTCGCGGGCAGCAGTGCACCGCTTCTTCAGGGGAATAAAAACACATAAGTGTGCAATGCCTTTTAGTATCCTGTATAATACAGCAACAACAAGAACAGTTTGTTATTGGTTTAAATATATATGTAAGTATATATAATGTCAAATATAGAGTGCATGCAACTGTGAGATATCGAGGTACATCCGAGACCACCACCACATAGGAACCCACCACCAAACCGACCAAATGGAAGTGCACCCAGAGGAAAACGCCTCCCCAGCGGATGTGGAGGGGCATATACGGCAGGACAGAGGTGTATGTGAAAAAGGACTAAAAATCCGTCATCACCCAAGAAGGGGAGAGATAGAAGAAAAAATCTGTATATAAAAAAATTTTTTTACTGTATATACCTTAATTCGTGTCTGCAATGGACACAATCACACAACCAAAAGCATAAAAAGTGTTAGAAGCAGGAGGGCTCATGCAGAGCGGTCATGTTGGAATCCCCACGTGGGGTATTATTCTGTTGGAATAGAGGTAAAGAATATATGCTTACACTTAACTATGGATAGAGTAAATTAGAGGGGGAATGTGATTTTTGGAAGAACAGGAAGCTTTACCTGCGTAGTGGTGGATGTGCTATTTCTGAAAAGGATAGTACCGTAAAGTATAGTACGGCCCAAATATAGGCTCTCAGTTTTGTACCATTGAATCGGGGGAGAGAATGCCATCCATTCAACGCTTCTATAAAGCATAGTAAAAAAAGGGGGGAAAAATAAAAGTTATTGGGTCAATCCATTCCCAAGTCCTCTTTGCAGAATGATGTAGATAGAAATCCTTACCCTCGTGGGACCGCCGTGCGAGTAAACGCCAACTCCTGACTGAACGCTGCAAACTGAACCCGCCTATTATGGCCCTCAACCCGACGCCAAACTGCGCATGACGTCATGCGCAGTGTGGGCGGGTCAGGTCCTCAACCGTGCGCGCATCCACGGAGGGCGCGCGCGCAGTGTCGTTCTATAGCTGGGCCACAAAGCGGCGGCCCCGAACGACCACAGCAGCGCCGGGCAGACAGGAAGTATCAGGCCAGCGATGTGCGCGAGGACCACACATCCGCTGGGAAGTCCGGGAGCGCACCACCAGGTGGGCGGAGGGGGAACTGCAGTGGAGGGTGGAAACTCGGATGTAGATCGATACATAAGGAACATGACATATAAGGACAGAGAATTCAAAAATACATGTAAATAGACAAAAAAGAACAAAAAACACATAATGAATATTTATCTTATATATAAGGTTATAAATCTATATTCAGACATTGATTACACTAGGAACCTAAAGGGGATACTAAGTCCCACATAGTTTCTGTATAAATAAACAGATTCCCAAAAAGAGGGAAAAAGACATGCGAAGAAGCAAATAACAATCATCTTACTAGATGCTCCAGCCATATGCAATATTAAATCTGAGAGAGACAAAAAAATATATATATATAAATTTCAAATAAATACGGACTAATTTTGAAAGGGAGCAGTCCTTCCAATGATGGAGTGACTGAGAACTTATCAATCTCCAGGGCCGCAGCCGCGACATCGCGGGGAGTGGACGGTCAAACAAGGACTGTGTGGTACAGAACAAGGGCCGGGATGCTAGGTAGCTCACCTGAATAAGACTCAATAATATTCCAAATCGAAGGGATTGGAGAGAGGAGAGGGAAGGGAATTTCTGGCCTAAAAAAGGTTTATAGGTCAGGACCTCATTAATTCCGGGAGGTATCGTAGCCTCTAGGGATTCTATCCAGTAGGATTCCCTTTGTAAGATGCGTTTGTCCCAGTTTCCCCCTCGGGGGTCCTGGGGAATGACCTCCAAGACGAAGAACGAAACCACTGAATTATCATACTTATGTCGAAATCCTATGTGACGTGTTACGCTGGTTTGTATGGTGCCCCCATCAGAATGGTACAGGTGATCATCTATGCGTTTACTCAATTTTCTAATGGTTTTGCCGACATAGAATGCCCCACAGCAACACATCATGAGGTAGATCACCCCCTGAGTGTTGCAGTCGGCATAATGTTTGGAATGGAGCCATTTCCCACTGGGTAAGCGGATACCTGTTCCGACTTTAACCCAAGGGCATTTATCACACGCCCCACATCGATATGTGCCTTTTTTGAGGCCTGTATTGGTGGTTGTATTTGTGTAATGACTTTTGGTTAAACAATCACGGAGGGACGTGGATCGCCTGAATACCAGACTAGGTCTGGTATTTAGATATTTATTCAAGGTAAGATCTTGGGTGAGAATCGGCCAGTGACGTTTTAAAATATTTCGTAAGATATCATCATGTGCAGAGTATGTGGTGATGAACCTGACATTTTTGTCATCTTTTTTTGTGGTAGTTTTGTATAGCAACTCGGCTCTCGAATGGGTATTGGCCTTGTTGTAGGCTTTTCTAAGCAGCGTCTTAGAATATCCTCTGGCAAGGAGTCGCTCACGCAGCAGGCCAGCCTGGACACGGTATTTGGCTTCCGCAGAACAATTCCTGCGGAGCCTGAGATACTGGGCAAAGGGAATACTAGCGATCAAGGGGGCGGGATGGGCACTTGCTGCGTTAAGTATGGTATTACCCGCACTGGGTTTTCGGTAAAGATCTGTATCAATGTGTCCCTCCGGGGAGAGGCCGATGTTCAGATCTAGGAATGGGATCAAGTGTTTGTCAAATGTATATGTAAATTTGAGATTTAAATTATTGTTATTGATGGCTTCCAAAAATAATGAAAGTTCATCTACTGTACCTGTCCATATAATCAACAGGTCGTCAATGAACCTATACCAAATCAAAATATAAGACATCCACTGTTCCATTCCCTCGTCTGAAAAGATCAGCCTCTCCCAGGCGCCCAGATAGAGATTGGCGTATGAGGGAGCGCAGCAAGTGCCCATAGCCACCCCCTGGATCTGCAAGTATGTTTGTTCCAAAAAGATAAAATAATTTCTAGTGAGAATAAATCTCAACAATTTGAGGACAAAGTCCATCAAGGGCCAGGATCTGTGATCCTGTTCCTTGAGGAATGATTCGGCCATCCGGATGCCCTGGTCGTGCGGGATACTGGAGTATAATGCTTCAATATCAATTGCTACAAGCAGGGCATCCGGAGGGACCTGAACCCCCTCGAGATGTTTAAGAAGATCAGTAGTGTCCCTGATATAAGAAGGGAGTGCCAAAACGTGGGGTAATAGAAACGAGTCCACGAATTTGCTGGCATGCTCCGTGAGCGACTCGTTGCCGGAGACAATTGGTCTACCAGGAGGATGTGTAAGGCTCTTATGCACCTTAGGCAAGGTGTAAAAGGTGGGGGTTTTAGGATATTTATTTGACAAAAAGTTGAATGTGTCCCTGTCTATGAGGCCCTGCATGAAGGCCTCAATACATAGGGATTTATATTCACAGATGAAGTCCTGAATGCAATCAGATTCAATGGGGAGATACCATTCCCGGTTGCATAGAACTTCTAAACACATTGTCTCATACTGGAGGGGGGACATAATAACTATGTTGCCCCCTTTGTCTGATGGTTTTATTAAAATCTCTTTATTGTTTTGGAGTGATGCTAGGGCTAGAGTCTGATCTGGAGTTAGATTTTTTGGAATGGAGGGTAACGTTGTAGTTTTTAAATCTCTAGATACACGTTGGACAAAAGTCCAAATGTTAGCGTTGGTGGATAGATCTGGGAATTTTTCAGATTTTGGTTTGAAGATCTTGCTGGATAAATTTTTAGAAGTAGAGGGAGGAGTTTCATCAGGTGAGTCCGTAGAGTCAATGATGGAAACAACCTCGGGATTGCCTTCTTCATATAACAAGACTAGATCTTTTATGGCCCGGCTCTCAGCCATGGTAAAGTGCTTGGTCTGTTCGGCTAGTTGTTTTTCTAGATTTTTTTGTTTTCTATCATCATCGAATATAAATTTGAAGGTAAGATTCCTAGCAAAAAGGTGCAGATCTTTAATAGTTTCGGAAGTATCAATTGCCCTGGAAGGGCAAAAGCCTAGACCAAGGCCAAGCACTTGTTTCTGGGCAGGAGTCAGGTCAAAAGAGGTTAGATTGATAATGTTAAGTTGATTAGAAGAATTAGTGTGTATATTTAGGTTGTTTTGGATTTTAAGTATATGTCCAGGTTGCCTTGTCTGGCATTCCTGGGCGTTTGTGGGGTAGGTAGCTCTAAAAAACCGTCATCGGAAGTGGCAGAAGTGGAGTCACTGGTATTCAAAGGAAGTGAAGTGTTTTTGGCCAATACTTTCTGTAGTGTGGGAGCTATGTTGGCTAAATTGGTGGATGTGTTCAAATTTGTAAGCGTGTCAGGTTTTTTCTTGTTGTGACTCGAGGGTAAGGTGGGTGAAGGACCAGCGCTGCCTCGTCCTCGTTTCTGGGCCTTGGTGCGTTTGTTTGGGGCTTGTGGGCCTTGTCGTGATGCTAGTGATTTATGTGAAAGGGAACTAGCCATGCTGGAGTCTGATTCTAAGTTATCATCCGTGGTTTCTGCGTGGTTGGCTGTACGTGATCGGGGTGTGCGTGTTGGACGGCTTTTGGAATTCCATTTGTATGCATATCCTTCATTGAAGGCTTGTCTATCTTTTTGAAATTTGACTTGTTTTTTGTGAATAATTTCTTTATTCATAACCTCTAGTTTGGCCTTTACTTCTGTCCATGCTGGGGCAAAGTTGGGGGCCTCAAAGACCTGTTTGTATTTGATGTTCATTTGATCTATTTCAGTATCTAGCGCTGTCATATCAACCTTATATTGGATCACTAGTGATTTCATTAAATCTTGGCTGCAAGTGTTTAGGATGCTCTCCCATTCCTTCTTGAAGGTCTCCGAGGGATCTCTCAGAGTGGGGAGAGTGTGTATCCTTAGGCCCTGTGGGCTAATGTTCTCGTCAATATATTTAAGAAAATATTCTATGTGCCAATAAAGGTGTGATTTGCGTTTTAGTAGGTTAAACATTTTACCAAGGTAAGTCCTGAGGTCTTCCTCTATTTTGGTATGGGATCCACAAGTGGATTGTATATCTGTCATGAACCCGGTCCATGCTGTGCCTAGCAAATCCATGCCCGCGTCCACACGACCAGTCCAGTCCACAACCAACGAAGCCGCAACAATGCGAGGCTGGGGAAAAAGGGCACACCTCGTCCAAAGAGAGTGTGTGCCAAGGGGGAGAAAGAAAGGGAAAATTACTGTCTCTCCGAGATAGTGATAAAGGGGGCTGAGCATATAAACTAAACAATAAACATAAGTAAATAATGCAATAAGTCAATGCAGTTTTACAAACACTTGGCGTATAGCCAAAAAAACGGAGGTGCCCTCAGGTGTGTTATCCACCTATAATTCATTCAAATTTAAAGTGTGTTTGTAGTAAACATTGTAAACAAAAGGTACCACATCCCTAATTTATATATTAAATGCTGGGGAAGATCTCCCGAAAGCGAAACCCACAACTGGAACCTGAGGTGTGCAGGTAAGTGCTGGGGTTGGAAGAAAAAGAAAAAGAAAGAAAAAGACAAAAGAGAAAAGAGAGGGAGACGGAGAGGAGCAAAAATAGAGGGGGAGGACCAAAAGGGACAGGGGGGAATGGGACAAGGAGGAGGAAAACAGGTAAGGGGGGAGAAAGAGGGGGGTAGGAAAAAAGGAGAAAAAGGGTAAGAGAGGAAGAAAGAAACAGAAACAGCGTACCCCGAAGGGTAAAGAATAGGACAAGAGGGCTAGTGGGACTTTCAAGGTACCAGGTATTCAAAATGATAAAGACATAGTTAAAAACATGAAATATTTATTGACATAGCATTTTTAAAAACAAAAACCAACAATACAACATTGATACATATGATTCTGACATGTACAGACGTAAATGTGTAAGACACAAGGCAAAAGATAAATGATGGTAATAAATGGGTCCAATGCTGAACATCAAACCATTCCCGACATGTTTCGCGGGCAGCAGTGCACCGCTTCTTCAGGGGAATAAAAACACATAAGTGTGCAATGCCTTTTAGTATCCTGTATAATACAGCAACAACAAGAACAGTTTGTTATTGGTTTAAATATATATGTAAGTATATATAATGTCAAATATAGAGTGCATGCAACTGTGAGATATCGAGGTACATCCGAGACCACCACCACATAGGAACCCACCACCAAACCGACCAAATGGAAGTGCACCCAGAGGAAAACGCCTCCCCAGCGGATGTGGAGGGGCATATACGGCAGGACAGAGGTGTATGTGAAAAAGGACTAAAAATCCGTCATCACCCAAGAAGGGGAGAGATAGAAGAAAAAATCTGTATATAAAAAAATTTTTTTACTGTATATACCTTAATTCGTGTCTGCAATGGACACAATCACACAACCAAAAGCATAAAAAGTGTTAGAAGCAGGAGGGCTCATGCAGAGCGGTCATGTTGGAATCCCCACGTGGGGTATTATTCTGTTGGAATAGAGGTAAAGAATATATGCTTACACTTAACTATGGATAGAGTAAATTAGAGGGGGAATGTGATTTTTGGAAGAACAGGAAGCTTTACCTGCGTAGTGGTGGATGTGCTATTTCTGAAAAGGATAGTACCGTAAAGTATAGTACGGCCCAAATATAGGCTCTCAGTTTTGTACCATTGAATCGGGGGAGAGAATGCCATCCATTCAACGCTTCTATAAAGCATAGTAAAAAAAGGGGGGAAAAATAAAAGTTATTGGGTCAATCCATTCCCAAGTCCTCTTTGCAGAATGATGTAGATAGAAATCCTTACCCTCGTGGGACCGCCGTGCGAGTAAACGCCAACTCCTGACTGAACGCTGCAAACTGAACCCGCCTATTATGGCCCTCAACCCGACGCCAAACTGCGCATGACGTCATGCGCAGTGTGGGCGGGTCAGGTCCTCAACCGTGCGCGCATCCACGGAGGGCGCGCGCGCAGTGTCGTTCTATAGCTGGGCCACAAAGCGGCGGCCCCGAACGACCACAGCAGCGCCGGGCAGACAGGAAGTATCAGGCCAGCGATGTGCGCGAGGACCACACATCCGCTGGGAAGTCCGGGAGCGCACCACCAGGTGGGCGGAGGGGGAACTGCAGTGGAGGGTGGAAACTCGGATGTAGATCGATACATAAGGAACATGACATATAAGGACAGAGAATTCAAAAATACATGTAAATAGACAAAAAAGAACAAAAAACACATAATGAATATTTATCTTATATATAAGGTTATAAATCTATATTCAGACATTGATTACACTAGGAACCTAAAGGGGATACTAAGTCCCACATAGTTTCTGTATAAATAAACAGATTCCCAAAAAGAGGGAAAAAGACATGCGAAGAAGCAAATAACAATCATCTTACTAGATGCTCCAGCCATATGCAATATTAAATCTGAGAGAGACAAAAAAATATATATATATAAATTTCAAATAAATACGGACTAATTTTGAAAGGGAGCAGTCCTTCCAATGATGGAGTGACTGAGAACTTATCAATCTCAGGGGCCGCAGCCGCGACATCGCGGGGAGTGGACGGTCAAACAAGGACTGTGTGGTACAGAACAAGGGCCGGGATGCTAGGTAGCTCACCTGAATAAGACTCAATAATATTCCAAATCGAAGGGATTGGAGAGAGGAGAGGGAAGGGAATTACTGGCCTAAAAAAGGTTTATAGGTCAGGACCTCATTAATTCCGGGAGGTATCGTAGCCTCTAGGGATTCTATCCAGTAGGATTCCCTTTGTAAGATGCGTTTGTCCCAGTTTCCCCCTCGGAGGTCCTGGGGAATGACCTCCAAGACGAAGAACGAAACCACTGAATTATCATACTTATGTCGAAATCCTATGTGACGTGTTACGCTGGTTTGTATGGTGCCCCCATCAGAATGGTACAGGTGATCATCTATGCGTTTACTCAATTTTCTAATGGTTTTGCCGACATAGAATGCCCCACAGCAACACATCAGGAGGTAGATCACCCCCTGAGTGTTGCAGTCGGCATAATGTTTGGAATGGAGCCATTTCCCACTGGGTAAGCGGATACCTGTTCCGACTTTAACCCAAGGGCATTTATCACACGCCCCACATCGATATGTGCCTTTTTTGAGGCCTGTATTGGTGGTTGTATTTGTGTAATGACTTTTGGTTAAACAATCACGGAGGGACGTGGATCGCCTGAATACCAGACTAGGTCTGGTATTTAGATATTTATTCAAGGTAAGATCTTGGGTGAGAATCGGCCAGTGACGTTTTAAAATATTTCGTAAGATATCATCATGTGCAGAGTATGTGGTGATGAACCTGACATTTTTGTCATCTTTTTTTGTGGTAGTTTTGTATAGCAACTCGGCTCTCGAATGGGTATTGGCCTTGTTGTAGGCTTTTCTAAGCAGCGTCTTAGAATATCCTCTGGCAAGGAGTCGCTCACGCAGCAGGCCAGCCTGGACACGGTATTTGGCTTCCGCAGAACAATTCCTGCGGAGCCTGAGATACTGGGCAAAGGGAATACTAGCGATCAAGGGGGCGGGATGGGCACTTGCTGCGTTAAGTATGGTATTACCCGCACTGGGTTTTCGGTAAAGATCTGTATCAATGTGTCCCTCCGGGGAGAGGCCGATGTTCAGATCTAGGAATGGGATCAAGTGTTTGCCAAATGTATATGTAAATTTGAGATTTAAATTATTGTTATTGATGGCTTCCAAAAATAATGAAAGTTCATCTACTGTACCTGTCCATATAATCAACAGGTCGTCAATGAACCTATACCAAATCAAAATATAAGACATCCACTGTTCCATTCCCTCGTCTGAAAAGATCAGCCTCTCCCAGGCGCCCAGATAGAGATTGGCGTATGAGGGAGCGCAGCAAGTGCCCATAGCCACCCCCTGGATCTGCAAGTATGTTTGTTCCAAAAAGATAAAATAATTTCTAGTGAGAATAAATCTCAACAATTTGAGGACAAAGTCCATCAAGGGCCAGGATCTGTGATCCTGTTCCTTGAGGAATGATTCGGCCATCCGGATGCCCTGGTCGTGCGGGATACTGGAGTATAATGCTTCAATATCAATTGCTACAAGCAGGGCATCCGGAGGGACCTGAACCCCCTCGAGATGTTTAAGAAGATCAGTAGTGTCCCTGATATAAGAAGGGAGTGCCAAAACGTGGGGTAATAGAAACGAGTCCACGAATTTGCTGGCATGCTCCGTGAGCGACTCGTTGCCGGAGACAATTGGTCTACCAGGAGGATGTGTAAGGCTCTTATGCACCTTAGGCAAGGTGTAAAAGGTGGGGGTTTTAGGATATTTATTTGACAAAAAGTTGAATGTGTCCCTGTCTATGAGGCCCTGCATGAAGGCCTCAATACATAGGGATTTATATTCACAGATGAAGTCCTGAATGCAATCAGATTCAATGGGGAGATACCATTCCCGGTTGCATAGAACTTCTAAACACATTGTCTCATACTGGAGGGGGGACATAATAACTATGTTGCCCCCTTTGTCTGATGGTTTTATTAAAATCTCTTTATTGTTTTGGAGTGATGCTAGGGCTAGAGTCTGATCTGGAGTTAGATTTTTTGGAATGGAGGGTAACGTTGTAGTTTTTAAATCTCTAGATACACGTTGGACAAAAGTCCAAATGTTAGCGTTGGTGGATAGATCTGGGAATTTTTCAGATTTTGGTTTGAAGATCTTGCTGGATACATTTTTAGAAGTAGAGGGAGGAGTTTCATCAGGTGAGTCCGTAGAGTCAATGATGGAAACAACCTCGGGATTGCCTTCTTCATATAACAAGACTAGATCTTTTATGGCCCGGCTCTCAGCCATGGTAAAGTGCTTGGTCTGTTCGGCTAGTTGTTTTTCTAGATTTTTTTGTTTTCTATCATCATCGAATATAAATTTGAAGGTAAGATTCCTAGCAAAAAGGTGCAGATCTTTAATAGTTTCGGAAGTATCAATTGCCCTGGAAGGGCAAAAGCCTAGACCAAGGCCAAGCACTTGTTTCTGGGCAGGAGTCAGGTCAAAAGAGGTTAGATTGATAATGTTAAGTTGATTAGAAGAATTAGTGTGTATATTTAGGTTGTTTTGGATTTTAAGTATATGTCCAGGTTGCCTTGTCTGGCATTCCTGGGCGTTTGTGGGGTAGGTAGCTCTAAAAAACCATCATCGGAAGTGGCAGAAGTGGAGTCACTGGTATTCAAAGGAAGTGAAGTGTTTTTGGCCAATACTTTCTGTAGTGTGGGAGCTATGTTGGCTAAATTGGTGGATGTGTTCAAATTTGTAAGCGTGTCAGGTTTTTTCTTGTTGTGACTCGAGGGTAAGGTGGGTGAAGGACCAGCGCTGCCTCGTCCTCGTTTCTGGGCCTTGGTGCGTTTGTTTGGGGCTTGTGGGCCTTGTCGTGATGCTAGTGATTTATGTGAAAGGGAACTAGCCATGCTGGAGTCTGATTCTAAGTTATCATCCGTGGTTTCTGCGTGGTTGGCTGTACGTGATCGGGGTGTGCGTGTTGGACGGCTTTTGGAATTCCATTTGTATGCATATCCTTCGTTGAAGGCTTGTCTATCTTTTTGAAATTTGACTTGTTTTTTGTGAATAATTTCTTTATTCATAACCTCTAGTTTGGCCTTTACTTCTGTCCATGCTGGGGCAAAGTTGGGGGCCTCAAAGACCTGTTTGTATTTGATGTTCATTTGATCTATTTCAGTATCTAGCGCTGTCATATCAACCTTATATTGGATCACTAGTGATTTCATTAAATCTTGGCTGCAAGTGTTTAGGATGCTCTCCCATTCCTTCTTGAAGGTCTCCGAGGGATCTCTCAGAGTGGGGAGAGTGTGTATCCTTAGGCCCTGTGGGCTAATGTTCTCGTCAATATATTTAAGAAAATATTCTATGTGCCAATAAAGGTGTGATTTGCGTTTTAGTAGGTTAAACATTTTACCAAGGTAAGTCCTGAGGTCTTCCTCTATTTTGGTATGGGATCCACAAGTGGATTGTATATCTGTCATGAACCCGGTCCATGCTGTGCCTAGCAAATCCATGCCCGCGTCCACACGACCAGTCCAGTCCACAACCAACGAAGCCGCAACAATGCGAGGCTGGGGAAAAAGGGCACACCTCGTCCAAAGAGAGTGTGTGCCAAGGGGGAGAAAGAAAGGGAAAATTACTGTCTCTCCGAGATAGTGATAAAGGGGGCTGAGCATATAAACTAAACAATAAACATAAGTAAATAATGCAATAAGTCAATGCAGTTTTACAAACACTTGGCGTATAGCCAAAAAAACGGAGGTGCCCTCAGGTGTGTTATCCACCTATAATTCATTCAAATTTAAAGTGTGTTTGTAGTAAACATTGTAAACAAAAGGTACCACATCCCTAATTTATATATTAAATGCTGGGGAAGATCTCCCGAAAGCGAAACCCACAACTGGAACCTGAGGTGTGCAGGTAAGTGCTGGGGTTGGAAGAAAAAGAAAAAGAAAGAAAAAGACAAAAGAGAAAAGAGAGGGAGACGGAGAGGAGCAAAAATAGAGGGGGAGGACCAAAAGGGACAGGGGGGAATGGGACAAGGAGGAGGAAAACAGGTAAGGGGGGAGAAAGAGGGGGGTAGGAAAAAAGGAGAAAAAGGGTAAGAGAGGAAGAAAGAAACAGAAACAGCGTACCCCGAAGGGTAAAGAATAGGACAAGAGGGCTAGTGGGACTTTCAAGGTACCAGGTATTCAAAATGATAAAGACATAGTTAAAAACATGAAATATTTATTGACATAGCATTTTTAAAAACAAAAACCAACAATACAACATTGATACATATGATTCTGACATGTACAGACGTAAATGTGTAAGACACAAGGCAAAAGATAAATGATGGTAATAAATGGGTCCAATGCTGAACATCAAACCATTCCCGACATGTTTCGCGGGCAGCAGTGCACCGCTTCTTCAGGGGAATAAAAACACATAAGTGTGCAATGCCTTTTAGTATCCTGTATAATACAGCAACAACAAGAACAGTTTGTTATTGGTTTAAATATATATGTAAGTATATATAATGTCAAATATAGAGTGCATGCAACTGTGAGATATCGAGGTACATCCGAGACCACCACCACATAGGAACCCACCACCAAACCGACCAAATGGAAGTGCACCCAGAGGAAAACGCCTCCCCAGCGGATGTGGAGGGGCATATACGGCAGGACAGAGGTGTATGTGAAAAAGGACTAAAAATCCGTCATCACCCAAGAAGGGGAGAGATAGAAGAAAAAATCTGTATATAAAAAATTTTTTTTACTGTATATACCTTAATTCGTGTCTGCAATGGACACAATCACACAACCAAAAGCATAAAAAGTGTTAGAAGCAGGAGGGCTCATGCAGAGCGGTCATGTTGGAATCCCCACGTGGGGTATTATTCTGTTGGAATAGAGGTAAAGAATATATGCTTACACTTAACTATGGATAGAGTAAATTAGAGGGGGAATGTGATTTTTGGAAGAACAGGAAGCTTTACCTGCGTAGTGGTGGATGTGCTATTTCTGAAAAGGATAGTACCGTAAAGTATAGTACGGCCCAAATATAGGCTCTCAGTTTTGTACCATTGAATCGGGGGAGAGAATGCCATCCATTCAACGCTTCTATAAAGCATAGTAAAAAAAGGGGGGAAAAATAAAAGTTATTGGGTCAATCCATTCCCAAGTCCTCTTTGCAGAATGATGTAGATAGAAATCCTTACCCTCGTGGGACCGCCGTGCGAGTAAACGCCAACTCCTGACTGAACGCTGCAAACTGAACCCGCCTATTATGGCCCTCAACCCGACGCCAAACTGCGCATGACGTCATGCGCAGTGTGGGCGGGTCAGGTCCTCAACCGTGCGCGCATCCACGGAGGGCGCGCGCGCAGTGTCGTTCTATAGCTGGGCCACAAAGCGGCGGCCCCGAACGACCACAGCAGCGCCGGGCAGACAGGAAGTATCAGGCCAGCGATGTGCGCGAGGACCACACATCCGCTGGGAAGTCCGGGAGCGCACCACCAGGTGGGCGGAGGGGGAACTGCAGTGGAGGGTGGAAACTCGGATGTAGATCGATACATAAGGAACATGACATATAAGGACAGAGAATTCAAAAATACATGTAAATAGACAAAAAAGAACAAAAAACACATAATGAATATTTATCTTATATATAAGGTTATAAATCTATATTCAGACATTGATTACACTAGGAACCTAAAGGGGATACTAAGTCCCACATAGTTTCTGTATAAATAAACAGATTCCCAAAAAGAGGGAAAAAGACATGCGAAGAAGCAAATAACAATCATCTTACTAGATGCTCCAGCCATATGCAATATTAAATCTGAGAGAGACAAAAAAATATATATATATAAATTTCAAATAAATACGGACTAATTTTGAAAGGGAGCAGTCCTTCCAATGATGGAGTGACTGAGAACTTATCAATCTCCAGGGCCGCAGCCGCGACATCGCGGGGAGTGGACGGTCAAACAAGGACTGTGTGGTACAGAACAAGGGCCGGGATGCTAGGTAGCTCACCTGAATAAGACTCAATAATATTCCAAATCGAAGGGATTGGAGAGAGGAGAGGGAAGGGAATTTCTGGCCTAAAAAAGGTTTATAGGTCAGGACCTCATTAATTCCGGGAGGTATCGTAGCCTCTAGGGATTCTATCCAGTAGGATTCCCTTTGTAAGATGCGTTTGTCCCAGTTTCCCCCTCGGGGGTCCTGGGGAATGACCTCCAAGACGAAGAACGAAACCACTGAATTATCATACTTATGTCGAAATCCTATGTGACGTGTTACGCTGGTTTGTATGGTGCCCCCATCAGAATGGTACAGGTGATCATCTATGCGTTTACTCAATTTTCTAATGGTTTTGCCGACATAGAATGCCCCACAGCAACACATCATGAGGTAGATCACCCCCTGAGTGTTGCAGTCGGCATAATGTTTGGAATGGAGCCATTTCCCACTGGGTAAGCGGATACCTGTTCCGACTTTAACCCAAGGGCATTTATCACACGCCCCACATCGATATGTGCCTTTTTTGAGGCCTGTATTGGTGGTTGTATTTGTGTAATGACTTTTGGTTAAACAATCACGGAGGGACGTGGATCGCCTGAATACCAGACTAGGTCTGGTATTTAGATATTTATTCAAGGTAAGATCTTGGGTGAGAATCGGCCAGTGACGTTTTAAAATATTTCGTAAGATATCATCATGTGCAGAGTATGTGGTGATGAACCTGACATTTTTGTCATCTTTTTTTGTGGTAGTTTTGTATAGCAACTCGGCTCTCGAATGGGTATTGGCCTTGTTGTAGGCTTTTCTAAGCAGCGTCTTAGAATATCCTCTGGCAAGGAGTCGCTCACGCAGCAGGCCAGCCTGGACACGGTATTTGGCTTCCGCAGAACAATTCCTGCGGAGCCTGAGATACTGGGCAAAGGGAATACTAGCGATCAAGGGGGCGGGATGGGCACTTGCTGCGTTAAGTATGGTATTACCCGCACTGGGTTTTCGGTAAAGATCTGTATCAATGTGTCCCTCCGGGGAGAGGCCGATGTTCAGATCTAGGAATGGGATCAAGTGTTTGTCAAATGTATATGTAAATTTGAGATTTAAATTATTGTTATTGATGGCTTCCAAAAATAATGAAAGTTCATCTACTGTACCTGTCCATATAATCAACAGGTCGTCAATGAACCTATACCAAATCAAAATATAAGACATCCACTGTTCCATTCCCTCGTCTGAAAAGATCAGCCTCTCCCAGGCGCCCAGATAGAGATTGGCGTATGAGGGAGCGCAGCAAGTGCCCATAGCCACCCCCTGGATCTGCAAGTATGTTTGTTCCAAAAAGATAAAATAATTTCTAGTGAGAATAAATCTCAACAATTTGAGGACAAAGTCCATCAAGGGCCAGGATCTGTGATCCTGTTCCTTGAGGAATGATTCGGCCATCCGGATGCCCTGGTCGTGCGGGATACTGGAGTATAATGCTTCAATATCAATTGCTACAAGCAGGGCATCCGGAGGGACCTGAACCCCCTCGAGATGTTTAAGAAGATCAGTAGTGTCCCTGATATAAGAAGGGAGTGCCAAAACGTGGGGTAATAGAAACGAGTCCACGAATTTGCTGGCATGCTCCGTGAGCGACTCGTTGCCGGAGACAATTGGTCTACCAGGAGGATGTGTAAGGCTCTTATGCACCTTAGGCAAGGTGTAAAAGGTGGGGGTTTTAGGATATTTATTTGACAAAAAGTTGAATGTGTCCCTGTCTATGAGGCCCTGCATGAAGGCCTCAATACATAGGGATTTATATTCACAGATGAAGTCCTGAATGCAATCAGATTCAATGGGGAGATACCATTCCCGGTTGCATAGAACTTCTAAACACATTGTCTCATACTGGAGGGGGGACATAATAACTATGTTGCCCCCTTTGTCTGATGGTTTTATTAAAATCTCTTTATTGTTTTGGAGTGATGCTAGGGCTAGAGTCTGATCTGGAGTTAGATTTTTTGGAATGGAGGGTAACGTTGTAGTTTTTAAATCTCTAGATACACGTTGGACAAAAGTCCAAATGTTAGCGTTGGTGGATAGATCTGGGAATTTTTCAGATTTTGGTTTGAAGATCTTGCTGGATAAATTTTTAGAAGTAGAGGGAGGAGTTTCATCAGGTGAGTCCGTAGAGTCAATGATGGAAACAACCTCGGGATTGCCTTCTTCATATAACAAGACTAGATCTTTTATGGCCCGGCTCTCAGCCATGGTAAAGTGCTTGGTCTGTTCGGCTAGTTGTTTTTCTAGATTTTTTTGTTTTCTATCATCATCGAATATAAATTTGAAGGTAAGATTCCTAGCAAAAAGGTGCAGATCTTTAATAGTTTCGGAAGTATCAATTGCCCTGGAAGGGCAAAAGCCTAGACCAAGGCCAAGCACTTGTTTCTGGGCAGGAGTCAGGTCAAAAGAGGTTAGATTGATAATGTTAAGTTGATTAGAAGAATTAGTGTGTATATTTAGGTTGTTTTGGATTTTAAGTATATGTCCAGGTTGCCTTGTCTGGCATTCCTGGGCGTTTGTGGGGTAGGTAGCTCTAAAAAACCGTCATCGGAAGTGGCAGAAGTGGAGTCACTGGTATTCAAAGGAAGTGAAGTGTTTTTGGCCAATACTTTCTGTAGTGTGGGAGCTATGTTGGCTAAATTGGTGGATGTGTTCAAATTTGTAAGCGTGTCAGGTTTTTTCTTGTTGTGACTCGAGGGTAAGGTGGGTGAAGGACCAGCGCTGCCTCGTCCTCGTTTCTGGGCCTTGGTGCGTTTGTTTGGGGCTTGTGGGCCTTGTCGTGATGCTAGTGATTTATGTGAAAGGGAACTAGCCATGCTGGAGTCTGATTCTAAGTTATCATCCGTGGTTTCTGCGTGGTTGGCTGTACGTGATCGGGGTGTGCGTGTTGGACGGCTTTTGGAATTCCATTTGTATGCATATCCTTCATTGAAGGCTTGTCTATCTTTTTGAAATTTGACTTGTTTTTTGTGAATAATTTCTTTATTCATAACCTCTAGTTTGGCCTTTACTTCTGTCCATGCTGGGGCAAAGTTGGGGGCCTCAAAGACCTGTTTGTATTTGATGTTCATTTGATCTATTTCAGTATCTAGCGCTGTCATATCAACCTTATATTGGATCACTAGTGATTTCATTAAATCTTGGCTGCAAGTGTTTAGGATGCTCTCCCATTCCTTCTTGAAGGTCTCCGAGGGATCTCTCAGAGTGGGGAGAGTGTGTATCCTTAGGCCCTGTGGGCTAATGTTCTCGTCAATATATTTAAGAAAATATTCTATGTGCCAATAAAGGTGTGATTTGCGTTTTAGTAGGTTAAACATTTTACCAAGGTAAGTCCTGAGGTCTTCCTCTATTTTGGTATGGGATCCACAAGTGGATTGTATATCTGTCATGAACCCGGTCCATGCTGTGCCTAGCAAATCCATGCCCGCGTCCACACGACCAGTCCAGTCCACAACCAACGAAGCCGCAACAATGCGAGGCTGGGGAAAAAGGGCACACCTCGTCCAAAGAGAGTGTGTGCCAAGGGGGAGAAAGAAAGGGAAAATTACTGTCTCTCCGAGATAGTGATAAAGGGGGCTGAGCATATAAACTAAACAATAAACATAAGTAAATAATGCAATAAGTCAATGCAGTTTTACAAACACTTGGCGTATAGCCAAAAAAACGGAGGTGCCCTCAGGTGTGTTATCCACCTATAATTCATTCAAATTTAAAGTGTGTTTGTAGTAAACATTGTAAACAAAAGGTACCACATCCCTAATTTATATATTAAATGCTGGGGAAGATCTCCCGAAAGCGAAACCCACAACTGGAACCTGAGGTGTGCAGGTAAGTGCTGGGGTTGGAAGAAAAAGAAAAAGAAAGAAAAAGACAAAAGAGAAAAGAGAGGGAGACGGAGAGGAGCAAAAATAGAGGGGGAGGACCAAAAGGGACAGGGGGGAATGGGACAAGGAGGAGGAAAACAGGTAAGGGGGGAGAAAGAGGGGGGTAGGAAAAAAGGAGAAAAAGGGTAAGAGAGGAAGAAAGAAACAGAAACAGCGTACCCCGAAGGGTAAAGAATAGGACAAGAGGGCTAGTGGGACTTTCAAGGTACCAGGTATTCAAAATGATAAAGACATAGTTAAAAACATGAAATATTTATTGACATAGCATTTTTAAAAACAAAAACCAACAATACAACATTGATACATATGATTCTGACATGTACAGACGTAAATGTGTAAGACACAAGGCAAAAGATAAATGATGGTAATAAATGGGTCCAATGCTGAACATCAAACCATTCCCGACATGTTTCGCGGGCAGCAGTGCACCGCTTCTTCAGGGGAATAAAAACACATAAGTGTGCAATGCCTTTTAGTATCCTGTATAATACAGCAACAACAAGAACAGTTTGTTATTGGTTTAAATATATATGTAAGTATATATAATGTCAAATATAGAGTGCATGCAACTGTGAGATATCGAGGTACATCCGAGACCACCACCACATAGGAACCCACCACCAAACCGACCAAATGGAAGTGCACCCAGAGGAAAACGCCTCCCCAGCGGATGTGGAGGGGCATATACGGCAGGACAGAGGTGTATGTGAAAAAGGACTAAAAATCCATCATCACCCAAGAAGGGGAGAGATAGAAGAAAAAATCTGTATATAAAAAAATTTTTTTACTGTATATACCTTAATTCGTGTCTGCAATGGACACAATCACACAACCAAAAGCATAAAAAGTGTTAGAAGCAGGAGGGCTCATGCAGAGCGGTCATGTTGGAATCCCCACGTGGGGTATTATTCTGTTGGAATAGAGGTAAAGAATATATGCTTACACTTAACTATGGATAGAGTAAATTAGAGGGGGAATGTGATTTTTGGAAGAACAGGAAGCTTTACCTGCGTAGTGGTGGATGTGCTATTTCTGAAAAGGATAGTACCGTAAAGTATAGTACGGCCCAAATATAGGCTCTCAGTTTTGTACCATTGAATCGGGGGAGAGAATGCCATCCATTCAACGCTTCTATAAAGCATAGTAAAAAAAGGGGGGAAAAATAAAAGTTATTGGGTCAATCCATTCCCAAGTCCTCTTTGCAGAATGATGTAGATAGAAATCCTTACCCTCGTGGGACCGCCGTGCGAGTAAACGCCAACTCCTGACTGAACGCTGCAAACTGAACCCGCCTATTATGGCCCTCAACCCGACGCCAAACTGCGCATGACGTCATGCGCAGTGTGGGCGGGTCAGGTCCTCAACCGTGCGCGCATCCACGGAGGGCGCGCGCGCAGTGTCGTTCTATAGCTGGGCCACAAAGCGGCGGCCCCGAACGACCACAGCAGCGCCGGGCAGACAGGAAGTATCAGGCCAGCGATGTGCGCGAGGACCACACATCCGCTGGGAAGTCCGGGAGCGCACCACCAGGTGGGCGGAGGGGGAACTGCAGTGGAGGGTGGAAACTCGGATGTAGATCGATACATAAGGAACATGACATATAAGGACAGAGAATTCAAAAATACATGTAAATAGACAAAAAAGAACAAAAAACACCTAATGAATATTTATCTTATATATAAGGTTATAAATCTATATTCAGACATTGATTACACTAGAAACCTAAAGGGGATACTAAGTCCCACATAGTTTCTGTATAAATAAACAGATTCCCAAAAAGAGGGAAAAAGACATGCGAAGAAGCAAATAACAATCATCTTACTAGATGCTCCAGCCATATGCAATATTAAATCTGAGAGAGACAAAAAAATATATATATATAAATTTCAAATAAATACGGACTAATTTTGAAAGGGAGCAGTCCTTCCAATGATGGAGTGACTGAGAACTTATCAATCTCCAGGGCCGCAGCCGCGACATCGCGGGGAGTGGACGGTCAAACAAGGACTGTGTGGTACAGAACAAGGGCCGGGATGCTAGGTAGCTCACCTGAATAAGACTCAATAATATTCCAAATCGAAGGGATTGGAGAGAGGAGAGGGAAGGGAATTTCTGGCCTAAAAAAGGTTTATAGGTCAGGACCTCATTAATTCCGGGAGGTATCGTAGCCTCTAGGGATTCTATCCAGTAGGATTCCCTTTGTAAGATGCGTTTGTCCCAGTTTCCCCCTCGGGGGTCCTGGGGAATGACCTCCAAGACGAAGAACGAAACCACTGAATTATCATACTTATGTCGAAATCCTATGTGACGTGTTACGCTGGTTTGTATGGTGCCCCCATCAGAATGGTACAGGTGATCATCTATGCGTTTACTCAATTTTCTAATGGTTTTGCCGACATAGAATGCCCCACAGCAACACATCATGAGGTAGATCACCCCCTGAGTGTTGCAGTCGGCATAATGTTTGGAATGGAGCCATTTCCCACTGGGTAAGCGGATACCTGTTCCGACTTTAACCCAAGGGCATTTATCACACGCCCCACATCGATATGTGCCTTTTTTGAGGCCTGTATTGGTGGTTGTATTTGTGTAATGACTTTTGGTTAAACAATCACGGAGGGACGTGGATCGCCTGAATACCAGACTAGGTCTGGTATTTAGATATTTATTCAAGGTAAGATCTTGGGTGAGAATCGGCCAGTGACGTTTTAAAATATTTCGTAAGATATCATCATGTGCAGAGTATGTGGTGATGAACCTGACATTTTTGTCATCTTTTTTTGTGGTAGTTTTGTATAGCAACTCGGCTCTCGAATGGGTATGGGCCTTGTTGTAGGCTTTTCTAAGCAGCGTCTTAGAATATCCTCTGGCAAGGAGTCGCTCACGCAGCAGGCCAGCCTGGACACGGTATTTGGCTTCCGCAGAACAATTCCTGCGGAGCCTGAGATACTGGGCAAAGGGAATACTAGCGATCAAGGGGGCGGGATGGGCACTTGCTGCGTTAAGTATGGTATTACCCGCACTGGGTTTTCGGTAAAGATCTGTATCAATGTGTCCCTCCGGGGAGAGGCCGATGTTCAGATCTAGGAATGGGATCAAGTGTTTGTCAAATGTATATGTAAATTTGAGATTTAAATTATTGTTATTGATGGCTTCCAAAAATAATGAAAGTTCATCTACTGTACCTGTCCATATAATCAACAGGTCGTCAATGAACCTATACCAAATCAAAATATAAGACATCCACTGTTCCATTCCCTCGTCTGAAAAGATCAGCCTCTCCCAGGCGCCCAGATAGAGATTGGCGTATGAGGGAGCGCAGCAAGTGCCCATAGCCACCCCCTGGATCTGCAAGTATGTTTGTTCCAAAAAGATAAAATAATTTCTAGTGAGAATAAATCTCAACAATTTGAGGACAAAGTCCATCAAGGGCCAGGATCTGTGATCCTGTTCCTTGAGGAATGATTCGGCCATCCGGATGCCCTGGTCGTGCGGGATACTGGAGTATAATGCTTCAATATCAATTGCTACAAGCAGGGCATCCGGAGGGACCTGAACCCCCTCGAGATGTTTAAGAAGATCAGTAGTGTCCCTGATATAAGAAGGGAGTGCCAAAACGTGGGGTAATAGAAACGAGTCCACGAATTTGCTGGCATGCTCCGTGAGCGACTCGTTGCCGGAGACAATTGGTCTACCAGGAGGATGTGTAAGGCTCTTATGCACCTTAGGCAAGGTGTAAAAGGTGGGGGTTTTAGGATATTTATTTGACAAAAAGTTGAATGTGTCCCTGTCTATGAGGCCCTGCATGAAGGCCTCAATACATAGGGATTTATATTCACAGATGAAGTCCTGAATGCAATCAGATTCAATGGGGAGATACCATTCCCGGTTGCATAGAACTTCTAAACACATTGTCTCATACTGGAGGGGGGACATAATAACTATGTTGCCCCCTTTGTCTGATGGTTTTATTAAAATCTCTTTATTGTTTTGGAGTGATGCTAGGGCTAGAGTCTGATCTGGAGTTAGATTTTTTGGAATGGAGGGTAACGTTGTAGTTTTTAAATCTCTAGATACACGTTGGACAAAAGTCCAAATGTTAGCGTTGGTGGATAGATCTGGGAATTTTTCAGATTTTGGTTTGAAGATCTTGCTGGATAAATTTTTAGAAGTAGAGGGAGGAGTTTCATCAGGTGAGTCCGTAGAGTCAATGATGGAAACAACCTCGGGATTGCCTTCTTCATATAACAAGACTAGATCTTTTATGGCCCGGCTCTCAGCCATGGTAAAGTGCTTGGTCTGTTCGGCTAGTTGTTTTTCTAGATTTTTTTGTTTTCTATCATCATCGAATATAAATTTGAAGGTAAGATTCCTAGCAAAAAGGTGCAGATCTTTAATAGTTTCGGAAGTATCAATTGCCCTGGAAGGGCAAAAGCCTAGACCAAGGCCAAGCACTTGTTTCTGGGCAGGAGTCAGGTCAAAAGAGGTTAGATTGATAATGTTAAGTTGATTAGAAGAATTAGTGTGTATATTTAGGTTGTTTTGGATTTTAAGTATATGTCCAGGTTGCCTTGTCTGGCATTCCTGGGCGTTTGTGGGGTAGGTAGCTCTAAAAAACCGTCATCGGAAGTGGCAGAAGTGGAGTCACTGGTATTCAAAGGAAGTGAAGTGTTTTTGGCCAATACTTTCTGTAGTGTGGGAGCTATGTTGGCTAAATTGGTGGATGTGTTCAAATTTGTAAGCGTGTCAGGTTTTTTCTTGTTGTGACTCGAGGGTAAGGTGGGTGAAGGACCAGCGCTGCCTCGTCCTCGTTTCTGGGCCTTGGTGCGTTTGTTTGGGGCTTGTGGGCCTTGTCGTGATGCTAGTGATTTATGTGAAAGGGAACTAGCCATGCTGGAGTCTGATTCTAAGTTATCATCCGTGGTTTCTGCGTGGTTGGCTGTACGTGATCGGGGTGTGCGTGTTGGACGGCTTTTGGAATTCCATTTGTATGCATATCCTTCATTGAAGGCTTGTCTATCTTTTTGAAATTTGACTTGTTTTTTGTGAATAATTTCTTTATTCATAACCTCTAGTTTGGCCTTTACTTCTGTCCATGCTGGGGCAAAGTTGGGGGCCTCAAAGACCTGTTTGTATTTGATGTTCATTTGATCTATTTCAGTATCTAGCGCTGTCATATCAACCTTATATTGGATCACTAGTGATTTCATTAAATCTTGGCTGCAAGTGTTTAGGATGCTCTCCCATTCCTTCTTGAAGGTCTCCGAGGGATCTCTCAGAGTGGGGAGAGTGTGTATCCTTAGGCCCTGTGGGCTAATGTTCTCGTCAATATATTTAAGAAAATATTCTATGTGCCAATAAAGGTGTGATTTGCGTTTTAGTAGGTTAAACATTTTACCAAGGTAAGTCCTGAGGTCTTCCTCTATTTTGGTATGGGATCCACAAGTGGATTGTATATCTGTCATGAACCCGGTCCATGCTGTGCCTAGCAAATCCATGCCCGCGTCCACACGACCAGTCCAGTCCACAACCAACGAAGCCGCAACAATGCGAGGCTGGGGAAAAAGGGCACACCTCGTCCAAAGAGAGTGTGTGCCAAGGGGGAGAAAGAAAGGGAAAATTACTGTCTCTCCGAGATAGTGATAAAGGGGGCTGAGCATATAAACTAAACAATAAACATAAGTAAATAATGCAATAAGTCAATGCAGTTTTACAAACACTTGGCGTATAGCCAAAAAAACGGAGGTGCCCTCAGGTGTGTTATCCACCTATAATTCATTCAAATTTAAAGTGTGTTTGTAGTAAACATTGTAAACAAAAGGTACCACATCCCTAATTTATATATTAAATGCTGGGGAAGATCTCCCGAAAGCGAAACCCACAACTGGAACCTGAGGTGT
Source organism: Pelophylax lessonae (assembly GCF_965119305.1). Classification (NCBI taxonomy): domain Eukaryota; kingdom Metazoa; phylum Chordata; class Amphibia; order Anura; family Ranidae; genus Pelophylax; species Pelophylax lessonae. The sequence goes on along the minus strand of NC_138771.1, from coordinate 458,362,883 downwards.
GCAGGTAAGTGCTGGGGTTGGAAGAAAAAGAAAAAGAAAGAAAAAGACAAAAGAGAAAAGAGAGGGAGACGGAGAGGAGCAAAAATAGAGGGGGAGGACCAAAAGGGACAGGGGGGAATGGGACAAGGAGGAGGAAAACAGGTAAGGGGGGAGAAAGAGGGGGGTAGGAAAAAAGGAGAAAAAGGGTAAGAGAGGAAGAAAGAAACAGAAACAGCGTACCCCGAAGGGTAAAGAATAGGACAAGAGGGCTAGTGGGACTTTCAAGGTACCAGGTATTCAAAATGATAAAGACATAGTTAAAAACATGAAATATTTATTGACATAGCATTTTTAAAAACAAAAACCAACAATACAACATTGATACATATGATTCTGACATGTACAGACGTAAATGTGTAAGACACAAGGCAAAAGATAAATGATGGTAATAAATGGGTCCAATGCTGAACATCAAACCATTCCCGACATGTTTCGCGGGCAGCAGTGCACCGCTTCTTCAGGGGAATAAAAACACATAAGTGTGCAATGCCTTTTAGTATCCTGTATAATACAGCAACAACAAGAACAGTTTGTTATTGGTTTAAATATATATGTAAGTATATATAATGTCAAATATAGAGTGCATGCAACTGTGAGATATCGAGGTACATCCGAGACCACCACCACATAGGAACCCACCACCAAACCGACCAAATGGAAGTGCACCCAGAGGAAAACGCCTCCCCAGCGGATGTGGAGGGGCATATACGGCAGGACAGAGGTGTATGTGAAAAAGGACTAAAAATCCGTCATCACCCAAGAAGGGGAGAGATAGAAGAAAAAATCTGTATATAAAAAAATTTTTTTACTGTATATACCTTAATTCGTGTCTGCAATGGACACAATCACACAACCAAAAGCATAAAAAGTGTTAGAAGCAGGAGGGCTCATGCAGAGCGGTCATGTTGGAATCCCCACGTGGGGTATTATTCTGTTGGAATAGAGGTAAAGAATATATGCTTACACTTAACTATGGATAGAGTAAATTAGAGGGGGAATGTGATTTTTGGAAGAACAGGAAGCTTTACCTGCGTAGTGGTGGATGTGCTATTTCTGAAAAGGATAGTACCGTAAAGTATAGTACGGCCCAAATATAGGCTCTCAGTTTTGTACCATTGAATCGGGGGAGAGAATGCCATCCATTCAACGCTTCTATAAAGCATAGTAAAAAAAGGGGGGAAAAATAAAAGTTATTGGGTCAATCCATTCCCAAGTCCTCTTTGCAGAATGATGTAGATAGAAATCCTTACCCTCGTGGGACCGCCGTGCGAGTAAACGCCAACTCCTGACTGAACGCTGCAAACTGAACCCGCCTATTATGGCCCTCAACCCGACGCCAAACTGCGCATGACGTCATGCGCAGTGTGGGCGGGTCAGGTCCTCAACCGTGCGCGCATCCACGGAGGGCGCGCGCGCAGTGTCGTTCTATAGCTGGGCCACAAAGCGGCGGCCCCGAACGACCACAGCAGCGCCGGGCAGACAGGAAGTATCAGGCCAGCGATGTGCGCGAGGACCACACATCCGCTGGGAAGTCCGGGAGCGCACCACCAGGTGGGCGGAGGGGGAACTGCAGTGGAGGGTGGAAACTCGGATGTAGATCGATACATAAGGAACATGACATATAAGGACAGAGAATTCAAAAATACATGTAAATAGACAAAAAAGAACAAAAAACACCTAATGAATATTTATCTTATATATAAGGTTATAAATCTATATTCAGACATTGATTACACTAGAAACCTAAAGGGGATACTAAGTCCCACATAGTTTCTGTATAAATAAACAGATTCCCAAAAAGAGGGAAAAAGACATGCGAAGAAGCAAATAACAATCATCTTACTAGATGCTCCAGCCATATGCAATATTAAATCTGAGAGAGACAAAAAAATATATATATATAAATTTCAAATAAATACGGACTAATTTTGAAAGGGAGCAGTCCTTCCAATGATGGAGTGACTGAGAACTTATCAATCTCCAGGGCCGCAGCCGCGACATCGCGGGGAGTGGACGGTCAAACAAGGACTGTGTGGTACAGAACAAGGGCCGGGATGCTAGGTAGCTCACCTGAATAAGACTCAATAATATTCCAAATCGAAGGGATTGGAGAGAGGAGAGGGAAGGGAATTTCTGGCCTAAAAAAGGTTTATAGGTCAGGACCTCATTAATTCCGGGAGGTATCGTAGCCTCTAGGGATTCTATCCAGTAGGATTCCCTTTGTAAGATGCGTTTGTCCCAGTTTCCCCCTCGGGGGTCCTGGGGAATGACCTCCAAGACGAAGAACGAAACCACTGAATTATCATACTTATGTCGAAATCCTATGTGACGTGTTACGCTGGTTTGTATGGTGCCCCCATCAGAATGGTACAGGTGATCATCTATGCGTTTACTCAATTTTCTAATGGTTTTGCCGACATAGAATGCCCCACAGCAACACATCATGAGGTAGATCACCCCCTGAGTGTTGCAGTCGGCATAATGTTTGGAATGGAGCCATTTCCCACTGGGTAAGCGGATACCTGTTCCGACTTTAACCCAAGGGCATTTATCACACGCCCCACATCGATATGTGCCTTTTTTGAGGCCTGTATTGGTGGTTGTATTTGTGTAATGACTTTTGGTTAAACAATCACGGAGGGACGTGGATCGCCTGAATACCAGACTAGGTCTGGTATTTAGATATTTATTCAAGGTAAGATCTTGGGTGAGAATCGGCCAGTGACGTTTTAAAATATTTCGTAAGATATCATCATGTGCAGAGTATGTGGTGATGAACCTGACATTTTTGTCATCTTTTTTTGTGGTAGTTTTGTATAGCAACTCGGCTCTCGAATGGGTATGGGCCTTGTTGTAGGCTTTTCTAAGCAGCGTCTTAGAATATCCTCTGGCAAGGAGTCGCTCACGCAGCAGGCCAGCCTGGACACGGTATTTGGCTTCCGCAGAACAATTCCTGCGGAGCCTGAGATACTGGGCAAAGGGAATACTAGCGATCAAGGGGGCGGGATGGGCACTTGCTGCGTTAAGTATGGTATTACCCGCACTGGGTTTTCGGTAAAGATCTGTATCAATGTGTCCCTCCGGGGAGAGGCCGATGTTCAGATCTAGGAATGGGATCAAGTGTTTGTCAAATGTATATGTAAATTTGAGATTTAAATTATTGTTATTGATGGCTTCCAAAAATAATGAAAGTTCATCTACTGTACCTGTCCATATAATCAACAGGTCGTCAATGAACCTATACCAAATCAAAATATAAGACATCCACTGTTCCATTCCCTCGTCTGAAAAGATCAGCCTCTCCCAGGCGCCCAGATAGAGATTGGCGTATGAGGGAGCGCAGCAAGTGCCCATAGCCACCCCCTGGATCTGCAAGTATGTTTGTTCCAAAAAGATAAAATAATTTCTAGTGAGAATAAATCTCAACAATTTGAGGACAAAGTCCATCAAGGGCCAGGATCTGTGATCCTGTTCCTTGAGGAATGATTCGGCCATCCGGATGCCCTGGTCGTGCGGGATACTGGAGTATAATGCTTCAATATCAATTGCTACAAGCAGGGCATCCGGAGGGACCTGAACCCCCTCGAGATGTTTAAGAAGATCAGTAGTGTCCCTGATATAAGAAGGGAGTGCCAAAACGTGGGGTAATAGAAACGAGTCCACGAATTTGCTGGCATGCTCCGTGAGCGACTCGTTGCCGGAGACAATTGGTCTACCAGGAGGATGTGTAAGGCTCTTATGCACCTTAGGCAAGGTGTAAAAGGTGGGGGTTTTAGGATATTTATTTGACAAAAAGTTGAATGTGTCCCTGTCTATGAGGCCCTGCATGAAGGCCTCAATACATAGGGATTTATATTCACAGATGAAGTCCTGAATGCAATCAGATTCAATGGGGAGATACCATTCCCGGTTGCATAGAACTTCTAAACACATTGTCTCATACTGGAGGGGGGACATAATAACTATGTTGCCCCCTTTGTCTGATGGTTTTATTAAAATCTCTTTATTGTTTTGGAGTGATGCTAGGGCTAGAGTCTGATCTGGAGTTAGATTTTTTGGAATGGAGGGTAACGTTGTAGTTTTTAAATCTCTAGATACACGTTGGACAAAAGTCCAAATGTTAGCGTTGGTGGATAGATCTGGGAATTTTTCAGATTTTGGTTTGAAGATCTTGCTGGATAAATTTTTAGAAGTAGAGGGAGGAGTTTCATCAGGTGAGTCCGTAGAGTCAATGATGGAAACAACCTCGGGATTGCCTTCTTCATATAACAAGACTAGATCTTTTATGGCCCGGCTCTCAGCCATGGTAAAGTGCTTGGTCTGTTCGGCTAGTTGTTTTTCTAGATTTTTTTGTTTTCTATCATCATCGAATATAAATTTGAAGGTAAGATTCCTAGCAAAAAGGTGCAGATCTTTAATAGTTTCGGAAGTATCAATTGCCCTGGAAGGGCAAAAGCCTAGACCAAGGCCAAGCACTTGTTTCTGGGCAGGAGTCAGGTCAAAAGAGGTTAGATTGATAATGTTAAGTTGATTAGAAGAATTAGTGTGTATATTTAGGTTGTTTTGGATTTTAAGTATATGTCCAGGTTGCCTTGTCTGGCATTCCTGGGCGTTTGTGGGGTAGGTAGCTCTAAAAAACCGTCATCGGAAGTGGCAGAAGTGGAGTCACTGGTATTCAAAGGAAGTGAAGTGTTTTTGGCCAATACTTTCTGTAGTGTGGGAGCTATGTTGGCTAAATTGGTGGATGTGTTCAAATTTGTAAGCGTGTCAGGTTTTTTCTTGTTGTGACTCGAGGGTAAGGTGGGTGAAGGACCAGCGCTGCCTCGTCCTCGTTTCTGGGCCTTGGTGCGTTTGTTTGGGGCTTGTGGGCCTTGTCGTGATGCTAGTGATTTATGTGAAAGGGAACTAGCCATGCTGGAGTCTGATTCTAAGTTATCATCCGTGGTTTCTGCGTGGTTGGCTGTACGTGATCGGGGTGTGCGTGTTGGACGGCTTTTGGAATTCCATTTGTATGCATATCCTTCATTGAAGGCTTGTCTATCTTTTTGAAATTTGACTTGTTTTTTGTGAATAATTTCTTTATTCATAACCTCTAGTTTGGCCTTTACTTCTGTCCATGCTGGGGCAAAGTTGGGGGCCTCAAAGACCTGTTTGTATTTGATGTTCATTTGATCTATTTCAGTATCTAGCGCTGTCATATCAACCTTATATTGGATCACTAGTGATTTCATTAAATCTTGGCTGCAAGTGTTTAGGATGCTCTCCCATTCCTTCTTGAAGGTCTCCGAGGGATCTCTCAGAGTGGGGAGAGTGTGTATCCTTAGGCCCTGTGGGCTAATGTTCTCGTCAATATATTTAAGAAAATATTCTATGTGCCAATAAAGGTGTGATTTGCGTTTTAGTAGGTTAAACATTTTACCAAGGTAAGTCCTGAGGTCTTCCTCTATTTTGGTATGGGATCCACAAGTGGATTGTATATCTGTCATGAACCCGGTCCATGCTGTGCCTAGCAAATCCATGCCCGCGTCCACACGACCAGTCCAGTCCACAACCAACGAAGCCGCAACAATGCGAGGCTGGGGAAAAAGGGCACACCTCGTCCAAAGAGAGTGTGTGCCAAGGGGGAGAAAGAAAGGGAAAATTACTGTCTCTCCGAGATAGTGATAAAGGGGGCTGAGCATATAAACTAAACAATAAACATAAGTAAATAATGCAATAAGTCAATGCAGTTTTACAAACACTTGGCGTATAGCCAAAAAAACGGAGGTGCCCTCAGGTGTGTTATCCACCTATAATTCATTCAAATTTAAAGTGTGTTTGTAGTAAACATTGTAAACAAAAGGTACCACATCCCTAATTTATATATTAAATGCTGGGGAAGATCTCCCGAAAGCGAAACCCACAACTGGAACCTGAGGTGTGCAGGTAAGTGCTGGGGTTGGAAGAAAAAGAAAAAGAAAGAAAAAGACAAAAGAGAAAAGAGAGGGAGACGGAGAGGAGCAAAAATAGAGGGGGAGGACCAAAAGGGACAGGGGGGAATGGGACAAGGAGGAGGAAAACAGGTAAGGGGGGAGAAAGAGGGGGGTAGGAAAAAAGGAGAAAAAGGGTAAGAGAGGAAGAAAGAAACAGAAACAGCGTACCCCGAAGGGTAAAGAATAGGACAAGAGGGCTAGTGGGACTTTCAAGGTACCAGGTATTCAAAATGATAAAGACATAGTTAAAAACATGAAATATTTATTGACATAGCATTTTTAAAAACAAAAACCAACAATACAACATTGATACATATGATTCTGACATGTACAGACGTAAATGTGTAAGACACAAGGCAAAAGATAAATGATGGTAATAAATGGGTCCAATGCTGAACATCAAACCATTCCCGACATGTTTCGCGGGCAGCAGTGCACCGCTTCTTCAGGGGAATAAAAACACATAAGTGTGCAATGCCTTTTAGTATCCTGTATAATACAGCAACAACAAGAACAGTTTGTTATTGGTTTAAATATATATGTAAGTATATATAATGTCAAATATAGAGTGCATGCAACTGTGAGATATCGAGGTACATCCGAGACCACCACCACATAGGAACCCACCACCAAACCGACCAAATGGAAGTGCACCCAGAGGAAAACGCCTCCCCAGCGGATGTGGAGGGGCATATACGGCAGGACAGAGGTGTATGTGAAAAAGGACTAAAAATCCATCATCACCCAAGAAGGGGAGAGATAGAAGAAAAAATCTGTATATAAAAATTTTTTTTACTGTATATACCTTAATTCGTGTCTGCAATGGACACAATCACACAACCAAAAGCATAAAAAGTGTTAGAAGCAGGAGGGCTCATGCAGAGCGGTCATGTTGGAATCCCCACGTGGGGTATTATTCTGTTGGAATAGAGGTAAAGAATATATGCTTACACTTAACTATGGATAGAGTAAATTAGAGGGGGAATGTGATTTTTGGAAGAACAGGAAGCTTTACCTGCGTAGTGGTGGATGTGCTATTTCTGAAAAGGATAGTACCGTAAAGTATAGTACGGCCCAAATATAGGCTCTCAGTTTTGTACCATTGAATCGGGGGAGAGAATGCCATCCATTCAACGCTTCTATAAAGCATAGTAAAAAAAGGGGGGAAAAATAAAAGTTATTGGGTCAATCCATTCCCAAGTCCTCTTTGCAGAATGATGTAGATAGAAATCCTTACCCTCGTGGGACCGCCGTGCGAGTAAACGCCAACTCCTGACTGAACGCTGCAAACTGAACCCGCCTATTATGGCCCTCAACCCGACGCCAAACTGCGCATGACGTCATGCGCAGTGTGGGCGGGTCAGGTCCTCAACCGTGCGCGCATCCACGGAGGGCGCGCGCGCAGTTCTCAGTCACTCCATCATTGGAAGGACTGCTCCCTTTCAAAATTAGTCCGTATTTATTTGAAATTTATATATATATATTTTTTTGTCTGTCTCAGATTTAATATTGCATATGGCTGGAGCATCTAGTAAGATGATTGTTATTTGCTTCTTCGCATGTCTTTTTCCCTCTTTTTGGGAATCTGTTTATTTATACAGAAACTATGTGGGACTTAGTATCCCCTTTAGGTTTCTAGTGTAATCAATGTCTGAATATAGATTTATAACCTTATATATAAGATAAATATTCATTAGGTGTTTTTTGTTCTTTTTTGTCTATTTACATGTATTTTTGAATTCTCTGTCCTTATATGTCATGTTCCTTATGTATCGATCTACATCCGAGTTTCCACCCTCCACTGCAGTTCCCCCTCCGCCCACCTGGTGGTGCGCTCCCGGACTTCCCAGCGGATGTGTGGTCCTCGCGCACATCGCTGGCCTGATACTTCCTGTCTGCCCGGCGCTGCTGTGGTCGTTCGGGGCCGCCGCTTTGTGGCCCAGCTATAGAACGACACTGCGCGCACGCCCTCCGTGGATGCGCGCACGGTTGAGGACCTGACCCGCCCACACTGCGCATGACGTCATGCGCAGTTTGGCGTCGGATTGAGGGCCATAATAGGCGGGTTCAGTTTGCAGCGTTCAGTCAGGAGTTGGCGTTTACTCGCACGGCGGTCCCACGAGGGTAAGGATTTCTATCTACATCATTCTGCAAAGAGGACTTGGGAATGGATTGACCCAATAACTTTTATTTTTCCCCCCTTTTTTTACTATGCTTTATAGAAGCGTTGAATGGATGGCATTCTCTCCCCCGATTCAATGGTACAAAACTGAGAGCCTATATTTGGGCCGTACTATACTTTACGGTACTATCCTTTTCAGAAATAGCACATCCACCACTACGCAGGTAAAGCGTCCTGTTCTTCCAAAAATCACATTCCCCCTCTAATTTACTCTATCCATAGTTAAGTGTAAGCATATATTCTTTACCTCTATTCCAACAGAATAATACCCCACGTGGGGATTCCAACATGACCGCTCTGCATGAGCCCTCCTGCTTCTAACACTTTTTATGCTTTTGGTTGTGTGATTGTGTCCATTGCAGACACGAATTAAGGTATATACAGTAAAAAAATTTTTTTATATACAGATTTTTTCTTCTATCTCTCCCCTTCTTGGGTGATGATGGATTTTTAGTCCTTTTTCACATACACCTCTGTCCTGCCGTATATGCCCCTCCACATCCGCTGGGGAGGCGTTTTCCTCTGGGTGCACTTCCATTTGGTCGGTTTGGTGGTGGGTTCCTATGTGGTGGTGGTCTCGGATGTACCTCGATATCTCACAGTTGCATGCACTCTATATTTGACATTATATATACTTACATATATATTTAAACCAATAACAAACTGTTCTTGTTGTTGCTGTATTATACAGGATACTAAAAGGCATTGCACACTTATGTGTTTTTATTCCCCTGAAGAAGCGGTGCACTGCTGCCCGCGAAACATGTCGGGAATGGTTTGATGTTCAGCATTGGACCCATTTATTACCATCATTTATCTTTTGCCTTGTGTCTTACACATTTACGTCTGTACATGTCAGAATCATATGTATCAATGTTGTATTGTTGGTTTTTGTTTTTAAAAATGCTATGTCAATAAATATTTCATGTTTTTAACTATGTCTTTATCATTTTGAATACCTGGTACCTTGAAAGTCCCACTAGCCCTCTTGTCCTATTCTTTACCCTTCGGGGTACGCTGTTTCTGTTTCTTTCTTCCTCTCTTACCCTTTTTCTCCTTTTTTCCTACCCCCCTCTTTCTCCCCCCTTACCTGTTTTCCTCCTCCTTGTCCCATTCCCCCCTGTCCCTTTTGGTCCTCCCCCTCTATTTTTGCTCCTCTCCGTCTCCCTCTCTTTTCTCTTTTGTCTTTTTCTTTCTTTTTCTTTTTCTTCCAACCCCAGCACTTACCTGCACACCTCAGGTTCCAGTTGTGGGTTTCGCTTTCGGGAGATCTTCCCCAGCATTTAATATATAAATTAGGGATGTGGTACCTTTTGTTTACAATGTTTACTACAAACACACTTTAAATTTGAATGAATTATAGGTGGATAACACACCTGAGGGCACCTCCGTTTTTTTGGCTATACGCCAAGTGTTTGTAAAACTGCATTGACTTATTGCATTATTTACTTATGTTTATTGTTTAGTTTATATGCTCAGCCCCCTTTATCACTATCTCGGAGAGACAGTAATTTTCCCTTTCTTTCTCCCCCTTGGCACACACTCTCTTTGGACGAGGTGTGCCCTTTTTCCCCAGCCTCGCATTGTTGCGGCTTCGTTGGTTGTGGACTGGACTGGTCGTGTGGACGCGGGCATGGATTTGCTAGGCACAGCATGGACCGGGTTCATGACAGATATACAATCCACTTGTGGATCCCATACCAAAATAGAGGAAGACCTCAGGACTTACCTTGGTAAAATGTTTAACCTACTAAAACGCAAATCACACCTTTATTGGCACATAGAATATTTTCTTAAATATATTGACGAGAACATTAGCCCACAGGGCCTAAGGATACACACTCTCCCCACTCTGAGAGATCCCTCGGAGACCTTCAAGAAGGAATGGGAGAGCATCCTAAACACTTGCAGCCAAGATTTAATGAAATCACTAGTGATCCAATATAAGGTTGATATGACAGCGCTAGATACTGAAATAGATCAAATGAACATCAAATACAAACAGGTCTTTGAGGCCCCCAACTTTGCCCCAGCATGGACAGAAGTAAAGGCCAAACTAGAGGTTATGAATAAAGAAATTATTCACAAAAAACAAGTCAAATTTCAAAAAGATAGACAAGCCTTCAATGAAGGATATGCATACAAATGGAATTCCAAAAGCCGTCCAACACGCACACCCCGATCACGTACAGCCAACCACGCAGAAACCACGGATGATAACTTAGAATCAGACTCCAGCATGGCTAGTTCCCTTTCACATAAATCACTAGCATCACGACAAGGCCCACAAGCCCCAAACAAACGCACCAAGGCCCAGAAACGAGGACGAGGCAGCGCTGGTCCTTCACCCACCTTACCCTCGAGTCACAACAAGAAAAAACCTGACACGCTTACAAATTTGAACACATCCACCAATTTAGCCAACATAGCTCCCACACTACAGAAAGTATTGGCCAAAAACACTTCACTTCCTTTGAATACCAGTGACTCCACTTCTGCCACTTCCGATGACGGTTTTTTAGAGCTACCTACCCCACAAACGCCCAGGAATGCCAGACAAGGCAACCTGGACATATACTTAAAATCCAAAACAACCTAAATATACACACTAATTCTTCTAATCAACTTAACATTATCAATCTAACCTCTTTTGACCTGACTCCTGCCCAGAAACAAGTGCTTGGCCTTGGTCTAGGCTTTTGCCCTTCCAGGGCAATTGATACTTCCGAAACTATTAAAGATCTGCACCTTTTTGCTAGGAATCTTACCTTCAAATTTATATTCGATGATGATAGAAAACAAAAAAATCTAGAAAAACAACTAGCCGAACAGACCAAGCACTTTACCATGGCTGAGAGCCGGGCCATAAAAGATCTAGTCTTGTTATATGAAGAAGGCAATCCCGAGGTTGTTTCCATCATTGACTCTACGGACTCACCTGATGAAACTCCTCCCTCTACTTCTAAAAATTTATCCAGCAAGATCTTCAAACCAAAATCTGAAAAATTCCCAGATCTATCCACCAACGCTAACATTTGGACTTTTGTCCAACGTGTATCTAGAGATTTAAAAACTACAACGTTACCCTCCATTCCAAAAAATCTAACTCCAGATCAGACTCTAGCCCTAGCATCACTCCAAAACACTAAAGAGATTTTAATAAAACCATCAGACAAAGGGGGCAACATAGTTATTATGTCCCCCCTCCAGTATGAGACAATGTGTTTAGAAGTTCTATGCAACCGGGAATGGTATCTCCCCATTGAATCTGATTGCATTCAGGACTTCATCTGTGAATATAAATCCCTATGTATTGAGGCCTTCATGCAGGGCCTCATAGACAGGGACACATTCAACTTTTTGTCAAATAAATATCCTAAAACCCCCACCTTTTACACCTTGCCTAAGGTGCATAAGAGCCTTACACATCCTCCTGGTAGACCAATTGTCTCCGGCAACGAGTCGCTCACGGAGCATGCCAGCAAATTCGTGGACTCGTTTCTATTACCCCACGTTTTGGCACTCCCTTCTTATATCAGGGACACTACTGATCTTCTTAAACATCTCGAGGGGGTTCAGGTCCCTCCGGATGCCCTGCTTGTAGCAATTGATATTGAAGCATTATACTCCAGTATCCCGCACGACCAGGGCATCCGGATGGCCGAATCATTCCTCAAGGAACAGGATCACAGATCCTGGCCCTTGATGGACTTTGTCCTCAAATTGTTGAGATTTATTCTCACTAGAAATTATTTTATCTTTTTGGAACAAACATACTTGCAGATCCAGGGGGTGGCTATGGGCACTTGCTGCGCTCCCTCATACGCCAATCTCTATCTGGGCGCCTGGGAGAGGCTGATCTTTTCAGACGAGGGAATGGAACAGTGGATGTCTTATATTTTGATTTGGTATAGGTTCATTGACGACCTGTTGATTATATGGACAGGTACAGTAGATGAACTTTCATTATTTTTGGAAGCCATCAATAACAATAATTTAAATCTCAAATTTACATATACATTTGACAAACACTTGATCCCATTCCTAGATCTGAACATCGGCCTCTCCCCGGAGGGACACATTGATACAGATCTTTACCGAAAACCCAGTGCGGGTAATACCATACTTAACGCAGCAAGTGCCCATCCCGCCCCCTTGATCGCTAGTATTCCCTTTGCCCAGTATCTCAGGCTCCGCAGGAATTGTTCTGCGGAAGCCAAATACCGTGTCCAGGCTGGCCTGCTGCGTGAGCGACTCCTTGCCAGAGGATATTCTAAGACGCTGCTTAGAAAAGCCTACAACAAGGCCAATACCCATTCGAGAGCCGAGTTGCTATACAAAACTACCACAAAAAAAGATGACAAAAATGTCAGGTTCATCACCACATACTCTGCACATGATGATATCTTACGAAATATTTTAAAACGTCACTGGCCGATTCTCACCCAAGATCTTACCTTGAATAAATATCTAAATACCAGACCTAGTCTGGTATTCAGGCGATCCACGTCCCTCCGTGATTGTTTAACCAAAAGTCATTACACAAATACAACCACCAATACAGGCCTCAAAAAAGGCACATATCGATGTGGGGCGTGTGATAAATGCCCTTGGGTTAAAGTCGGAACAGGTATCCGCTTACCCAGTGGGAAATGGCTCCATTCCAAACATTATGCCGACTGCAACACTCAGGGGGTGATCTACCTCATGATGTGTTGCTGTGGGGCATTCTATGTCGGCAAAACCATTCGAAAATTGAGTAAACGCATAGATGATCACCTGTACCATTCTGATGGGGGCACCATACAAACCAGCGTAACACGTCACATAGGATTTCGACATAAGTATGATAATTCAGTGGTTTCGTTCTTCGTCTTGGAGGTCATTCCCCAGGACCCCCGAGGGGGAAACTGGGACAAACGCATCTTACAAAGGGAATCCTACTGGATAGAATCCCTAGAGGCTACGATACCTCCCGGAATTAATGAGGTCCTGACCTATAAACCTTTTTTAGGCCAGAAATTCCCTTCCCTCTCCTCTCTCCAATCCCTTCGATTTGGAATATTATTGAGTCTTATTCAGGTGAGCTACCTAGCATCCCGGCCCTTGTTCTGTACCACACAGTCCTTGTTTGACCGTCCACTCCCCGCGATGTCGCGGCTGCGGCCCTGGAGATTGATAAGTTCTCAGTCACTCCATCATTGGAAGGACTGCTCCCTTTCAAAATTAGTCCGTATTTATTTGAAATTTATATATATATATTTTTTTGTCTCTCTCAGATTTAATATTGCATATGGCTGGAGCATCTAGTAAGATGATTGTTATTTGCTTCTTCGCATGTCTTTTTCCCTCTTTTTGGGAATCTGTTTATTTATACAGAAACTATGTGGGACTTAGTATCCCCTTTAGGTTTCTAGTGTAATCAATGTCTGAATATAGATTTATAACCTTATATATAAGATAAATATTCATTAGGTGTTTTTTGTTCTTTTTTGTCTATTTACATGTATTTTTGAATTCTCTGTCCTTATATGTCATGTTCCTTATGTATCGATCTACATCCGAGTTTCCACCCTCCACTGCAGTTCCCCCTCCGCCCACCTGGTGGTGCGCTCCCGGACTTCCCAGCGGATGTGTGGTCCTCGCGCACATCGCTGGCCTGATACTTCCTGTCTGCCCGGCGCTGCTGTGGTCGTTCGGGGCCGCCGCTTTGTGGCCCAGCTATAGAACGACACTGCGCGCGCGCCCTCCGTGGATGCGCGCACGGTTGAGGACCTGACCCGCCCACACTGCGCATGACGTCATGCGCAGTTTGGCGTCGGGTTGAGGGCCATAATAGGCGGGTTCAGTTTGCAGCGTTCAGTCAGGAGTTGGCGTTTACTCGCACTGCGGTCCCACGAGGGTAAGGATTTCTATCTACATCATTCTGCAAAGAGGACTTGGGAATGGATTGACCCAATAACTTTTATTTTTCCCCCCTTTTTTTACTATGCTTTATAGAAGCGTTGAATGGATGGCATTCTCTCCCCCGATTCAATGGTACAAAACTGAGAGCCTATATTTGGGCCGTACTATACTTTACGGTACTATCCTTTTCAGAAATAGCACATCCACCACTACGCAGGTAAAGCTTCCTGTTCTTCCAAAAATCACATTCCCCCTCTAATTTACTCTATCCATAGTTAAGTGTAAGCATATATTCTTTACCTCTATTCCAACAGAATAATACCCCACGTGGGGATTCCAACATGACCGCTCTGCATGAGCCCTCCTGCTTCTAACACTTTTTATGCTTTTGGTTGTGTGATTGTGTCCATTGCAGACACGAATTAAGGTATATACAGTAAAAAAATTTTTTTATATACAGATTTTTTCTTCTATCTCTCCCCTTCTTGGGTGATGACGGATTTTTAGTCCTTTTTCACATACACCTCTGTCCTGCCGTATATGCCCCTCCACATCCGCTGGGGAGGCGTTTTCCTCTGGGTGCACTTCCATTTGGTCGGTTTGGTGGTGGGTTCCTATGTGGTGGTGGTCTCGGATGTACCTCGATATCTCACAGTTGCATGCACTCTATATTTGACATTATATATACTTACATATATATTTAAACCAATAACAAACTGTTCTTGTTGTTGCTGTATTATACAGGATACTAAAAGGCATTGCACACTTATGTGTTTTTATTCCCCTGAAGAAGCGGTGCACTGCTGCCCGCGAAACATGTCGGGAATGGTTTGATGTTCAGCATTGGACCCATTTATTACCATCATTTATCTTTTGCCTTGTGTCTTACACATTTACGTCTGTACATGTCAGAATCATATGTATCAATGTTGTATTGTTGGTTTTTGTTTTTAAAAATGCTATGTCAATAAATATTTCATGTTTTTAACTATGTCTTTATCATTTTGAATACCTGGTACCTTGAAAGTCCCACTAGCCCTCTTGTCCTATTCTTTACCCTTCGGGGTACGCTGTTTCTGTTTCTTTCTTCCTCTCTTACCCTTTTTCTCCTTTTTTCCTACCCCCCTCTTTCTCCCCCCTTACCTGTTTTCCTCCTCCTTGTCCCATTCCCCCCTGTCCCTTTTGGTCCTCCCCCTCTATTTTTGCTCCTCTCCGTCTCCCTCTCTTTTCTCTTTTGTCTTTTTCTTTCTTTTTCTTTTTCTTCCAACCCCAGCACTTACCTGCACACCTCAGGTTCCAGTTGTGGGTTTCGCTTTCGGGAGATCTTCCCCAGCATTTAATATATAAATTAGGGATGTGGTACCTTTTGTTTACAATGTTTACTACAAACACACTTTAAATTTGAATGAATTATAGGTGGATAACACACCTGAGGGCACCTCCGTTTTTTTTGGCTATACGCCAAGTGTTTGTAAAACTGCATTGACTTATTGCATTATTTACTTATGTTTATTGTTTAGTTTATATGCTCAGCCCCCTTTATCACTATCTCGGAGAGACAGTAATTTTCCCTTTCTTTCTCCCCCTTGGCACACACTCTCTTTGGACGAGATGTGCCCTTTTTCCCCAGCCTCGCATTGTTGCGGCTTCGTTGGTTGTGGACTGGACTGGTCGTGTGGACGCGGGCATGGATTTGCTAGGCACAGCATGGACCGGGTTCATGACAGATATACAATCCACTTGTGGATCCCATACCAAAATAGAGGAAGACCTCAGGACTTACCTTGGTAAAATGTTTAACCTACTAAAACGCAAATCACACCTTTATTGGCACATAGAATATTTTCTTAAATATATTGACGAGAACATTAGCCCACAGGGCCTAAGGATACACACTCTCCCCACTCTGAGAGATCCCTCGGAGACCTTCAAGAAGGAATGGGAGAGCATCCTAAACACTTGCAGCCAAGATTTAATGAAATCACTAGTGATCCAATATAAGGTTGATATGACAGCGCTAGATACTGAAATAGATCAAATGAACATCAAATACAAACAGGTCTTTGAGGCCCCCAACTTTGCCCCAGCATGGACAGAAGTAAAGGCCAAACTAGAGGTTATGAATAAAGAAATTATTCACAAAAAACAAGTCAAATTTCAAAAAGATAGACAAGCCTTCAATGAAGGATATGCATACAAATGGAATTCCAAAAGCCGTCCAACACGCACACCCCGATCACGTACAGCCAACCACGCAGAAACCACGGATGATAACTTAGAATCAGACTCCAGCATGGCTAGTTCCCTTTCACATAAATCACTAGCATCACGACAAGGCCCACAAGCCCCAAACAAACGCACCAAGGCCCAGAAACGAGGACGAGGCAGCGCTGGTCCTTCACCCACCTTATCCTCGAGTCACAACAAGAAAAAACCTGACACGCTTACAAATTTGAACACATCCACCAATTTAGCCAACATAGCTCCCACACTACAGAAAGTATTGGCCAAAAACACTTCACTTCCTTTGAATACCAGTGACTCCACTTCTGCCACTTCCGATGACGGTTTTTTTAGAGCTACCTACCCCACAAACGCCCAGGAATGCCAGACAAGGCAACCTGGACATATACTTAAAATCCAAAACAACCTAAATATACACACTAATTCTTCTAATCAACTTAACATTATCAATCTAACCTCTTTTGACCTGACTCCTGCCCAGAAACAAGTGCTTGGCCTTGGTCTAGGCTTTTGCCCTTCCAGGGCAATTGATACTTCCGAAACTATTAAAGATCTGCACCTTTTTGCTAGGAATCTTACCTTCAAATTTATATTCGATGATGATAGAAAACAAAAAAATCTAGAAAAACAACTAGCCGAACAGACCAAGCACTTTACCATGGCTGAGAGCCGGGCCATAAAAGATCTAGTCTTGTTATATGAAGAAGGCAATCCCGAGGTTGTTTCCATCATTGACTCTACGGACTCACCTGATGAAACTCCTCCCTCTACTTCTAAAAATTTATCCAGCAAGATCTTCAAACCAAAATCTGAAAAATTCCCAGATCTATCCACCAACGCTAACATTTGGACTTTTGTCCAACGTGTATCTAGAGATTTAAAAACTACAACGTTACCCTCCATTCCAAAAAATCTAACTCCAGATCAGACTCTAGCCCTAGCATCACTCCAAAACAATAAAGAGATTTTAATAAAACCATCAGACAAAGGGGGCAACATAGTTATTATGTCCCCCCTCCAGTATGAGACAATGTGTTTAGAAGTTCTATGCAACCGGGAATGGTATCTCCCCATTGAATCTGATTGCATTCAGGACTTCATCTGTGAATATAAATCCCTATGTATTGAGGCCTTCATGCAGGGCCTCATAGACAGGGACACATTCAACTTTTTGTCAAATAAATATCCTAAAACCCCCACCTTTTACACCTTGCCTAAGGTGCATAAGAGCCTTACACATCCTCCTGGTAGACCAATTGTCTCCGGCAACGAGTCGCTCACGGAGCATGCCAGCAAATTCGTGGACTCGTTTCTATTACCCCACGTTTTGGCACTCCCTTCTTATATCAGGGACACTACTGATCTTCTTAAACATCTCAAGGGGGTTCAGGTCCCTCCGGATGCCCTGCTTGTAGCAATTGATATTGAAGCATTATACTCCAGTATCCCGCACGACCAGGGCATCCGGATGGCCGAATCATTCCTCAAGGAACAGGATCACAGATCCTGGCCCTTGATGGACTTTGTCCTCAAATTGTTGAGATTTATTCTCACTAGAAATTATTTTATCTTTTTGGAACAAACATACTTGCAGATCCAGGGGGTGGCTATGGGCACTTGCTGCGCTCCCTCATACGCCAATCTCTATCTGGGCGCCTGGGAGAGGCTGATCTTTTCAGACGAGGGAATGTAACAGTGGATGTCTTATATTTTGATTTGGTATAGGTTCATTGACGACCTGTTGATTATATGGACAGGTACAGTAGATGAACTTTCATTATTTTTGGAAGCCATCAATAACAATAATTTAAATCTCAAATTTACATATACATTTGACAAACACTTGATCCCATTCCTAGATCTGAACATCGGCCTCTCCCCGGAGGGACACATTGATACAGATCTTTACCGAAAACCCAGTGCGGGTAATACCATACTTAATGCAGCAAGTGCCCATCCCGCCCCCTTGATCGCTAGTATTCCCTTTGCCCAGTATCTCAGGCTCCGCAGGAATTGTTCTGCGGAAGCCAAATACCGTGTCCAGGCTGGCCTGCTGCGTGAGCGACTCCTTGCCAGAGGATATTCTAAGACGCTGCTTAGAAAAGCCTACAACAAGGCCAATACCCATTCGAGAGCCGAGTTGCTATACAAAACTACCACAAAAAAAGATGACAAAAATGTCAGGTTCATCACCACATACTCTGCACATGATGATATCTTACGAAATATTTTAAAACGTCACTGGCCGATTCTCACACAAGATCTTACCTTGAATAAATATCTAAATACCAGACCTAGTCTGGTATTCAGGCGATCCACGTCCCTCCGTGATTGTTTAACCAAAAGTCATTACACAAATACAACCACCAATACAGGCCTCAAAAAAGGCACATATCGATGTGGGGCGTGTGATAAATGCCCTTGGGTTAAAGTCGGAACAGGTATCCGCTTACCCAGTGGGAAATGGCTCCATTCCAAACATTATGCCGACTGCAACACTCAGGGGTTGATCTACCTCATGATGTGTTGCTGTGGGGCATTCTATGTCGGCAAAACCATTAGAAAATTGAGTAAACGCATAGATGATCACCTGTACCATTCTGATGGGGGCACCATACAAACCAGCGTAACACGTCACATAGGATTTCGACATAAGTATGATAATTCAGTGGTTTCGTTCTTCGTCTTGGAGGTCATTCCCCAGGACCCCCGAGGGGGAAACTGGGACAAACGCATCTTACAAAGGGAATCCTACTGGATAGAATCCCTAGAGGCTACGATACCTCCCGGAATTAATGAGGTCCTGACCTATAAACCTTTTTTAGGCCAGTAATTCCCTTCCCTCTCCTCTCTCCAATCCCTTCGATTTGGAATATTATTGAGTCTTATTCAGGTGAGCTACCTAGCATCCCGGCCCTTGTTCTGTACCACACAGTCCTTGTTTGACCGTCCACTCCCCGCGATGTCGCGGCTGCGGCCCTGGAGATTGATAAGTTCTCAGTCACTCCATCATTGGAAGGACTGCTCCCTTTCAAAATTAGTCCGTATTTATTTGAAATTTATATATATATATTTTTTTGTCTCTCTCAGATTTAATATTGCATATGGCTGGAGCATCTAGTAAGATGATTGTTATTTGCTTCTTCGCATGTCTTTTTCCCTCTTTTTGGGAATCTGTTTATTTATACAGAAACTATGTGGGACTTAGTATCCCCTTTAGGTTTCTAGTGTAATCAATGTCTGAATATAGATTTATAACCTTTATATATAAGATAAATATTCATTAGGTGTTTTTTGTTCTTTTTTGTCTATTTACATGTATTTTTGAATTCTCTGTCCTTATATGTCATGTTCCTTATGTATCGATCTACATCCGAGTTTCCACCCTCCACTGCAGTTCCCCCTCCGCCCACCTGGTGGTGCGCTCCCGGACTTCCCAGCGGATGTGTGGTCCTCGCGCACATCGCTGGCCTGATACTTCCTGTCTGCCCGGCGCTGCTGTGGTCGTTCGGGGCCGCCGCTTTGTGGCCCAGCTATAGAACGACACTGCGCGCGCGCCCTCCGTGGATGCGCGCACGGTTGAGGACCTGACCCGCCCACACTGCGCATGACGTCATGCGCAGTTTGGCGTCGGGTTGAGGGCCATAATAGGCGGGTTCAGTTTGCAGCGTTCAGTCAGGAGTTGGCGTTTACTCGCACGGCGGTCCCACGAGGGTAAGGATTTCTATCTACATCATTCTGCAAAGAGGACTTGGGAATGGATTGACCCAATAACTTTTATTTTTCCCCCCTTTTTTTACTATGCTTTATAGAAGCGTTGAATGGATGGCATTCTCTCCCCCGATTCAATGGTACAAAACTGAGAGCCTATATTTGGGCCGTACTATACTTTACGGTACTATCCTTTTCAGAAATAGCACATCCACCACTACGCAGGTAAAGCTTCCTGTTCTTCCAAAAATCACATTCCCCCTCTAATTTACTCTATCCATAGTTAAGTGTAAGCATATATTCTTTACCTCTATTCCAACAGAATAATACCCCACGTGGGGATTCCAACATGACCGCTCTGCATGAGCCCTCCTGCTTCTAACACTTTTTATGCTTTTGGTTGTGTGATTGTGTCCATTGCAGACACGAATTAAGGTATATACAGTAAAAAAATTTTTTTATATACAGATTTTTTCTTCTATCTCTCCCCTTCTTGGGTGATGATGGATTTTTAGTCCTTTTTCACATACACCTCTGTCCTGCCGTATATGCCCCTCCACATCCGCTGGGGAGGCGTTTTCCTCTGGGTGCACTTCCATTTGGTCGGTTTGGTGGTGGGTTCCTATGTGGTGGTGGTCTCGGATGTACCTCGATATCTCACAGTTGCATGCACTCTATATTTGACATTATATATACTTACATATATATTTAAACCAATAACAAACTGTTCTTGTTGTTGCTGTATTATACAGGATACTAAAAGGCATTGCACACTTATGTGTTTTTATTCCCCTGAAGAAGCGGTGCACTGCTGCCCGCGAAACATGTCGGGAATGGTTTGATGTTCAGCATTGGACCCATTTATTACCATCATTTATCTTTTGCCTTGTGTCTTACACATTTACGTCTGTACATGTCAGAATCATATGTATCAATGTTGTATTGTTGGTTTTTGTTTTTAAAAATGCTATGTCAATAAATATTTCATGTTTTTAACTATGTCTTTATCATTTTGAATACCTGGTACCTTGAAAGTCCCACTAGCCCTCTTGTCCTATTCTTTACCCTTCGGGGTACGCTGTTTCTGTTTCTTTCTTCCTCTCTTACCCTTTTTCTCCTTTTTTCCTACCCCCCTCTTTCTCCCCCCTTACCTGTTTTCCTCCTCCTTGTCCCATTCCCCCCTGTCCCTTTTGGTCCTCCTCCTCTATTTTTGCTCCTCTCCGTCTCCCTCTCTTTTCTCTTTTGTCTTTTTCTTTCTTTTTCTTTTTCTTCCAACCCCAGCACTTACCTGCACACCTCAGGTTCCAGTTGTGGGTTTCGCTTTCGGGAGATCTTCCCCAGCATTTAATATATAAATTAGGGATGTGGTACCTTTTGTTTACAATGTTTACTACAAACACACTTTAAATTTGAATAGATAGATAGATAGATAGATAGATAGATAGATAGATAGATAGATAGATAGATAGATAGATAGATAGATAGATAGATAGATAGATAGATAGATACTCACTGGCCACTTTATTAGGTTATTAGGTACACCTGTTCAATTGCTTGATAACACAAATTGCTAATCAGCCAATCATATGACAGCAACCTAATGCATGCAAGTTCATTTGAACATGGCATGGTTGTTGGTGCCAGATGGTCTGGCTTGAGTATTTCAAAAATTGCTAATCTACTAGGATTTTCACACACAACAATCTCTAGGGTTTATGGTCCGAAAAAGAGAAGAGTTGTGTGGACAAAAATGCTTTGTTGATGTCAGAGGAGAATGGGGAGGCTACAATTTGCACAGGCTCACCAAAATTGGACAATAAAAGATTTTAAAAATGTAACCTGGTCTGCTGAGTCTCGATTTCAGCTGTGACATTCAGATGGTAGGGTCAGAATTTGGCGTAAACAACATGAAAGCATGGATCCATCTTGCCTTATATCAATGGTTCAGGCTGGTGGTGGTGGTGTAATTGTGTGGGGGATATTTTTTTGCACACCTTGGGCCCCTTAGTACCAATTGAGCATCGTTTAAACACCACGGCCTACCTGAGTATTGTTGCTGACCATGTCACCTGATCTCAATCCAATAGAGAACCTTAGGGATGTGGTGGAATGGGGATTGGCTTCATGGATGTGCAGCTGACAAATCTGCATCATTTGTGTGATGCTATCAAGTCAATATGGACCAAAGTCTCTGAGGAATGTTTCCAACACCTTGTTAAATCTATGCTGGAAAGAATTAAAGTGTAAGTCCAGGCAAAACCTAACGCTAAACCTGCTCTCTGCCACATTCTATCCCTAATCTATCTAACCCTGTAAAGCAAAAATTGCTGTACTTACCTATTCTGCAGCCAATTCAGTCTGGTCTTCAGCGGCAGAAGGTCTCTGCAGGGGAGGACCAATAACGGTGTTAAATGCCTTGGAAGTGACATCACTCATAGAGTTACTATAGGGGCTTCCGTTGTCGGCTGCCTCTCCTGCACCTGCCTCCACACTGAAGCTGTGGCTGACAGCTGATGCTGGGACCGGACCGCATCGGCTTAAAAACAGGTAGGTATAGTGATTTTTGCTTTACAGTGTTAGATAAATTAAGTTTAGAATGTGGCAGAAAGCAGGTTTAGCGTTAGTTGGGTTTTGCCTAAACTTCTACATTAAGGCAGTTCTGTAGGCAAAAGGGGTCCAACCCTACTAGCAAGATGTACTTAATAAAGTGGCTGGTGAGTGTGTGTAAATATATATATACAGTATATATATATATATATACTGTATATATACAGTGGGTACGGAAAGTATTCAGACCCCCTTAAATTTTTCACTCTTTGTTATATTGCAGCCATTTGCTAAAATCATTTAAGTTCATTCTTCTTCCTCATGAATGTACACATAGCACCCCATACTGACAGAAAAACACAGAATTGTTGACATTGTTGCAGATTTATTAAAAAAGAAAAACTGAAATATCACATGGTCCTAAGTATTCAGACCCTTTGCTCAGTATTTAGTAGAAGCCCCCTTTTGATCTAATACAGCCAGGAGTCTTTTTGGGAAAGATGCAACAAGTCTTTCACACCTGGATTTGGGGATCCTCTGCCATTCCTCCTTGCAGTTCTGTCAGGTTGGATGGTAAATGTTGGTGGACAGCCATTTTTAGGTCTCTCCAGAGATGCTCAATTGGGTTTAAGTCAGGGCTCTGGCTGGGCCATTCAAGAACAGTCACGGAGTTGTTGTGAAGCCACTCCTTCGTTATTTTAGCTGTGTGCTTAGGGTCATTGTCTTGTTGGAAGGTAAACCTTCGGCCCAGTCTGAGGTCCAGAGCACTCTGGAGAAGCTTTTTGTCCAGGATATCCCTGTACTTGGCCGCATTCATCTTTCCCTCGATTGCAACCAGTCGTCCTGTCCCTGCAGCTGAAAAACACCCCCACAGCATGATGCTGCCACCACCATGCTTCACTGTTGGGACTGTATTGGACAGGTGATGAGCAGTGCCTGGTTTTCTCCACACATACCGCTTAGAATTAAGGCCAAAAGGTTCTATTTTGGTCTCATCAGACCAGAGAATCTTATTTCTCACCATCTTGGAGTCCTTCAGGTGTTTTTTAGCAAACTCCATGCAGGCTTTCATGTGTCTTACACTGAGGAGAGGCTTCCGTCGGGCCACTCTGCCATAAAGCCCCGACTGGTGGAGGGCTGCAGTGATGGTTGACTTTCTACAACTTTCTCCCATCTCCTGACTGCATCTCTGGAGCTCAGCCACAGTGATCTTTGGGTTCTTCTTTACCTCTCTCACCAAGGCTCTTCTCCCCCGATAGCTCAGTTCCATTTGAGGATTATGGAGGCCACTGTGCTCTTAGGAACCTTAAGTGCAGCAGAAATCTTTTCGTAACCTTGGCCAGATCTGTGCCTTGCCACAATTCTGTCTCTGAATTCAGGCAGTTCCTTTGACCTCATGATTCTCATTTGCTCTGACATGCATTGTGATCTGGAAGGTCTTATATAGACAGGTGTGTGGCTTTCCTAATCAAGTCCAATCAGTATAATCAAACACAGCTGGACTCAAATGAAGGTGTAGGACCATCTCAAGGATGATCAGAAGAAATGGAAAGCACCTGAGTTAAATATATGAGTGTCACAGCAAAGGGTCTGAATACTTAGGACCATGTGATATTTCAGTTTTTCTTTTTTAATAAATCTGCAACAATGTCAACAATTCTGTGTTTTTCTGTCAGTATGGGGTGCTATGTGTACATTCATGAGGAAGAAGAATGAACTTAAATGATTTTAGCAAATGGCTGCAATATAACAAAGAGTGAAAAATTTAAGGGGGTCTGAATACTTTCAGTACCCACTGTATATACACACAGTATCTCACAAAAGTGAGTACACCCCTCACATTTTTGTAAATATTTTATTATATCTTTTCATGTGACAACACTGAAGAATTGATACTTTGCTACGATGTAGAGTAGTGATTGTACAGCTTGTATAACAGTGTAAATTTGCAGTCCCCTCAAAATAACTCAACAAGCAGCCATTAATGTCTAAACTGCTGGCAACAAAAGTGAGTAAATCCCTAAGTGAAAATGTCCAAATTGGACCCAATTAGCCATTTTCCCTCCCCGGTGTCATGTGACTCATTAATGTTACAAAGTCTTAGTTGTGAATGGGGAGCAAATGTGTTAAATTTGGTGTTATCGCTCTCACTTTCTCATACTGGTCACTGGAAGTTCACCATGGCACCTCATGGCAAAGAACTCTCTGAGGATCTGAAAAAAAGAATTGTTGCTCTACATAAAGATGGCCTAGGCTATAAGAAGATTGCCCAGACCCTGAAACTGAAGTGCAGCATGAAGGCCAAGACCACACAGCGGTTTAACAGGACCGGTTCCACTCAGAACAGGCCTCACCATGGTCGACCAAAAAAAGTTGAATGCATGTGCTCAGCGTCCTATACAGAGGTTGTCTTTGGGAAATAGACATTTCTGCCAGCATGAGTGCTGCCAGCATTGCTGCACAGGTTGAAGGGGTAGGGAGTCAGCCTGTCAGTGCTCAGACCATACGCCGCACACTGCATCAAATTGGTCTGCATGGCTGTTATCCCAGAGGGAAGCCTCTTCTAAAGATGGTGCACAAGAAAATCTGCAAACAGTTTGCTGAAGACAAGCAGACTAAGGACATGGATTACTGGAACCATGTCCTATAGTCTGATGAGACCAAGATAAACTTATTTGGTTCAGATGGTGTCAAGCGTGTTTGGTGGCAACCAGGTGAGGAGTACAAAGACAAGTGTGTCTTGCCTACAGTCAATCATGGTGGTGGGAGTGCCATGGTCTGGGGCTGCATGAGTGCTGCTGGAACTAGGGAGCTACAGTTTATTGAGGGAACCATGAATGCCAACATGTACTGTGACATATTGAAGCAGAGGATGATCCCCTCCCTTCAGAGTCTGGGCTGCAGGGCAGTATTCCAACATGATATCGACCTCAAACACACCTCCAAGATGACCATTGCCTTGCTAAATATGCTGAGGGTAAAGGTGAAGGACTGGCTAAGAATGTCTCCAGACCTAAATCCTGTTAAGCATCTGTGGGGCATCCTCAAAAGAAAGGTGGAGGTGCGCAAGGTCTCTGATCTCCACTTGCTCCGTGATGTCATCATGGAGGAGTAGAAGAACACTCCAGTGGTAACCTGTGAACTCTGGTGAACTTCATGCCCAAGAGGGTTAAGGCAGTGCTGGAAAATAATGGTGGCCACACAAAATATTGACACGTTGGGCCCAATTTGGACATTTTCACTTAGGGGTGTACTCAATTTGGTTGCCAACGGTTTATACAATTATGGCTCTGTGTTGAGTTATTTTGAGGGGACAGCAAATTTACACTGTTATACAAGCTGTACACTCTCTACTTTACATTGTAGTAAAGTGTCATTTCTTCAGTGTTGTCACATGAAAAGTTATAATAAAATATTTACAAAAATGTGAGGGGTGTACTAAATTTTGTGGGATACTGTATAAATATATATATATATATATATATATATATATATATATATATATTTATACTGAATACAGTGGCATAGCGTGGGTTGTCAGCGCCCGGGGCAAGGTTAGTAATTTGCGCCCCCTACACAAATCTACTAGACCACTACACAGACCACTACACTGACCTAGCTGACCACTACACAGACCTACCTTATTCCTACACTGACCTACCTGATTACTATACTGACACCTACACAGGCCTACCTGACCACTACACAAACCTACCTGACCAATTTTATTCCTGCACTAACCAACCTGATCACTACACTGACCTACCTAATTTCTATACTAACCACTACACAGATCTACCTGACCACTACACAAACCTACCTGACCACTACACAGACCTCCTGACCACTACACAGACCTCCTGACCACTACACAGACACCTACACTGACCTATCTTATTCCTACACTGACCTACCTTATTCCTACACTGACCTACCTGATCACTACACTGACCTACCTAATTTCTATACTGACACCTACACAGACCTACCTGACCACTACACAGACCTACCTGACCACTGCACAGACCTACCTGACCACTACACAAACCTACCTGACCAATACACAAACCTACCTGACCACTACACAGACACCTACACTGACCTACCTTATTCCTACACTGACCTACCTTATTCCTACACTGACCAACCTGATCACTACACTGACCTACCTAATTTCTATACTGACACCTACACAGACCTACCTGAGCACTACACAGACCTACCTGACAATTACACTGACCACTACACAGACCTACCTGTTTTCTGCACTAACCTACCTGATCACTATACTGACACCTACAGAGACCTATCTGACCACTACAGAGACCTACCAGATTCCTACACTAACCTACCAGATTACTATACTGACCTACCTAATTACTATACTGACAATTAAACAAAATGAAATGATACATGCAGAACACAGGTAGCAATGTTATAAAGCTAGCCTCATATCCTTCACATCACAATCCTGTCATTACAACAGTGTTCTCAGTCCCCCTGCACATCTCAACCCCCCCCCATCCTTCACATTACTGTCCTCAGCCCACCTTCATATTTCATATCCCCCCTCCCCTCACATCCTTTTCATCACCCCTCCCCCTTTACATTCCTATCCTTATGCCCCTCCTCCTTCACATTTCTGTCCTCAGCCCCCCTCTGAATTCCTATCCTTAGCCCCCTTTATATCACCTCTTTTCCGCCTTTACATTCCTGTCCTTACCCACCCCCCCTTTACATTCCTGTCCTCACCCCAGTAACCCTTTACATTCCTGTCCTCATCCCCACTACCCCTTTACATTCCTGTGCTCACCCCAGTACCGCTTTACATTCCTGTCCCCCACTACATCTTTACATTCCTGTCCCCCACTACATCTTTACATTCCTGTCCCCCACTACATCATTACATTCCTGTCCCCCACTACATCTTTACATTCCTATCCCCAGTACCCTTTTACGTTCCTGTCCCCCACTACCCCTTTACATTCCTACCCCCCACTACCCCTTTATATTCCTGTCCCTCAGTACCCTTTTACATTCCAGTCCCCCCAGTACCCCTTTATTCCTGTCCCCCCAGTACCCCTTTACATTCCTGTCCCCCCAGTACCTCTTTACATTCCTTTCCCCCACTACCCCTTTACATTCCTGCCCCCACTACCCCTGTACATTCCTGTCTGCCACTACCCCTTTATATTCCTGTCCGCCACTACCCCTTTACATTCCTGTCCGCCACTATCCCTTTACATTCCTGCTCCCCACTACCCCTTTACATTCCTGTCCCCCGACTACCCCTTCACATTCCTGTCCCCTCACTACCCCTTTACATTCCTGTCCCCCCCACTACCCCTTTACATTCCTGCCCCCCCACTACTCCTTTTCTTTCCTGTCCCCCACTACCCCTTTACATTCCTGCCCCCCCACTACTCCTTTTCTTTCCTGTCCCCCACTACCCCTTTACATTCCTGTCCCCCCACTACCCCTTTACATTCCTGTCCCCCCCACTACCCCTTTACATTCCTGTCACCCCACTACCCCTTTACATTCCTGTCCCCCCACTACCCCTTTACATTCCTGTGTTCACCCCACTACCCCTTCACATTCCTGTCCCCCACTACCCCTTTACATTCCTGTCCCCACTACCCCTTTACATTCCTGTCCCCCACTACCCTTTTACATTCCTGTCCCCCACTACCCCTTTACATTCCTGTCCCCCCACTACCCCTTAACATTCCTGTCCCCCCACTACCCCTTTACATTCCTGTCCCCCCAGTACCCCTTTACATTTCTGTCCCCCCAATACCCCTTTACATTCCTGTCCGCCACTACCCCTTTACATTCCTGTCCCCCACTATCCCTTTTCTTTCCTGTACCCCACTACCCCTTTACATTCCTGTCCTCAGCTCTACCCCATCTTCAGATTGCTGTCCTCAGCCCCCCCCCCATCTTCAGATTCCCATCCTCAGCTCCCCCTGTCTTCAGCTCCCCCCCATCCTCAGCCCCCCCCATCCTCAGCTCCCCCCTCATCCTCAGCTCCCTGTCTTCAGCTCCCCCCATCCTCAGCTCCCCCCCTCATCCTCAGCTCCCTCCTCATCCTCAACTCCCGCTCCCCCCCATCCACCCCCCCATCCTCAGCTCCACTCCCCCCCATCCTCAGATTCCTGTCCTCAGCTCCCTCTTTACTGCACCCTCAGCTTCCTCCACAATCCACATTACTCACAGAGCGGACAGCAGCTGGACAGCTCCGCATGGACGGCCGCAAGCATGAAGCTAACATCAGAAGCAGGACAGCTCTTGAAGGAGGGCAGGATCTGCATAACTTTTCCAGATAACCAGCTTGTGATTGGTTGCTAGCATCCAATCACCAGCGGGCTAACTTGAAGTCCCACCCTCCATCCGGAGCTGTACTGGCTCTGATATTAGCCTCCTGCCATCCATGCAGGGCTTGTTCAGGATGGCTGAGCGGGCTCCTAAATGGCAGCGTGACACTGTGCCCCTCCCAGATTTTGCGCCCGGTGTGGCTGCCCCCCCCCCCAGCACCCCCCACGCTACGCCACTGACTGAATATCATTCTTCATTCAAAAGGCCTAACAAGCAGAGGAAAGCTTTTTTCTCAGTAACTAAATGTTTTTTTATCCCCTCTCTCTCTTTCTATGTATATTTTGAAAATTCTCTGTATTTCCAAATGTATTTATTCAAATTTTCTATTTCTTTGAATTATATGGAGATACTAAAAACCTCATTGTACACAGTTGCAAAGAAGGTTATAAAACGAGGGAGTGGGTGAGCAAAGCAGAAGAAAGTATGCCTAGATACTTTGTAGCCTTGCACACAAGCTGTAATTAGTCACACAAATTGCCTTTCTTGACAAGGTCCTTCAATTTTCAATCAGAAATAACTCTATGCTCTCAAATTATCCTGAACCACTTGTACCAGTCCCTGGGATACAAAATGACATGTGTTCGAAACTTTGCATGCATGTTGGACCTCTTAACATCTTCCCTGCCGATGAGACCTGACAATCTCTGAACAATTAATTCCCCCTTGCTGCTAAAGTGTGCTGCACTAGAACATTTTTCTGGTCTGAGGCCCTGCGATTATCTCTAAATTATACCTATAGTATCACACAAAGAAAACTAAATAATAAATCTAATGAAGAGCCCTTCATAAACTTTGTAATGCCATAATTATTATAATTAATTTATTATTCAGGTTCTCTTGAAGGGAATTAATATCTGTGAATGGGCGTTGGAAGAAAGTTTTGAGTCCATTATTAAACAAGTTTTCTTAAACCTGAGGTTAAAGGAATGAAAATTACTTGGGAACATGTTGTTCACATCTCTCCTATTAATCTCCTATTAATCAGTGCAAGGAAAATAGATTACTTCACCTAATATGGCGCTGAACTAAAAAAAGTGAAGATTTACTGTCTTATAGGGAACATCTAGAAATGTTAATTGTGCCTAAGCAGGAACCTGCCTTTAGTTCCTAATAAAAAATAACAGTGCATTTCTAATGCCTTGAGCCTCATAGTTGTATATCTGCCATGTCAAATTCAAGACACTTATGTCTCTGAGGCTGCATTCACACCTGAGCAGAGCAATTTTCAGGCATTAACGTGTTACTAAACCCAGGCCACTGCATTCATTATATCTGGTCTCCCACAGTACACAGGACATGGAAATGCAATTATCTTAGTAAATATAAACTGCTAAATACCTTTTCTTCAGCAGTATAATTAAGTCTTGTGACTTCTATCAATGTCTGGTTAAAGCTTGCAGGAGGAGTGTTCATTCTACTCTGACTTCCCTATGAGGCTGCAGGACCCCTGACCCTCTTTCTGTACAGTGCTGATTGGCCCTGTGCCAATCACATGCACCCTCTCAAGAAAAAAAAAAAACTAAAAACTCTCTAGCAACACACATAAAACTGAGCATGTGCAGAGTGACTCCAAAGGCTCTGTCTTATCATGAGATGGATTGGGGATAGTGGAAGAAGAGGAGGATCAGAGAAGACAGGATCAAACGGCCTTTTTATACAATGTGGAGGATTAACCCCTTAGGTTCCACAGTGAGTATACAAGCATGCTTTTCTGCTTATACAGACTGACTTTGCTTTTGTGGATTTAGTAACACTTTTTGCGAGCCTTTAACAAGCGCTATTGTTTAAGCTAACAGAAAACACTAAGGGGAGGAAACCAGTTCTTACGGACTGAAATATACTTAAAAAAATAAGTTCAAGTTATGGATACCATTCATATATTCCACGGTAAATGGATGCCCTGGTCTACTTATTGATGGGCCTTTTATATTAATGGGAAGGTACACATTTTTGAAAGTTATGCCTTTTGACCCTACATACCTCATTAGTCTGTAAGTTTCTTGCATTTTCTACCTCACTTCTTGTAAGTGCTTTTCTCTTAAAATCTTTATTTAAAAAAAAAGTTTGTAATAAAAAGAAAAAACACTTGAAAATACTCAGTTTGAGTGTTTATAGGCATTCCTTATGATGACTATGATGCCAAAAATGCCCAAATTTACCTCAAAAGTAGCTAATGTAGCTTATGGAGCTTCAGACTTTGAGCTACAGGTGTCAATAGTCACCTTTGAAATACCTAGGAATTTGGATGTTGAGCATTTTAGAGCCTTGAGCTACAAAACACCTGGGTGTGAATAGGGTCTGACTGCTATTCACAGGAGATTTAGAGTTCCTCAAGCTATTTAGAACTCACATTTCTTCCCTAGCTTAACAGCCTCTTGATGCTCAAGCTAAGAGTCAGTGGCTCCAGACAAAATGTTTTAAAACATCACCATCCACTGTACTGAAACTACTAGCCAATCTCACCTAGATGCAACAGTATACATGGGGATTGAGGAGTGGGGGTCAGTCTGAATAACAGGGGTGTTCTTACAAAGGTGCCAAACCTTGGGAACCAGTAGAAGAGCTGCTAGGCTGCTCCCTGACTGCTACACATTGGTATGACTCCCACTAAACCATTTTAGATCAGGCCTCCAAAGCAACCTGTGTAACATTGAAATGGTATGGATATACCAAAATCCTAACGTTGAAGCTGATATGAAGCCTTAGACATTGAAACTGTCTTTTTAAGTAACTATAGCACTCCAAAAGGTACAAGAATTAAATATTGTATTCAGAATTAAGTTTATGTAACTATCTACATCTGGGTATGTACATTTACATGTAATTTCAGTGTTTGTATAACTTCTCACATAGCCCTAGTGTGCCCTTCTATGACCCCACTTTCCACGTATGGGCTTACTGATCCCTCTCTTTTATTATTCTGTATGGACACTGAGATGAGAGCTGAAGCAGAGGACAGCTGGGATACTCTAGGTGGATTTGAGTGTTGCAATCTGCAGTCTATTTCATTTAGATTTCGCTCAGGGATTTGTGGTGCTGTGAACACATTATCATGTCAAATTCCTGTAGCACCCTACAGGTAGGTGCTAGGCAAATGTATAGTGGGCCTTGTCTGCCTAACAGCAGGGCCATGTTTTCTTTTAATCAGGGTGTCATGGCTTCCAGGTGTGCCTACTGAGAGGGGAGTCTTCCCACTGAGCCCTGGGAGAGGCTTCTCATAGGGCAGTGGAGGAAACCCAATCAGGGGACACAATTAGGCTTGTATCTACCCCAGAAGGCAGATTTTGCCGCAAAGGGGTTCTGGGAGTAGGTAAAAGTTTGGGGGAAGTGCGTGACACGGCGTCTTTGGCGGGAGCAGAGTCCCAGGAGGGAGAAAACGGCTGTCTTTCCTCCTGTCTGAGGAAGCGGATGTCTTGGGGTGTCACCTGAGAATCCAGAGATTGCTGAGTTGAGTTGAGGGGGATCCGGTGTGCCGAGAACCAGAGGAGAGCGAGAGGGGTCCAGTCCCAGGAAAGGCTACACAGGTCGTGAGTACTGAGGATTGCCCCTGGGGGTCTGCCCAAAGTGTTAAAGGGGGACCACTCCGGAGAAGGTTCTAGGATCCAGTTCTCAGCTAGCTGGAAAGGGGGTACCTAGGTTGAGGACCCTGAAATGACAGAGGTGGTACCTAGTCAGGAGACCATGAAGAGTTAAAGGGGGCACCTGCAGTTTGGGCCCTGAAGAAACAGTGTGCAGTGTCTTAGTAGAGAGTTGCAGCCATACAGGATTTCACAACAGTCTATCCTCAAGCCAGTGCAAGGCTGGGGGAAGAAGTTAGTGATTTTGCAGTACAGCAGTGTTCGTAGCTCATTGTTCTACAGGCCTGGATCTTCTGGACTCAAGGTCGAGGATCTAGCACTTCTTTCAAGTTACAGTGTGTTCTGAGCTTAAGTGAGCATTGGCAGGTGTCGGCTGGTGTCAAGACAGCTTTAACAGACATTTTCCTGAGAAAGTCCCAAGTTGTACTTAGTTGAGCCTAAAGGAGTATCCCACTCATTTCCTTCTCCCATCCCCTTAATTACAATAAAACAACAAAACAAAGATGCCAGAGTTGTTCATGTCTCAGTTCTCACACCCAGGGTCGCAGCTCACATGGGTTGGAGGGGTAACTGGTGACAATGGCAGACCCACATCAGGCCCAATGCCTGAAAAACCTGCTACATTCCATTCTGTGATTCTATGGAAAAAAAAAAACTAAAATGTAGTTAATAAGTTTCAAAGCCACACATTACACAAATTTTAATTTGCATATGCTGCTGAATGTTATTTTGTGTTTTTATTTTTTTTTATTTTTTTTTAGACAATTTAATTCTAACACCTACCCACTCACACCTAGTTACTCACATAACTCCTAATCGCTAGTACATAACCCATTAAAACTTAAATACAGCTCTGCTACATTTTGTTTTGAATAATTTATTATTTATGATTTATTATCACAAATCAGTCATAAAATGTTCTAGCCTGTTGTTAGGTTGTTAAATTTGGGTCAGCCAAAGGGACCTAGCAGTTGTAGTAATATAAATAGGTGTCCTGCCTGATTTTAATATAATGATTATTCATGTAATTTTGTGATGCAAATAGTTATTGAATACTGCTTTTAGCTGTTTGTTCTGGAGTTTCTAAATTATAGACAGTGATTTAATTACATGGTTGCACTCAGTATATTAACAGATACAACCTATCTAGGCTATCAGTCAATAATTTGCTTCCTATTTGCTCTATACGTCACAAGTAAAATAATCTCTTTAGTCCTCTACTATCTCAGATGTTAGAAAAAAAGGAACAAACAATCATTATTTGTGAACATTGCTGTGATTTCAAGTATCATTCTCTGTTTAAAGCACAATTAAACTTTCTCAATCAACATCAACTATTTTTAATCCTTATGCTGCTAGTAGTAGTAAATAAATAGGAAGGTATATTATACACTGCCTGGCCAAAACATAAGTCACCACCAAAAAAAAAAAAAAAAGGTCACACAGGTTGGACCGCCTTTAGCTTTGATTATGGCACGCATTCGCTGTGGCATTGTTTCCATAAGCTTCATGCGATGTCACAAGATTTATTTCCATCTAGTAATTTTTCACCAAGATCTTGTATTGATGGGAAAGTCGGACCACTGCACAAGGCCTTCTCCAGCACATCCCAAATATTCTCAATGGTTAAGTTCTGGACTCTGTGGTGGCCAATCTATGTGTGAAAATTATGTCTCATGCTCCCTGAACCACTTTTTCACAATTTGAGCCTGATTAATCCTGGCATTGTCATTTTGGAATATGCCCGTGCCATCGGGGAAGAAAAAATCCATTGATGGAATAACCTGGTCATTCAGTATATTCAGGTAGTCAGCTGTCCTCATTCTTTGGGCACATGCAGTAACTATCCAATAGTTTAGTTAGTTGCTTAGTTAATTCCAGGTGGCAAATTTTTTTTTTTTTTGGCCAGGCAGTGTAGATATATATATATATATATATATATCAAGGTCACAATTATGTCATACATCCCAGGAGTCCTCATGCCATTCATTTTTCATCTGGAGGAGGGGATTTCTCAGCTAAACTTGACCTCCTGCCTGAGCTATGGGCAGATGTATTTCAGGAAGTAAATGCTACATGAATTATGAATTTGTTCTTACTGAAGATGACTATGGCTGGAAATCATAGAAATGCTAGAAGGCGGTCGTTCAAAGTGATTTCTCAACAAAATAAATCATAGAGACATTGATAAATAGGTGAGTTTGCATTGAATATTAATTAAATATGGTTTTTAGTTTGTGGGGCTCAGGTACAGTTTAGTTCTACTTTAAGGCTTGCCCCCCACCCGTATTGACTGAACATGCAGATGTGATCTGAGCACCAAATACAACAACAGCTACACTTCTTGCATGTTAGGCATAAGGCTTTAGATGGTGACTAGTGATGAGCCGAACCTCCCCCTGTTTGGTTCGCACCAGAACATCTCGAACAGGGGAAATGTTTTAGCGAACATGCAAACTCCATTAAAGTTTATGGGACACGAACATGAAAAATAAAAAGTCCTAATTTTAAATGCTTAAATGCAAGTTATTGGCCCAAAAAAGTGTATGGGGACCTGGGTACTGCCCTGGGGGACATAAATCAATGCAATTTTTTTTTTTTTTTTTAAATGATCGTTTTTACAGGAGCAGTGATTTTAATAATGCTTAAAGTGAATATTGTGCCTGGGGGGCCCCCTTAATATACCTGTAAAGTGGAGCATTTGTGTGATATATGTAGCCTTTTGCAGCAATACTGACATTTATAAAGGAAAAAATGTCATTTAAACTTGCTCACGGCTGTAATGTACTGTCAGCTCCCGGCAATACAGATAAAAAATAAAAAAAAACAGCGAAATTAAAAAAAAAAAACTACGTGAGGTTCCCCTTGAAATCCATACCAGACCCTTATCCAAGCACACAGCCTGAATAGCCAGGATGGGGGTGAGGATGGGGGTGGGGGTGAGCATACCATACCATACCAGGCCGCATGCCCTCAACATAGGGGGTGGGTGCTTTGGGGCGGGGGGGCTCTGCCCCCCCGCCCCAAAGCACCTTGCCGCCATGTTGATGGGGACAGGGGTCTCTTCCCCACAACCCTGAGCTGTGGTTGTGAGGGTCTGCGGGGGAGGCTTATCAGAATCTGGAAGCCCCCTTTGACAAGGGGGCTCCCAGATCCCACCCCCCTATGTGAATGGATATCGGGTACATCGTACCCCTACCCATTCACCAAAAAAGTGTACAAAAAAATAAAGACAAAAGCCAGTTTTGGACAAGTCCTTTATTAAAAAATAAAAATATAGTGTCCCCTGATGATCACGTCACCCGCCCACTCGCCTGCCTGCCCGAAAAATAGAAAAAAAAAGAAGCTTCTGTTTCTTCGGACTCTTCCCATGCTATGATCTGTTTGAAGTTTGACAGCTCTTTTATAGGGATCTGACGTTATGAGCCACCCCACAATGCACTGCTCAGGTGCAGTGAATAAATTACTTATATCATATCATTTATTCACTGCACCTGAGCAGTGCATTGTGGGGCAGCTCGTGATGTCAGATCCCTATAAAAGAGCTGTCAAACTCAAAACAGCTCATAGCGCAGTGGGCGTCCGGAGGAGCAGGAGCTTCTGGTTTTTTTCTTCTCTTTTTTTTTGGGCGGGGGGTGACTGGTCATCGGGGGACACTATTTTCTCATTTTTATTTTTAAATAAAAGAGCTTATCCAAAACTGGCTTTTGTCTTTATTTTTTTTGTACACTTTTTTCCTGAATGGGTAGGGGTAAGATGTACCCGATATCCATTCACATAGGGGGGTGGGATCTGGGGGCCTCCTTGTTAAAGGGGGCTTCCATATTCTGATAAGCCTCCCTCCCGCAGACCCCCACAACCACAGCCCAGGGTTGTCAGGAAGAGACCCCTGTCCCCATCAACATGGAGGCAAGGGGCTTTGGGGTGGCATCCACCCCCCTATGTTGAGGGCATGTGGCCTGGTATGGTTCGCTCGCCCACACCCCCATCCTGGCCAGCTAGGCTGTGTGCTCGGATAAGGGTCTGGTATGGATTTTAGGAGGGACCTCTTGCCGTTTTTTTTTAATTTTGGCGCAGGGGTCTGGTATTGAGTCGGGGGAACCCCACAAACTGTAAAAAGCAAAAATCTCTCTCCCTGCCAGCAGTGTATTATTAACTATAGCCTTCCACTTATAAATCACCCGCTTGCCAAGGGATTCAAACCCACAACCTCGCAATTGCAAGCCTGGTATTCTACCACCTACACCACCGTCAAGCAGGCTTAGATTGAACACACTTTCCCTGCCTAACTAACTAACTTATATCTCACCCTACACACAGTGGATGAGATAGAAGTTAGGGAGAGTGTGTTCAGTCTAAGCAGGCTTGATGGGGTTGTAGGTGTAGAATACCAGGCTTGCAATTGAGATAGTTGTGGGTTCAAATCCCCTAGCAGCAAGGTGATTTATTGGAATCGGAGGTCAGAGTCCATGATAATGCGGGAACTCAAAGTTCCCACGAAGAAGCCCATTTGTTCATCATTCGACAAACGAGCGAACAGCCAATGTTCAAGTCGAAGGTTAGGTTTGACTCATACTCGAAGCTCATGCCTAATGGTGACTGGCTAAACAGTCTAACTCTGATCACCAGCATATCTCTTTATAAAAAAAATAGACTATAAAACTGCATGCTTGGATTGCTAATTCCTGGCCCTTTACTCCGATCTGTGATCAGCCCAGTCTCATGGACTCGCTGATCACAGAGTGTGTCGCGCGTGCCCTGCAGGGAGCATGCAGGCAGTTCATGCATGGACGTAATAAATGGTCACCCTCCTGGCAATTTAGGTCCCCACTGTAGCCGTCTTTCGGATCTAAATGTATTGACTAAAGTTGTAGTAACCCCTACCCCCCCCCCCCCCACAGAACAAAATGCATCATTTTGGAGCTTACCAATTCTTAGAGGTGGTGTGTGTTTTGTTTTCCCCTTTTTTTTGCCTGGTCATTTGGGCAGTAAGTCTGTTATTTTTCAACGTCCTTTAACACACCAAGCTGTCCAGTAAAAATCCCAGTTAGAATGTTTGGAAAAATAATTTACCACTAACAGGGGTTCTTACAATGGTCAGTTTTTATTCATTTGTGTAAAACCTTTATCCTAAAAGGGGAAAAACTGTTGCTGTGACTGCCTAGAAAGTGTCAGCTGGAATTCGGCTTTTAGTACTTAGTCAAATTCATTGAAATCTGGTAGTGCATCTAAGGCCGGGTTCACATATGTGTGGCTGCGGGTTCACGCCTGGGGTCCAGTGAGTGTCTGTTCACTGGTTCAGGTACGATTCAGGTCCAAATTTTTGCCAAACATGCACAGGACCCTTTTGCAATCTGCTCCGCAGCCGCCTTGGACATATGCGAATGGGCTTCATTGAGAGCAGGTCACACTCACCTCGTGTAAATATGATGGATTGGATCCGATTCTCACATACTTTATGTGAACCCAGCCTCACATTACAATCTCTTTGATTGACAATACTGCCCAAAAGTGTCTCTATTGCTCCTCCAGTGGAGAGGAGACCCCTAAGACAGGTGTTTTTTCTGGCCGCATCGCCAGATTAAAAAAAAAGAAAAATAAGCCTCAACCCACACTGTACTTGTGGACTTCTGTCAGTATATGGCTTCCTCCCAGTCGTGGGCATAGATATCACCCCCTGACCCCCACAATAGATATCAAATCCTAGCCGCCCCCCATACAAAGCTAGCCGACAACTTAGCTTGTATACGTTTTGGAACCTTCCAGGATAATAACTGTTTATTCAAACACAAGCACAAAGAGATATACACTGGGGGACAACCCCCCCCTCCCCCTTAGCAGCCAATCCACATACACATATACATTCCATAATAGGTTGATCTTAAGGCAGACAGAAACAATAGAACAATGGAATACAGGTACTTAACAATAACAAACCCCATCCCACCTCACTATCTAGCAAGGGTCTATGAGACACTCCAACAATATTCAAGCAACCTGAAAAGTCAAATTGTTTATCTTTATATATTTCTGGAGGGATATTGTTCAAAAATATTATTGTCCCAAGTGAAAGAGGCCCCTCATTCTTTCCACACAAACGACACATAAAGAACCCAGGATAACCGGGGTAACACGAAATGCTGAGTCCAGTGTGGTTTTACAGGGAGTCTGATTAGTGCAGACCCGACTGGGGTTCTTGGTCACTCTGTGCCCTAATATGGACACGGGGTGACTTACACATAAGAGGGGCTGGGGAAGCTGGACAAGGCATTTCCTGACCTCTCTAAAGTAGTCTGGGATCCACAAGCCCCCCACCCAAAGTGACTCCTGTCACAGGCCCCTTTCACACATGCTATCCGTTTGTCTGTTTTTCATCCATCCATTGATGGATGAAAAATGGACATCAATGCCTCTCTATGGAAAAACGGATGTAAATGGATGATCATTCATTTACATCAGTTTACATCCGCATCCATCATCATTTGCTTTTTTAAACTGATCAAAGCTCTTTTTTTCTTCCGTTAAAAAAATGGATTGGATGAAAAACGGATGTAAACGGAGGAATGGTCAGTTTTTCATCAGTTTTTTCATTGGTAGTGGATGTAAAAAAAAAAAAACTGATGAAAAATGGATGATCACTGATGAAAAACTGATGATCACTGATGAAAAACTGATGATCACTGATGAAAAACGGATAAAAAACAGATGAAAAACTGATGATCACTAATACAAAATGGATAAAAAACTGATGATCACTGATGAAAAACGGATGATCACTGATGAAAAACTGATGATCACTTATGAAAAACTGATGAAAACTGATGATCACTGATAAAAAAACGGATAAAAAACAGATGCAAAACTGATGATCACTCATGAAAAACAGATGAAAAACCGATGATCGCTGATGAAAAATGAATGAATACTTCATCCATTTTGCCTTGACTGAACTGATGAAATGAATGGTCCGCATGTGTGAAAGGGGCCTAAGAAAAAAAAAATGCTGCCATCAAATTTAAGGAGTGGTAAGCAGCAATATTTATGCAACATTTTGTTTACCCTGTTTTAATCATTTAATTGCCGGTCTTTGAGTTTTAGCAATGTGGTGGCCAAAACTGTTCTTATACATATTTTATGCATTACTACAGTATATTAACATCATATTTTTATATCTTCATGGTAGTACATGCCAAAACGTTTTTGGTCTCCTGTTTCTGTTTTGAGAGAACTACACTACAATTGATGTCTGGTTTGCTTAACAAAGATTGTCAACAATCTTGGTCCACTCCTATACTGTAGATATAGTGGGCCTGATTCATAGTACGGCGAATTGGCGTTTCGGCGTGATTTTGCGAAGCGGCGATTATTTAAGTCTGAAATTGGCATTCAAAGAACGGCGGGCGGAAAATAGCGCCTAGTGTGAGATTCATTAAGATGCAATATGGTCAGAGCGCGACTTAAAACCACGCCAGCTAAAAGCTCGACTAAAGTTTAGCCAAATTTTCCCCTGTACCCCCAAAAATCCCAAATCACTGTGGAAGGTGTGGAAGTCAATTTGGAGATGACTTGCGTTTAAAAAATCTCAAAAACTGACTTAGAAAGAGAGATATCTGCGAAAGTGTGGAAAGGTTAAACAGCTCCTCCAGCCGCGAGCTGCGAACTCGCGAATGTGCGCATGCGCAACGTCAAATTGGCTCAAAAAATTTCGCCAGCGCGATTTTGGGTCAATTTTTTTTTGAATACCGCTTGCAAATCCGCTGTCTCGCCCATAGAAAATGGCAAAAACCGGCGGAATTGGAAAAACATGCACACTTCCAACAAGGGATCCTTTAGTAAACACCATCACATTCCATACACCTTTCCTGCTAACTCCGAAATCATAGCAGTCAAATCTACAGTGTTTATATAGAACCTCCACATTCTCTGAAAAAACCCACAAAATATTACATTGGGGAATTGGTCGTCAGATAGAAAAAAAATAGATGTAAAACATATTTCAAAGAAAGATTATTAGCATTTCACACATATCAAGGAAATGTCACAATTTTGACAATATTTTATGTGTTTCCAAAGAATGTTTTTAGAAATATATTGCAAATACTACCTTTTCTTCCATATGGGTAT